>NC_053499.1:41091407-41691407 GCF_905171775.1 Rana temporaria | reverse complement strand
ACATATTTTTTGTAAAAAAAAAATCGCAATAAGCGTATATTAATTGGTTTGCGCAAAAGTTATAGCGCCTAAAAAATAGGGGATAGATTTATGATTTATTTTTTATTTTTTACTAGTAATAGCGGCGATCTGCGTTTTTTTTTTTTTTTTTGTCAGGCCTGCGATATTGCAGCGGACATATCGGACACTTTTGACACTATTTTGGGACCATTCACATTTACACAGCGAACAGTGCTAAAAAATGCATTGATTACGATATAAATGTGACTGGCAGTGAATGGGTTAACTCTAGGGGGCGAGGAAGGGGTTAAATGTGTAAACTGGGAGTGATTCTAACTGTGTGTGGAGGGGAACTTACTGGGGAGGTGACTGATCTGTGTCCCTATGTACAAGGGACACAGCATCGGTCTCCTCTCTCCCTGACAGGACGTGGAGCTCTGTGTTTAAACACAGAGCTCCACGTCCCTGCTGTCACCGCCGATCGCGGGTACCTGGCGGACATCGCGGCCACCAGGCATGCGCATCGGGTTCTCAGCGATGCGCCGGGCACAGTGTTTCCCCGCTGCGCGCCCCCCAGCAGCACGCGCGGGGAATGTAAATAGCAGGACGTCCAGGGACTTCCACCCGGCACTTGAGAGCCGCGCTGTGGACATCTTTCGTCTATAGCGCGGGTCTCAAGTGGTTAAAAAATATTAAAAGCCAGCAGCTACAAATACTGCAGCTGCTGACTTTTAATAAATGGACACTTACCTGTCCTGGAGTCCAGCGACATCTGCAGCAGAAGACGAGCGATCACTTGTCTATCTGCTGCTCCCACCGCCATCCTCGTTGAGGGAATCAGGAAGTGAAGCGCTCCGGCTTCACTGCCCGGTTCCCTACGGCGCATGCGTGAATTGCGCAGCGCTGTCCTCACTGGTCCCGCTGTGTTCTGGGAGCCGAATGTTTCCCAGAACACAACGGGTGGGAGATAACGCACTACCCGCAGAATACCCGCAGAGAGAACTCCCGGAAGTGGGTGCAAATACCTGTCTTAGACAGGTATCTGCACCCCCCTCCCCCTGAAAGGTGTCAAATGTGACACCGGAGGGGGGGAGGGTTTCCGATGAGCGGAAGTTCCACTTTAGGGTGAAGCTCCGATTTAAGGGGGAGTTCCACCCAGAAATCGAACTTCCGCTTCAAGTGACGGTGACCCCCATACATGCCACATTTTGCATGTAATTTCTTGGGGGGGAGGGGGAGCGGATACCCTCTTTTTAGAGGGTTCCAGCTCCCACTTCCTCCTGGGGCTCTGTGGTGCCGGAAGGAAGTTTATCTCCCACTCTCCCTGCAATCTTATGGGACACGTAACAGGTCTCAGAAGATTGCCCGGCCATTCACAGGGCAGCCTGTGCATGCGCAGTGCGTGCCCGGCTGTGAAATCACAGCCGGGCACCCACAGTTACAATGCCGGTGCCGCAGAGAGGAGGGGGAGAGGAGCGAGGCTTTGTGCGCCCGCATTGCTGGACCGTAGGACAGGTGAATGTCCGATTTTCTTAAAAGTCAGCAGCTACACTTTTTGCCAAACACAGCGCCCGAGCGGCGATACCCGGAAGTAACCTTCCAGGTATCTGTGAAGAGATGTCTGCGGCCGGAGGGGGGGACGAGGATGGCTTCGGGGGCTTCGATTCTAAGGTAAGTAATGCATAATGAGCTAGTATGCTAGTATGCTTTTTTTTAACCCCTTTTACAAACACTTTAACCTACAAGTAAGCCTAGATTAAGGCTTACCTGTAGGTGCTTGAAATATCTCCTAAACCTACATTCCCAGAATGACGCCTTCTTCTGTGCATGCGCCGTCTTGAAAGGGCACGCTGTGCCGTTTCAAGCTGGGGTCATGCTGTGACTGGCGGCTCCCACGCCCCATGCACAGAAGTGACGTCACGTGACTCCAGACAGTCACAGAGCCGGAGTTCGCGGTCCCTAGAAGAAGAGGGGTGAAGAATGTACGCTCGCTGCCAGCAAGGAAGACCGGGACATCGCGGACTTCTCCTGCAGGTAAGTTTCACATAATGGGCTAGTATGCGATGCATACTAGCCCATTATGCTTTACCTTTGCAGGGAAACAAAGAGGAAGTAAAATCCATCAGGGTTTACTTCCTCTTTCATTTATTGGCAAAATATATGTAACTCTGTTCAGCCAGCTTGTTATTCAGGCACCTGCTATAGTACAGCATAGCCTTGTAACAGCCTGTTTGCTTTTCTATGTTACATATAAGTAATAGTTTGATGATCAACTCCTCTTCATACTAGCTGTATTTAAAGTGGTTGTAAATGCTTACATATACCCAGTGAAGTGACTGGCCTCAGGTGACAGGTCATGTTTTCAGGCTCGCCATTATTTTGCACAGGTGATTTGATCAGTTTCACTGCCTTAGACCCCTTTCACACTGAGGAGTTTTTCAGGCGGTACAGCGCTAAAAATAGCGCTGCTATGCCGCCTGAAAAACTCCTGCCCAGCAACCTCAATGTGAAAGCCGGAGGGCTTTTACACTGAGGCGATGCGCTGGCGGGAGAGAAAAAAATCTCCTGTCAGCAGCATCTTTAGAGCGGTGAGAGGAGCGGTATGTATACCGCTCCTTCATCGCTCCTTCCCATTTAAAACAATGGGAAACCGCGGCAATACCGCCCGTAATGCGCCTCTGCAGAGGCGCATTGCGGGCGGTATTAACCCTTTAGCGGCCGCTAGCGTGGGTTAATACCGCACTGCTAGCGGCCGAATCCCTTGACAAATCCGGCGGTATAGCGCTGCTATTTTTTGCGGCGCTATACCGCCAACGCGGCTCCTGCCCCAGTGTGAAAGGGGCCTAAGTAACTACCACAGTCGTTTCATCTGAGGGAAATCCTGAAAACATGACCTGTTGGGGCACCTTGAGGACTGGAGTTGAGAAACCCTGGTGTAAGCTATACCTAATTCTCCCATAGCCTAATCTGTTGTTGTAATGGCTGCATGCATACTAGTAGGTGAAGCTTCATGTCACATGCAGTATAATAATGCACTACAACATTCAGGAAGATATGTTGTCCTATGGTTCTAGATGGGTAAATAAACTGACTTTTAAAATGGCAAAAACAAAAATGGAGGGGGGGTTGGGAAATGAATGCCCTATCCCTGTACACATCAAAATTGAGAACAAAAGCTACCATTTAGGACTTTGGAGGCACACCATGTTACATTAAAATATTCCTTTTTGTATTGATAAATAACATACATAAAAGCAATATACACTCGCCGGCCACTTCATTAGGTACTGTTCAATTGCTCGGTAACACAAATTGCTAATCAGCCAATCACATGGCATTTAGGCATCTCAACATGGTGAAGACGACTTGCTGAGGTTCACACCGAGCAGCAGAATGAGGAAGAAAGGAGATTTATATGACTTTGAACTGGCTTTTAGTTCCCAAAAGGAAGATCTGATGTGTTCTAGATAATTCAGTAAGCACGTGGCAGCTTGTACAATCTGTAGGTGGTAAATTGCGCTTGATTTGGAATTTTGTGAAAATCGAATGATAGTACAAAGTTACTTTACACAGTTCCTGTACAGTGAAACCTCAGAGTGCGAGTAACGCGGTTAACAAGCATTTTTTTTTTATAAATCCTGACTCGGTTTGCTGGCAAAATGAGCAGGATTCAAGCCACAGCGGTGTGCAGTACCGCATTTGGCCAGAGGTGGGGCGCCAGAGCCGCTTTGGAAAAAATTTCCGAGTTCAGCCGAACTGTCCCAGAGCCTTTCAGAGGCTCTCCGGTGCCACCTCTGGCCACATGCGGTATTGCATGCCATAGAAGTCAATGTAGAACAAATTATTTTCATTTCCATTGACTTCTATGGGGAAACTCGCTTTGGTATGCAAGTGATTTGGATTACGAGCATTCTCCTGGAACGGATTATGCTCATAATCTAAGGTTCCACTGTATTTATTTTATGATATGTGGGTATATCTTCACTGAACTGTTTCATCTTTTTCCTTGTGTTTTTATTGAATAATTCTTCTCCCACAAGGGTTTTTTTCCCTGCAGACTGCTCATAGTCTTTGTTTTTTGCAGGGATGGTGGTATGTAACTGGGTAGTCATACTCAGTGTGTGCATCACAGTACTTTGTGTATTTGATCCAACTGGAAGAACATTTGTGAAGTTACGAGCAACAAAGAGAAGGCAAAGGAATTTGCGCACATACAACTTGCGGTGAGAAAAAAACTTGTATTCACCCTTTAAATGTTTTAGCGTTCCCTATAGGCTTACAGTTCCATTGTCTTGTGCACAGTGTAGCTCATTCTTCAGTATACCCACCTGAATAATCCCTTCTCTCATAGGCACCGTCTGGAAGAAGGCCAAGCCAGCAGCTGGACTCGTCGTCTGAAAGTCTTCCTGTGCTGCACTCGCACTAAGGACTCTCAGTCTGTAAGCTTACAAACGCCATGATTACTTTAACAGATTGGTTACTGCTGCCTCTGTATAGCCTAGTGCAGGGTTCTGATTCTTCCACATCACATGAAATTGCACATTCAATTTTGTGAATGCTTCAAAATGCATATAGAAATTATGTTTTAGAGCATTTATTTTCTTCATCGGATTACTAAATGCATTTAGGGAAAATTTAGATGGTGCTTTGTAGGAAATGTATGCAAATAAGCCACCATAGGAAAAAGAAGACTTATGGGTTATTAGCACAAAAGTGGTGTTTGGAATAGTCTAGGTCAGGGGTCTCCAAGCTGTGGCCCGAGGGCCAGATGTGGCCCTTTACTAGCCTTTATCCGGCCCTTGAGCACTATTCCTCCAACTGATATGAGACACTATTCCTCCCACTGACATCAACAAGGGGGCACTATTTATTTCACTGATACCAATGATGGGATACTATTCCTCCTCCTAATGGGGGCCACTACTCATACTGAGATCAACCTTGATGCCATATTTATTGTCACCGATGCTGGGCCTGGGACATTTGCTGTCTTCGTTGGCCACAATTCGGCCCTCCTAAAGTCTTAAAGGGGTTGTGAAGGAAAAAAAAAATTCCCTAAATATTATTTTTATTATTATTATACAGGGATTTATATAGTGCCAACAGTTTACGCAGCGTTTTACAATATTAAAGGGAGACACTACAGTTACAATACAATAAAATACAAGAGGATTAATAGCTTCCTTTTCCTTAGTGCAGTCCTCCTTCACTTACCTCATCCTTCGATTTTGCTTTTAAATGTCCTTATTTCTTCTGAGAAATCCTCACTTCCTGTTCTTCTGTCTGTAACTCCACACAGTAATGCCAGGCTTTCTCCCTGGTGTGGAGAAAGCCTCTTGAGGGGGCAAGTCAGGACACTCTCTACTTTGCAGATAGAGAAAGGAGCTGTGTGTTAGTGGGCGTCCTGACACTCCTGCTCGCCCCCTCAAGAGGCTTTCTCCACTACAGGGAGAAAGCCTTGCATTACTGTGTGGAGTTACAGACAGAAGAACAGGAAGTGAGGATTTCTCAGAAGAAATAAGGACATTTAAAAGCAAAATGGAAGGATGAGGTAAGTGAAGGAGGACTGCACTAAGGTAAAGGAAGCTATTTAGGGGAACAAAAAAAATCATTTACAACCCCTTTAAGGACTGCTTGGAAAGATTTGCAAATAACCCTCTGCAGACCAAGAACCCCATTTCCAATGTTTAAACATTTGAGGGGTATTGGTATTTGGATTGCAACATTTGCCCTTTGTTATGTTACCCAGTAAGGCAGTGCAGAAAATCATAACATACACTTAGTGGTGAAAGGAGTTTTAAAATATGCCTCATACATAGGTGTGCGCAGCCTATTGTATTAAGGTGTGCACCCCAAAGCTCAAACACACACTACCAATCACTCACAATCTTCATTCAGAAAGGGAAGGGGCCAGTAAATTACATACTTACTGGCCGAAGGGGCCATTCTGAAATATCCCCACGGCAACAGCCGGCAGGAGAGGAGGGAGGTTGGAACAGGGTTGCCAACTTTCAGTAAATTTACAAACAGTTTATAAAATCTGTACTTTTTTCATCTGTCCTTGAACGTCCATTACGGACATGTAGGCTGCATGTCCGTAACTGACATTCATGGACAGATGCAACAATTATGGATTTTACAAACTGTTTGTAAATTTATTGAAAGTTGGCAACCCTGAGTTGGAAGCGCTGTGACGGGAGAAGGGGAGGAGCTAGGGCAGTAGGGGGAATTTGTGCTGCACAGGGTGATTAGGGTGTGCCTGGGCACACCCGGCACACCCTGTGCGCACGCCTATGGTCTCATATATCACTGAATGGTGATTGCATCCCAGTTCCCCATCAGTAGAAATTATGCCGCGTACACGCGATCATTTTTTGGCATGAAAAAAAACGTTGTTTTTCAGCATGTACAAAAAACAAAGTTTTTCCAACTTCATCATTAAAAACGGCGTTGCCCACACACCATCGTTTTTAAAAAATGATGAACAAAGCGCGGTGACGTACAACACGTACGACGGCACTCTAAAGGGGAAGTTCTATTCGCCTTTGAGCTGCTTTAGCTGATTCCGTGTTAGTAAAAGACGATTTGCGCTTTTCTGTCTGTTACAGCGTGATGAATGTGCTTACTCCATTATGAACGGTAGTTTTACCTGAACGAGCGCTCCCGTCTCATAACTTGCTTCTGAGCATGCGCAGGTTTAAAACGTCATTTTAGCCCACACACGATAATTTTTTACTACCCGAAAAACTAAATTTTTTTAAACAATGTTCAGAAGCCGAAAATGTGAAGCCAACACACGATCATTTTAAATGACGTTTTTAAAAATGTCATTTTTTTTTTTCATGCCGAAAAATGATTGTGTGTACGCGGCATGAGAGTTATGCCGCGTACACACGGTCGTTTTTTGTGATGGAAAAAAAAACGACATTTTTAAAAACGTCATTTACAATGACCGTGTGTGGGGAAAACTTCGTATGCTTCATAAAAAATGACCGTGTGTAGGCTAAAATGACGTTTTAAGCGACGTTTTTAAACCCGCGCATGCTCAGAAGCAAGTTATGACGCAAGCTTCAATGGAACAGAGTGCCGCCGTACGTGCTGTACGTAACCACGCTTTACTAAAGCATTTTGAAAAAACGATGGTGTGTAGGCAACGTCGTTTTTTAAAATGAAGTTTGAAAAACTTCGTTTTTTTTCATGCAAAAAAAATGACGTTTTTTTTCATCACAAAAAAAACGACATTGTGTACGCGGCATTACAGTCTTAAGCCTCATACACACGATCTGATTTTCCGCAGACAAAGCGTCAGACTTTTGTCTGATAGGGGGGTTGACCAGGAACTTGTCTTGCATACAAATGGCGCACAATTGTTGGCCAACAAACACGAACGTAGTGACATACGTTTTTCAGCTCTTTAGCGCCACCCTTTGGGCACCTTCTGCTAATGTTGTGTTTGGTGAGCATTGCGTCCGAGCATGCGTGTTTGTACTTTGGACAAAAGTAAAGTGAAAGCTATGCTGCCGGCACTCCATAAAAATAGTAAATTAAAGAGAGGTCCACAAGGTGGCATGAACCTTGTTGGATTTAACTTCTAGTAAGCTAGCACATTGTACAAAGTGGCTGAAGTCTTAGGCCCCATGCACACGAGACGCTGGTAAACTCGAGTTCAGAGGCATTTGGGCATTTTTTTCAACTGCCCCTGAACACATTTAATGTTATCCTATGTGTCCATGCACACATTTACGTTTTTTTGCGTTTTAAAGCAGTTGGGTTTAGGCTTGTTTTTTCAGACGCAAAATTTTGGGTTCAGACGCAAACGTTTTTGCATTTCAAAGCTTTGGGAGGGTCTACAATGTCTTTGTTATGAACGCTGATAGCTGCAAACGCGGTAAAACGCCGCTAAACGCGGCAAAACGCCACAAAATTCGCAGTTTTAAACACCGTTTTTTTGCCTTTGAAAACTTGAGTTTACATGTGTTTGCATTTGCTTCTCGTGTGCATGGGGCCTTAGATTTCAGCTTTAATTATCTTCAGTTCTAAACTCCTTAAAGCGGGGGTTCACCCTTAGAGGGCACTTTTCCCCCTTCGCTTCCTGCTCGTTATTACTAGGGGAATCGGCAATTTATTTTAAAATATGTGCAGTACTTACCCGTTTACGAGACGCATCCTCTCCGTCGCTTCCGGGTATGGGCTTCGGGAATGGGCGGTCCTTCTTGATTGACAGGTTTCCGAGAGGCTTCCGACGGTCGCATCCATCGCGTCACGATTTTCCGAAAGAAGCCGAACGTCGGTGCGCAGGCGCAGTATAGAGCCGCACCGACGTTCGGCTTCTTTCGGCTACGAGTGACGCGATGGATGCGACCGTCGGAAGCCTCTCGGAAGAATGTCAATCAAGAAGGAACGCCCGCTCCCGAAGACCCATACCCGGAAGCGACGGAAGAAGATGCAGCTCGAAAACGGGTAAGTACTGCACCTATTTTAATATAAATAGCCGATTCCCCTAGACCGAACGAGCAGGAAGCTAAGGGGAGATTTATTTTTTTTTTTTAAATGGGTGAACTCCCGCTTTAATGATGATGTCTTTATTCCCTACTCTCATCATTGGAGAAACAGATTGAGAACTGGTAGTAGAAGGCGTTCCTTTGTCTTATTATATAAGTGCTGTTGGTTTAAATGAGCACATTGGAGGTAAAATAGCATAGAAGCGACATCTAGTTCAGTATATTTCTGTACAGGCAGTATTAGGAAGTGTCACACTTCAAGTAGGTTAATCAGTAAGTGTTGTGTTATACACCATTACGCTTCCAGCGTGTGACCCAAATATGTCTCTTTTCCCAGGACGCCTATTCGGAGATTGCCTATTTGTTTGCAGAGTTTTTTCGAGATCTGGATATCGTTCCTTCTGATATCATCGCTGGGTTAGTCCTGTTACGCCAGAGGCAAAGGGCAAAAAGAAACGCAGTATTGGACGAGGCAAGTCCAGTGAGATTTTCTGGTATTCTTGAAAAGATGGGCCTCAATTATGAACGTGTTTGTGGAAAAACTCGGGCTTTTTTTTTCTGTAGCAAAGCGACAGCCAATCAAAACCTTTATTCACCCAGTGTGGGATTAGATACTGAAAGAGACAACATCTCCATCAGATCACCAATTTCACATGTACACTCCTTAACCACCAGCCGACCGCTGCACGACTATATACGTCGGCAGAATAGCTAGGCTGTGCATATGGACGTACCCGTACGTCCCCTTAAAGACGCGGCATTGCAGGCAAGCGAGCTCCGTGAGTGTGACCGCGGGTCCCGCGTACTCGATGTCTGCCGGGTGCCCGCGATCTATTTGTGGGAAAAAAAGGACGCCAATTTTGTTTGAGGGCCACGTCGCACGACCGTGCAATTGTCAGTTAAAGCGACGCAGTGCCGAATCGCAAAAAGTGCTCTCTCTGGTCTTTGACCAGCAATATGGTCCGGGGGTTAAGTGGTTAATAACATTTGTTATCTGACACACTTTTGACAAAATAGGTCTAATGTGGTGTACTGTTATTTTTTTGTTGTTTGTGGAGTGAAACATGTCATCTGACGATCACCATTCTCCGCTTTCAGGCTAATAATGACATATTGGCTTTCCTTTCTGGCATGCCAGTCACCAGAAAAACGAAATACCTGGATCTAAAAAATACTGTGAGTATTGATACTTTGATTTTATAGATGTATTTTTCTAGAGACTTTTCCACTCATTGAAGCCTTTCTCTTCCCTCTCTCAGCAAGAGATGCAACGCTACAAGGAGGTTTGTTATTACATGCTCTTTGCACTGGCAGCTTATGGCTGGCCCATGTACCTCATTAGAAAGCCAACATGTGGCATCTGTCGATTGGCGGGTGCATGCTCGTGAGTAGTCCAGTCATTTCTTGAGACTGTGCTTCCTTTATGTGTTTCTTGCTGTTAACATTTGTAACTTTGCTTGTTTTATATTCGTTTGCTCTTTGTTTTATTTCTTATTGAGCTTTTTTTTTACGTTGGATATATTTGTGTCAACTACGATTGTCCTTTCTGATGTACACACTATTTGTATCTGCTTTTGTTTCCTCTTTGTTGTTTTTTTTTCTCCGTGCGCCTATTAGTAGCTGCTGCTGCCCCTGTTCTTCCCGTCCTCGCTTTGCCCCTGGAGTTACCATTGAGGAGGACAATTGCTGCGGTTGCAATGCAATTGCAATAAAGCGCCATTTTTTGGATGAGAACATGAACATGGTGGACATTGTATATACGTCATGTCATGATGCGGTTAGTTCTTTGACTTTTTGTGCTTCGTACCATGTGACTGAATCCAAGGCAGGTATAAAAGACACAAGTTAGTTAAGCTTTATCTCCATTAATACTGTATTAATGGACAACTGTGCCTTTGTGCAATAAATAAATTCCTTCCACCCCCTAAGTGCATCCCACTAGGTCAAATACTTACCTTTAGCCCAGATCCAGTGATCTTTACAGTACAGCCCCGCTCAGAGCCACACAGCCTTTCTCCAGAAAATTGCTGCCTTGTAATTTGCATGCCTGTCGCAAGCCCAATACTTCCTATGGGAAAGTTGTACTCATGGCGGCCTCCAGTGGTCGCTTGAAGTGCAGCTTTTCCATAGGAATGACTGACTCAATGCACACATGCACAGTATGAAGAGGCTGTTTTTTTGGTGGAGATCATGGATCAGAGCTAAAGGTATACATCTTAGTAGGATGCACCCGGAGGGGTGGAGGGAATTTAGTTAAAGAAAATTGTACAGTTTTAACAATTGCAATTTAACAATTACATGTTAAAAAGCAAGCAGTGTAAAGTAGCGCATAGATTAATAGATTTTTTTTCCTTCCACCACTGGTGGGAGGAAAGCAAATCGCTTGATTCCCCCATCTGTCAGTGTTGATGGGGGGAATGCCTCCTGCAACGATATTGTGTTATGCCAGCGGGGAGCCTTCCCAGCCAGCAGAACACAATAATTACTTGTTACAGCTATAGGCCCAGATTCACAAACGAGATACGACGGCGTATCTCCAGATACGCCGTCGTATCTCTGAGTCTGGGCGGTCGTATCTATGCGCCTGATTCTTAGAATCAGTTACGCATAGATTTCTATTAGATCCGACCGGCGTAAGTCTCTTACGCCGTCGGATCGTAACTGCAAATTTACGCTGGCCGCTAGGGGCGCGTACGCTGATTTACGCGGCGAAATATGTAAATCAGCTAGGTACGCAAATTCACGAACGTACGCCCGTCCAACGCAGTACAGATACGCCGTTTACGTTAGGCTTTTCCCGGCGTAAAGTTACCCCTGCTATATGAGGCGTACATGCAGCGAACCAATGTTAAGTATGGCCGTCGTTCCCGCGACGAAATTTGTAAATTTTACGTCGTTTGCGTAAGTCGTCCGTGAATGGGGCTGGACGTAATTTACGTTCACGTCGAAACCAATACGTCCTTGTGGCGTATTTGGAGCAATGCACACTGGGATATGTCCACGGACGGCGCATGCGCCGTTCGTGAAAAACGTCAATCACGTCGGGTCACAAGTTATTTACATAAAACACGCCCCCCTGATCCAAATTTGAATTAGGTGGGCCGATTTACGCAACTTACAGAGCAAGTGCTTTGAGAATACTGCACTTGCCCGTCTAAGTTGCGGAGGCGTAACGTAAATCGGATACGTTACGCCCGCACAAAGATACGCCGCTGTACGAGAATCTGGCCCATAGTTGCCAGCAGTAATCGCATGCAAAATATTTGACAGGCTGGTTTACCCATGTCATTCGATGGATGGACTTGAATACAATCAGCCTGTCTATATAGGGATCAAAGTTTGGTCGGTACCTGCTGAAAGTATGATGCCGCGTACACACTATCACTTTATGTAATGAAAAAAAACGACGTTTTTAAAAACGTCACTTTAAATGACCGTGTGTGGGGGAAAACGTTGTTTTATGTCTTGTGAAAAACGACAAAAAAAATTGAAGCTTCAATTTTATGTGTCGTTTTTCAAAACGTTGTTTTTCACTTCACAGAAATTGACCGTGTGTAGCAAAAAACGACGTTTAAAACAACGTTTTTACACCTGCGCATGCCCAGAAGCTAGTTATGAAGCGAGCTTCAATGGAAAAAAGTGGTGAACGTAACCTCGCTTTGCAAGAGCATTGTGAAAAAACGATCGTGTGTAGGCAACATCGTTTTTGAAAATTGAAGTTTCAAAAACGTAGTTTTTTACTTCACAGAAAATGTTTTTTTTTTTCAACACATAAAGTGATGGTGTGTATGCGGCATGACAGGTTCAAGTCTGTATTTGGCTTAGTATCAGCTTCTTGCAGTCCCTGTACAGCAAAACTCAAAATGGGGAAAGTGAGAAGCAATGCAATGAGCCAGTGTCCGTTCACATGCCAACAAGTAACTATTATAAGGAGAGAGCAGAATGAGGGGCTAATCTGTGTGCTGCTTCTCTATCACGGAGCTTTAGTAGCTTATAGCTTGCCTCAAGCATTCATAGCTTCCCATGATGGGCGCAAAAGATTTTAAAAATTAACATGACTTTTTTGTACTCCCCAGGTACCCTCTATTAAACTGTTAAAATATATATATTTTTTTTTTTTTTTTTACAAAACTTTGTGATCCTACATTTTTTTTAAATCAAAGTAATGTAAAGCGTAATCACAAGACAATACGTGGCTTACTCTCCAGAGCCAATATATTTGTGTAACCTGGGCTTTGCCTAGCTGCTGCCTCCCAACATAGTTTTCTTACACTTTGCCCTGCCAATAAAAGCTGCAATCAGTGACGAGTGTTTTGAAGCAAGACTTTTAATTAGTCATGTCACATCAATCTGCTTTTTTAGGTTTATGAAACTCCGTTCTTCGTGGCTGTAGATCATGACAAGAAGAGAGTTGTGATAAGCATACGTGGAACACTCTCTCCAAAGGTAACAACAAAAGTACATCATGACCTGAAATTATTTTTTATTTTTTTTTTAAATTCTGGCATAAGACCTTAAAGAAATTCATTGACTGTTTGTTTACTTAGGATGCCTTGACAGACCTCACAGGAGATGCCGAGCGCCTACCAGTGGAAGGACACCATGGAACATGGTTAGGCCACAAGGTAACCAGCTGGAAAATTGAACTTTAAGTGCACCTTGTAATGTAGTTGTCAGTGTAATGCTGTGAAAGAGGTGTGTGTGTGTGTGTGTGTTGCACTATTATACGGGTTTGGAAATCACAGTTGTTCCTACACCTGCAACCACCCTCAGCCTAAATGCACTGCTCTTTACAGAAGCACAAGTTTGCCATTCATTCTTAATGGTACCCCACACACTAGAAGCGTAGCGCGTTTGCGGGCGCAGGGGCTGCTGGAAAAATTTCTCGCCCACTGCGGTTTAGAAATGGTGCATTTACCTTTTTCCTGCATGAAACCCAGACACGGCAGCCCATTCAAAAGACAACCCATTCAAATGAATGGGCTGTACCTGAGCAAATGTGCCTTGCAGAGCCTGTGAACCTAGCCTGAATCCGAATCCCCAGCCACTTGCTGTGGATTCAGATTTTTAAAATACCTGTTTTCTGTTCCACTAGCAGAGCTTGAAGGGTTACAGTGGTCACAATAGCAATCCAGCCCATGCTCCAGGAGGCCTGTGTGGACTTTGAGTTTTTAGCCAATGGAAGCAGCACTACTGCAAAGCGCTATTGACCTCTTCTTGCTAGTGGGAGCTATTCAAGCAGGTATGAGGACACCCATAGGTGGGGTGAAGGGCACTGCGGTGTGTTTTTGTTAATAAAGTGAATGTAAACCTGATTCATGAAAATTGAGCTGGGCACATATATCTGCAGTGTTTTTGTATTTCTCTCTAAAGCATGGTGTCCCGTGTCTTTCTCCTGCTCCGTTCTTCTGTTATCAGCATGATAACTTCTGACAAGTTCTCTGTCAACTGTGATAAAACCAGCCTGAACTTTGTGTCAGGGCGGGTGCTATAAATAGATTAGCAAATAGCTGGTCCATTCACAGCGCAGCTCTGCAAGTCTCTGTCTATGAGGAGAGGGGGTGTGGGACTTTTCTCCAATCAGCTATCTCACAGTGTATGGCAAGCCTCCCCTCCCCCTGCTTCAACAGGAAGAGAAAATTCTAACACGACCTGCACTTTCTACACAGTATATAAATCTGAAGACAGCAGATATACATGTAATGCTTATGTAGGGGGATTTGTTTCATCCCTGTGTATCATCTGAGGCTGTTCACTTCACTGGGTGTATGTGAGGGTTTACATCTACTTTAAGCCAAGATCTGTTCTAGTGGATGAGATTGCACACGATTGTCACGAAGATCGACTATATTGGATTTTTATGGACTTTTTCTCTTCAGGGACTCATGTTTATGATTTTTCATGATTTATATGCATTTTTCATATAATATGCTGTGTGTTCTTTATCTGATGGTTATTCGTATATTGTTTTAAGCACTATAGTCAGATACACTTTTATATGCAATTTATACATGTTTTTCCTTTTATTTATTTATATAATATATATATATATATAATTTTTTTTTATATATACACGTGAGAGGTAAACACAGTTTTTTATTAAAAATACCGTACATACTCGAGTATAAGCCGAGTTTTTCAGCACATTTGCTGAAAATGCCCCCCTCGGCTTATACTCGAGTCACCTTTTTGCGCTTGATCTTCCGGACTTTGGGGACCCCAAACTTGGCACACATGTAGCCCCATTTCTCCTCTATAAGCAGGGCTGTGGAGTCGGAGGAAAATTTTGGTACCTGGAGTCGGAGTCGGAGGAAATTTTGGGTACCTGGAGTCGGAGTCGGAGTCAGCAAACAATGCACCGACCCCAACTCCGACTCCTACTAAATTTAGATTGTCGGAACATTTAGGAGTCGAAACATTTATCTACTGACTCCACAGCCCTGTCTATAAGTATGCAAAATTTGTTGTCTGGGGGACCCACGGCTGGGGAGCACCGATTTTTCAAAGCCGGGCACCCCTTCTATAGACTCCCATGTTAAACGTCAGTCTAGTCATGGGCACAGTGAGGCATGCACATGGACACAGTGAGGCAAAGTGAGGCATGCATATGGACACCCTACGCTTATACTCGAGTCAATACATTTTCCCAGTTTTTTGTGGTAAAATTAGGTGCCTCTGCTTATATTCGGGTCGGTTTATACTCGCGTGTATACGGTATATGTATTTTCATTGTAATGTATATTTACTTGTGTGGCTGATGTTCCAGTTTAAGTGCTTAGCCAGATTCTTGTTTGCATATTATTTGTAGGAAAAAGGGCCCACTTTGATTATCTTCACACACGATAACAAAAGTTAAAGTTCCTTTCCATAATTCCCACTACCTGTACACCCTCAGGCTGTTGCACTTGTGTGTGATTAGATGGTACACACAGATATTCCTACAATCCCTACAGATCATATTTGCAGGGTCATTTCACAATCCCTGTATCGGTCTTATTTGAGTGAGGTCATGCATATTGCATTGTACATTTCTTGGTAATTGTCCTGTGAACTGTAAATTGGAGATTTATGATGTGCTATTCTCTTTAAGTTATGTAATTATTTCATGTGCGTGTTTTTCCATCAGGGGATGGTTCTTTCTGCTGAGTACATTAAGAAGAAGTTGGAGCAAGAAATGGTTCTTTCCCAAGCATTTGGCCGAGATCTGGTACGGTAGACTGATTTTGAAATTACAAATCCAGTACGGAAATAAATTTGTATCAGATTTTATTAAATTGGGTTATTGTTAAAGTGGTACTAAACCCAGGACCCTGCATTCACTATATCTGATCACCCACAGTACACAGAACATGGAAATGCAATTATTTTAGTAAATATAAACAACTAAATACCTTTTTTTTTCATCAGCAGTATATAGCAGTCTTGTGACTTCTATCAGTGTCTGGCCGAGCACTGGTTAAAGCTTGTAGGTGGAGTTTTCATTCTCCCCTGATGTCCTATGAGGCTGCATGACTATTGACCCCAGTGGCGGCCCGTCCATTAGGGGCGCCCAGGCTTCCACCCCTTTCTCCACGCCACCCCCTATATGACTAATGGATAGATTCATGCATAGCATGAATCTATCCACGGCTGCTGCTGGCACCCCCTATTCAGGTGTCCGGTGCCTGAATTACAGCGGCTGTGTTTTTTTTTTTTTTTAAGCACCCGATAGGCTTCAAATAGTGGGTTCGTGGTGCAGAGCATTGCACCATGTGCCCACCTAGGTGTTACAACAGCGAATTAATATTTACTGTTGTAACACTGATCCTCAATCCATCCAATCAGAAGTGGTGTGAGACCTGTTTTCTGATTGGTCGAAAAGAGAATACTCCCGATTGGCTGCCGAGAAGGATGGAGGAAACGGAAGCCAGAGCCGTCGCCTGTGGAGAGCAGAACGGGAGAGCCGCAGAGAGCCCGGGAGAAGCACTGCATAGATGGGGTAAGTGCACCAGACCCACCCACTGACCAATGGGGGGGGGGTGTTACTGTTTAACACCACCTCCCCCCTAAAAGAATATTACCACATGCCGGCCATGGCTGACCCTCTGTCTGGACAGTTCTGATTGGCCCTGTGCCGATCACATGCACCACCGTTTCTTGTAAGGGTAAGCTTCACAGCCGATTCCCTGCTGTGCATGCGTGAAACTCGCTGCGCTTTGTGAATGGTCTGGTACCAGGGAAAGGAGGGTGGGGGGCTGAACTTCATTGCGGTGAAATCAGCCAGAAGTGGGAACGGGTACCTGTCAAAACCAGGTACTCGCTCACTCTCCTCCACCCCCCCCCCCCAAAGGTGCAAAATGTGGATTGAGCTCTGCTTTAAAGTCTGCTTTAAGCTTTTGAACTTTGTACACTTTTGAGTATACTTTTGAGATTAACCTCGTAAACGTGTAAGAGGACGCTTAAAGCAGTAGTAAACCACTGAAAAAAAAAAAAGATCTGCAAGACAATGGCATACTAGCACATTATAAAATACCTTAGAACGAATCGCTTCCAGTGGCGCCTGCTCATGGAAGAGAGGGCTGACTTCTTCTCCCGTACTTTCTTCCAAGATCGCGGGCTTCGGCACTGTGGCCGGACCCGTGATGATGTCACTCCTACACATGAGCGCGGGGGCCCTGGGTTCTGGTAAGAAGGTATGTCAGACCTTCAGGCTGGGCTCACACTAGTGCGGTGCGAATTTCAGCTCTCTTATCTCTGCAGAGAGATAAGAGAAGTGTTCAGCAGATCCATTGCGTTTTAGCTGCAGATTAGCTGCGAATTCGGAGACCTGGGAGAGGGGAGGGGGAGGGGGGAAGTGTATTGAGCTGAATGAGACAAATCCTGAAGAGAAATTAACACATCTGCGAATTCAGCTGCGTACCCATAGAAGATAATGGGACTGAATTCGCACCTGAGCCGCATCGCAAGACCTATGCGCAGTGCGAATGCATCGCACATATGTGAACCAGCTTCAATGAAAACAATGTATTTTGAAATGTTCTGCGATTTGGATGCGGTTTAAGCCACACTCAATTCGCATAGGTGTGAACCTGGCCTCAGAGCGCATGCGACGCTGATGTCAGTGGCTGCATACAGGGTGATTATCACCTAAACGGTGCACATTTAGGAGATATTCCTTTTAACTACCGGTAAGCCATATTATAGGCTTACCTGTAGGTAAAAATAACAAAGCGGGGTTTACAACTGCTTTAAAGCTCCAACCAAATGTCTGAAAAAGTAAATATAAAATTTCTTATGTAATATTTACTTTACTATTTAAAATCTTTTATATTTTTGAAGCCGCTAACCTATTCAAGAAATGATGTATATACACTGTAATAAAGTATATACACAAATCCTAGGTATTCTCTTTACCGAATTGTATTTCATATTTTGTCTTGGTTTTTCTATGTTGAAGTGGGGGGTCTTACAAACAGTATTTTTATTGGTGGTTGTTTATAGCTTATTACTGTTTTACGAACAGGGACGTGGCACAAAACACTATGGCCTAATAGTGGTGGGACATTCCCTTGGAGCTGGAACTGCTGCCATTCTTTCATTTCTCCTGCGCCCGCAGTACCCTTCCCTGAAGTGTTTTGCATACTCTCCACCAGGGGGCCTCCTAAGGTACCTGCCAAATATTTGCACATGAAATGTCGGTTATGACTATGAAGTATGTTGATTAATTTAATTGAATGTTTTCTTTTCAGTGAGGATGCCATGGAATATTCAAAGGAGTTTGTGACATCTGTAGTGCTTGGAAAGGACTTGGTTCCTAGGTAAAATATGCAATTTGGCCTTTGTGTGGTCTGTTTTTGTACATGATTCATTGCCCTCACAGCTGTTTTCAATTTTCCATAGGATTGGATTATCTCAGCTCGAAGGTTTCCGTAGGCATCTTCTAGATGTTCTGCAGAGGAGCAACAAGCCAAAGGTTAGCTGTCTAGCTGCATATTTTCCAATGAGTGATCATTCTTTCCCAGTAGTAAGCATGTTTGTGGAACTACTACACTTATATACACTTTTCAGGAGCAAGTCAAGGATATAAGCCATGCAGGAGAGAAGCTCTGTGTTATTGGCTTCAACTAACCAAGCAAATTTATTATGAGCCATAAGATTCTATGTTGTAAAACAAATTCTTTAAAAAATTTTGGGCAATATATATTTTGCTACATGTTTTTGGTAAAAAAAAATCAAAAGCAAATCAATAAGCCTATATTGATTGGTTTCCACAAAAGTTATAGCGTCTACAAACTATGGTATATATTTATATATGTATTTATTTTTTCATATTAGTAATGGCGGACAATCAGCGACTTATAGTGGGACTGCGATATTGCAGCGGACTATCAGACACAAACTGGCTATTTGTGGGAACCACTGACACCAATACAGTGATCAGTGCTAAAAATATACGCTGTCACTGGCTGGGAAGGGGGTTAAACATCTAGGGCGATCAAAGGGTTAATTGGGTGCCTAGCCAGTGTTTTTGTGTACTGTATGTTCTGCTTTTACTAGGGGAAGAGATAGATTTTAGATTTTGCAGGAAAACAAAATGCATCCTTTCCCCCCTGTCAGAAAGGAGATCTGCCTTGTTTACATAGACAGAGATCCGTTCTGAGGCTCTGCCCGATGATAGGCAGGTGCCGGTGGACATGGAGTGCCCAGCACTCACAGATCAGCTTCTGCTGTGAAAAATCGCAGCAGAAGCGGCCTGCTGGTGTGGCGCGCACGCCCCCTGCAGGTGGAAGTGCAGAATTGCGTATATATACATAATCCGACACAGAGCTGCCACCCTGTAACAGTAAAACTGCTGTAGGGCAGTCAGCAAGCCAAGTGGGTAATTTCAATGTTGTGCATGTGATAATCACACTTTTCTACCAATTACATTTTTTTTTAATCAAATATTTTTTTTTATTCAGGTGTAGCATGGTTTACAAAAAAAGACAAACCATCTCCACAAAAGAACAAAGTCCCCCCCTTAACCTCCAACAAAACTCCCCCCAAAGCACAATAAACCGTTATAAACAAAACGAGTGCTGGCGAATCTTTAAATAATATATATATATATATATATATATATTATATTATATATTATAAAAAATCTGGTCAAAACAATTGCAATTGCAAAGCAGCAAAAAAGCTTTTCTCAACTCGATAGAAATGGTTTGCAAGTAGGATTAAAAATGTTATAAACCCACATTAGCCATTCACCAATATGAAGAGAAAAAATTGCAGGGGTGTTATACATTTTTTGTGCATGTGAAGGCAGAAATGATGTGACTTGCATCATATAACCGAGTATATTGTTGCATATTAAGGCCTCATTTACATGGGCATACTGTTCCATACAACCATGAGAAAGCCTATCTTCACCCACCCGGGATGTACAGGGGTTCCATGTACATCCATGTTGAACCAATGCACAGATTACAATGCAGACAGACTGCTTTCTGATCCATGCATCAGTCCCACACAGATGTACACTCGGGGTGTGCTTGGAGATCCATGCAGGGTGAAGATGGCCCTTCGTATGGGTGTACGGATCGGTACACTCGTGTGAATGAAGCCTAAAGCCCCGTACACATGACCGGTTTTCCTGCCAGGAAAACTGCCAAGAGAGCTTTTGGCCAGGAAAACCAGACGTGTGTATGCTTCCTCGCAGTTTTCCCGACAGGAAAACAGCCGGGAATCCCAGCGGGAAAATAGAGAACCTGCTTTCTATTTTCCCGTTGGGATTCCAGGTGTTTTTTTTCCACCAGATATACTAATACTTTCCTATGGGAAACACTGCAAGGCAGTGCCGATGGAGCATACACACGGCTGGGATGCCCGGCCAAAGCCATCATGGTAGTTTTCCTGCCGGGTTCTCGGCTTTCTCCTCGGTTTTCCCGGCGGACTTTTTACCACCAGGAAAACCAAGCGTGTGTACAGGGCTTAAGAGAATATGTTCACAGATCAGTTGGTGAACAGTCCCAGATGTCGCCAGCCTAACAAAAGAACCACATTCACCTTACAGCTGGTCATAAGTGCTTCTCTTCTTTCTTGCTGTTTGTATAGTGGCGGATCATCCTGGGGGGTACAAAATGTATACCTAAATCAGAACTTCCTGATGAGTGTGAGGGGATAACTGTGCCCAATAACCGGCTCTGGACTCACCCTAGTGATCTGACCATAGCGCTGTCTGCCAGCACACCTCTCTACCCACCTGGACGGATCATTCATGTAGTGCACAACCATCCTGAGGAACGATGTTGGTAAGTGTTTTGGGATTGTCATACAGAATATTATTAAAAGCTGTGATTACTGATATTTACCATACACACATTTCCTGTAATACTGGGCTTACCTTTACCTTGTGAAGTTTCTGGGATCAAGAGGAACCAACATACTTTGCCATTTGGGGGGACAACAAAGCATTTGAGGAAGTGATCATCTCTCCAGCCATGCTGCATGAACATCTCCCTCACGTTGTGATGGAAGGACTCAATAAGGTAAGAGATGTCTGGTGCTTAGGAATATGTTACCTGTTGAACCCTAAGGGCCAGATCCACAAATATCCTGCGTAACTTAAATCTTCCGATTTAAGTTACACCGCCGCAAAATTTCTACCTAAGTGCCTGATCCACAAAGCACTTACCTTGAAATTTGCGGCGGTGTAACTTAAATGTGTCCGGCGCAAGGCGTGCCGAATCTAATGGGGCGAGTCCCATTTAAATTATGCGCGCTCCCGCGCCGGACGTACTGCGCATGCTCCGTCGGGTAACTTACCCGACGTGCATTGCGCTAACAGACGTTGCTCCGACGTCATTTGCTTAGACGTTAACGTAAATGGCGTCCAGCGCCATTCACGAACGTCTTACGCAAACGACGTAGAGTTTAAAATTTCGACGCGGGAACGACGGCCATACTTAATAGGGCTTAGTCAAATAGGACTCAGCCCTATTTTTACACGGCGTAACTCGACGTAAACGACGTAGATTTAGCGCGACGGGCCCGTCGGAACGTTCGTGGATCGCCGTAAGTGTTCATTTGCATATTCTAGGCCGGCCGCAATGGCCTCGCCACCTAGCAGCCGGCCTAGAATTGCATCCTTAAGATCCGACAGTGTAATTCAATTACACATGTCGGATCTTCTGCCTATCTATGGTAAACTGATTCTGTGGATCAGTTCCATAGATAGAAACAGGGATACGACGGCGTATCAGTATAACCCCCTAAATTCCTAAAGGTAAACTTAGCCTTTAAAAACTATTGAGATACAGTATTTTTTCACAGTAACGGTGCCAGCCCTGTTGGTTATCAAGAAAGCCTCTTATCCTCCCAGTATTATTCGTAATATATTAACCCACCTCCCCAAATGTAAAAGCACGAACATAAATCTAAGCAAAATAATCATTTGAAATGTCACCAGGCCTTATAGTTCTTTTTTTTTACTTTTGTTTTTTGGGGTTTCACAAACAAACCATCATACAAATGATAAAGGAGTTGACATAATTTGAACATTAACATATTTCCCAAAGAGCAGATCTCATGTGTCTCACACCAGGTAATCATGTTGTAGGAACATTGAAGGCAGGATGAAAGAAAAGGTACTGTGAGGAAAGAAGAAGTGATTTACAGAGCTTTCCATTTTAGGATCAGGTGACTTATAGATGTAGTGTATAGAATGTTTAAGCCCATTGCTCTAATGTCTTTTTTTATGGTAATGGGAACCACAGTGAGAAAATTTGCAGAATATTAACTTGTTCTTGCCGCATCACACAAACAAGAAGCTTCGCAAATGTGGGCTTTCTTCCAAGGTGCCACATATATGCACTCCCAATGCATAGACCAAGCTTTTATGATCGTGCATGGGTTTGTATTCTATTGTGTGTGTGTGTCCCAGCTGGAACGCACTGGCCAGCGCTCTCCGTCATTAGACAGACGATCGGCCAACCTTTTTTGATCATACACCTTTGACAGAGGCCAGACGAAAGTTTTTCCTATTATCGAAAGTGATACAGGGTATCAAAAGAAACATTAGTTAAAGTGGAAATATACATATCTCCAATTCAGTGCTGAAGTGTCCTGGAGCTCCCCCACCTGCTGCTGACATCTTCAACCATTTTTATTTACGAGGTCCAGTCTTTGGCCATTTTGATTGGCTGGGCCCGAGAAGGAGTCACCCTTCATTTCCACTTTTAAATGCCCTTTTTCAGATGCAGTTGATCTTTCTGAGGACCACTAAATGTTGGTGCTTGTTCCACTGTGCCGCTATGTGCATCCTCATAGCAGTCAGGATCAATGAGAAAACTTGGCCTTTTTTGCTTTAAAGTGATATTAAAGCTTTGTTTTGTTTTTTTAAATAACAAACATGTTATACTTGCCTGCTCTGTGCAGTGGTTTTGCACAGAGCAGCCCCGATCCTCTTCCTTTTGGGGCCTCCAATGGTACTCCTGGCTCCTCCCCCTCGCGCAGTGCCCATAGAGAAAGCTGCTTGCCCTAGGGGCACCGCTGCATGCTCGCTCCTGAGTTGCCGCTTTATGCGTCCATAAGACACACAGCCGTGGGTCTACCCCCCCCCCCCAGTCTCTCCTCTTTGTCTCACTGACTGTGATTGCCAGCAGTGGGAGCCAATGGGTTTCTGTCTCTACCAATGAGGAGAGATAGCCCCCATACAGCCAAGGGCTCAGGTAAGGATGGAGGGGGGGGGGGGGGGAGACTGGAGGGGAGGCACTACACAGAATGCATAAAGTTCAAAGACCTTTAGCCTTTAGAACTTTAAATTCACCTTATCTGGCATATAGTGGGCCAGGAGGGTCTGCACAGTTCAGTAATTTTTACCTGTTTTGTACACCCACAAAAACAAGTGTTATGTCTTTTCGTTCTTATTGTGCTTCTAGAGTTTACTAGTATGATTATTTTCCTTACCAGGTTCTGGAGAATTATAACAAAGGCAAGACAGCTCTGCTCTCTGCTGCAAAAGTGATGGTTAGTCCAACAGAAGTTGACCTAAACCCTGAGCTGATCTTCCACCAACCACCCCATCTGTCTCCTCCAATGCTGGAGGTGATACCTGCCATCATGCCCGGGACAAATGCCAACAGGAGGAACAGCAGTACCAAGTAAGCAGTGGGATGTTGAGTGGTGGCCATGAAGATTTTCAGTTAGAATACTTCTGGTCATGGCCACTTACCATATTACCTCTGAAGACAAGCAGGGTCCATATTTCATCATTGTTTATACTTGTCCAGTATTGCTGCCCTGACACCTGTCAAAATACTTGAATTACATTTCATAAAAAATAACATACTCCCAAGTAACTTCTGTGTTTCATCCATAACTTGTCATGTTGTGTGAATGTGAATGCATGGTTGAGGGATAAATTGGTGTTGGCTGGCATGATCTAAAATGGGTTTTAATGTAGGGAATGTTGGGACGTATGGAACCTATTGCAGGTTATTTTCCAGAAATTGCTTCAATGTATTCCACTCCTTAATCTTCGTCCATCTGTCTCACATTTCCTTACGCATGTTTCTTGTATTTGTTATTTAGGAACCTGTGTGGTGTGATCTGATTTCTCTTTGCTCGCCTGTGTATTGGACAACTGTTCTGTCCCTTTTTCTTGCATTACCATGGCCTGTTTGTGTCGTGATTTGTAATCTCATCTGTGAGTTTTTTCAGTCTTTTTTTCCCCCCGAAACATATCATATCAGTTTGTAATGTTTCTTGTATTGTTTATTCACTAGTTGTATCTAGTTTGGTACACTATGAAATTGCTTTTTCTCCAGAGATGAACTAGTGTAGTATGGATCCCATACGCACTGATTATTTTTCAGGAAAGAATGGCTAAAGACATTTGTGGGTAGTTAGATGCAAAGACATGGTCCAGCTCCTTAAAAATTTTAAATGATTGTAATAAACATGCCAGCTTGAATCACCTGATTGTGAATCATAATGCTGGATGTTTCCATGGCCAGCTTATCATGGTGAAAATGTAGGGGGATAATAGTACTTTCAAGTGATCATGTGGTTAAATAAAAGCCATGAAACCCAAACCTACTATATAGCGAAGGCACTTTCAAAGACCTGAATGTCTAATCAAACTTTCTGCTGGTAGCTCCATAAGCCTAGATTTCTGGGGCACCCAGATATGTAATAATAAACTAAAACCCCCATTTGTGTTTTTTTATTATTATACAGGATTTCTATAGCCAGCTGCGCTTTACAATATAAAAGAGAGAGTATAGTTACAATACAATAAAATCTAGTTACAATACAATAAAATACAAGAGGGTTAAGAGGGCCCTGCTAATAGAAGTTTATAATCTAATAGGGTGGGACAAGTGGTACAAAAGGTTTTAACTTTGGGGTTGAGCTGATGGAAGTGATAAAATGTTAGTTGGAGGCATGTAAGAGTTCCCTGAAGAGATGAGTTTTCAGGGATCTCCTAAAGGCAGACTGAGGTAAAGCGTTTCAAAGAGGGAGAGGCTCTGGAGAAGTCCTGGAGATGAGCATGGGAGAGGGAGACAAGGGAGCTTGAGAGCAGGAGGTCTTGAGAGGAGCAGAAAAATTATGGTTTTGGTGATATTTGGAGACAAGATTGGTGATGTAGCTCGGGGCAGAGTTGTGAATGGCTTTGTATTTTGTTGTTAGTATTTTGAATTTAATTTCCTGGGCGGTTGGAAGCCAGTGTAGGGATTGGCGGAGAGGGGTGGCAGACACTGAGCGGTTGGTAAGGTTAATGAGTCTGGCAGGCGCATTCATGATAGACTGAAGAAGGGATAGCCTATGGAGAGGTAGGCCTATGAGAAGGTAGTTGCAATAGTCAAGGCAAGAGATAACAAGGGAGTGAATGAGGAGCTTGGTGGTTTCATTAGTTAAAAAGTGGTGAATTTTAGAGTTGTTACGGAGGTGAATTTTACAAGCTTTTGACAACGATTGAATTTGGGGCTGAAAGGACAGGTCAGAGTCTAGGATTACACCTAGTACCCTGGTGTGAGGGGAGGGATTGATGGTTGCGGTTTTGACCTTTATGGAAAAGTCGTGGAGAAGTGGTACAACATCCATGCTGATGTCAGGTAGTAAGTTAGTAATGAGAGAGGAGGCTGAAGGAGTGAGGTGAGGTGTAGACAGATAAATTTGGGTGTCATCGACGTAGCCATGGTATTTGAAGGCCGTGGGAGGTTATCAAGTGACTACAAGAAGAGGTGTAGATAGAGACGAGAAGGAGTCTAAAAACAGAGCCTTTAGGGACTGCTACAGAAAGAGGAAATGGAGAGGAGGAGACAGAGTTGTAGGGAACACTGAAGGAGTGCTGTGATATGTAGGAGGAGAACCAGGATAGAGCAGAATCTTGGAGACCAAGGGAACAGAGTTTAATAGCTCTGCCTTACTTGCTATTCGCCCATCACTGTCCTGTGCGGCCTCATAAAAGAACAAGTATAGCCAAAGCTGTTTTGGCTACGCTTCTTCTAGGGATCACAAGAGGGCAGTTTGTTCTGCACTCCTGTGACCTGTTTTTATCCGACAGAGGACTAAAGCCGTTGTTGGCTGACGTCTCTCTTCCAGTCCAGGCTGGAGAAAGATTCCAACTTTACAGTCGGATCAACCCAGATGCCTGAACCCGGAAGCTGGCTCGGCCTCCCAATGAGCCGTTGGGAGACTGAGCCAGCCGCTCTCACCCCTGCCACAGCCTGGTGCTTCAGTGAGCACTGGAGGAGCAGAGAGCCGGTAACTGGCAGTCACCAGCTTTCTAAAGGCTGAAGACCGAGAACTGAGTGAGCAGCGTTTTTTGATTGCTCAGTTCTTGGTCTTAGAGACGGCGGGGGACAGCTGCAGCTGGGATCGGATCGAAAGCCATACTTCTCTTAAACATTAGTGGGGCTCAGAAATAGGCAAGCAGAGCTGGTAAACAGAAAGCTGGCTGAATCGGACCTGATTTTTCACTACAAAAATAATTCCAAATATTGGCATGTTATCCATAGTTATGTTGGTCCAGCTTGAACAAATGTAACTATGCATATACTATACCGGACCAATGCCCCTGGAAGCTGGAAATCACTGAAGTAGACACTGCCTCTTCACCTCGTCTTATCAAAGAATGCTTTACATTAGTTTGGCGAATGCAAAGCATTCTCTGAACGGTGCCCATTCTGAGTGGCCTACCTCCTGTGTTCACAATGCATGAAAGCAGCCATTTGGTGAGGGACCTGGAAGCAAGTGGAGATCTCACTGAAGTAGCAATGTCTGCTTCCGTGATTTCCTGCTTCCAGGGGCATTACCCAGTTATAGCATATACATAGTTACATTGATACAAGCAGGACCAATGTAACTATGGGTGTTATTTACGAAAGGCAAATCCACTTTGCATTATAAAGGCACTGCAAGTGCATTCGCTGTAGATCTGAGGAGGACATGCAAGGAAAATAAAAAACAGCTTTTTAGCTTGCACATGATTGGATGATAAAATCAGCAGAGCTTCCCCTCATTTCAGAGCTTCCTCTTAGATCTACAGTGATTGCACTTTCAAGGGTACTTGTAGTGCGCTTGTAGTGCAAAGTGGATTTGCCTTTCGTAAATAACCCCCTATGTATCACATAACGATGCCTGGACCATAAAGCTGAACTAGTAGATAGTAGATTCACCCTCCTTCCTGAACAGAGGTAGAAGCATGTGAATCTCAGAATTTACTGAAGGGAATCTTAAATCCTTTACAGTTCACGTAAATATTTCAAATGGGTAATTCGCTATTTTTCTTGAGTTCTGCTATAAGGCCTGGTTCACACCTATGCATTTTTTAGTGCATTTTCAGTTTTGCAGAAACACATTTAACATGATTTCCTATGGGTCACGTTCACATCTGTGCAATTTATGGAAAGGGCCAGGGACTTTTTTCTTTTTTTTGGTTCCATAGACTTCAATGGATCAAAAACGTGTATTGAAAAACGCAAAATGCCCCTGGAATATGCAAACTGTAACCTGCATAGGTGTGAACCAGGCCTAAGAGTACCTGGGCAGTTTTTGTTATCCTGAGATCATTTTTGCTGGTTCACAATCAGAGGAAAAGCTATTTCATTGGAGGGAGTGACACTTGCATTTATGAATGGCATTTCCTAGCTTGGATATCAACTATTTCAGCTAAACTGGTCATATAAAGAGAATGTGTTGTAAAGCAAGACGTGTTATTAGGCCTTGATGCACTTGTTCACTGCTTATTAGTTGCAGTGTGTAACATTTCCACTGAATTGCTAGATCAGAACTAGTATGCTACAGGAGCTGGGCAATGGTTTTGTACCTTATTCTCTTACACAGATTGCATGCAAAACCCATAGCTGAAGACATCCTATGGGAGCTAAATTTTACAACTGAGAATAAAAACAAAGGCCCGGATTCACAGACAGCGGCGCACATTTTTGCCGCCGTAGTGTATCTCTTGTACGCTCCGCCGACGCAGCGCAGAGAGGAAAGCACTGAATTCACAAATCCAATGCTCCAAAAACTGCGCTGGGTTTCCTAGGCGTAAGCCGGCGTAGGTGGAAGTGGGCGTGAGCCATGCAAATGAGGCGTGACCCCATGCAAATGATGGGCCGAGTGCCAGACAGATACGTATAATGAACGGCGCAAGCGCCGTCCCGTGGATGCATCCCAGTGCGCATGCGCAGAATCACGTCGGAAATACTCCCTAAGATACGTCAAATCACTGCCTACGGCGTGAACGTAACCTACGCTCAGCCATATTCACGTCCAACGGAAAATACGCCGGCTTGTGTTCCCTGGTGCAGACCTTTGCATGGATGCTGCTGAGTTACACCTCCTTTATGGGGCATAACTTTACGACGTGCGTATAACTTACGCGCACGTACGTTCGTGAATCGCCGTATCTCCCTCATTTGCATATTTGAATGGAAAATCAATGGGAGCGCCAAATGCGTCCAGCGTAAATATGCGCCCACTTTACGCCGGCATAGGCAAGTTACGTTGGTGGGATGAAGCCTGTTTTTAGGCATATCTTAGTATGTGGGTCCGGCGCACATATACGACGGCGCATATTTGCACTTACGCAGCGTATCTGGAGATACGTTGGCGCAAGTGCTTTGTGAATCCGGGCCAAAGTGTTTCTAAAGCCAAAAGGTTTTTTTTTTTGCTTGTTTCGTACAGCGTGGGGGGAGCAATTAAAAACCTTTTCTAATTTTTATTGAAATGTGTTGGGAAGATTCACAGGGTTTATCCTGGTGACGGTTGTCACCAGGACTGAAAGCGAGGAAACCAAAACATTCAGGCCTCACGCACACTGGACGTTATAATGACATTATAAAAACGCCAGTAGCTGTGCAGTTAGCTTTTCAATCACTTTTAGCGTTAATCAGCATTTTGTAGTATTTGTAAGCGTTTTGTTTTTTTTGGAGATCAAAATGTTAAAAAATGCAGATGAGCCTCGTTTTCCTGCATTTTTTGACATTAGAGCATTTTTTATAGCTAAACATCTTCTCTCAGAACCCACTAGTTTTGTTTGTTTTTTTACAGCCAAAAACAGTTAATAACAGCCTTTGTGTGCATGGACGTGTAGGATAACATGCTGGAGAGTTTATTGACTGTAGAAAAAAACGCCTGAAGCCAAAAACAGCAGCAGTAAAAACATCCAGTGTGCATGAGGCCTAATGAGGGAACACATGTGGAATTTTTTATATAGTTTTGGGGTGATTTTCTTACTTCCTGTTTTGTCCACAGGACAGGAAGTAATGAAACTCTCTCAAATGGGGCACAAATGGTAAAATTAAAGCGTTTTTAACTTTTCTCTACTCTATCCAAAATGTTTAAATTAAAAAAAGAGCTTTAGATATATTTTTAACATATTATATTGTCACTTGAGTTTTATTATATAGGTGTACATTCATAAATGCAAGTGCATTTGGCTCTGTATTGCGCAAATATATATATATATATATATATATATATATATATATATATATATATATATATATATATATATATATATATATAATTATATATGTGTGTGTGTGTGTGTGTGTGTGTGTGTGTGTGTATCTATATGTTACATGTTTGCATTGCTGTTTTAAGGTATTCTAATGATAGAACCATTTAGAATTTAAAAAAAAAAATGCAGTGGAACCCTGGCCTGGGAGGTTTGTTAAAAAGTTAGCATGTAGCCTCTTTGCCTAGATTGCAATCAATGCTATGTACAATGTAATGTATATACTGACTTTGGTGGCTATTCTTTTCAGTTCCTTAATCTTGCATTTGCATTAAAAAGAGACTCGTTTTTCTTTTTCCACTACTGTAGGAGTAAACAATCTGAGATTAGTCTTGAAGGATTCTACGACTCTCGACTTCTGTCCCCAATATTGAAGGATCCTGTTGAGTTATTGTTGATGAGCACCAAGGACTGCCTCGCAGTTTCCCTGCAGGACCGTAGAGCTCCATTGGCTACAATGGAGAGCCTGTCAGACAATGAGTCTGTATACAGTTTTGATTCAAGGCGTTCCTCTGGGTTCCGAAGCATTCGTGGTTCCCCCAGTTTAAGAGCTGTACTGGAACGTGATGAGTCTCACTGTTTTTTCATTGATCCCACCATTCCAGAGGAAAACCCATCTCTAAGCTCTCGTACAGAGCTTTTGGGGGCAGATGCCCTTTCTAAACACTCACAGGAAAGCCAACATACTGAAATTGTTCATAACAGTGGTCGGTCATCTCCAGGCGACCTGCCACACTGGGAGGAAGAAATCGTAGCAGGAGCAGAGACCACAAGGGTGCAAACGCCTGCACAGGAGGAGCTGTCTTTACAAAATGGCCGCCTCACAGAAGTACCCAGCCCACAAGTATTAGAATTTGCAGAATTTATAGACAGTCTGTTCAATTTAGACAATAAAAGTGGGTCTTTGCAAGACCTTTACAATATGATGGTGTCAGAAGGAACAGACCGCGAAATGGCCAAGTCGGTAAGCGATCAGGAGATACTTCTAAGAGCACAGTTTGAGCCAAATCTGGTGCCGAAGCCTCCCCGTCTCTTTGCTGGTTCAGCTGATCCATCCTCGGGCATATCTGTGTCTGCCTCTTTTCCTCTCAGCTCTTCGGGTGAGCTCATGGACTTGACACCCACAGGGATGAGCAGCCAGGAGTGCTTAACACCAGATCCAACACGGACTGCCACGCCCACAGGGCCTACACATGCTAAACAGGAAGAATTGCTCATTTCTGCTCTCTAGCAGCGCACACAAAGAACATTAGGTAGAATATATATGGAGGAAATGCAGCTTTAGAAATAGAAATCTGCCAGGCTACTGTAGGAAGACATATACCAGAGCTTAGTTAGCAAAGGTGATTGAGATGGCAGAGATAGCTGCCATCCTGCCATTAAGGTTTATACCTACGGTACAAATATTTTGTAAACCATGCGGCAGCTAAAAGGTGTATTGGAATCTTTGAGAAGATGATAAACCAAGGAAAGTGAATTGTTGCACTATGAAGATGCCACCACATGGCAGTCTTGCATGGCTTCTACTTTACCAGCCAAGGCTTCGTGCCACCCGGTGTCATTGGTCTGTTGGAATGTTGAAGTTTATATGAAAACTGAGTGGGCATTTTGGGTTGCTCTACCACTTTCTGCCCTAGGGCATTTAGATAAGGCCATATTTCTACCTTTTGCTCTACAAACCCATTACACTACAGTCTGTCAACCACTGTGGGGCAAACAGGGACACCCCTCTACCCTTTGCCTTCATTGCTTATGTCATTTATGTGCCATTATTTTTTTCTGACTAGATTACATAAAATAATGTATGAGTGGCAAATTTGTGTAATAGAATATGAACTGGAATATTAGGGATGTTTAAGCAGCTATACCTCTGTGCACTGCACTGTGGCAAAATCAAAGTGACATGTACTATGGGAAACATTTAGGACTATATGCATTTTTACTGTTGGTGATGTCTTTTACTTCAGTCAAAATCATGTGTATGAGACTACCATGCATGATGCAATAAGAAACTGGTTAAAGGCTTGCTCTCTCCAATAATAAAGTATGTAGACAAGCCATGTGATCATGGCTGCATTAAGGGAACACTAAAGGCAAACATTTTTTTTTTTTTTTAATAACAAACATGTTATACTTACCTCCACTGTGTGGCTCGTTTTGCACAGAGTGTCCCCTAACCCTGTCTTCTGGGGTCCCTCGGCGGCTGTCTCGGCTCCTCCTCGCAAAAGCTTTCCACCTTTATGCGAGCGAGCTGGCATGGTGGAAAGCTTTTGCGAGCGCGCTTCCGTGATACAGCGGCGGGCATAGCTGCCGACTCTATCACTCGGCCCCGCCCCCGGCGCGCTGCGTCATCCGCTGTGATTGACAGCAGCGCCAGCCAATCAATCCGTCCAGCCTAGCCAATCAACGGCCAAGCTGGGAACCGAAGAGGATCACATGGACGCGTGCAGGACTTTCGAGGGGTCAGGTAAGTATAACGGGGGGGGGGGCTGCGATACTAGCAATACTGTGCTTTATTATACGCAGGGAGGGAGGGAGAGTGGTTGGCTGTTCTTGTTGTCTTGGTATGAGCAAACACTAATATACAACACTTTTGGAGTCTTTGAATTGGTGTTTTCATTATACCTTTTACATGTAAAGCTAAAAGTGTTAGTTTACTTTTTAATGTCTTAAAAAGTGAACAAATATCCTAAAACTCCCCACCCCAGGCCCCAGTGTACTTTCCGCCCATTGGTGATAAGCTGTCCATGCCCATGCAGCCAGTAAAGTTGTTTAGGGATGTGAAATTTGTGCTGCTCTGCCTCTTCTCTGTGTAGCACCTCCGTAGTGGATCAGAGCTATTCTGATTGGTCAGCCTCGGTACAGAGCATCACTCTAATCCATCTCAGAAGCGCTGCACAGAGAAGAGGGAAAAGAGTGTGAATTTTAAATCACGGACCACTGCACTGGCTGCGTGGGCACTGATGGCTCATCACCCACCGGAGGTAAGTACAGCAAGGACCAGGGGGGTGGGGAAGGTATGGTGTTAATTCACCTTTTTATTTGTTCTGAAGAAGTGAACTAACCCTTTAAACATTGGGTCCCCTAGATCAGTGGTCATCAACCCTGCTCTACAGGGCCCACTAACAGGCCAGGTTTGCAAGATAACTGAAATACATCACAGGTGATATCATTTTCTGCTCAGTGATTGCAGTATTCTAGACTGCATCTCCCCATGGTAATACATAAAACCTGGCCTGTTAGTGGGCCCTGTAGGGCAGGGTTGATGACCACTGCCCTAGATAAAGGGCACCCTGTTTTTGTAGAGAGCAGTCTCATCAGAGCTACAGCACTCCATATGAAATCAGTTGCATTTATTTAATCCATGAGACGCTGTTAAGTTGAATCCAGCGTCTCTGATGTACATGTTCTGTCTGAAATGCAGTATATGTGTTTATTCACGGGAACCGGCACCTTTTTGTAGTGCCACAGTATTTGAGCATTTATAAGACTATCATTTAGCACTGTTGTAGTTTGCTTGAACAGGAAAACTAACCTATGTGGTCAGAGTCTGGGTTCCTATCAGTGTCACATGAAGGCATGCTTCTAAAACACTTCAAGGAGTGTCCATTTGGTCAGCAAAGTGTTGACGAGTATTGATATATGTGCTAACCATAGGGATCTTGTATTTCTATGATATAGAGTTGATTTACTAAGGGCAAATAGACTGTGCACTTTACAAGTATAGTTGCATTCTGTGAGTGCAGTTGCTCCAGAGTTTAGTAAATACGATAAAGCTTCACGTTACAAAGAATACCCAATCGCATGCAAGGAATAAAAAAAAATGTGCTTGCATGTGATTGGATGGTGGAAGTCGGCAAAGCTTCCCCTCATTTAGTAAGGTCTGCAGCCACTGCCCTTGCAGAGAGCAGCTGCACTTGCAAAGTACACAGTATATTTTCCTTTGATTAACCAACCCCATATGTTCACTCTTTGCGTGTGTGCCATTCCGTTTTTGCTATATGGGCAAGGGAGTTCGCATCCATTAATGTTCATTTGTGTGAGCACTTATACTTGAACAGGCCAACTTGCAACATGACTCCTGAATATTGGATGTAACTATATAAAATACATAGCGATAAATAGATTAACAAGGGTATGCAAATCTTAAGAAAAATACAGAAAACTGCATAAAAGGATGGTTATGTTATTTTTCAAATTTAATATATGTATTGTTTTATGGATTTTAAGTTTTATAACAAGCTCCAAAAATCGTATACATTTTTACATTTGTCTGCGTTCAGGAATAATATTACCAAAGATAAAACTTAAAAAAAAAAACACTGAAGCCCTGTACACACGATCGGTTTGTCTGATTAAAACAAACCGATGGACCGTTTTCATCGGACAAACCGATCGTGTATGGGCCCCATCGGTTTCTTTTCCATCGGTGAAAAAAAATAGAACACGTTTTAAATTTTTCCTATGGATAAAAAAACTATAGAAAAAAAACGATCATCTGTGTGGAAGTCCATCAGTCAAAAATCCACGCATGCTCAGAATCAAGTCAACGCATGCTCGAAAGCATTGAACTTAATTTTTCTCAGCACGACGTAGTGTTTTACGTCACCGCGTTTGGACACGGTCGTATTTTTGACCAATGGTTTGTAGGCAAGACTGCTGAAAGTCAGCTTCATCGGATATCTGACGAAAAAATCCATCGGATTAGATTCCATCAGATATCCGATCGTGTGTAAAGGGCTTTACAGTACAAGCTTCTTGCAAAAATGAGGCTTTTTAATTCTATTTTTTTACTTGGAATAAGAAGGGAGCTTAGTAGCGTTTAGAAAGCATCACTTTTAAGAAGGCGAGACAATCCTCGGGAGGCGGGTAGGATAACACTTACAGGTGATACTCGAAAAATGTGAATATTGTGCAAAAGTTAATTTATTTCACTAATGCAACTTAAAAGGTGAAAATAATATATGAGATAGTCTCAGTACATGCAAAGCAAAATACTTCAAGCCCTGATTTGTCATAATTGTGATGATTACGGTGCACAGCTCATGAAAACCCCAAATCCACAATATCAGAAAATTTGAATATTGTGAAAAGGTGCAATATTCTAGGCTCAAAGTGTCCCACTATAATCGGCTAATTAAGCCATACCACCTGCAAAGGGTTCCTGAGCCTTTAAATGGTCTCTCAGTCTGGTTCAGTAGGAATCACAATCATGGGAAAGACTGCTGACCTGACAGTTGTGTAGAAAACCATCATTGACACCCTCCATAAGGAGGGAAAGCCTCAAAAGGTAATTGCAAAAGAAGTTGGATGTTCCCAAAGTGCTGTATTAAAGCACATTAACAGAAAGTTATGTGGAAGGGAAAAGTGTGGAAGAAAAATGTTCACAAGCAGCAGTGATGACCGCAGCCTGGAGAGGATTGTCAGGAAAGGAGTGGACTGAGGCTGGAGTCAGTGCATCAAGAGTCACCACACACAGACAGATCCTGGACATGGGCTTCAAATGTCGTTTTCCTCTTGTCAAGGCACTCCTGAACAACAAACAACATCAGAAGCGTCTTACCTGGGCTAAAGAAAAACAGACCTGGTCTGTTGCTCAGTGGTCCGAAGTCCTCTTTTCTGATGAGAGCAAATTTTGCATTTCATTTGGAAACCAAGGAGCCGGAGTATAGAGGAAGAATGGAGAGGGACACACTGCAAGATGCTTGAAGTCCAGTGTGAAGTTTCCACAGTCTGTGTTGATTTTGGGAGCCATGTCATCTGCTGGTGTTGGTCCATTGTGCTTCATTAAGTTCAGAGTCAATGCAGCCGTCTACCAGGTGATTTTGGAGCACTTCATGCTTCCTTCCGCAGATGAGCTCTATGGGGATGCCGACTTTATTTTCCAGCAGGACCTGGTGCCTGCCTACACCGCCAAAAGCACCAAAACCTGGATCAATGACCGTGGGATTACTGTGCTTGATTGGCCAGCAAACTCGCCTGACCTGAACCCCATAGAGAATCTATGGGGCATTGCCAAGAGAAAGATGAGAGACATGAGACCGAACAATGCAGAAGAGCTGAAGGCCGCTATTGAAGCATCCTGGTCTTCCATAACACCTCAGCAGTGCCACAGGCTGATCGCTTCCATGCCACGCCGCATTGAGACAGTAATTGCTGCAAAAGGGGCCCAAACCAAGTACTGAGTACATAGGCATGCTTATCCTTTTCAGAGGTCCGATTATGTTCGATGTACAATCCTTGTTTTATTGATTTTGTGTAATGTTCTAATTTTCTGAGATTGTGGATTTGGGGCTTTCATGAGCTGTAAGCCATAATCCTCACAATTATGACAAATCACGGCTTGAACTATCTTGCTTTGCATGTAATGAGTCTCTCTCATATATTAGTTTCACCTTTTAGGTTGCATTAGTGAAATAAATGAACTTTTGCACGATATTCTAATTTTCCGGGTTTCACCTGTAACTACTGTTGAGCGTTTTCTGTTATTCAAATGTGCCCTATACAATTCAGCTGGTTCCTCGCCTGGTTTCACGTCCTCCTTAAATTCTAATACAGTAGAGCACAGCTTGATTCAACATGTAGGAGTTTTTTTTTTATCATTTGCAGTGGACCTACGTTGGAGTATTAACATATAGCTATAGTATATGGCCAAAAGTCCATGAACAATGTTGGACAGTGTAATTTGCACATACAATTCCAAAACCATGGGTAATAATATGGAGCTGCCGCCCCCCACCTTCCTCAGTTATAACCGTCTACTGTTCTAGGAAGTCTCTCCACAAGTTATTGGACCGTGTCTGTGGGAATCTGTGCATATTTAGCCAAAAGAGTATTTTCTGAGGTCAAGTACTGATGCTGGGCAAGACCTAGCAGTTGGCATTTCAGTTTATTCTAAGGGTGTTCAATAGGGCTGAGTTCAAGGTTCTGTGAGGGCCGCTTGAGTTTCTCCACATCAAACTCCTTAAACCATGTCTTTATGGACCTGTCTATTGTGCATAGGGGCACAATCATGCTGGAATTAATAATGGCTTTCACCAGACTGCTGCCACAAGGTTGGAAGCGCACACATTGTCTAAAAAGTTTTTGTATGTTGTAGCATTAAAAAGAAGTATGGGGGTCTTTTTCAGAATCATACTTATCTAGGTGGATGCAGCATCGGACTAATACTGCATCTGTCCCCAGCCAGCTCTAAGACTAAGAACCGTGGCCCGGATTCAGATAGAGATACGACGGCGTATCTCCTGATACGCCGTCGTATCTCTGAGTTCCGTTGGTCGGATCTATGCGGCTGATTCATAGAATCAGGTTCCGCATAGATCTCCCTAAGATCCGACTGGTGTAAGTGACTTACACCGTCGGATCTAAGGCTGCAATTCCCGGCCGGCCGCTAGGTGGCGTTTCGTTTTTTACACGCGACGAATATGAGGAATAGGAATTCCTCATATTTTTTGAGGCAAGTTTTTGAGGCAAGTGCTGTATTCAGAAAGCACTAGAGGCAAGTGCTTTCTGAATACAGCACTTGCCTCAAAAACTTGCGCCGGCGGATCGCAAATCAGATACATTGCGCGGATCTAAATCTGAATCTACCCCCGTGCGATCAAATACCGCCAATCACTCAGATCTTAGGGCTCCCTGAGCAGAGAACTGGTGACTGTCAGTTACAGCTCTAAGCTCCCCCCCCCCCCCTAATCGTTCTTTGGAGCGCTGAGCTGTGGAGGGGGCAGGAGCGACCGTCTCAGGCTCTCAGCGGCTCACTGAGAGGCTGAGCAGGGTTCCGGTCCAGGCCGTTCATTGTCACGAGCGGGCTTCAGCTGGTCACTGGAGTGTAGAATAAATCTTATTTTAACAGTACCCTTTAGTGTAAATAGCTGAACTAATTCAGAGAGGTGACCACATAGTGTAAGTATGATGTGTCCACAACACGTAGCGTTCCTCTTGTTCTGGTTACATGACCAAAATCTAGGCATTTGGTCATAAAATCTCTTTTAAAGGGGAAATCCAGCCAATCTAAATGCTGATAGTAAATTAAAGTGTATGGAGTCCCTAGTAAGGCCGATTCTCCCTTCTTTTTTTAAATTTCTTCAAATATCTGAGGTTTTGGTCATGTAACCAGCACTGGACGCAGAATTTTTATCAAGGAAAGTAAAACTGACGCCCTCTTTTCTCTATCTATGCATCCTAGAATATCATCGATCACCGCATTCTGATGGTGGTGAAGTCTCCCCGCTGTCAGAATACAAAGGCTCAGTACCTGCAAGTTGAACAAAATAAAATGAATAATATGTGGGCAGCTTTAGAGGCTGACAACACTATTAAGAACTTGTAATTATGCAGTATTTGTATCACTGCCCACCTTTCCACCCGCCTCTTGGCCAAATAGTGACTGGCAATACCACATTTCACTTTTTTTCATCTTTTCCACTTTAATGAACTGAAAAATTATTTTATGACTTTTCAATTATTTCTTTAAAAAAAACAAAAGGGTACTTTTATTATATCTGCCTGGCTCGAAGCATTTAGTTGGAAACAGCTTTTATGTAAAAATTCCTATAAACAAATTAACTGTGTTTTCACATCTGCTTTATAAAGTACATTTTATAACATGCTTATAATTCAAATAAGATTAGTGCAAACTTTACTGGTACAATTGCGATAACGCTCAAGCTTTATGAAAATATTGTACATCCCCCCCTCATTGTTACTTATAGTTCCTTTTTTCTAAGAAGTCAATTTTGGTTCTTAGCCAAATTTTTATAAAGCTTGTACCAGTAAAATCCACACTAATCCTATTTGGATGTCAATCATTACAATTTTTGGATGTGGTACAGAAGTGGTGGCTTCTTTTTATTAAATTTTATAAAATAAACCCAATCATTTTCAAGAAATCTAGAACTTAGCAACAGGTCAGCTGCACCTGCAAGTCTTCCACCAACCAACCTTTGTCGCTTTTGTTCCATTTCTTCCAAACTTTGGGCAAGCACTATTGATTTCCCTGCCTGTAACTTTTTATTCAACTAGTTCCCACTGGAGGTATGCATATATGCGGACTCTCGACGGATGAGCTTTAACCCCAGGAGCCTGAAATTATACATCCCTACGTAAACATATTTCTGTGCTGAGAGCGTGCTCCAAGCACAGTTACCGGAAGGTACCGAAAAGCTCCTGATGGATACCTGCAGTCGGGAGCTTTCTGATCATGTGACCGCTGTAACTGCCAATCACATCGGTCACATGATCAGAATGCCCGCTTCTACCTCCCTGCATTTAGAACTTCTTAAAGGGCCGGGAAGATGGCGACAGGAAGGAGTATTTGAAGTGCACAAAATTACACTCGATTCATGTCTCTGCACAGCAGTGTGTTGTGTTGTGCTGCTGTACAGTGACATGTGGTGCCTACCTGTGCAGCAAGATAAAATGGCGCATGTCTGCATTTTTCCACAGCTCACTGTGCCACACCTCCTGGGCTGTGTTGCAATGCAAATGTGGCATATAGAAAACAATTGTTATTTTATGTGCCCAAGCAGTGACTGGCATTCCCCCAGTGCGTAAAAACACCAATCACTGCACTGTAATGTTTTGTCTTGTGTGTGACTGAGAACACATTATTATTATTATTATTATACAGGATTTATATAGTGCCAACAGTTTGCGCTGGCTCTGTGAGGCTTTATGAAAAAGTCAGATGTTAGCATGAACACAGACCTACCCCTCCAGGTCTTTTACTTTGCCAGAGTTTCCCTGAATTGTAAGTATGGAAGAAGTCCAGAAAAAAGGGAAGTCAATTTCTTGGAATGTGATGTGTCAGTATTAAGAGTTATGCCTCGTACATACAACCAGTTTTCCTGTTGGGAAAACTGCCATGACACCTTTTGGCTGGGAAAACCGGCCGTGTGTATGCTCCATCACAGTTTTTCTGACAGGAAAACCACTGGGAATCCCAGCGGGAAAAATGAGAACATGCTCTTTTTTTTCCTGGCGTTTTTTAAACCGGCAGTTTACCTATGGGGAACACTTGAGATGGAGCATACACACGGCCGGGTTTCCCGACCAAAGCTCTCATGGCAGTTTTCCTGCTGGGAGAAACCCGGCCATGTGTAGGGGGGAAAAAGCTACCGAGCAGGTTCTCGGTTTTCCCGGTGGACTTATTACCGCCGGGAAAACCGATCGTGTGTACAAGGCATAAGAGGTATTTCCCCACAGCCACCAATCAGATTAGATATTTAGGGACCAACTTCTGTCTGCTGGGAAGTAACTTCAGTTGCTGATATTGTTCTTATATTTAAAACTGAACTTCATGCATTCAATGAAATACAATGTGGCCATACTTATATCTGAACTGCCTTATATGCCAAAATATTTGTAATTTTGTTCATCTAGTTTTGTGATCTAAAAATTCCTGCCACGCAGCACAGTCAGGTCTCTTAGGCCCCGTACACACAGTCGGTTTGGTCCGATGAGAATGAACCGAAGTTTTAAAACATGCTTCAAAACCGAACCGCTGGACCGCTGCCCCATCGGACCAAACCGATGGTTAGTACAGAAAAGCATCGGTTCAAAACCCGCGCATGCTCAGAATAAAGGCGATGCATGCTTGGAAGCATTGAACTTCGTTTTATTCAGCACGTCGTATGTTTTACGTCACCGCGTTCTGACCCGATCGGATTTTGAACTGATGGTGTGTACACACATCAGGCCGTACGGCCACTTCAGAGGTGAACCGATGAAAAAGGTCCGTCGGACCATTCTCATCGGTTTTGTCCGACCGTGTGTATGGGGCCTTACTCGTCCTAATTCCTTAGACTGCTCATTGGACTATGAGCAGCACGTTATGTCACCCTTGTGCTCTGTCCACCTTTAAGCCATTCTCAAAGTATAAAGAGTCCTAATTGGATGAAACTTCTGACCCTCCCCCTTTCCAGCAGTTAGAATGTTGCTGTGCAGTGAATTACATACAGGAAGCTAAAATGAAGACTAAATTATGGTAATAAGGCAAGTTGTATTTAAAATATATACATTTCATGATTTTTATCAATATTAATTCATGCATACGTTTAAATACATCATACCCTTTCGTTTAAAATTTGAACGCAAAAGCCATTATGAATGATAACTATGAATGCTCTACACCTAATTTTTTAAGACAGTTGATCCCCAGTGATCCAAGAAATCGTATGTAGATCTTTAAGAAGTGTGAGAAAACCAACATCTTCTATTCAGGGGTTATTTTGGTTTTGTGATCCTGTTGCCTTCATCAGATCAAGCATCCAAAGCCGTAAACCAATGACTCACACATTTAAGAGATTCACATTTCAGCTGAGAGAGAATCACATGGTTTACAGTTTGATTCACTCAACTGAAAAATAAGAAATGAAGTGATGACATCACCAATCAGTTTACAAGCCTGAAGTGTATCTAAGAATATGCATGTTTTAAATGTTTACCCATAAAATCATGTCACATGTTGGTAAAACTTTGTTAAATCTCTGGCACATAATCCGTAGATTGTAATAGCTAAGATCTGCTTGCTGGAAATGATAATCATATGTTTTGGGTCATTTAACACGATTTTATGTAAAAGTTATACACTAATTATTTGGCATACTGTACTGCATACTTGGGTTAATCAATTATTTGATACAGGGTTTCTCAGTCTGGACATTTGTGATCAGTATACTTCGGTTTCTGTAGCTCATATCAATGATCACTACAGAGTTTAACAGCCTAAAACATGCACAACTTGAGATATTGTATCAGAGTTTTAGGCATTTGTAGAAGAAGCAGGAATTATTGAAAGAGGAACTTCACTCCCCCCTCCTTCTGCCCGCCCTTACCCGTTAAGCTGGGTTTTCTTGACAAACCTACTTATCTGCCTAGTAGTGATCTGCTGTTCGAGTGTCAGAGCCTAAGGCCCCTCACACTTGGGACATGCTCCGTTGGAGTCCTTCTGCTCAGCGGACAGAGTCACAGCCCGCTCTCCTCTATGGGCAGTAAGATGTACATGGACCGCCTGTTCATTTACACCCTACTGTCATCCGAACCGCCAGAACCATCTGTTTTTAATGGATCGAAATGTCGGCGGGTGTCAAACGGACATATGTCTGTTGACACCCACAACTGCAGGGAGGAGACTGAAGGGTCCGATCGGATCCGCCTGAAAAGCGGACCAGATCGGTCCACCTGTGTAAAAAGGCCTTGCGTCCCACACCACCATCTTGTTCCTTTTAAGCAGGCTACCTATTCAGGGTTCAGCCCAATGAACCATGACACATCATTCTGGTCTAATACAGAATAACAGTGGAGAGTGTGGTCTCCTGAAAAAAAAGACACTGACTATTATGATTGCATGGGAGGGGGCTTGGGCAGAGTTATGGCCCACGGTTTATTTTCCGTAGTGAAGGTCCACTTTAACAAAGACTTGGAATTTGCACTTTCTTGCCTAGTGCTTATTCTTAACACCTGTAACCTAGATATAGTAATATTGCAATTATCTATTTATGCTATCATGTAATTTGAAGACCACCTAACTAGTGTGCATAGGACAGATCCACCAAAAGCTTGTTTTGCAGAGGACATAAAAGCTGTTTGTATGGTTCATGTCGGTCCTGTATCCATCAATTCTGAATAGTAATTAAACCAGTTCAGGCAATTCAAGCAATATTTACATGGCCTAGGACACCAGGACCCTCTGACACCAAAGGTGATCCATCATGATTTTCACTGCAGCTGACCATTCTACTGTAGCCATTTGCGAGTGGAAGGAAAATTACCCTTCTACTACACACATAACATTTATACTCTGTGGCACAGCAAAAGATGGTGACATCTGGCACTTGAACATCTGTTCAAACATAGGAAGAACCTATAGTTGATTTTCAGATATGCACAACTCTGCCCAGCTTTAAGGTACTCATTCATGGGCTGATTTTCCAAAGTGGTGCAGGAGATCTCAGTATTCCTTGTAGTAGTCCCTTGACTAGGTGTATCCTTGTGAGCAATAACCAGCACTGCTGAGCATAAAAATGCTCCTTGTTATTACTTGCTGAGATTTTATAATGTGGTAGAAAATCTTTGATTGCAATCATTCCATTATCTTCAGGGTGCAAAGGGAATAATCCTTACATTTGTGTGTTTGTCTGAAAAAAATAGTGGCGAGCTTAATGGAGCGATTCCACCAATAATGGAAATTGTTATTGCTGATTGTTACTCCCATGTATGACCAACCTGAACGGTGTCGGCTTCAGTCTGTCAGAAGCTTTTCTCAAGGAAAATCTCTACTTACACTCAGTTTATACTGGTTCTGAAACATATTTTTACTATAATTGCAACTTGCTGCCAAACCTGATTTAAGCCCAACTGTCACAGTGCAAGTGGTAGTTTGAGGCTTCTCTATGATGTATGTAAATAACAGAATACTGCATGTGTTAAATGAAAAGTTAATTAGAGATGTTGAATTGGAGACAAATGTCCTCTGCTATATTAAGAGGGAAAGTGCCAAGTTGAATAATGCTGTCTTTGATGGCAACCCATAGCTGTTCTGCTAGAGAATGTGGAGAGCCTGTAACTGGCTCTGAAACAGAGGAATCGGGACTAATTGACTCCAACAGCCATAGTGCTTGGCAATGTCACTTTTCTATCAACAGTAGGTTGGAAATCCAAAGTTTTCTGATTATTTTTTATTTTTTTGTATGGAATTTAGATTGCATCAATTTATCTGTATTTAAACAGTGAGAAGAGCCGTGTTATCCACTCATGGAGAATGTTTACAGCATGGTACATTTTCACTTAATATGAATTATTTGAAAATGCCTTTATGTGTCTAAATGTCTAAAGAAGTCGGGAGTTAGGTGTCCTAGGAAGGCTTTCACGGCCTGCGACTTTGCACTGAGGTCCCTGTATCCCGGCTTTTGTTCAACAGCTTTTATAGTTGTATTTCAATGGTTTGCCTTTTTCTGTATATTTATTTTACCCTCATGTTCCCTTTGTTCTTGTATGTTCCTGTTTTCTGTAATTTGTTGCTGTGGTCCTCCTAGGGTTACCCTCTCCATGCCTCCACATAGGCTGGCAGAGACATCTAACACTGGAGTTATTTTAAGTGCTTTGCACAGTATTGGTTTCATAAAGTTGTTCATGATCAGAGACGATCATTATTGTGTTTTTAGAACACAGATTTTTGCCAATGAATGAATAACCACTAATACTGACCCCTGTGATCCTCTCTTTGTTGAGGTACGTTTTTGTGCCATGAGTGCAGAGTCTCTTGTGAAGGGACTTTGCCTGTCTTGAGACTCCCAGCCTTCAGCATGTTTTGATGCCTAGATCTAGCAATCAAACATTTAGTTGACAAACCTAGAGGCCTGTTTTGGTCTAAATGTGCTGAATAACCATGGATTTCATTTGCTTTGCCATCTCGTAAGATAATTTGTATGTGTTATAAACAGTAGACCTGGTTCTGTAGAGTTGTACTGTGAACTGGTACCTTGCACAGCGATGTCACTGCCAGGGCAGTGGGCACTCAGGACTACTCTTACAATATGAGGGACTCTTACACCACCCTCTGCCTGAGTGCCTTACGTTGACTTCTGAACAGTTGCATGAACAACCTTTCTGTGCAAATAAGAATGCCTTAATTTTCAGGAACCTCTATGCCCAGTTCTCACCTATAGACCCTTTCCTTTTTGGTCATCCTCTCTCGGCTGATGCCTTATGGCGTAGCATAGAAGGAACGATGCTTTAGTAGGACACAACTTATTGTGCATGTTATCCCCCCCTCCCTCCAACTCTTGCTTCTTTGTCTTGTGCCATCACCCAGATCACTTGTAGTTTATGTAAAAAGCAAAACTTAATATTGTAAAGAAAAATTACTAAAGATATAGCATATCTTATAAATATATAAATATATACATATGTTTTTGTATATTCTATACAGACTGTACAAAGGGACGGGCTGTTTCATGCCCTTGGTGGATGTACAATCCCCGTCTTTTCAGGCTGTATATATTTCACTACATTACACAAAATCTCACTCACAGTGCAGGTTCAGAGCTTCCTTGGCAGAGTTCCCAAACTATAAGAGCCATTTGGTTAGTTGGGTTGTGCCAAATCATCTTCATACCTCATCTGTTCTGAGGCAACCCACTGTGCTAGCTGAACCAATATGGAAATGATGAATTTAAAGAAGTTGAGTATGAATTATTATATGCATATACCGGTTCAGCTCACATAGGGCTTTTTTTTTAATAATACCATGCAAAGAGCAACAGTGTAAAGTAATCAGTAAACGGCCAATCCTAGATCAGCTTTCACTATTCTACATGTCTGAAACCAAACATATTAAATTCCAAGAAAATTGAAGAATGTCATGTATATTTATAAGGCCACCTATGAGCAGGAAAAACAAATTTAAAAATGAATCTTTGATTGGCTGCCTTGTAAATTACTTCACACTGCTACTGCTTGCCTCCATGTCATTGATCAAATCCCTGCACATCTGTTTGTGTGTCAAATGCCAATCTATTGTATTAAGTGAACAATACCGTGGTCACTAATGGCACAAGTTAGATTTAAATTGCACATTTTGCCATTGGGGCTATAGGTCTTTAAATGCCATCCTATTTTTTTATCTGGTTTACCCAAAGCTGTAAGAAAGAGGTATTAAATTATACTTACACCACTAGACATAGCTGTCTTGTAGGTAGTGTAGCTGTTCAACCTTTGACAGCGATTTTATTAACATAGACTCTTTTTTTGTTTTATTAAATGACGCCATGTTGCACTGCTGCGCATTTCGCTTAGCAAGCTCAATCAGCAGTAAAATAGGATTGTATTGATTGATGTGTGAAACATGCCATCTAGTACATATTGGGGCATTTGTGATTGCCAAAGTAGTTAAATCAATGCTTTCCACTATGTATTGGTTGGGCGCAGTCCTTAGTATGTTCAAGTCTTCATTACAGGTGCATGTAAAAGCAAATATGTAGCCTTGTAGGAATGCACATTTAGAGACTTCCTTGTACTTAGGAATGCGTATTTCTTCAATATGTAACAAGGAACAGCTCACTGTAGCTGTCTTTTAAAGGTGCAATCTTGGATCCCAAATAGATTGTATTACGCACAAGTCTGCACTCACCAGTTTCATGCATTTTATTCTAGGAACCAAGTGGTGCAAGATGGTGTCTTAACAAAGTGATGTTTACTAAATCCTTTTAAATGATAATTTGCACAAACTAATTTGTTTAAAAGTTTTTTCATTAACAGCAGAGTGGTCCGTGGCTGAAATTAACACAATAAACCCACTTATTAAAGACACCGAAGGTTTTGTGATGCACTCATGTCTCCCTCATCTGTCTGCAGTGTTTAGCAGGCCTTCTGTCTGCACATTTATACAAGGCCATCCTATTATGTCAACACTTTAATACTATGCCTGCGTGTGATTTCCCTGTAATATGGACCGTTGTTTTATAACCTCCCTGGTGAGCCTGCCAAGAGATGGGAAAGGAGCTTCCACCGTTCCCTGACTCACTATGTAACACTTTAAAAAAAAAAAAAAAAACAAGTTTGCATTTTTGGAATGGCACTGAAAATTAATTAAAAAAAATCAAACTTGATTTGTGTTTTTCTGAGTTTTATTATTGCTTTTAAAGCAAAACTTTATATAAATGCTTACCATGTGGTCATGAATGTACATCCATACTTTGTTTTAAAGAAGCTAGCCATTGTAAAATGTTTTCATCTTTCAGATTCAAGCCTGAAATTTGGTTCTTGTTCACTTTTAACTTTCACTTTTTGTGTGGATTTTTATAAATGAGGCTTTGGATCACAAATTTCAAAATCCGCAAAGAGGTGAAAGCTTAAAAAGAAAAAAAGAGGGCAAATTATATTGGAAATATTAAGATTTTGATAAATTGCATGTTAAAGGAAAAAAGGTTTGCAAATCTCCCCTTCTTGCTAACGACCCGAAAGCGTCATGTAAAACATCACTTCCATGTCTTTGAGTCACTTTTCCCAGCTAGTATTTCTTGGGAAGAGGCTAATGAAGCATGATCTACACTTTATTAGATTACTTGAAGAACATGTGAGACATCAGGGGTCTTTTAGACCCCGGCTTATCTGCCTCCTCCCCCCATCCGCTGCCACATTTGGTACAAGTCCACTGGGCACCCGTGGTCGCTCCAGAAACAGGCAGAACGGGGATCTGTTTGTTTACACTGACAGATCACCGTTCTGTCAGAGGAGGAGAGACAAATCGTCTATTCCTCGTGATTAGGAACAACGATCACTCTCCCCCTCCAGTCAGCCCAGCCCCCATACAGTTTGAAACAACTCCCTAGGGAACACTTAACCCCCTGATCGCCCCCTAGTGTTAACCCCTTCCCTGCCAGTGACATTTATACAGTAATCAGTGGCTATTTTAAGCTCTGATCGCCGTATAAATGTCCGATCTGTCCACTGCAATGTTGCTGTCCTGCTAAAAACCATTACTAGTAAAATAAAGCTAATAAAAAAGGCCATAAATCTATCCCATAGATTGTAGACGCTATAACTTTTGCGCAAACCAATGAATATATACGATCATTGCATTTTTTTTTTTTTTTTATCAAAATTATGTAGAAGGATTCATATTTGCCTCAACTTTTTTTTTTTGGGGGGGGGGGGGTATTTGTTATAGCAAAAAGTAAAAAAAATAAACATTTTCAAAATTGCCGCTTTTTTTGTTTTAAATAAAAACTGCAGAGGTAATCAAATACCACCAAAAGAAATCTCTTTGTGGGGGAAAAAAAGCATAACTTTTGTTTGGGTACAACATCACACGACCGCGCAATTGTCAGTTAAATCGACGCAGTGCCGTATCACAAAAAATGTCTGTCATTAGGGGGGCAAATTCTACTGGTCCTTACATGGTTAAAGAGAACCAAAAAGTGCATCACTTAGGACTTTTGTCTCCTATGAGATGGAAAAGGTTTAGTTAAACAAAATATAAAAAAACATGTAAAAAAATATTATAGTTACACCTAAGCCTTTAAAATTTGACTCCAAAAATATTTTTATGCTCACCCTTGCATGCATGTACAAATGTAAATACACGGGTAGGGGTGCCTATGCCATAAAACATTATTTGCACTACACATGTAGTCAGAGCAATAATTCTAGAACCATTATTCATGGTTAAATCTAAACTGATGATCTGTAGGGGCTTTTAAATCATTGCCTATGGAAAATATAGTGTACTGAAATTTGTCCCCATTATATATTATATATAGTTTAAGACTTGACGTGTTGGCATCTACTTTGTTGGCACAACCTCCTCATTTATATTTTACAATTTTTAGGTAATGTATTGAGGTCGATTTACTAAAACGGAAAAGTGCAAAATCTGGTGCAGCTCTTTTTAGAAACCAATCGGCTCCAGATTTTTGTCAAAGCTTAAAGTGGATGTAAACTCTCACATATACCCAGTGAAGTGAAAAGCCTCAGATGATACACAGGGATAAAAACATTCCTTTTACACAAGTTTTACATGTATATCTGCTGTCTTCAGCTTTATATACTGTTTAGAAAGTGCACATTGTGTTAGATTTTCTCTTCCTGGTTAGCACTGCAGTGAAACCAGGGCATACAGCCAAGACAGCTGATTGGAGGAAAGGTACACACCCCTCTCCTCATAGGTAGAGATTTTCAGCTCTGTTGAATCGTTCAGCTCAGTGCTAATCTATTTATAGCATCCTCCCCAACACAAAATTCCAGCAGCTTTTATCATATGTGACAGAGAACATGTCAGGAGTTATCAGGCTGATAACGGAACAACAGAGCAGGGCGGGGCTTAGTGCTTTGAAGAGAGATAACAAAACACTACAGATATGTGTCCAGCTCCAATTTCTTGACTCTGGTGTACATCAACTTTAATTGAACAAGCTGAAGTTAGAAGCTGACTGGCTGCCATCCACAGCTGCACCATATTTTGCACCCACCAGATTTAGTAAATCAACTCCACTGTGTTAATGTGCCCTAAAATTAACTTTGTATTTAATACTGAAATTTTGGCTTTCATAAACCGTTGCACTAATATTGTGTGACATAAAAAAAAATGAAACTACCACTATTTTATTTTATTATTTTGGGAGTTTGAAGTGTTCTTCAGGCCTAAAGTGATTTTTAAATGTTTGCAAAACATGCAAAAATGGCTGTGGCAGCAAAAGGGCTAAAGATATGACCACCAATGTTATAATTTAGTTTTGGGTAGACATCCATAGCTGTATTTATTACCGTATATACTTGAGTATAAGCCAAGGTACCTAGGGTGGGAATACAGCAGCTACTGTAAGCGGAGAAGAGGGTCAACAATGCCCATTTGCACGCCTCACTGTGCCCAACCTCACTGTGCCCATTGCAAACTTACTGTGCCAACCTCACTGTGCCCATTGCAACCTTACTGTGCCAACCTCACTGTGCCCATTGCATCCTTACTGTGCCCATCATCACTGTGCCCATTGTCGGTGTACCTAAAATTCACAGGCTGCGGGCGTCCATTCATTGTTTAAAAGTCGCTGTCTCCTGGTCCCTTCCGTAATAGGCATTTTTCAGCAGACACAGTTCCGCCTATCACGAACGTTCTCTCATCCTCAGGCTCAGTTTCCCAGCAGACACTGTGTTCATTTTTTCCGCCAATCACGGATGTCCTCTTGTCCGAGGATGAAAAGGCGTTCCTGATTGGCGGAACACTGAACACAGTGTCTGCTGGGAAGCCCGAGGATGGGCGAACGTTCGTGATAGGCGTTTCTCAGCAGACACAGTTCCGCCTATCATGGAAGGGACCAGGAGGAGGCCGCGAGTTTCAAACGATGGACGCCCGCAGCCTCTCAATAACTTCAGGTACACTGACTCGAGTATAAGCCGAGGAGGGTATTTTCAGCCCTAAAAAAAGGGCTGAAAAACCCGGCTTATACTCGAGTATATACGATACCCTGTGGCCTTTTTTGGTGACCCTTACAATAATTTTCTTTACAAAAGTAAAGGCCTTGTGTTCCAGCCATCTCCCATACACCTAATGTGGATGTTCATAAGGTAGATAGCTGCCTTATACGGAGCTTGGTAGCATAGCGAATTTAGGGAAAAAACTGAAAGGGCCCATTAGTGTCACCAGGGCATTTGAGAAACTGGTGAATTATCCAGCTATTTATTTTCCACTAGACCCCCTCCCCCCCACTTTACCATTGAATCAAATTTAAGTAGTCCAGTCAATATTGGCTATACAAAATGAGACATATGTATATATACTAGTTGTACAGCACTGGATTCCTGGAACTGATGATATAATCACTGGTACTAAAGACATCAGAATTAACCACATGCCGACCGCCGCACGCAGATATACGTCAGCAGAATGGCAAGGGCAGGCACAAGGATGTATATATACATCCCCTTTAAGAAGTGGACGCGCGCCTGCCGCAAGCTCTATGCCCCCGACCGCGGGTCCCGTGGTCTCGATGCGGCAAAGGCTCAATGAGCTACTTTGCCTTGTGTAGGGTATCCCATTTAAATGAATGGGCTGTAAAGGGGGCCTAATGGCAACCAATCAGAAGCCCGTACAGTTGCTATGACTGAGTGACTAGGCCCAACTGTGTGTACATCCTCAGACTTTAGAGACAAGAACATGAACACTCAGTGCAGTATCCCCAGTAACAAATCAGAGCCTGCCTTACATTGGTGTAAGGTCTCAGTTAGCTGAGTTCTGATAGGCTGCTATGGGTGGCTGCACTGTGCTCCACTGAATAAGGTAGGTAGGGGTGTGAGTCGGTAAGTGGGCAGCCTGTGCTCACCATCCCTGTACACTGCTAGCCTGTGCACACTCACACACTGACTTGTCTCTGACTGTCTCCCCGACCTCATGGTTCTCACTTCTTCCTAGAAGGTTGTACCCTGAAGCCTGCTGGACTCTTCTTCCTCCTCCTCCTCCTCACTGTCTTTTGACGAGCGTCTCCTCTTGTCTGCCATCATCATGTCGGTGAGAAAAGAATCCGCGGGGCTGCGCTGGAAACTACACTTCCCAGCATTCAGCGCGGCACATAGAGCCCTCCATAGAGATGACTGGGGGAGGCGTCTTGTGTAGCTTGTCTAAGCCGAGTGGACATGCTCCCCGCCCGAGCCGAGTGGACCTGCCCAACCAGACCTGACCTGGCCCTGGCCCGAGCCAAGCAGATCCGCCCCCCACCCGAGCCGGAATACTCACCAAATGCGAGCAGGCGAGTGAAAATTTTGAGGGCTGGATTAGAACACCTGTCAGGTTTTTATTTCTGCCTGTGCCCTCATTAGGGAGATTCACCCTCTCTATTTGTTTACAATTGTCTTTGAAAGTAAAAGAAAATCCCAAATTTTGGGCTGTCCCCAGAACTGTAATAGAAGGGAAATATTCGAATAGATACACTTGTTCTTGTAACAATCTGGAATTCCCTCACTTTTGTTTTGGCTATAGGACAGGAAATAAAGGGAAATCTCCCAACGGGACACAGAAGGGGGTAATTAAAAGGGCTAATAAATCTCCCCTACTCATTTCAAAATGGAAAAAAAAAGTTTTGTCTTTTGGTTCTACTTTAGTTTTCCAAAAACTACAGGCTTGAAGGAGAGATATCATCCAGGCACATCATCGCAGGCCTATGACGTAGTTTGGCATCCATAAATGTATTCAGCCTGATTCCAAAGATACCGGTAATCAGCCAAGCCCAGGTCAGACATCGCAAGATATGACCTTCAATATACAAAAGGAAGTAAGAGTGACTAAGGGCCCTTTCACATGTACGGACCATATGTCCGCATTTTCATCCATGCGTTGCGGATGAAAACGGGACATACATGGGTCCCTATGTGATTACGGGGGTCAGCAGATGACCATCCGCTGACACCCGTAATTGTCCGCCTCCGCAAAGATCCGCATTTGTGGACGGAAGAAAATCCTATTTTTCTTCTGTCTATCGGATCGGATGAACACGGACATACGGTCCGTGTTCATCCGATCCCCCATAGGGGACAGCGGAGGAAAGACAGGGCGGTCCCTGCACAGTGTGGGGGGACCGCCCTGCCAGCTCAGCGGGGATTTTACGGAGGATCCCCGCTGAGCTTTTGCGGACACACGGAGCGGATCATTACTGATCTGCCCGTGTGAAAGGGCCCTAAGGAAGTCTGTCTTACATTGTTCTTCCTGGGTGGTGTCATCTGGATATAGCCATTAGCGTACAAAGTGGTCAATGATTTTGGTGAAATTATGATTTTACTAATACTTAAAGGGGTGGTTCACCCTAAAAACGACTTTTTTTTATTACACTGCCCCCCCACATTACAATACGATTAAGGCTATTAATTTTTTTTTATGCTGTACATACCTTTGTACAGCATATTCACCCGTGGCATCCGGCTTGCGAGTCCCGCGGGAGTGGGCGTTCCTAACATGTCTGTGATTGACGTTTGACCAAAAACGAGCTCACCCCCGTCGCGTAAGCCGCGTCACGGTTGGCGAAAGGAGCCGAACGGCTCCTTTCGCCAATCGTGACGCGGCTTACGCGACGGGGGGGGAGCTTGTTTTTGGTCAAACGTCAATCACAGACATGTTAGGAACGCCCACTCCCGCGGGACTCGCAAGCCGGATGCCACGGGTGAATATGCTGTACAAAGGTATGTACAGCATAAAAAAAAATTAATAGCCTTAATCGTATTGTAATGTGGGGGGGCAGTGTAATAAAAAAAAAGTCGTTTTTAGGGTGAACCACCCCTTTAAAAGAAACGTGCTGAAGAGGACACATGAGTAACATGATGAAATCTTACTGTGCGTGTTCAGAAATCAGCTCAGTGTGGATTTCATCAGCACATACCAGGTGTCTCATTATGTACATATTGTTAAAGTTTAGTAAGATGAGGAAATTCTTTATAAAATAGTAAAGAGCAAGAAGCTTGTATTTGTACAGGTGTTTGTTTTAACCGATTTCTGACCGCCGCACGCCGATACACGTCGGCAGAATGGCACGGGCAGGCAAATTGGCATACCTGTACGTCCCTTTGATTTGGCTGCCTAGTGGGCGCGCGCCCAACGCACGCCTCAGGAGTGTGCCAGAGGGTCCCGCAAACTCGATGTTCGCCAGCGGCCCGCGATTGCGGTGAGGAGAGGCAGAACAATCAGATGCTTATGTAAACGAGGCATTTTCCTGTTCTGCCTAGTGACATCGGGAGCAGTGATCGCTGTCATGTTAGTGGTAGCCCATCCCCCCACAGTTAGAATCACTTCCTAGGACACACTTAACCCCTTGATCGCCCCCTAGTGTTTAACCCCTTCCCTGTCAGTGTCATTTATACAGTAATCAGTGGCTATTTATAGCACTGATCGCTGTATAAATGACAATGGTCCTAAAATAGTGTCAAAAGTGTCTGCCATAATGTCGCAGTCCCAATAAAAATCGCAGATCACCGCCACTACTAGTAAAAAAAAAAAAATATTAATACAAATGCCATAAATTTATCCCATATTTTGTAGACGCTATAACTTTTGCGCAAACCAATCAATATACGCTTATTGCGAATTTTTTTTATACCAAAAATATGTAGAAGAATACGTATCGGCCTAAACTGAGGAAAACATTGTTTTATATATATATATTGTTTGGGGATATTTATTATAGCAAAAAGTAAAAAATATTGTTTTTTTTTTTATTTGTGGCTTCTTTTTTGTTTATAGCGCAAAAAATAAAAACCGCAGAGGGGATCAAATACCACCAAAAGAAAGCTCTATTTGTGGGGAAAAAAGGACATTGGTTTTGTTTGGGTAAAATGTCGCACGACTGTGCAATTGTAAGCTAAAGCGACGCAGTGCCGAATCGCAAAAAATGCTCTGGTCAGGAAGGGGGTAAATTCTTTTGGGGCTGAAGTGGTTAACTAGAAAAGGTTCACGCCTTATAGAATAATAAACATATAGAAACATGGTAATCTCTCGTTTTCTTAATGCAGTCTATGAACAGGTAAATGTTTAAATATGTGCAAGTGACTTCATTAAAGAGAAAATACGGCACATCTGCTTTTGGATCATTGTCCATCTGTTCTGTGAAGCGCCATCCAATCAACTTTGCTGCATTTGGCTGAATCTGGGCTGACAGTATCTATAAACACTGCAGAATTCATCCGGCTGCTTCTGTCTTCTGTCACATCATCAAACACCAATGACCCAGTGCCACAGATGCCCATGCCATCACACTTCCTTCGCCATGTTTTACAGATGACGTGTGCTTCAAATCATGAACTGTTTCAAGCCTTCTCCACAGTTTTTTCTTCCCGTCATTCTGATACAGATTAATTTTACTTTAATTTGTCCAAAGAACGCTTTTCCAAAACTGGTCTTGCTTTTTTAGAAGTTTTTTGGCAAAGTTTAATCTGCCTTTTCTATTTTTCATGCTTAATGGTTTGCACTAGGGATGTCCCGATACTGATACCAAGCATTTCCCCAAGTACTTGTACTCGGGGGAAATGCTCCGATGCCTCAGCCGATACCTGGGCAGGCAGGGGAGTTGCAAGTCTTCTCCTCCCGTGCTGTTTTTCCCCCCATGCTCCGTGCTGTCTTTCCCCCGTGTTCCGTGCTGTCCTCTTTCCCCCCGTGTTCCGTGCTGTCCTCTCTTTCCCCCCGTGTTCCGTGCTGTGCTCTCTTTCCCCCCGTGTTCCGTGCTGTCCTCTTTCCCCCCGTGTTCCGTGCTGTGCTCTCTTTCCCCCGTGTTCCGTGCTGTCCTCTTCCTCCCCGTGTTCCGTGCTGTCCTCTTTCCCCCCGTGTTCCGTGCTGTGCTCTCTTTCCCCCCGTGTTCCGTGCTGTGCTCTCTTTCCCCCGTGTTCTGTGCTGTGCTCTCTTTCCCCCGTGTTCCGTGCTGTCCTCTTTCCCCCCATGTTCCGTGCTGTGCTCTCTTTCCCCCCGTGTTCCGTGCTGTGCTCTCTTTCCCCCGTGTTCCGTGCTGTGCTCTCTTTCCCCCGTGTTCCGTGCTGTCCTCTTTCCCCCGTGTTCCGTGCTGTGCTCTCTTTCCCCCCGTGTTCCGTGCTGTGCCCTCTTTCCCCCGTGTTCCGTGCTGTCCTCTTTCCCCCCATGTTCCATGCTGTGCTCTCTTTCCCCCCGTGTTCCGTGCTGTGCTCTCTTTCCCCCCGTTTTCCGTGCTGTGCTCTCTTTCCCCCGTGTTCCGTGCTGTGCTCTCTTTCCCCCGTGTTCCGTGCTGTCCTCGTTCCCCCCATGTTCCGTGCTGTGCTCTCTTTCCCCCGTGTTCCATACTGTCCTCTCTTTCCCCCATGTTCCGTGCTGTGCTCTCTTTCCCCCCCATGTTCCATGCTGTGCTCTTTTTTCCCCCATGTTCCCTGCTGTGCTCTCTTCCCCCCCGTGTTCCGTGCTGTGCTCTCTTTCCCCGGTGTTCCATGATGTCCTCTCTTTCCCCCATGTTCCGTGCTGTCCTCTCCCCCCCCTCGTGTTCCGTGCTGTCCTCTTCCCTCCTCAATTTGTCAGGATGGAGAGCGGAGGTAGAAGCCGTTAAACCCGGCTCCTACCTTTTCAGAATGAACAGAGTCAGTGATCACTGACTATGTCCATTCATATAACTGAGCATCGTAACCTGTATCTCTCCAAAGACCCCCAACAACAGGGCTGATTAAAAAAAAAAAATTGCAATAAATATATTTAAAAATAAATAAAATGTAAATAAAAAAACACACTGACAATCCACCCCCCCCCCCTCAAAAAACAAAAAAAATCACTGTAAAAAAAAAATAGAAAAAAAAATACTGTCACATGACATTAAAAAAAAGTATCGGTAATCGGTATCGGCGAGTACTTGAAAAAAAGTATCGGTACTTGTACTCGGTCTCAAAAAAGTGGTATCGGGACAACCCTAGTTTGCACCTTGTGGTATACCCTCTGTTTTTGCTCTTGTGAAGTCTTCCCTTGATTGTAGACTTTGACAATGATATGTCCACCTCCTCGAGAGTGTCCTTCACTTGTCTGGATGTTGTGAATGGGTTCTTCTTTACCATAGAGAGGATCATGCGATCATCCACCACTGTTATCTTCCAAGGACATCCAGGCCTTTTTATGTTGCTGAGCTCACCAGTACGTTCTTTCCTCAGAATGTGCCAAACAGTTGATTTGGCCACTCCTAATGTTGCTGCTATCTATCCGATTGATTTGTTTTGTTTTTGAAGCCTTACAATGGCCTGTTTTACTTGCATGGCCAGCTCCCTTGAACGCATGATGTAGGTTCACAGCAATAGATTACAAATGCAAATACCACACTTAGAATCAACTGCAGACCTTTTACCTGCTAAATTGATGAAGAAATAACGGAGGAGTAGTCCACACCTGGCCATGAAACAGCTTTTGATTCAATTGTCCAATGGCTAATTTTAAGAACTGTAAATTCTAAACCCTTCCTCCGATTTAGATGTACATACCTTTAAATTAAACCTGAGAGTGTGCACTTTTAGCTCATATCCATTATATAACTATAGCTTGAATATGTTCTGGTAAATACCTGAAAAAATTCTAACTTGTTCCTGTGTTAAAATGTATATGGACATATATATATATATATATATATATATATATATATATATATATATATATATATATATATACCCAGGTGAATATCATTAAAAAAAAAAAAATTTCTTTTAGTAATTCAATTAAAAAAGTAAAACTTGTATATTATATAGATGCGTTACACACAGAGTGATATATTTAAAGCATTTCTTTCTTTTAATTTTGTGAATTATGTTAGTGTAGTGCAGTTAGTGAAAACCCGAAATTCAGTATCTCCGAAAATTTGAATATTACATAAGACCAATAAAAAAAAAAGGATTTTTAGTACAGAAATGTTGGCTTACTGAAAAGTAAATAAAGTATAGTATGCGCTTAATACTTAGTCGGAGCTCCTTTTGCATGAATTACTGCATCAGTACGGCGTGGCATGGAGGCGATCATCCTGTGGCACTGCTGAGGTGTTATGGAAGCCCAGGTTGCTTTGATAGCCGCCTTCAGCTTGTCTGCATTGCTGGGTCTGGTGTCTCTCATCTTCCTCTTGACAATACCCCAGAGATAAGGACTGGGATGCCATTAATATTCATGTGCGTGTAAAGGAAAGTGTCCCAATACTCTTGACAATCTAGTGTATGTGTGAATGTATGTGTGTGTGTATATCAGTGGGAGAAAAAAGTATTCGATCCCCTGCTGAATTTGTACGTTTGCCAGCTGACAAAGAAATGATCAGTCTATAATTTTAATGGTAGGTTTATTTTAATAGTGAGAGACAGAATAACAACAAAAATATCCATAAATACGCATTTCAAAGTTATAAATTGATTTGCATTTTAATGAGTGAAATAAGTATTTGATCCCCTATTAATCAGCAAGATTTCTGGCTCCCAGGTGTCTTCTATACAGGTAATAAGCTGAGATGAGGAGCACTCTTTTAAAGGGAGTGCTCCTAATCTCAGCTTGTTACCTGTATAAAAGACACCTGTCCACAGGTACAATCAATCAGATTCCAATCTTTCCACCATGGCCAAGACCAAAGAGCTGTCCAAGGATGTCAGGGACAAGATAGTAGACCTACACAAAGCTAGAAAGGGCTACAAGACCATCGTCAAACAGCTTGGTGAGAAGAAGACAACAGTTGGTGCGCTTATTGGCAAATGGAAAAAACACAAAATAACTGTCAATCTCCCTCGGTCTTGGGCTCCATTCAAGATCTCACCTTGTGGAGTTTCAATGAGGAGAACAGTGAAGAATCAGCCCAGAACTACACCGGAGAATCTTGTCAATGATCTCAAGGCAGCTGGGACCATCGTCACCAAGAAGACAATTAGTAACACACTATGCTGTGAATGACTGAAATCCTGCAACACCCACAAGGTCCCCCTACTCAAGAAAGCTCATGTACAGGCCCGCCTGAAGTTTACTAAAGAACATCTGAATGAGAACTGGGTGAGTGTTGTGGTCAGATGAGACCAAAATCAAGCTCTTTGGCATCAACTCAACTCGCCATGTTTGGAGAAGGAGGAGGAATGCTGCCTATGACCCCAAGAACATCATCCCCACCGTCAGACATGGAGGTGGAAATAGTATGCTAGGGGGGGTTTTCCTGCTAAGGAGACAGGACAACTTCACTGCATCAAAGGGACGATGGACGGGGCAATGTACCATCAAATCCTGGGTGAGCACCTTCTTCCCTTAGCCAGGGCATTGAAAATGAGTCGTGGGTGGGTATTCCAGCATGACAATGACCCAAAACACACGGCCAAGGCAACAAAGGAGTGGCTAAAGAAGAAGCACATTAAGGACCTGAAGTGGCCTCCAGACCTTAAAGCGGAGTTCCACCTAAAAATTCAACTTCCGCCTAACCCACTCCTCGCCCCCTTACATGCCACATTTGGCATGTAATTTTTTTTGGGGGGGGGGGAGTGGGGGCTTCAGGAGAAGGGGACTTCCTGTCCCACTTCCTCTTTCCGCCGAGGGGCTGGAAAGGCGATTAGCCTCTTTCTTTTAGTCTAGGGGTGACACTTGTGAGTGTAGGTACAGAGTGAGTGTCCAGACATCAATTACGTTTTAAATGCTTTATTCCAAGGCCCAACACGGCCAACATCAACATGGCACACTATAGAGAAAGGTTGATGAGCATAGAGGGAACTTTAGTATCAGGCCTTTGATATGAAGAGAGCAAGCCTGCTCTCGGCAATAATTTTAGCTCAACTCGTCGCCACTCCAGCCAGAGTGGGTAAAGTGCCCCCGGACAGGCGGTTGTCACAGGCCTGGCAGCCGGAGCGCCACTTGCAAATCACTGGGAGGAACAGACCTCTGTCACAGGCTTAGAAATTTTGGATATGAAGGATTGAATGGAGCTAATCCTCCCAGTTAGTTTAAATAAGGGTCACCATTTGACAGCTTTAGTGTACCTGTCATGCAACGTGATGACCGGATCCCCGATGGTTCGTCTAGGCCTCCTAGACAACCTCTAGTTCTAGGCTCTCCCTGAGCCGTTTCCCCACCGTGCAGCTCTCAGCTTAGGATCCTCTCAGTGAAGGTCTGGGACCCAGCAAGTCGCTGGGGCCCCTCTCAATGTCAGGGTGAAGCTCCGCATGGTGCGCAACTTCGGCCAAGTAGACCACAGTGGCAGGGCCAATGGATGCGCATACCTTGAGTGTGGATACCGCACCTGGAACTCGGGCCCCGCACAGAACAGAACAGAACATGGCGGTTGCCACAGATATACCCCCCTCTAGCATGCCCAAAGAGGGAAACACTCCTCTGATTGACTGCTGGGGAAGGTGGGTCTGTCAGGACCCCTCTAGCGCCAACTAAATAAAATGCAATTAAGTTTTTGGTTGTAACATGACAAACTGTGGAAAATTTCAAGGGGTATGAATACTTTTTCAAGGCACTGTAGTTATAGAGAAGCTCCAATAATTACTTCATCATCTTAAATGTGCTGGTTTACAATGGGTTAGTCCAATAAGGTGCATGCCACCTCATAGACTTAACTTGTTTATTTACAGTTGACAGTTTTACCTTTGAGCAATAGCGCAGGGGCGTAGCCCCCCAATCCATGTGTCCGGCCCCCTAATCTTTATGCAAGGCTCCAGATGCATGGATTTCAATGGAGTTATTTTTGGAAGCACATCATTAGAGATAGGGTTGTCCTGATACCACTTTTTTAGGACCGAGTACAAGTACCAATACTTTTTTTCATGTACTCACCAATACCGATACTTTATTTTAAATGTGTCCCCAAATGCAGCCGTGTCCCCACAAATGCAGCAATGTCCCCACAAATGCAGCAATGTCCCCCACAAATGCAGCCATGTCCCCCACAAATGCAGCCATGTCCCCACAAATGCAGCAATGTCCCCCACAAATGCAGCCATGTCCCCACAAATGCAGCCATGTCCCCACAAATGCAGCAATGTCCCCCACAAATGCAGCCATGTCCCCACAAATGCAGCAATGTCCCCCACAAATACAGCCATGTCCCCCACAAATACAGCCATGTCCCCACAAATGCAGCCATGTCCCCCACAAATGCAGCCATGTCCCCCACAAATGCAGCCATGTCCCCACAAATGCAGCAATGTCCCCCACAAATACAGCCATGTCCCCACAAATGCAGCCATGTCCTCCACAAATGCAGCAATGTCCCCCACAAATTCAGCCATGTCCCCCACAAATGCAGCCATGTCCCCACAAATGCAGCAATGTCCCCCACAAATGCAGCCATGTCCCCACAAATGCAGCCATGTCCCCACAAATGCAGCAATGTCCCCCACAAATGTAGCCATGTCCCCACAAATGCAGCAATGTCCCCCACAAATACAGGCATGTCCCCACAAATGCAGCAATGTCCTCCACAAATGCAGCCATGTCCCCACAAATGCAGCAATGTCCCCCACAAATGCAGCCATGTCCCCACAAATGCAGCCATGTCCCCACAAATGCAGCAATGTCCCCCACAAATACAGCCATGTCCCCCCAAATGCAGCCATGTCCCCCACAAATGCAGCCTTGTCCCCCACAAATGCAGCCATGTCCCCACAAATGCAGCAATGTCCCCCCACAAATACAGCCATGTCCCCACAAATGCAGCCATGTCCCCCACAAATGCAGCCATGTCCCCCACAAATGCAGCCATGTCCCCCACAAATGCAGCCATGTCCCCACAAATGCAGCCATGTCCCCCAAAAAATGCAGCCATGTCCCCAAAGAGAAAGCCAAGCCCTCGTCACCCCCCCCCCACCGCCGTTGCCTAGTTGATCAGCGCGGGGAACAATACAGCTTTCATTTGAATAGCTGTGTGTTCCCCTGCCGCGCCTCGTCATATATAGCCCCTTCCCCTTGTCCGGGCACTTTGATAGACAGATCACACATCCAATCCTGGGACGGGTGATCTGTCTATCAAAAGGCCCGGACAAGGGGGAGGGGCTATATATGACGAGGCGCGGCGGGGGGAACACACAGCTATTTAAATGAAAGCTGCATTGTTCCCCGCGCTGATCAACTAGACGGCGGCAGCGGCGGGGGGAGGTCTTGGCTTTCTCTTTGAGGACTGCTCTGCTCGCCGCCCCCTCACTGCCCGCTCTCCGCCAGCTCTCTCTCTGAAAAAAAAAGTATCGGGTGAAGCATCGGGAGCATTTGCGCGAGTACAAGTTCTCGCGCAAATGCTCAGTATCGGTATCAGGACAACCCTAATTAGAGACTAATGCCGCATACACCGCCGAAAAACCCAATGGCAAAACTGAGGACCAGCCTGGTCCCTTTTCCCCCGTGTACACACGGCCGGTTTTCCTCACAGGTTTTCTCTTGGTCGAGAAAACCGGCAGTGTGTATGCCCCCATAGCAGTGTTTCCCTATGGGAAACCTGCCGAGAAATAGACTGAGAAAATTTAGGATGCATTAAGGTGAAAAAACACGAACGTTTACAACCCCTTTAAGTCAGATGCAAGTAACATCCTGATCAGAGGTGAGAGCAGAGTGACAGATTAGCTCATCAGTGAGCCACTTCTCCTTTCACTGTCAAGTCACATGGTAGTGGTGAGGAGCAGACCTTGTAAGTGAAAGTGTAACTGCAGCATAGAAATATCAGGTCCTATCAGGGGCGTAACTAGAAATCACAGGGCCCCATAGCAAAATGTTGTATGGGCCCCCCCCCCCCCGAAAAAAAAATCACGCCAACCAAAATGCCCCACATCCTTTATTTGATTTTATTTGATATCATTATAACTAAAGATGACCTGTTATGGCTCTATACATGTATAGGAGTATAAAGAGGACCTGTCATAGTGTCATAGTGATTAGGAACAGAGATCTCTCTCCTCCTCCAGTCAGTCCCACCCCCCCAGTTAGAAACACCTCCCAGGGAACACATTTAATCCCTTCCCTGACAGTGATATTTACACATTAATCAGTGCATTTTAATAGCACAGATCGCTGTATAAATGTGAATGGTCCCAAAAATGTGTCAAAAGTTTCTGACCTGTCCACCGCAATGTCGCAGTCTCACAAAAAAAAAAGATCACTGCCATTACTAGTAAAAAAAATAATAATAATAATAAAAATGCTTGAAGTGCATAATTTCTATTATTACATTGTTATATAAAATAGTTCAACTCACCATATTGCAAAATCAGTAGGAGCCCCGAGCGTGTCACTTGCCAACGTCACCTGCCTTCAGATGCGGATTGTCACTTGCCACGTCACCAGATGCGGGTTGTCACCTGCCACACATTGCAGATTGTTACTTGCCACGATGTCAGACATTGAGGATTGTCACTTGCCACAACGTCACCTGCCACACATTGCGGACGGGAGGATGGAGATGACAGGGGTGGGTGTTAGGGAGGTGACGGGGAGGATGGAGATGACAGGGGTGGGTGGTAGGGAGGTGACGGGGAGGATGGAGATGACGGGGGTGGGTGGTAGGGAGGGGACGGGGAGGATGGAGATGACAGGGGTGGGTGGTAGGGAGGTGACGGGGAGGATGGAGATGACGGGGTGGGTGGTAGGGAGGTGACGGGGGAGGATGGAGATGACGGGGGTGGGTGGTAGGGAGGTGACGGGGGAGGATAGGAGATGACGGGGGGTGGGCGGTATGGGAGGTGACGGGGAGGATGGAGATGACGGGGGTGGGCGGGTAGGGAGGTGACAGGAGGATGGAGATGACAGGGGTGGGTGGTAGGGAGGTGACGGGGAGGATGGAGATGACGGGGGTGGGCGGTAGGGAGGTGACGGGGAGGATGGAGATGACGGGGGTGGGTGGTAGGGAGGTGACGGGGAGGATGGAGATTACAGGGGTGGGCGGTAGGTAGGTGACGGGGAGGATGGAGATGACAGGGGTGGGTGGTAGGGAGGTGACGGGGAGGATGGAGATGACAGGGGTGGGCGGTAGGGGAGGTGACGGGGAGGATGGAGATGACGGGGGGTGGGTGGTAGGGAGGTGACGGGGAGGATGGAGATGACAGGGGGGTGGGTGGTAGGGAGGTGACGGGGGGAGGAGTGGAGGATGACGGGGGTGGGTGGTAGGGAGGTGACGGGGAGGATGGAGATGACAGGGGTGGACGGTAGGGAGGTGACGGGGAGGATGGAGATGACAGGGGTGAGTGGTAGGGAGGTGACGGGGAGGATGGAGATGACGGGGGTGGGTGGTAGGGAGGTGACGGGGAGGATGGAGATGACAGGGGTGGACGGTAGGGAGGTGACGGGGAGGATGGAGATGACAGGGGTGATAAAATGTATGACAGGCCTCAGAAGTAGGATGGTGGGATCATCGTGCTTCCTCGTCATCCCCCTGTTCCTGGCATCCCACTGGGATGCCAGGAACAGGGGGATGACAGGAAGCATGATGATGACAGGAGACAGTAGGTGGCATTAGGCATTTGGGCTGTGTGTGAGGTCATCACAAGCAGTGTCAGGCAGCGGACCATCATGCACAGTACCTCGCCGATGATCGCGCTGCTCTGGCAGGTGGCATCACAGCATCACAGTGGCAGGTCTGTCTTCTTCACTATGGCCAACGTCCATCCTGGGTGAGGTCAATGAGCTCCTGGAACCGCATTACCCGCGCTCTGCACATGGTACAGCTATTAGGAGATTCGCAGAGCGCGGGAGAAGGGGAGGAGCCAGGGGAGGAGCACACCACCTACTGACCAAACAATTGGATGATCGAGGTTGTGACAACCTCCCAGCTCCGCCTCCTCTTCCTCCACAGGACTGCGCGGCGGCAAGGATCACAAACAATTATTTATGTCACACATAAATGCAGGGGGAGTGGAGCGGGCGGAACGACATGGCGGGGCTCTTCATCCTCACCGGGCCCCACTCGGCTGCGGGCCCCATAGCGCCCGCGTGGGTCGCTATGGCGGTAGTTCCGCCACTGGGTCCTATCACCTGTCAGGCAGCACTGTGCTCTTGCAGAGCTGTGTAAATCTCCGCACTGGATTCACAGTGGTAAAAATCCTTTGGGAAGGTATATGTGTTTTTAGCTGTTCAGAGATAGTTATCATCGCTATGCTCAGGGTTGGACTGGCCATTGGGACTACAGGGAGTTTCCCCGGTGGGGCCGATGGCTCAGTGGGCCGGCTTCAGTGACAGTGAACCGCCGCCCCCCTCCGCTCCTCTATCTCTCCCTCCCCCGCAGAGCTCACCTGGGGGGAACAAAGAAGCAGGGGGAGGACCAGCGGAGCAGGGGGGACGACAGAGGAGCATGGGGGAGGGGACAGACAGCTGACTCAACAGCTATGGCCTGGAAGTTTCTCACTTCTGCCTAATCTTGTCCCATAAGGGGGGGGCACCAAGCTGATTTTTTGCCCCGGGTGAAATAATGTCTAGCTTCCCCACTGGTACTGCCTATAAGAGTACCAGCCGTTCTACTCTAATAAAGTAGAACGGCTAGTGGCTAGTGAAGGCTTGGGTGGCCGGGGCGGTGCGGGAGTTGTCCGGCCGCTGTAGGAGAGACCTGTCAAAGTGGGCCAGTCTGGATGAAGTCCAGGGCCAAATTTTTGTCCCAGTCCAGCCCTGGCTATGCTGCGTACATAAATTCTTTATTTCCTAACAATATTAATGGTATTGTGGCGAAAAGCTTCTTTCCACTAGAGGGCGCTAGCTTCATTGTATTGTCACTGATTGCTGGTACTTGATATTCAAGCACAGTATTTTGATCATGTGTTTTTTTGACAGAGCTCTCCTAAATCAGGCTTCTATTATTTTAGATATGCAAAAAACATATAAAAGTCCATTTCAAACAATTAATTTTCATTAGTTTAGAAAATCCCATAGCAAACAAATACAAATCCTTAAAGCGGGAGTTCACCATTTCTAAAAAAGTTTTTTTTCTTCCCTAGATTCCTGCTCGTTCGGTCTAGGGGAATCGGCTATTTGTATTAAAATAGGTGCAGTACTTACCCGTTTTCGAGCTGCATCTTCCTCCGTCGCTTCCGGGTATGGGCTTCGGGAATGGGCGGTCCTTCTTGATTGACATTCTTCCGAGAGGCTTCCGACGGTCGCATCCATCGCGTCACTCGTAGCCGAAAGAAGCCGAACGTCGGTGCGGCTCTATACTGCGCCTGCGCACCGACGTTCGGCTTCTTTCGGAAAATCGTGACGCGATGGATGCGACCGTCGGAAGCCTCTCGGAAACCTGTCAATCAAGAAGGAACGCCCATTCCCGAAGCCCCATACCCGGAAGCGACGGAAAGGATGCGTCTCGTAAACGGGTAAGTACTGCACATATTTTAAATAAATAGCCGATTCCCCTAGTAATAACGAGCAGGAATCTAAGGGGGAAAAGTGCCCTCTAAGGGGTGAACCCCCGCTTTTAAAGTTGTTTTGCTCCTAAATGTTAATTGGAAAATTAGAACAAAATTTCACTAGTTGCTTTTGAGCAATCTTGATAGTTTTAATAACAGTTTTTGAAAATAAGCAATACAACATTTTATAATGTCAAAATGTAAGACCATCTTCACGTTAAACTGATTTAAGAGTGGAGTGGGGTTTGATGACCAATCAGGTCCTCACTGCTGTCATGTAGCTAGATTCAGAAAGATTTACGCCGGCGTATCAGTAGATACGCCGACGTAACTCTGAATCTGCGCCGTTGTAAGTTTAAGTGTATTCTCAAACTGAGATACACTTAAACCTAGCTAAGATACGTCAGCCTGCGCCGTCGTATCTTAGGGTGCAATATTTAGGCTGGCCGCTAGGTCTTTACTTAGAGCCAGCGTTGATGGGCGATTGTTCACTTCAGAACTACTTCTCTCCCCATACGAGTTTATGGGAACAGTTTGGCGTAGAATATGTAAATGCCTAGATTGCCTAGATTCACTAACGTACGTGCGCCCGTCGCAGTAAAGATACGCCGTTTCCGTAAGCGTTACGCCGCGTAAAGATAAAGCTGCCCCCTAGCTGGCCTAGTCAATGTTAAGTATGGCCGTCGTTCCCGCGTCGAAATTTGAAAAATTTACGTTGTTTGCGTAAGTCGTCCGTGAATGGGGCTGGACGTCATTTACGTTCACGTCAAAACCAATACGTCCTTGCGGCGTACTTTGGAGCAATGCACACTGGGATATGTACACAGACGGCGCATGCGCCGTTCGTAAAAACCGTCAATCACGTCGGGTCACCAATCATTTACATACACACACCCCCCCATCCTCATTTGAATTAGGCGCGCTTGCGCCGGCCACATTTACACTACGCCGCCGTAAGTTAGGAGGCAAGTGCTTTGTGAATACAGTACTTGCCTATGTAACTTACGGCGGCGTCGCGTAAATACGATACGCTACGCCGCCTTAAAGATGCGGCGCTCTTTCTGAATCCAGCTAATAGTCTTCAGTAGGTATATTCCACACCACCCCCGGCAAAGATATCATAGGCTTTACTTAGAGCCAGCGTTGATGGGCGATTGTTCACTTCAGAACTACTTCTCTCCCCATACGAGTTTATGGGAACACAAAAGCGGAAGTGGGCCAACTTTCCCTGCAATCAATTCTGAATGATCTCAGAAGCATCTCAAACTCCATTTGCCCATCAATGTCCATCAACACCTTCCCATACTTAGGGGTGGTTTACACCAGAGCTATTGTGGTGCATTGGGCAGCAATGCCCAATGCAGCCACAATGCAACAGCAAGGGAAATAACACTGGCTTAAATTGGTATTGTTCACACCTGTGTGCTGGACTAAAAGGAGGCATGAATCCTTTTTTGCACAACACATCACTGGGAGAACGCTATACAGTACATCCCACCACAACAAAACACACATGTCTGTCATTGAATAGTACAAATAAAGTTAAAAAAAAAATGTTTCCCTTTCTTGCCACCATCTTGTCTAGGCTACCTTCACACTGTACCGCAGGTGCCATAGACAACAGCGTGCTCAGACAGAGATCATGCAAAGAGTGTGTGTTGAGTGAATTGATAAAGGGGACAATATGGGGAAACAGAGAGGGGGAAAGCGCAACAAAACACAATCTGAATGCAAATAAACATATTGGAAATGTGCATCAACACATTACGGTGATGCACTTTAATGCCGCGTACACACGATCAGTCCATCCGATAAAAACGGACTGAAGGACCGTTGTCATCGGTTAACCGATGAAGTTGACTGATGGTCTGTCGCGCCTACACACCATCTGTTAAAAAAACGATTGTGTCAGAACGCGGTGACGTAAAACACAACGACGTGCTGAAAAAAACGAAGTTCAATACTTTCAAGCATGCGTCGAGTTGATTCTGAGCATCTGAGCTTTTGCATCGGTTCTGACCTATCGGTTAGGCGTCCATCGGTTCAATTTTAAAGCAAGTTCTCATTTTTTTGACCGAAGGTTAAAGCGGTAGTTCCCCCTCAAAAAAAAATTTAAGATTAGATTCATGCTCATTTTGTCTAGGGGAATCGGCTAGTTTTTTTAAAAACAAAGCAGTACTTACCGTTTTAGAGATACATCTTCTCCGCCGCTTCCAGGTATGATGGTCGGGACTGGGCGTTCCTTCTTGATTGACAGGCATCCGACCGACGCATACAGCATGTCACGAGATGCCGAAAGAAGCCGAACGTCGGCGCGGCTCTATACGGCGCCCCTGCACCGACGTTAGGCTACTTTCGGAAAATCGTGACGCGATGGATGCGACCGTCGGAAGCCTGTCAATCAAGAAGGAACGCCCAGTGCCGAAGACCATACCCGGAAGCGGCGGAGAAGATGTATCTCTAAAACGGTAAGTACTGCTTCGTTTTTAAAAAAACGAGCCTATTCCCCTAGACAAAATGAGCATGAATCTAATCTTAAACATTTTTTTGAGGGGGAACTACCGCTTTAAATAACCTATGGGGCCTACACACGATCGGTTTAGACTGATTAAAATGGTCCGTTGTCCCCTGTCAATACTATCGTGTGTACGCGGCCTAATTCGTCAAAGCACAAATGCCATAATGCTTGCATGGTATAAACCAGCAGTAAGCTCACCACTTCAAGTGTTTTCAATATACCCCTCTTTGGATAAATCCACTTCCTACAGCAAGAAAATTGGAGATTGTGAGAAGGGTTTGGGGAGAACTTTGATTATATGTGCAATAAACCCCAAATATAGAGGTAATCAGAACAGTTGACAGTGGTGTCCAAAACCTTGTTTTCCTTTGCAAATTGGAGATTGTGAGAATGGTCTGAGCGGGAAGAACTTTTTGCTATTATGGTTTTGGACAACAGAAAGACCCTGACTCCACCCCTGTCAAACAGTAGCAACCCAGAGAGATCTTCCAGTGTCTTTATTGAATACCTTTGTTTTTTTACAATATCCCATAAAAAATAGATTGAACCAAAAAGGAGGAACCCATTATGGTTGATTATTTGTGCAATAAACCTCAATTATAGAGGTAATAAGGACAGTTGAGAGCAATGTCACATGACAGTGGTACATATTGTCCAAAACCTTGTTTTTCTTTGACGCTTTGACCAGAAAATTGGAGATTGTGAGAAAGGTTTGCGGAGAACTTTTTGCTATGATTTTGGGCAACAGAAAGACCCTGACAGTGTGTGGAACCATTCCACCCCCTCTGTCAAACAGTAGGTGATCTTTCAGTGTATTTATTGTATACCTTTGTTTTTTAATTTATACAATAAAAAAAATAGATTGAACCAAAAAGGAGGAACCCATTATGGTTGATTATTTGTGCAATAAACCTCAAATTTAGAGGTAAAAATGACAGTTGGGAGCATGGGCGTCCGCTTCGGCAGCGGAGATACACAGTCGCATTTATCCCTTTCTTCAAACACTAGTGGGGGTTAAAAGCGCCTGCTAGCGGCCGAATAGCGCAGCTAAAACGATGGTATAGCGGCGCTTTACCGATAACGTGGCCAGCTGGCAGTGTGAAATAGCTCTTGAGATAATTCAGCTTCACTCCATGCCCATATAAATATAGCCTAGAAAATGTACAGACCCCCCTTCAGCACAGATGGACCCCCCTCTTCAGCACAGACCCCCCCCCTTCAGCACAGACCCCTACATCCAACATAGATGGTCCCCCCTTCAGCACAGACCCCCCCATTCTGCACAGACCCCTCCATTCAGCACAGATTGACCCCCCTTCAGCACAGACCCTCCCTTCAGCACAAACCCCCCATTCATCACAGACCCCCCCTTCAGCACAGATGGACCCCCCTTCAGCACATACCCCCTTCAGTACAGACCCCCCCTTCAGCACAGATGGACACCCATTCAGCACAAACCCCCTCTTCATCACAGACGAACTCCCCCTCCCCCATCCCATTCAGTACCTCAGATCAGCCATCAGCGTGGCACAGGCACAGCAGGTTCCCTCCCCCTGTGTACACCTAAAAACTGAAGGGGGAGGGGGAACTGTGTGACATCCGGCCCGGGACCGCTCAGACAGCCTGCGGCCGCGAGACTCTTCAGCACCTTTTCGGTTTTCCAGGGGGGGTCAATTGCCCCCCCTTGCCCTATGGAGTGGATGCCCATGGTTGGGAGCTATGTCACATGACAGTGGTACATATTGTCCAAAAATCTTGTTTTCGTTTGACACTTTTCTTTCCAAGAATTGTGATGTGAATTTGCCTTCCTGAAAAAACATTAGAAGGTAATTGAAATTTAGCAAAAAAAAAAATAGAACAGTCTCCAGTTAATACTGCATATTATTATTATCATTAGTAATATTATGTATTTGTAATACAGAATAAAGATTTGATTCTATATAACTGATTACTGTTATATGAATGATATAACTTGGTAGGTTTTAAACCATGGCTTTCCCATCTCATATTCAATGTCATATTCCTGGTTAATAATTAATGCTATGGATATTTACCAGCCTGTTGCGTAGGTAACAAGAGATAAGGAACAAAAGTAAAGTGTCTGGGAGTTTTCCACCCCTGAAACCTTTCACCACCTCCCCTCAGCTAAGACCTCTACCCTGGGTTATGTTACAATGAGAGGAATAGTTACTTATCCATCAGCGGAACAATACTTTACAATTGTCCCTTTTGTATTTGTTGGATTAACATGCTTTGGTTAATTGAATACAGCGCCTTAAAAAGTATTCTAACCCTTTAAAATGTTCCACATAGTATCATGTTACAACTAAAAACTTAAATATTTTATTGGGATTTTATGTGATAGACCAACACAAAGGGCCAGATTCACAGAAAAAGTACGCCGGAGTATCTGCTGATACTCCGGCGTACTTTCAAATTTGCCGCGTCGTATCTTTATTTGTAATTCAAAAACAAAGATACGACGGCTTTTGGCTAAGATCCGACAGGCGTACGGCTTCGTACGCCTTCGGATCTTAGGATGCAATACTTTGGCGACCGATGGGTGGAGTTTGCATCGTTTTCCGCGTCGGGTATGCAAAATAGCTGTTTACGGCGATCCACGAAGGTACGCGCGTTCGTCGCATTCTCTTACGTCGTCGCTAGTCGGTTTTTCCCGTCACAATCTTAAGCCTGCTATTTCATGGCTTAGATTTAGACCAGCCATGTTAAAGTATGGCCGTCGTTCCCGCGTCGAATTTCAAATTTTTATTTTTTTTGCGTAAGATGTCCGGGAATACGAAAGGACGTAACGCACGTCGCCGTTCAAAAAACACGTTGGGGCGCCGTAATTTCGCGCAAAGCACGGTGGGAAATTTCCTAACGGAGCATGCACAGAACATTCGGCGTGGGAACGCGCCTAATTTAAATGGTACACGCCCCACGCTTTACGCTACGCCGCCGCAAGTTTACAGGCAAGTGCTTTGTGAATCAAGCACTTACGCCGAAAACTTGCGGCGGCGTAACGTAAAGGGGATACGTTACGCCGCCGTAATTATTCCTGAATCTGGCCCAAAGTGCCTAATATTTGTGAAGTGGAAGGAAAATGATAAATGGTTTTCAACATTTTATGCAAATCCTTTGTAGAACCTCCTTTCTCTACAATTACAGCTGCAAGTCTTTTTGGGGATGTCTCTACCGGCTTTGCACATCTAAACAGTGAAATTTTTTTCCCATTCTTCTTTGCAAAATGGCTCAAGCTCTGTCAGATTGGATGGAGAGCGTCTGTGAACAGCAATGTTCAAATGATCAAGTCTTGCCACAGATTCTCAATTGGATTTAGGTCTGGACTTTCACTGGACCATTCTAACACATTAATATTCTTTAATCTAAACCATTCCATTGTAGCTCTGGCTGTATGTTTAGGGTCGTTGTCCTGCTGGAAGGTGAACCTCCTCCCCAGTCTCAAGTCTTTTGCAGACTCTGACAGGTTTTCTTCTAAGATTGCCCTGTATTTGGCTCCATCCATCTTCCCACCAACTCTGACCAGCTTCCCTGTTCCTGCTGAAGAAAAGCAACTGCATAACATGATGCTGCCACCACCATGTTTCACGGTGGGGATGGTGTTTTTTTAAGGGTGATGTGCAGTGTTAGTTTTCTGTCACACATAGCATTTTGCTTTTAGGCAATGGCAGCTTGTGCTCAGAATTTTTTGGGGGGCTCAAACAGACTGAAAAATCCTGAAAAAAAAAAACAATTGCAGCCACTGTGCCATCAAACGCAGCCACTGTGCTTATCAAATGCTGTCACTGTGCCTATCAAATGCTGCCACTGTGCCATCGAATGCTGCCATGGTGCCTATCAAATGCCAACACTGTGACCCCACCGCCCGCCCTGTCTACCTATCTACCTGCCACTTACCCTGCCTCAGTGGGGCATCTGGTGACGGCGGCGAACGGTGTCATCGATGCAGTTTGCCCTGAGAGGTGTCCTTCATGTTTCTCCTTCCATCCTCTCTTTCTGTCATGCATCCAATCACAGCGCCTGTCTTTTCAGCCAATCAGGTGATGGGTAACAGACCCGAGCACCTCACTGGCAGAGAGGCGGTTTCACTGTTAGAACAGTAAATATTAAGTTGCTGTTCTAACACACCTGGCGCTTGGCGTTTGCAGGTCACTGTTTTTTACACCCATTAGAGCCTATGGCTCTAATCAGGTGCTTCAAAAACACCCCTGCCACTGTAATTCAGGTGCCCGGCACCCGAAAAGGGTCCCAGGGGTGCCTAAATCGGGGGTGGCAGTGGCGGCCATGAATAGATTCATGCAATGCATGAATCTATCCATTGGCCATAGAGGGGGGTGGCTGGAGAGAGGAGGCGGCGCTCGTGTGCCCTTATGGACTCACCGCCACTGCTTTTAGACCAAAAAGTTAAATTTTGGTCTCATCTGACCAGAGCACCTTCTTCCACATGTTTGCTGTGTCCCCCACATGGCTTCTCGCAAACTGCAAACGGGACTTCTTATGGTTTTCGTTAACAATGGCTTTCTTCTTGCCACTCTTCCATAAAGGCCAGATTTGTGGAGAGCACGACTAATATTTGTCCTGTGGACAGATTCTCCCACCTGAGCTGTGGATCTCTTTTTTTTAAATCAGAAAAATGGTTTATTGTGCCAAAAAATAAAATTCAAGTACAAACAATATAGATCTACATACATGAGAAATGTACAGAATACCAGCACATGAAGACAAGTTCCTTACACACGTTAGCACTGAGGCACAAGAAATATACATAAACCAGATACTTTTAAACTAAAGTAGCAAAGTGTCGGGTGGGCGAGAAACCGCCTCGCCCCCCCACTGAATCAAACCTTAGGCCAACGGGCCACATCTGAGATTCTGCCTTCCACAGTCTGCCCGGATATTCATAATCGCTGCCCATCAGTAATGCAAACTCTCGTATCCATGAGCTGTGGATCTCTGCAGCTCCTCCAGAGTTACCATGGGCCTCTTGGCTGCTTCTCTAATTAATGCTCTCCTTGCCCGGCCTGTCAGTTTAGGTGGACGGCCATGTCTTGGTAGGTTTGTAGTTGTGCCATACTCTTTCCATTTTCGGATGATGGATTGAACAGTGCTCTGTGAGATGGTCAAAGCTTGGGATATTTTTTTATAACTTAACCCTGCTTTAAACTTCTCCACAACTTTATTCCTGACCTGTCTGGTGTGTTCAATGGCCTTCATGATGCTGTTTGTTCACTAAGGTTCTCTAACAAACCTCTGAGGGCTTCACGGAATAGCTGTATTTATACTAACATTAAATTACTATTTACGAATTAGTTTACTTCTGAAGGCAATTGATTCTACTACATTTTAGTTAGGGGTATCAGAGTAAAGGGGGCTGAATACAAATGCACGCCACACTTTTCAGATATTTATTTGTAAAAAAAAAAATGAAAACCATTTATAATTTTCCTTCCACAATTATGTGCCACTGTGTGTTGGTCAATCACATAAAATCCCAATAAAATACATTTACATTTTTGGTTGTAACATGACAAAATGTGGAAAATTTCAAGGGGTATGAATACTTTTTCAAAGCACTGTACATAGTTGTCACGTGGACATGCTCATACCAAAAATACTGACAAGACATATTTGTTGTCGCACAGTTTTAAAGCACGCTATCCATCTTTTTTTGTCGAAAAATCTGACATACAAACGGTCGGATTTTCTGACGAAAACCCTGCCATCACATGTTTGTTGTCAGAAAATCCAATCGTGTGTACAGAGCTTTAGAGGTGAACGAGTACTGCGCCTAGAAGTGGATTGGTGGGTTGTTCCCTTGGATGATTCACTTGAGTACATCACTGTTTTTTGTGTTGATTATTAGGGACACTATAAGCACTGGGGGCCAGATTCACAGAAGAGATACGACGGCGTATCTCCTGATACGCCGTCGTATCTCTGTGTTACGGCCGTCCTAACTATGCGCCTGATTCATAGAATCAGTTACGCATAGCTAACCCTAAGATTCGACAGGTGTAATTGAATTAAACTGTCGGATCTTAAGGATGCAATTCTAGGCCGGCCGCTAGGTGGCGAGGCCATTGCGGTCGGCGTAGAATATGCAAATGACTAGTTACGGCGATCCCCGAACGTCCGCGCTGCCCGAACGTCCGCGCTGCCCGTCGATCTAACTTTACGTAGTTTCCGTCGAGTTACGCCGCATAAAATTAGGGCTGAGCCCTAGTTGTTCTAAGCCATGTTAAGTATGGCCGTCGTTCCCGCGTCGAAATTTAAAAAACCCCGTCGTTTGCGTAAGTCGTCCGTGAATGACGCTGGACGCCATTTACGTTAACTTCTAAACAAATGACGTCCGTGCGACGTCATTTAGCGCAATGCACGCCGGGTAATTTACCCGAAGGAGCAATGCGCAGTACGTTCGGCGCGTGAACGCGCCTAATTTAAATGGTGCCTGCCCCATTTGAATTGGGCGGGCTTGCGCCGAGCGCATTTACGTTACACCGCCGCAAGTTTACAGGTAAGAGTTTTGAGAATCAGGCACTTACGCTGTAAACCTGCGGCGGTGTAACGTAAATCAGATACGTTCCGCTGCCGTGGAGCAACGTAATTGTATCTGAATCTGGCCCTGGATTTTTATAAAAGGACTTGATTTTGTTTATTATGTGTGGATGTGATTTTACAGTTCAAAAAACATAAGACGTGAAAAAGTAAAAGTGCATTTATGTGAAACTTACTTACCTGTATGGTTATATCATTTTTCCAATTTTTCTTTTACAGTCTTTGTAAGTTAGCACCTGATTATTTTAGGATAAACTTACTTTAACCAATTAAGGACCGCCTCCTGCACATATACGTCGGCAGAATGGCACGGCTGGGCACAAGCACGTACAGGTACGTCCTCTTTAATTGCCCAGCCGTGGGTCGCGGGCGTGCGCCCGCGACCCAGCCTGAAGCCCCGTGACCATGACCGCGGGACCCGCGGACCCGATCGCCGATGGAGTCCCGCGATCGGTCCCCGGAGCTAAAGAACGGGGAGCAGCTTCCCCGTTCTTCACTGTGGCGCCGTCATTGATCGTGTGTTCCCTTTTATAGGGAAACACAATCGATGTCACACCTACAGCCACACCCCCCTACAGTTAGAAACACAAATGAGGTCACACTTAACCCCTTCAGCGCCCCCTTGTGGTTAACTCCCAAACTGCAATTGTCATTTTCACAGTAAACAATGCATTTTTAATGCATTTTTTGCTGTGAAAATGACAATGGTCCCAAAAATGTGTCAAAATTGTCCGAAGTGTCCGCCATAATGTTGCAGTCACGAAAAAAAACGCTGATCGCCGCCATTAGTAGTAAAAAAATATTTTTTTAGAAAAATGCAATAAAACTATCCCCTATTTTGGAAACGCTATAAATGTTGCGCAAACCAATCGATAAACACTTATTGCGATTTTTTTTTACCAAAAATAGGTAGAAGAATACGTATCGGCCTAAACTGAGGAAAACATTTTTTTATATATATTTTTGGGGGATATTTATTATAGCAAAAAGTAAAAAATATTGCATTTTTTTCAAAATTGACGCTCTATTTTTGTTTATAGCGCAAAAAATAAAAACCGCAGAGGTGATCAAATACCACCAAAAGAAAGCTCTATTTGTGGGAAAAAAAGGACGCCAATTTTGTTTGGGAGTCAAGTCCCACGACTGCGCAATTGTCAGTTAAATCGACGCAGTGCCGAATCGCAAAAACTGCCCAGGTCCTTTAAATAGGGGTTTTTCAAGAGCTGGAATGTTCTGGAAAGTCCGATGACCTTAACTGACCTATCCTGAACCCCTAAATTTTCAAATTTACCCCAGCAACTGAAGTGCCTAAGCCAATCCCGACCATTCCCGCTCAAAATCACTTTAAACCTATCACAGCCTCAGCTTTAACCCTTAGCAACAGACTGCTCTAACCAATCCCCAGGATTCCCGCCTAAAAAGCCCAAGGGACACTTAAAACTGCCCCCTGCCATGAATCCCATGAGAAAAAGGGGGGCCTTGAAACAGCCTAATCCCCCTTTCCCCCTTATTCTCTACATTGTGACATCAAAAAAAATGTTGGGTTTACATCCACTTTAAGGTTTGACCTCATATTAGATGGTTTTGGTAAACCTGAAGAGAAAAACCTGCAGGAAAACTGATAGTGTGTATGGGGCTTAAATCGACTTTATTATTATTATCCTTTATAATGGGGCATTACCTTTACTCAATTGTTTATTCCGTTTCGTTAGTCTAAGAACATTCTTGTATAATAATAGAAACATGATTCACTTCTTCACATAGGAGGCTTACAATGCTTTAGCAGAGATCAATAATTTCCAGTTCCCATTAGATGAAGTCAGATGGGCAGAGAAGAGTGTAGTGACCCAGAGGTGAGTGACCAGAAGCAGACGGCAGCGTTACCAACGTTATTTGCATAAAAGCCACAGGTCTAGTAGCAATGAAAGCAAGAACATGAACTGCTTTGCACATAAAGACATGTTAAAAGACGAAGCATGTTGCTAGCCACAGGATGGGGCCAGATAAGTGGTACTTTTCCCCCCACAAAATGAAAGCAGTATAAAACCCTATTAAATGAGGTGGCTGCATTTGTTTTCCTTTACTTAGGCTTTTTTCCATAATTGTTTACCTTGTGATTCAGCAAGTAGCACTCTTCTTATTGTAGGGTGTCTCCATTCTGGGTGGAGGAGCAACAGATGCAACTTTGGATAGCAGAATTATAAATCTGAGGGGTGGAGAGTGTAAGATATAGTACTTTTTTCTGTACACCACTGGGGGTGGGGGTGCATTGAAATAGCCGCCCAACACAGTGCCACCACACCTAGTGTGAATCTACCCTAACACATTGCAGTGGCGGCTGGTGCTGTATATTTTGGGAGGTGGCAACAAGACACACGTTGGCACCCGGTCCGTCGGTCGCTCAGTCAAACCCACCACCCCTCATCGCTCGCTCGTCCGTCCCCCCCAGTCACCCACTTACCCCATCTAGCAGCTTTGGCTCCTCCTTGCGTATCATCCTCATCTATGGCGGCTTCCCCCTCTGCGGCTTCACCCTGCGTCTCTTTGCCAGGAGGAGAATCAGGAAAACAATAGCAAATAATTATTCCATATTGTCACACAACTGCCCTGGGCACAGTGCAGTGCTGAGCCCACCCTTTTTTTAAGCCAATTAGAGCCCCAGACTTAAAAAAAAAAATAAAAACATTGAAATCCATGCTTAACATTTTTGGGGGGGCGCAAACAAACGAAAAAAAAACAATTGCAGCCTCACTGTGCCCATCAAATGCAGCCACTGTGCCATGCCATCAAACGCAGCCACTGTGCCATCAATTGTCACCACTGTGCCATGCCATCAAACGCAGCCACTGTGCCCATCAATTGTTGCCACTGTGCCAATTGTCGCTACTGTGCCCTTTAATTGTCGCCACTGTGCCCTGTAATTGTCGCCACTGTGCCCTTTAATTGTCGCCCCTGTGCCCTGTAATTGTCGCCACTGTGCCCTGTAATTGTCGCCACTGTGCCAATTGTCGCCACTGTGCCAATTGTCGCCACTTTGCCCTTTAATTGTCGCCACTGTGCCCTGTTATTGTTGCCACTGTGCCAATTGTCGCCACTGTGCCCTGTAATTGTCACCACTGTGCCCTTTAATTGTCGCCACTGTGCCCCGGAATTGTCGCCACTGTGCCCCGGAATTGTCGCCACTGTGCCCTGTAATTGTCGCCACTGTGCCAATTGTCACTGCTGTGCCCTTTAATTGTCGCCACTGTGCCCTGTAATTGTCGCCACTGTGCCCTTTAATTGTCGCCCCTGTAATGTATGACAAAGTTTAATTCCGTTTTAAGTACTGGTCTTTTTAAGGGCTCATGTACATGGGCATCAGCAAATTTGCATTGGAACAGTGTATGTGAAATTTCAGGGGCTGTGTTGGACCTGCTTTACATTGCGTTTCTTTGGATGCAGTGTTGCCATGTATTTGAACTGCAACCAAAGAGGTGGCAAGCAGCCTTTTCTTTTCAATTATTTCCATTCAAACATATGCGTTTTAACAAAATTTAATTAGAATATAATTGGCTGTGTTTGACAAGGAAAAGGCATGATCCCTAAAGCCGCGTACACACGACCATTTTTCATGTCATGGAAAAAAACGAAAAAAAAAACAATAAAGGGGAAGTTCTATTCAATTGGCGACACCCTTTGGGCTGATCATGCAAATTTCCCTTCTCATAACCTGCTTCTGAGAATGCACGTTTTTCCCCCCGTCGTTAAAGACGAGGAGAAAAAATAGAGCACGTTCTAAATTTTTAATGCCCATTTTTCACGTCGAGAAAAATGCTCTGGAGCCTACACACGATCGTTATTAACCACTTGACCACCAGGCACGTAAACCCACTTAATAACCAGACCAATTTTCAGCTTTCGGTGCTCTCACAATTTGAATGACAATTACTTAGTCATACAACATTGTACCCAAATGAAATTTCCGTCCTTTTTTTCACACAAATAGAGCTTTCTTTTGGTGGTATTTAATCACCGTTGGGTTTTTTATTTTTTGCGCTATAAGAGAAAAAAGACTGAAAATTCTGTAAAAAAAATGTTTTTTTCTTTGTTTCTGTTATAAAATTTAGCAAATTTAGTATTTTTTCTTCATTCTTTTGCATAATGTGAAAGATGAAGTTACGCCGAGTAAATAGATACCCAACATGTCACCCTTCAAAATTGCACATGCTCGTGGAATGGCGCCAAACTTTGCTACTTAAAAATCCCCATAGGCGACGTTGCAGGGTATTGTGGGGTATTGCAGAGTAGTGTGGGGTATTGCAGAGTATTGTGGGGTATTGCAGAGTATTGTGGGGTATTGCGGAGTATTTCACAGGGTATTGTGTATTGAAAAGTATGGGCAGGGATAGCTGAGCATGTAGGGATGGATGGATGGCTGGATCTGTGACTTTATTTGTCACAGATCCAGCCCACAGCACTCGTGCTGCATCCGCTCTCTCCCCTCTCCTCTCACACACTGTACTGTTCGGTACAGAGAGGGGAGGGAGGAACCGGCGTCGTCACATGACGCCGGTTTGTTTACAAGTGATCGCTCCGTCATTGGACGGAGCGATCACGTGGTAAACTGCCGCCATCAGCGGCGATTTACCGTGATCTGTGATGCGCCGGGTCCGGAGGACCCGGCGGTCACGGACATTCCTGTGTGCGCACCCCAGAGTTAAGGAACCGCCTTGTAGACGTCTTTCGTCTATAGGGCGGTGATTAAGCGGTTAATGACCAATTTAAAAAATTGCATTTTTCTCGTCATGAATAAACGGTCATGTGTACGCGGCATAAGTCATAAGTCATATTGTAAAATACAGAAGAGTTAACTTTTATGGAAACCATAATTCATGTTTGGTCCTAAAAAAATATCAACCACATTTCAAAAATATGAATCTTTCTTAGCCCCACTTATCCCATATTGTTAACACGAGTCTTATCTTTGTGAGTTGGCTGCTAAACTAAAATCCATCTTGCTTGGCTACCCCTTTGTGATAGGCAAAGGCAGAGTTAACAGACCCTCAATATTCTCGCATCTGTCTCAGTGACAAGACAGTGGGACAAGTCACAAAGTCTAACTCTTCCTCACCAGATGCAGAGAGCGATTCATAAAAAATAAGAGCGCCTGTCATATCTTATGGAGATACTCCTTCCCCCGCCCATCCAGAGGAGGGAGGCTGCTGGTTTTTCTCTGTGCGCCTATTCTGTTCCCCATAGAAAAAGATACAATGGGGTTTTATTCTGAACTCACAGGGCGCGTGTCATTTGGATCAAAATATATATATATTTATATATCTAGGTTCCTCGCACAGCTGTGCAGGGAGTGGTCATTTGATGGCAGTAATGGGTCTATTCTTCTAGACCGGACTCTGTTATTCTCTGCAGACTATTGTGTTTCTGTGTTCGATGCCCCCACCACCGCTCCCCTAAACCGGCAACACAAACAAGAGCTTGTGTCTTCTGCTTTTCCTTTGTCCTGCAGGAGTACATGGAAATTCAACTGGCCCCGGGATAGTATATCTTGCTTTCCACTATTTTTCATATACCCATGCATATATTAAAGGCACAACCGCAAAAAAAAAAAATTATACTGGCCCGGATTCAGAGAGAATTTACGCCGGCGTATCCATAGATAAGCCGCATAAATTCAAATCTGCGCCGGCGTATCTACTTTCTGTATTCAGAAAGCTAGATACGCCGACATTAGCCTAAGATACGACTGGCATAAGTCTCTTACGCCGTCGTATCTTAGGGTGCATTCTGATGCTGGCCGCTAGGGGCGCTTCCGTCGTTGTCGGCTAGAAAATGCTAATTACCTAGATACGCCGATTCACAAACGTACGTACGCCCGGCGCAATTTATTTACGTTGTTTACGTTAGGCTTTTTCGGCGTAAGGTTGTTCCTGCTATTAGGAGGCGCAGCCAATGTTAAGTATGGACGTCGTTCCCACTTCGAAATTTGAATTTTTTACGTCGTTTGTGTAAGTCGTTCGCGAATAGGGCTGGACGTAATTTACGTTCACGTCGAAACCAATACGTCGTTGCGCCGTACTTGGAAGCAATGCACACTGGGATATGTACACGGACGGCACATGCGTAAAAAACGTCAATCACGTCAGGTCAACATACATTTACATAAAACACGCCCCCCCTTCCACATTTGAATTACACGCGCTTACGCCGGCCCCATTTACGCTACGCCGCCGCAACTTACAGAGCAAGTGCTTTGTGAATACTGCACTTGCTCCTGTAAGTTACGCAGGCGTAGCGTTAAGACGATATGCTGCGCCGCCGTAAGAGGAAGCGCAGCTACGTGAATCTACCCCACTGATAACTGTCTGCCCCTAAAACATGGTGATATTCAATATATGAATTCCTTTTTCATTTCATATGCCTTGACTGCTGAGAAGCTTAGGCTTGTCTTAACCCCCACGTATTTAAAGGGGAGTTCCACCCACAATTTCACTTTTTAAATATAAATACCCCTGTAATACACAAGCTTAATGTATTCTAGTAAAGTTAGTCTGTAAACTAAGGTCCGTTTTGTTAGGTTGTTACAGCATTTAAATAGTTTATAATCTAGAAATAGACCGTGGCCATCTTAAGTGTGGGCATCATGAAGCCAGACTGTATGACTTCCTGGATTTCAGCTTTGCATATCTCGCACATGCTCAGTGCACAAGCAATGTAATAGGTTTCAGTCAGGTTTGCAAGGACTACTGGGAAACATGATGCCTATCCCAGAAACCCTTGCAAATAGCCTAGGCAAATAAGGAGGAGGAAGTAATGAAGGACTACAAAATAAAGGTATTTACAAGCAACAAATTAAATAAAAATTGTCCATTCTGAACACTATGAGATTAGAGCATGCAGCACAGACAAACATAAAAAAATGGGTGGAACTCCACTTTAAACCACAACAAACCTTGCCCCCCAAAAAGACACATAGACCACTTTAAAGCGGAGTTCCGGCCACAATTTCACTTTTTAAATATAATTACCCCTGTAATACACAAGCTTAATGTATTCTAGTAAAGTTAGTCTGTAAACTAAGGTCCGTTTTGTTAGGTTGTTACAGCATTTAGACACTTTATAAAATAGAAATTGACTGGGGCCATCTTAAGTGTGGGCATCATGAAGCCAGACTGTATGACTTCCTGGATTTCAGCCTTGCAGCTCTCGCACGTGCTCAGTGCTGCACAAGCAGTGTCAGATCAGGTTTCAGCACCTGTACTGTCCAAGTCACATGATTCTTCGAGACTGTGGAGTGCACAGACTCCTGGAAAGTTACACCCACTACATTCCCAGGAGTCTGTGCGGTGTAGGTTAGGAAGCTTAAGCACCTAGGTGCAGGAAGAGGGAAGATTAACTATTCTGCCTAGCAACAACACTTTGAAGGCATCTAAAAAAAAAAAAAAAATTCTTAAAGAACTAATGACATTTTTTTAAAACTACTGATGTAATTTTATATTTATGGGTGGAACTCCACTTTAAGTTGGAAGTAGGGCAAGGCCACAGCTTTATTGAACATATCAGTGTAATAACCTTCAAAATACCAATAACCACGCTGGTCACGGTCATACCGTGAGCATCTATAAACAAACCGTATAGTCTAATACCGCATACACACGGTCGGAATTTCCGACAACCAATGCTCGATGTGAGCTCGATGTGAGCTTTTGTTTGGATATTCCAACCTTGTGTAGGCTCCATCGGACATTTGCTGTCGGAATTTCCAACAACAAACGTTTGAGAGCTGGTTCTCAATTTTTCCGACAACAAAAGTTCTGATTGTCTGTATGCAATTCCGACGCACAAAAATCCTATGCATGCTCGGAATCATTAAACTTCATTTTTCTCGGCTCGTCGTAGTGTTGTACGTGAACGCGTTCTTGACTTTCGGAATTTCCGACAAACATTTGTGTGACCGTGTGTATGCAAGACAAGTTTGAGCGAACAATCCGTCGGAAAAAAATCCACGGTTTTGTTGTCGGAATGTCCGTTCGTGTGTACGGAATGTCCACCATCGGTTCCAGACAGGCATTAAACTGACCCTATAATTAAACTTGAGGGCGTAGCCCATAAAGTAATACCAATTGCTGGCAAGGTAAAACTGCAAGGAAGCTGTGATGAAACACACAACGGGCCGGTGGGTGGGCAGCTCTTGTGATGTTAAATTCTCTCGAAAGTAGTGGGACGTGCATCTGCGTAGCCTTTTCTAGAGTTCCGGCTCAACCCAGTCACCTCGTGCCATTGTAGCCAGTCCCAAGGGAGCCACTTCTGCTCCCTGATTAGGTTGACGCTCCGCTTAATTGCCAAGCATCCAGCAGTCAAGGCTCCCTTTCCTTAGAGCGGGGAGGGTAAAGGGGCCTTCAGTGGCCCAGATTCAGGTAGCAATTGCGCCTGCGTAACCATAGTTACGCAGCGCAATTGCTGACTTGCGCCGGCGTAACGAGTTCTCCTGATTCAGAGAACTTGTTACGCCGACTGCAGCCTAAAATCTGCGTGGCATAAGGCTCTTATGCCACGCAGATTTTAGACTGCATTCTAGCGATGACCGCTAGGGGGGCGCTCCCATTGTGATCTGTGTATAGTATGCAAATTGCATACTAACACCGATTCACAACGTTGCGCGAGCCCTGCGTACGCAAATTACGTAGTTTGCGTATGTCGGGTTTCGCGTAAGGTTACGCATCCTAATAGCAGGCGCAGCCAATGCTATAGGATACCCACGTTCCCGCGTCGCGATATTTAAAATCTACGTCGTTTGCGTAAGTGAATCGTGAATGGCGCTGGACGCCATTCACGTTCACTTTGAAGCAAATGACGTCCTTGCGACGTCATTTGCCGCAATGCACGTCGGGAAAGTTTCCCGACGGAGCATGCGCTTTACGATCGGCGCGGGAACGCGCCTAATTTAAATGATTCCGCCCCCGGCGGGATCATTTACATTGCGCGCGCTTACGCCGGGCAATTTTGCCGGCGCGCCCTCGCAATTTACGGAGCTACTGCTCCGTGAATCGAGGGCAGCGCAAAATATTTGCGTGGGCGCAGGGCAAAATCGTTGCCCTGTGCCTCCGCAAATAAAGCGCAAGTGGTACCTGAATCTGGGCCATTATTAACATCTTTGGCACGTTTACATGCAGACCAAGCTGTCCACAAGGACACATTCGCGGGCATGCGTTATAATGCATATAACACGCACACACTTGATGTAGGAGGGGCCACAACCTGGAGATATGGGAGAACCGTACTATACGTTGCGCCTTCCCCACTACATTAAAGATAATAGATGCGCCTATCACGGATGTCCTCGGCCTCGAACGAGACTACATCCGTGATAGGCGGAACACTGAACACAGGCTCTGCTGTGAAACTGAGTGTTCCGCCTATCACTGAACAGAACGAGGAGGAGGCGCGGCTTTTGAACAATGGACGGCCACAGACTGACTCTGCATGCAGGTATAATACCCAGCGTATAAGACAACCCATGATTTTTGGGGGATATTTTTAAGCTTAAAAGGTCATCTTATACGCCGGAAAATACGGTACTTCACTTACAAAGTGTGTACATGGCACATAGAATTGTTTTCTGAGTCTCCTCTTGTTCAGCCTGTGTTGATCAATCAGATTAATGCAACCCTGGTATAAATTACCCTAAGACCCGGTTCACACTGGGGCGACACGACAGGCGGGTTAGCCGCCTGATGAGTCGCTTCCCATGCAGTGCAATGGGAGCGTTCTAATCGGAGCGACGCAAGTCGCTCCGACTTAGAAATTTACTCCCTGTATGACTTCGGGGGCGGCTCGGGGCGACTTGCATTGACTTCTATACAGAAGTCGTCTTGCAAATCGCCTCTGGAATCGTCCACAGGACGACTTGCAGAGCCGCCCCCGGAGTCGTGCCGCCTTCGTGTGAACCGACTCTAGCGCTGCCAGGAGTACTTACAATGGTCACCCTTTGTCACACCTTTTAAATCTTCTTTAGAGATTTTTTTTATTACTGTGACTGTATAGAGTCATGGGAAAAAGTAAAAATGCCCCATGGACATTGTTGACTTTTTCAAAATATTTGAACAGGTAAACATTAGAGCTTTATCCAAATAGTGCCTACAGATAACGGTGATATACACAAGGATAATTTGCCCTTTCAGTCATTTATCTAACAAATATGCAATGATGCACTATTGAAAATGTAATTATACCATTGCCCTCAGAAGCTGGTATTGCCCCCTTTAGCAGAAACAACTTCTTGTAGGCATTTCCAGAACTATCCACCAGTCTCTTACATTGACCATACCTATGCAAAACATTCCTTCAGCTGCAAGATGTTTGTGAGCATTGGTGTGCACCCCAAAGCTCAAGCACAAATGCATGCGTGTGTTTGTATGTGTACAGACTACATTGTGCGTACCTTCTCCTGGTAGGCTGAAGTCTGTCCCACACTGCAGACTGTGTTTAGTCCTCCCTCTCCTGCCTGCTCCAGCCAGGGCCGCCATCAGGGGGGTACAGCCTATACAACTGTAAGGGGCCCGCCCGGGCCAGAAGAAGGCTGGACGGGTAAAGAAGAGCTGTGTTGTGCACTATAGAAACGGTCTTGCAGCTTCTGCTGCTCTCTGTGTCATTGAGCTAAGACATCGAGCTCCTTACTGCCACCTCTGGCGACTATGTGCATGTGCACCCCTCGTGTGAGCTGCCTGTACTGTGCTCCGCTGTGTCAGAAACATGTCAGTTTTGTGAAAATGAGTTGGGACTAGGTAGGAAGTTTTCCTTTACAAGTAGGGGCATTGAAGTAAAGGGTGGCGGCTGTTTGTGTACAGGGAGGGGCCAGAGCCTTGTGTGTTTACAGATTTGTGTATGTATATACAGCTAGGGGGGCTGACATATATACAGGTGTGGGGGGGCTGATATAAATAGAGGAGTGGTGGGAGGCTGACATATATACAGGTGTGGGGGGTCTGACATATATACAGGTGTGAGGGGGCTGACATATATACAGGTGTGAGGGGGCTGACATATATTCAGGTGTGAGGGGGCTGACATATATACAGGATTAAGGGGGAACTGACACATATACAGGATTGGAGGTGGGGCTAGGGTGACCACATTTCCAAACTACCATTCAGGGATAATCCCCTTCCCAAAAATCATCTTGTGCTGTAACGAATCACAGCACAGTGATTGGACACAAGAGGCGGGATTTATGATTTCTCCAATTACAAGCAGGTTGCAGGGATTGTGCTCCTCCAGGCATTCCCAGCCAGTAAAAGTACTATCAGTGAGTAAAGCGGTGATGTGGCAGCCTTTTTTGGGGCCATCAGATTGGCCCGGGGGGGTGGGGGGGGTTTATGTGTCAGTTTAATTCCAGGACACTCTATTATCCTGGAATAAAGGTACCTGGGACAGACCTGAAAAATGCGCGACTGTCCCGAAAAATCCAGGACACCCTAGGTGGAGCTGAGTGCGTACAGGTGAGGTGGCCAGTGTGTGGATTCGGTGGGTTGGTCCGTGGGCAAACCCTGGGGAATGTCGGTAGTCAGGCTTGTGGAGGGCCCAGGTCTACAGCTGTGTAAGGGGCCCAAAAGTTTCTGATGGCTCTGGCCCTGGCTCCAGCTGCCAGCAGCTTCTGCTGTAAAGTCAAATAAGGCACGCTGGGGAAGGAGGCTGTGCAGTGTCGTTTCCATTGGCTAAGGAGGCAGAAGAGACATGGAGCAACTGTAGCCTCTGGCTTGTTACAGACATTACATGGTTGGCAACCTTGTGATTAGGGTGTGCTCAGGCACACCTGGCACACCCCCTGTGCACGCCTATGTTTGTGGGTTTACGTACATAAATTACTAATTTCGATTCTCCCTACAACATGGGATTCAAAACTGGGTTTTGAATAGGCCAGTCCATAACCACCAATTCCGATTGTGTGTACGGGCCATAAGAAGTGTCTCATTTTGAAGTTTCAGTAACCACTTCAATACCGGGCACTTTCACCTCCTTCCAGCCCAGCCAATTTTCAGATTTCAGCACTGTCACAATTGCGCGGTCATGCAACACTGTACCTATATGAAATTTTTATAATTTTTGTTAGAAGTTTTCTTTTCATAGTATTTAATCACCACTGGGTTTTTTTTATTTGTTGCTAAACAAATGATAAAAGACTGAAAAATACATTTCTGTTTTGCAAATAAAAAAAAATTCATCACTGACGTGTGCTGATGAAGTGGCACTGATAAGCTACACTGATGGACACTGATGGGCACTGATGAGGCTGCACTAATGACGCGGCACTGTTAGGCGGAACTGATGGACACTGAAAAGTTGCACTGATTGGCACTTATGGTGCTGCTATGATCATCAGGGCACTGATGATCAGTGCAAACAAAGTACTCACTGTGCCTTGTTAGATTTGCCGGTAATCGGCTCTCCTTTCCTCACACAGAGACAGTGCGTGAGGAAAGGAATGCCGATAACCAGAAAGTCTGTTTACGTGACCAGCTGTGATTGGACACAGCTGATCACATGGTAAAGGGCTGCTGTGATCTGTGATCAGCTGTGTCGAATAGACACAGTGGTCACCGAGCATGGACGATGCGCACCCCAGGGGGAACATGGGAAGCGCACACGTGAAAGGGCGTCCATGGACGTCCTCCCAGAATTGGAGAGCTGCGCTGTTGCTGTCTTTAAGCTAAAGCGCAGGCGGGAAAGGGTTAAGTCACTGTATGTCTCTTTAGTACAATGAAGATCCATGTTGCTCTGCAGGTATTTACTGTTTTGTTTATTCTAGTGATAGTACCACTTTATAGAAAATCATGCAGGGCCGAGCTACAGGTTCGCTTGATTACAGGCTCTTCTCAATAGTCCAAACATGCTCTGTCCAGCTACAGGGAACAGTAGGGAGCCAACCGCCAAGCTCCAGAAATATCACAATTGGGGAATCTATAGATTTGTGTAAGCTATGACTTGTCATACCCAAATGGCTTCTCTTGATTCTTTATGTAACAAAAAGTAACAAGATGGAAACAGCTCAATGAACTCAAAGGCAGTGGTGGCTGGTGGGTTTTACTTTGGGGGGGCGGAAAACTTGCACCCTCCTCCCGGGCGGCCAGCGGCGCGCCACTGGCAGCACCCCTCCCCCTCCAGGAGGCCGGCCGCGCGGCATGGACACCTACCACTCCCTCCCCTCCGGAAGGCCAGGAGTGTGGAACTGACAACCCCCTCCCCAGGTGGGGGGGCGGTCAGGCACTTTCCTGATCTAGGACTGGCATGTTGTGGTGTCCTCTCCTCTCTCCCGGGTGTCCGCTCCTACCGCGGCTTCCTCCATTGTGCGTCTCATCTCTGTTCCTCCTAAGCGCTAGGCATCCAATAGGATCTCCTGACGCTTTGTCTAATCGGGAAACGGGTCTCACAACATGTCTGCTGATTGACAGGGAGGAACTTTAGAGTGAAAATAGCGAAAATTAATTTGCTTTTGTCACACAACTGGGTGGGATCGGGGAGCAATGCTCTGCACCCTGAGCCCATCCTTTTTTTTTAAGCCTCTGGCTCTAATCAGGTGCTTAAAAAAAAACTCCACCTCATTGGAATCCATAGTTCGGTGCCCTGATATGTAGATCAGGAGGCCGGACGCATGGATGGGGGGCGGCACCCGTGCATCCTCTATGGACAGGCCACCACTGCTCAAAGGGCTTGTTTACACTCACCTCTGAAAAGCTATCTGTGGTCAGATTGCTTTTCAGAGGCATTTCACAGGCCACGAGGAGGTTATATGTTGCATGTTTTAACCCCCTAAATGCCCCACTGTAACAGGCGCTGTCTGTCCCCTGTTAACAGGCGTTCTGCGCGCCTGTTACTGCCTATGGTGGGTGCTTTCAGCGCCGTAATGCGTTCCATGCTGGAACACATACAGCGCTCATGCGATGACGTCATCGCTCGGCGCCATGCTGCGTTCCAGCGGCAGTCATTTGAATTCAGTGCTGATGCACTGCAGGTGTCTACCACCCTATAAAGGCATTCATTAAACACAGTAACTTTGTTCTATTATTGTCAGCCGTGGCCTCTCAGGCCTAGCCTGTCAGTCGTAGCCTGCTAGCTCAGCCATGCTGCTGTCTTTGCTCCCTTTGCCGGAACACCGCTCCAGGAAACAACTACTACTTTGCTGCTAAGACTTCCTACAACAACTTCATTGCTGGGAACTACCTTCATGCCATGAACACCTTGCACCATGGACATTCCATCTCCTGCATAGATACCTACAAACGGATAAGTAGTCACTCCTTCACTTGTAGTTCTATAGGAAGAGCTAATGCAAATGTTCAGCTATAACAATTGTAGTATTACAAATACCGTGTGGATATTACTATATCTTCTGGGAGATACTAATGTGTTAAAGCTTATTGCAAAGGAGTACCTAAAAGGGACAGCTACCTTTAAATCATTATAGCAAATTTCACCTCATGTATGCTACTCTAATTACCTGAGCTATATTGCCTCTCACAAATGTAACCATTGCTACATTTATAATTACTGCCCATGTCTGCAACTCTAATTACCTGAGCTATACTGCCTCTCATATGCAATACTACTATATTTACTATATCCACCTCAAGTATGCTACTATAGTTACCTGAGCTATATTGCCTCTCATACGCAAGTACTATTACTCAACTAAAGTACCTGTCATATGCAAGTAACAGTTGTCACTACAACTTCTATTACTACGAGCCTAACATAAGTACAAATCCTCATAGGCCTTGTCCTAATTGTTTGAACATGTTCGCTCTAACTTTTCTATGCTAGGGGTTGATGCTATTTGATAGCATCTCCCCTAGTGGCCTAATACATCTCTACATGCCAAGGTGATATGATGTAGAGAACCCCCAGACTCCTGTTGCGAGGAGAGACACCTGGGGTCCCTTACAGATAATCACCTGCATGTAGTGGTGTATTGGGATATTGTCCTTGATCTATAATTTTAAACGCCAAGCTCTGGTCACATGTTGTAATGCATCCATGCTTAGTAGCTCAAACGCCTTTCTTTATGTGACACAGACATGATGTATAGATACCCCAAACTCCTGTTGTGAGGAGTGACGCCGGGGGCCTAATACTGAGTTGTCGCATAGAGAATCGCATTGAAGTCCTTGCTAACCGCAGTTGTGGTTCACTCCGTTCACCATTGCTGTTACACCCACCACCATGCCACATCTGCATTTTCAGAATAATTTTGCTTATCAAAGAACAGGCCATTATTTCAGAGAAACTGAAGACTGTAACTGCGCTTAGCTAATTTTCTGAGAGGGAGTCGATGACTCCATAGAAATTTTCTGGATTGCTGCATGAATGGTTTCCAAAATGCAAACTAATCTTTTCTATAATTATAAAGGAGCATTTACTTAACAAACAACACAAAACATTGCTAAATCTCTATTCAAATGGTTGAAACAATAAAGGTTATTGATGGAAAATATACATGAACCTTTAGGAGGATGACAGAAAAGGAGATAAATGGAGCCAGGTATTTTAATCAATAAGTCAAGTTTTCTGGTTAGTTCACAAATGGTATTTCCTTGCTTTCTACATAATGATTTGTGCTACCTTCACTTCACAATAGATATATATACATGTCACGGAACCATGAACCAGACATACAACAAGAGATAAGTGAAAATAAGAATGCTTTATTGAAAATCAAGCTGTGAATCAAAAGTCCAAACGGATGGTGAAAACCGAAGCAGAGTCTTGCGAAGCCAGAGATCAGGAACCAGAAGGGTAGTCAGATGAAGCCAGGATCAGGAACCAGCAGGGTAGTCAGACGAAGCCAGGATCAGGAACCAGCAGGGAAGTCAGACGAAGCCAGGATCGGAACCAGAAGCAGCAGCAGTCTAGAAGCATGTGAACACAGGAGGACCAAGCAAGGAACTGAAGCCACAGACCTCCTAAATATGTGAGCCAGGCATCCAGCTCCTCCCAGTAGGAAGGAGGAGCCGCAGGGTGGGAGGCTACAAGAGACCTAGAAACCAAGATGGCCGCCAGCACATGTCAAACGAAGGAGACAGGAGAGAGGTAAGACCATGACAGTACCTCCCCCTCAAGGGCCCCTCCTCCGCGGTGCAAAAAACGGTTTCTGAGGGAAGTGTGCGTGGAAGGCTCGGAGCAAGGCAGGAGCATGGACATCTGCGGAGGGAACCCAGGAACGCTCCTCTGGACCATAACCACGCCAGTGGACCAAAAACTGCACCCGACCGCGGACCAAGCGTAAGTCCAGGATATTGCTCACCTCATACTCCTCCTGATTGCCCACTTGGACCGGACGAGGCCGAGGAACCGAGGAAGTGAAGCGATTGCACACCAGTGGCTTCAACAGGGAGACATGAAACACGTTGGAGATCCGCATGCCAGGTGGAAGCGCAAGGGCATAGGCTACCGGGTTTACCCTGCGAAGCACTCGGAAGGGACCAACAAAGCGAGGAGCCAGCTTGGGAGTGGGCACTCGAAGGTTGAGGTTGCGGGTGGACAACCATACACGGTCTCCGACCTGGTAGGAAGGAGCAGGCGCTCGTCTGCGATCAGCCTGGAGTTTCTGGCGTTGCGCAGAGACCTCAAGAGACTTCTGGATCTGTACCCAAGAAGCACGTAGGACGGAAAGGTGATCCTCCACAGCCGGAATATCCTGGGGAGAGAATGCCTCCGGTAACACGGCAGGTTGGAACCCATAATTGGCCATGAAGGGAGACGTCCCAGAGGAAGAGTTCACCGCCGTGTTCCTGGCAAACTCAGCCCAAGGCAGGAGGTCAACCCAGTTGTCTTGGTGATCGGAGACGTAGCAACGAAGGAATTGCTCCAAGGCCTGATTGGATCGTTCTGCGGCCCCATTGGACTGAGGGTGATAGGCCGAGGAGAAGGAGAGATGAATCCCCAACTGGGAGCAAAAGGCGCGCCAGAACCTGGACACAAACTGACTCCCCCGATCCGACACAATCTCCTTGGGCAAACCGTGCAACCGGAAGACCTCCCTGGCAAAAATCGTGGCCAACTCTTGTGCAGAGGGTAACTTCTTGAGAGGAACACAGTGGCACATTTTGGAAAACCGATCCACAATCATGAGAATGACCGTATGGCCTCGGGAAGCAGGGAGGTCCACGATGAAATCCATCCCCAGGTGTGACCATGGGCGCTCCCCGGTGGCTATGGGTTGCAGAAGGCCTAACGGAAGGTGCCGAGGGGACTTACTCTGGGCACAGACGGAGCATGCCGCTACATATGCGGCGATGTCGGAACGTAGGGAAGGCCACCAGAACAGACGTGAAACAGCCCAGGACAGCTGATTCTTTCCAGGATGCCCCGCGGTCTTGGAGTTATGGTAGGTTCGCAATAACCGAGTGCGCAACTCCTCAGGCACAAAACATCTGCCGTTGGGTCTCCCAGAGGGAGCACCAGATTGAGCCGCCAAAATCTGCTCACCCAGGGGAGAGGTCAGGCTGGTGCGAATGGCGGCCAGGATCTGATTCGGAGGTATGACCGAAGTCGGAATCGATTCCTCCCTGGACAGCTCGTAGTACTGCCGTGATAAGGCATCCGCTCTGATGTTCTTGGAACCGGGTAGGTAGGAGACCACGTAATTAAAACGTGACAAGAACAGAGCCCATCTGGCCTGACGTGGTGTCAATCTCTTGGCCTCAGAAAGGTAGGTCAGATTCTTGTGGTCCGTCAGGATGAGAACCGGAACCACCGAGCCCTCGAGCAAGTGCCTCCATTCTTTAAGGGCCTGCACGATGGCCAATAACTCCCTGTCACCAATCTGATAGTTGCATTCCGCGGGAGACAGTTTCCGGGAGTAAAACCCACAAGGAAGCAGAGGACCCTCTGGTGTTCTACGCTGAGACAGAAGAGCGCCTACTCCCGTCTCAGACGCGTCCACCTCGAGGACAAAGGGCAACCCAGGGTTGGGATGCGACAGAATCGGAGCCGACACAAAGGCGGACTTTAGGGCCTCAAAAGCTCGGATGGCCTCGAGCGGCCAGACCTGGGAATTACTGCCCTTCCTGGTCAGATCCGTGAGAGGCTTGGCCAGCATGGAAAAGTCCCTGATGAACTTCCGATAATAATTGGCGAAGCCCAAAAAGCGCTGCAGGGAACGAAGACCACTGGGCTGGGGCCACTGTAAGACAGCCGAAACCTTCTCAGGATCCATGGAGAACCCCTCAGCGGAAATGATGTAACCTAGGAAGGTTACCTGGGATCGGTGAAATTCGCATTTCTCAAGCTTACCGAACAGCTTGTTCTCTCGTAACCGTTGCAACACTCGTTTGACATCCAGAATGTGGGCCTCCAAGGATTCAGAATATACCAAGATGTCATCCAAATAGACCACCACACACTGCTGCAACAGGTCACGGAAAACATCGTTGATGAATTCCTGAAAGACTGCGGGCGCATTGCACAACCCAAAGGGCATAACCAAGGATTCATAATGACCGGTCCTGGTGTTAAACGCGGTCTTCCACTCATCGCCCGCCTTGATCCTTACCAGGTTATATGCCGCCCTCAGGTCGAGTTTGGTAAAGACCGTGGCCCCTTTCAGGCGATCGAACAGCTCGGAAATCAAGGGTATCGGGTAAGCGTTCTTGATCGTGATGCGATTGAGACCCCTGTAATCGATGCAAGGCCTCAACTCACCGCCCTTCTTTTTCACAAAGAAAAATCCAGCCCCTGCCGGGGACGAGGATTTGCGAATGTGACCACGGGACAGCGCCTCCATCACGTACTCCTCCATGGCCTCATTCTCCGCAACCGACAGTGGATAGACCCTGCCGCGAGGAGGAACGACACCAGGTTGTAACTCTATGGCACAATCATATGGGCGGTGCGGAGGTAGGGCAACTGCGCGTACCTTATCGAATACATCCCGGTACTCCTCGTACTCAGGAGGCAACAGAGAGTCCGAGGAAGTACACAGCAACTTGACAGGCCCATGGATGCACTTAGCCCCACACTGTGGTGACCATGAGAGGATCTCGGCCGATCTCCAGTCGAAAGTCGGATTATGCTTCTGGAGCCAGGGGTACCCCAAGACCACCGAGTAGTGTGGAGACGAAATAACTTGGAAGCAGACCGACTCTCTGTGAGCGACACCAATGGCTATTCCCACTGGAAGGGTCTCATGAGTCACGTGTGACGGCTGGAGGGGTCTGCCGTCTATCGCCTCTAGAGCCAGCGGGGAACCTCGAGCCTGCAGAGGAATGGAATTGGCGGCAGCGAACTCACTATCAATGAAAAAACCACCAGCACCAGAGTCCACCAACGCCTGGGTCGTCACCGAGCCCCCGACCCAGGAGAGGACAACAGTGATCAGTGGTTTATCAACACGGGAAACCGGGGACGAGGAGACTCCACCCAAGATCTGCCCCCGACAGGATCTCAGGTGCGAGCGTTTCCCGGACGGTTCGGACATGCCAACCGAAAATGCCCACCGAGACCACAGTACATGCATCGGCCCTCGCGTCTCCGGAGTACCCTCTCCCCCTCGGACAGGCGAGCAAACCCCAGCTGCATGGGTTCACCCCCAGACAAGTCAACGCCAGGAGGCGTGGGAGGAGAGGGAGGCACGGGTGGGACAGCAAACGTAGGCGCCAAACTGTTAGGAGGCCTCCGCAGGCGCTCCTTAAAGGAAGGTCTCTCCCTGAGTCTGGTGTCAATCAAAATCAGGAAAGAAATAAGAGCCTCGAGCTCCACTGGTAGGTCCTTAGCTGCAACCTCATCCTTCAAGGCATCCGAGAGACCATGAGAGAAAGCAGCGACCAGAGCCTCATTATTCCAACCTACCTCTGCTGCCAGGGTACGAAACTCAATGGCGTATTCGGCTACGGATCGTGAACCCTGTCTGACGGACATAAGGAGCTTCGCAGCAGAGGCGGCGCGAGCCGGCACATCGAATACCTTCCGAAGAGAAGCAACAAAACCGGAAAACTCGGCAACCACCGGACTGTTGTTCTCCCATAAAGGGCTGGCCCAGGCCAAGGCCTTGTCCGAGAGCAGCGAGATCAAGAAGCCCACCTTTGATCTCTCAGTGGGAAAGGCATGTGGCAGCAACTCGAAATAAATGCCCACTTGGTTAAGGAAACCTCGGCACTGAGTTGGCTCTCCCCCAAATCGCTGTGGAAGGGGGGCAGAACCGGTCATACCCCGAAACACCGCAGGCGCAACAACAGGTGTCGGGGTAGACTCTGGCGCAACAACCGGAGCGGCAGTAGGAGCGGACCCAGGAGCGACAACCGACCCATCGGCAACGGGAGCAACATGAGCCGTGCGTTCAAGCAGGGTTTGCAACGCCACGGCGAACTGACCCAACAGGGACTCCAGCTGATCAAGTCTGGCAACCAGCGTGGGTAGCGAGGATGGCTCTGTACCGTCAAAATTCATGGCTTGGTCCTAATGTCACGGAACCATGAACCAGACGTACAACAAAAGATAAGTGAAAATAAGAATGCTTTATTGAAAATCAAGCTGTGAATCAAAAGTCCAAACGGATGGTGAAAACCGAAGCAGAGTCTTGCGAAGCCAGAGATCAGGAACCAGAAGGGTAGTCAGACGAAGCCAGGATCAGGAACCAGCAGGGTAGTCAGACGAAGCCAGGATCAGGAACCAGCAGGGAAGTCAGACGAAGCCAGGATCGGAACCAGAAGCAGCAGCAGTCTAGAAGCATGTGAACACAGGAGGACCAAGCAAGGAACTGAAGCCACAGACCTCCTAAATATGTGAGCCAGGCATCCAGCTCCTCCCAGTGGGAAGGAGGAGCCGCAGGGTGGGAGGCTACAAGAGACCTAGAAACCAAGATGGCCGCCAGCACATGTCAAATGAAGGAGACAGGAGAGAGGTAAGACCATGACAATACAAAGAAAGTCAGCCTTCTGCTGACTCTTCCTTTTAAAAATGTTTGATCCCCTGCCATCTTGTTGATCAATTTACTTTAGTTTCATACTGTTGCAGAACATGTAACAGTTTAGAGAAGACAAAATACTGCATTCTAACAATAAACCTTCAGCCCAACTGTGAAGCATGCTGGGAAGCATATAATGCATGGGAACACTTTGCTTCCTCAAGGACTGAACAGTAATCAATTAGCTTCAATTAAAATGTAACCCGAATCAAGGAATTCTACGGCAGAATGTAGGCACTGACAGCTCATCACACACTGAAGTAAACACAGAGGTGGGACTGTGGGGGGGGGTGGTTTATGGGTTTGGGGAGCTTGTAGGGAGTTGGGTCACCTTTTCATGTTTTCTGAAAAAGTGAACTTACACTAAACATGTGCAATTTGTTTTGTTACAAATCAAAATCCAGACAAAATTTTTAAATCAAATAACTTTTTAGTTATTTAGAGATTCGCATGTATCAGACCCTCCGAATCACAATAGCAAGTCAACAAAAAATCATATGTATTCCTTCGGACCTTATGTTAAAGGAGTTGTAAAGAAAAACATTTTTTCCCCTTAATGCAATCTATGCATTAGGGTGAAAAAACATCTGATGATGCCGCCCCAGCCCCCGTTTTACTTACCTGACCCCTCGAAAGTCCCGCGCGCAGTCCCGAGATCCTCTTCGTCGCTCAGCCTGGCCGCTGATTGGCTAGAGCGGATGGATTGAGAGCAGCGCAGCCATTGGCTGGCGCTGCTGTCAATCACATCCAGTGACGCGGTGCGCTGAGGGGCGGGGCCGAGTGATACAGTGAGCGGCTATGGCCGCTCGCTGTATCACGTAAGCGCGCCAGCAATTACTCACCACCATGCGAGCTCTCTCGCATGAATGTGGTCAGTACTTGCGGGGAGGACCAGAGACAGCCGCCGAGGGACCCCAGAAGACGTGGATCGGGGACACTCTGTGCAAAACGAACTGCCTAGTGGAGGTTAGTACGACATGTTTGTTATTTTAAAGGAAAAAAAACATTCCTTTACTAACCCTTTAAGGTTTGAAGCATCCAAAAAAAACTTAATGACATAACGAATAATCAAAATTGATTCGGATCTATTTTGTTTTTATTAGGGTCGCACCAATACCACTTTTTTTAAAACCGAGTACAAGCAATACCTTAGGGGTTATTTACTAAAGGCAAATCCACTTTGCATTACAAGTGCAAACTACAAGTGCAAAATGCACTTGAAATTGCACTGAAAGTGCACTTAGAAGTGCAGTCACTGTAGATCTGAGGGGGACATGCAAGGAAAATTAAAAACAGCATTTTAGCTTGTACATGATTGGATGATAAAATCAGCAGAGCCTCATTTCAGATCTACCCCTCAGATTTACAGCGACTGCACTTCCAAGTGCACTTTTCACTTGTAGTTTGCATTTGTAGTACAAAGTGTATTTGCCTTTTGTAAATAACGCCCATACCGATTACCAATACTTTTTTTTATGTCATGTGACAGTGGCACTAATAGGCAGCACTGTTGGGCACTGATGAGGCATGGGCTCAGTAGTTTTTTGTTTTAATTTTGTTTTTTACCAAAAAAATAAATATTTTTTACAATTTATTTGTTTATTTATTTATTGCAATTCCTTCTTTTTGTTGGGGGGGGGGGGTTGAGGGTGTCAGTGTTTTTTATTTTTACAATTTAATATTTTAATATTTTTTTTATTACAATTCTTTATTGATTTATTTTTTATCAGCCCTGTTGGGGGGCTTTGGTGAGATATCAGACCCCTGACATCTCCCCTTTGAGACAGGGGAAGGGACTGAGAACACAGATTCCCAAGTCCCTTTCTCTGCAGCCTCAACTGCACTAAAAATGAAAGGACAGGAGACAACGGCTCCTCTCCATTCATAAACTGAAGCATCATAAACACAGTTTACAATGCTCAGTTATCAATGGACAGTCAGTGACTCAGCATTCGGAAAAGGAAGGAGCCAGTAAATGACAGATTTACCGCTCTCCATCCTGACAGATCTGGGACAAGGGGGGAATAGGAGGAGCACAGAGAGCCCCCCCCCCGCCATGCTCAGGACGCAGGTATCAGGTCAAGTATCAGAGCATTTGCACGAGTACAAGTACTCGTGCAAATGCTTGGTATCGGCACCGATACTAGTATTGGTATCGATGCAACCCTAGTTTTTATGTTGCCTTAACATTTTTTATTATTATAAAAAATGCACTACATATGAAATGGGACATATTGCAATAAATACAGTAAGGCTGCTTTCATACTGCTCCGTGGCAAAAATGCAGCAGAGCGCATAGGTTTTTTTCCCACTGTGCATTGCATTTTTGATGCGTTTTTGCCATGTTTGCATTGCGTTTTTCCTCTGGACATGTGACTGGACAAAGCACTTCCAATAGTTAAGTTGTGTTTTTGATGCTTTTTTGCTGTGGTTTCAAATCATTTCAGTGGAGAGGTGTGTTTTTGGTGCGTTTTTTTTTACCGCACTAAACATGAACCAAAAATGCAGCAAGCAGGACTTTTAAAAACGCAATTGAAATGCAACAGACCAGTGTGAAGAGTTTCATAGGATTTAAAAGAATACATTTTTCTTCAGTTTTTTTTTTACTGAAAAACTGTTCAGTGTGAAAGGGCCCTTATTGTGTTTGAGTTGGATGGAGGTGGATACATCAGAATCTCTAAATAATAATATATCTAATAAATCTGATAATAATTTAGTTCCATATTCCTTATGTTATGATTTGGAGATTCTGATGTATTCACCTCCATCCAACTCAGAGGGCATAAGAAAGTAATCTCCCGAAATAACAAATGAACACATTAAAATGAACATTGCCAATCTTCTGAAATAGCTTCCGAAATGTGAAACAATTTGAAACAACGAATATATGAAACAAATCTGAATATAAGAAACTTATACCGAAAATGAATCATTCTAACACAAAGAATATGATGAAACAAATTTATTAACTTAACAAAAACATTTTTTTTCCATTGTGCACAAATCTAAAGCAAAACTCCATTAAAAAATGTGTTTTCCCATACAAGCGCACCGAAAGGCTATACTTACCCAATCCTTTGATCCTCCGGAAAACTGCGCTCTCCTACGTCCAGCAGTAGACTGTTCCCATCGTCCTCACGTACAGAACCAGTCTATGGGCGTGATGATGTCATGAATAGTCCATTTTCAAGACTGCTGGCGTGCAGAGGGGCAGGAGCAGTGGGGAACGCCATGCACGCAGAGGATCGGCGCATTAGGTATGTATATCACTACTCTGTATTCCCCTAGACAAAAATGAGCAGTTAACGGGCACAGCCCCACTGCATGGGAAAATAAAAATGTTGCCCGGAGTTCTTCCTGGCGTCTGAAAATTGAAGAATAAGTTGTAATATCTATATTTTTCCTCTCTCTTGCCTGAAGTCTGCTGGAGTGAGTAATAAGGTAAGTATTACAGTTTATCACTGTACAGTGCCTTGAAAAAGTATTCCTACTTCTTGAAATTTTCCACATTTTGTCATTTTACAGCCAAAAACATAATAATGTATTTGCTCAGGTCAGATGAGACAAAAATTTAACTTTTTGGCCTAAAAGCAAAACACTATGGGGCAGATTCACAAAGAAATTACGCCGGCGTATCTACTGATACGCCGGCGTAATTTCAAAATTCCCGCGTCGTATCTTTGTTTTGAATCCTCAAAACAAGATACGACGGCATCTCGGGTCGATCCTACAGGCGTACATCTTCGTACGCCGTCGGATCTAAGCTGCAATTTTTCGGCGGCCACTAGGTGGCGTTTCCGTCGAAATCCGTGTCGAGTATGCAAATGAGCTATTTACGGCGATCCACGAACGTACGTCCTGCCGGCGCTTTTTGTTACGTCGTTTGAGTTCGGCTTTTTCCGGCGTATAGTTAAAGCTGCTATATGGTGGCGTACTCAATGTTAAGTATGGCCGTCCTTCCCGCCTACAATTTTGAATTTTTTACCTCGTTTGCGTAAGTCGTTCGCGAGTAGGGCTTTGTGTAGAATGACGTCACCGTCGTAAGCATTGGCTTGTTCCGGTTTAATTTCGAGCATGCGCACTGGGATACCCCCACGGACGGCGCATGCGCCGTTCAAAAAAAAGGTAATTTACGTTGGGTCACGACATATTAACATAAGACACGCCCCCATCACATACATTTGAATTGCACGCCCTTACGCCGCCTAAGTTACACTACGCCCCCGTAGCTTACGGCGGGAAATCTTTGAGGATACAAAAAAAAGTAAGTTACGGCGGCGTAGTGTATCTGAGATACACTACGCCGGACGGAGAGAAGCGCCGCGCTACGTGGATCTGGCCCCAGATGTGCAAACTGGTAGAGACATTCCCAAAAAGACTTTCAGCTGTAATTGCAGGGAAAGGTGGTTCTACAAAGTATTGAATACAAATGCACGTCACACTTTTCACATATTTATTTGTAAAAAAAAATTGAAAACCATTTATTATTTTCCTTCTACTTCACAATTTTGTGCCACTTTGTGTTGGTCTATCACATAAATTCCTAATAAAATACATTTACATATTTGGTTGTAACATAACAAAATGTGGAAAATTTCAAGGGGTGTGAATACTTTTTCGAAGGGACTTTACATGTGAAAAATAAGCAAATAATAAAAATATAAGATTTACTATAAATGTAAGCCGTGCTCGAAAACATTGGCCCGGATTCAGAAAGAATTGCGCTCTATTTGCGGAGGCGCAGGGCAACGATTTTGCCCTGCGCCCCCGCAAATATTTTGCGCTGCCCTTGATTCACGGAGCAGTAGCTCCGTAAATTGCGAGGGCGCGCCGGCAAAATTGCCCGGCGTAAGCGCGCGCAATGTAAATGATCCCGCCGGGGGCGGGAATCATTTAAATTAGGCGCGCTCCCGCGCCGAGCGTAGAGCGCATGCTCCGTCGGGAAACTTTCCCGACGTGCATTGCGGCAAATGACGTCGCAAGGACGTCATTTGCTTCAAAGTGAACGTGAATGGCGTCCAGCGCCATTCACGATTCACTTACGCAAACAACGTAAAATTCGAACGTCGCGACGCGGGAACACCGGGTATAGTTTAGCATTGGCTGCCCCTGCTATTAGAAGGGGCAGCCTTACGCTAAACACGCCGTACGGAAACGACGTAACTTGCATACGCAGGGGGCGCGCAACATTGTGAATCGGCGTAAGTATGCAATTTGCATACTATCCGCTGACCACAATGGGAACGCCCCCTAGCGGTCATCGCAAGAATGCAGCCTAAAATCTGCGTGGCATAAGAGCCTTATGCCACGCAGATTTTAGGCTGCAGTCGGCGTAACGAGTTCTCTGAATCAGGAGAACTCGTTACGCCGGCGCAAGTCAGCAATTGCGCTGCGTAACTATGGTTACGCAGGCGCAATTGCTTACTGAATCTGGGCCATTGTATAACATGACATAGAATGAGGCTCAAGCTTATGATGTGTAAAGGTTTAATCAGCTCAAAGGAGTAAACACAGATATAAGGATCACTGTCTGTAGCAGTGGGTGAGACTGTCTGAAAGAATGATTCATGGCAAGAAAATGACAGCAGGCCCTTTACATGCCCCTTACATGTCTATAAACTGTACATGTCTGAAACAGGAATGCACCTTCCACCCCAAGAGCAGTGTTTGCACACTTAGCTGCTATAATAGTAATCAATAAAACAAATAATGTGCTTTTCTCTTATGACGACAGGGAGTTGCTGTTGATGGAACAGTGATTGTTCAAAGGAGATTTACTAGGGATGAACGAATCTGCATCGATTTGATTTGCATGAGGGTTTGTTGAATCCGGCTTGAAATCTGCCAATCCCAAACAGCGAACCCCATTGAAGCCTATGGGCGGTAAATCTTGATAGTAATCCTAGCCAATTTTCAAGATTAAAAGGCAAGCTGTTGCCAAAAAGGGGCATTTGGAGCTGGATCATGCCATAGGGGTCATTTAACGACGCAAAAATAATTTTAACCACCCCCTTCCCCACCCATAGTCATATGACGTCCGCAGATGGGATTTCCCATCCTGGGTGGGTGTCATATGACGTCCTCGGCTTTCCGGCGATACAGGGGGTGCGCGCCGCCGCATCACCAAGGAGCCGGGCACCCGCGATTGCTCGTGACAGAGCAGAAACGTGGATCTGTGTTTGCTGAAGTGACCATAAGCAGAAAGAAATGTAAAGGACAGAAGAGCACTGGAGGCATAGCTGCCCTTCCACAATGCAGGGGGAAGGCAGCTGCAAATGAACAGGGAAAACTTCTGCAGCCAGGCTGAAAAGCAGGCAGCAAAAATGTTAATGTAGACTCCTACAGCCATAGGCTGCCCATCCTTCCCCAAATATGGACCATTAAAAAAAAAAAAAAGAGGTAGAGGTGCTGCCACAAGGAGGTGGTATATCCTGTACCAAGCATGTGACCTATTCCCCTTCCCTCTTCTCCCCTTCCTCTATGTCCTTCCTGTTCCTCATTCTTCTCCTTTTCCATGTCTTCAGGAAATAGAGGTCTGTGGTACAGACAAAACGTACGTAGGGTGAGGCCAGTAGCTGATGACGTTACACACCTGCTGATGTTCTCTGATGGTGGTGGTGCTTTGCCTATGAGATTTTATTTTTGTGCGTATTTTTGCTTTTAATGAATGATGTTGTTTTAAGCAATACTAATCTATGGTCTTTTGCTCTTTCCTCCGTTTATCCCTTTTTTGAGGAGTGGTCTTTGGGGTGCAGAAAAATGGCAACAGGTGCTCTGAACTGATGAGTCAACATTTTAAATATTGGGCTGTAGCAAGAGGCAGTTAGTTCATGAAGCAGGGATGGACTGGCTATCGGGACTACCGGGAGATTCCCGGTGGGCCGATGGCTCAGTGGGCAGGTCCGAGGTCCGCGGCGATCTACCCGTTAAACGCCGACAGCTGGTGCCTGACGGGTAGATCAAAAATTTAGTGAGCAAGCAGAGTAGCGCAGGAAGCGTGTGTAATATGTTCTCTCTCCTGTCACAGAACTCACACTGCTCCCCGGCGGCCCTTCCTTTCTTCTCGTCCATCCCCATTTGCTTGTGACATCATCTGGGATGGACGAGAAGAGAGGAGGCACCGCCGGGAAGCTGAATAAGTGCCATGACAGAGAACATATTACACACGCTTCCTGCGCTACTCTGCATGCTGGCTGGTAAACGATGTGCACCATAATGTGCCCTGTGCCCTAATGTGCTATGTGCCCTGATTTGCTATGTGCCCCGTGTCCTGATGTGCCCTGTGCCCCGTGTCCTGATGTGCCATGTGCCCTGATGTGCTATGTGCCCTGATGTGCCCCGTGCCCTGATGTGCCCTGTGCCCTGATGTGCTGTGCCCTGTGCCCTGATGTGCTGAGCCCTGTACTGTGCCCTGATGTGCACTGTACCCTGATGGGTTGTGCCCTGGGCCGGTCTGCATTTTAGCAAATGGAGTTGGAGATTTGGTTAAGATCAATGGTGTCCTCTGTGCTGAGAAATACAGGTAGAAACTTATCCAACATGCTGTACCATCAGGGAAGTGTGTGATTGGCCCTAAATGTATTATGCAGAAGAATACCCTAAATATACAGCCAATGTCAATAAGAACTCTTTTTAGTGTAAAGAAGAACAAGAAGTCCTGGTAGTGATAGTTTGGCCCCCACAGAGCCCTGATCTCAACACTATTGAGTCTGTTTGAGATTACATAAAGAGGCAGAAGCATTTGAGGCAGCCTACATCCACAGAAGATCTGTGGTTGGATGTTTGGAACAACCTACCTGCCGAGTTCCTTCAAAAACTGTGTGCAAGTGTACCTAGAAGAATTGATGCTGTTTTGAATGCAAAGGGTGGTCACACCAAATATTGATTTGATTTGGATTTCCCTGTACATTTACTTTCCATTTTGTTAATTGATAAAAATAAACTATTAACACTTCTATTTCTGAAAACATTATTAAAATCGTATAGATTGCTCACCACACATATACTGCGGCAGGGCGGCTCTAATGTGTAAAACAACGTACCTGTATGCCCTGGGAGCGCGTGTGTGGGCCCGGCGGACTCAATGTCCCCCAGCCAACCGTGATCACTCCACAGAGGGGCAGAACAGGGATCTGTCTATGTAAACAAGGCAGATCCCTGTTCTGACAGGAGACAACATGGAGATCTGCTGTTTCTAGTGATAAGGAACAGTGATGTGTTGTCCCAGTGAGCCCATCCCCCACACAGTTAGAACACACCCAGGGAACACAGTTAACCCTTTGATCACCCCTTAGTGTTAACCCCTTCCCTGCCAGTGCCATTTATACATTAAAGGGGTTGTAAACCCTCGTGTTTTTTCACCTTAATGCATCCTATGGTGAAAAAACTTCTGGTAATCACCGGCCCCCCACCCATTTTACTTACATGAGCCGTGGAATTCAATCGGCGGTGACGCAGTCTGCCTCTCTCCACGGTGTCCCGGCTCTTGATTGGATAGATTGATAGCAACGCAGCCATTGGCTACCGCTGCTGTCAATCAAATCCAATGACGCGGGCATCGGGGGGGCGGGGCCGAGTCATATATTCAGCGGCTGTGGACGGGATTAGAGTTAAGGGTTGGGGTTTTGGGACTAGTGGGAACGGGATGAGGGTTAGGGATTTGGGACTAGTGGGAGTGGGATTAGGGTTAAGGGTTGGGGTTTTGGGACTAGTGGGATCAGGATTAGGGTTAGAAATTTGGTACTAGTGGGAGCAGGATTAGGGTTAGTGTTGCGGTTTTGGGACTAGTGGGAGCGGGATTTGGGACTAGTGGGAGCGGGGTTAGGGTTAGAGTTGGGGATTTGGAACTATTTGGAGCAGGATTAGGGTTAGGACTAGTGGGAATAGGGATTAGGATATAGACACTTACGTTGCAATGCTCATCCGAGTGTAATTTCTGAACTTGTCAGGGTGCACTCTCAAGTCCTCATATAGTAACGTAAATTGTCCTTTTGAGGTGTGTGCTTGGAGGATGGGATGAACTCAATAGCGACGTTGCTGCCTCTGTTGGCAGATATTCTCCCAATACAGTAGCACAAACAACAAAAAAAGCGCTAAGGCGTTTTTTAAGCGCCTCAGTGTGATAGGGTCCTAAAGCCTTTTTTCACACCTGTTTCTTTCAACATTAATGGTATATATCCAGATGTGCAAGTTGTTCATTCTATACGCAGTAATACACCCCCACACCATCAGAGATGCAGGCTTTTGAACTGAGCGCTGATAACAAGTCGGAAGGTCCCTCTCCTCTTTTAGCCCAGAGGATGCGGTGCCTATGGTTGCCAAAAAAAAGGTAACATTTTGACCATTTTAAATGAGCGTTGGCGCAAAGAAGATGGCGGCGGCTCTGGATCATGTTCAGAAATGGTTTCTTGTTTGGATGACACTTCAAACTGTGTTCACAGACAGTGATGTGTTAAAGGATTCCTGAGCCCATGCAGTGATGTCCATCACAGAATCTGGCCTGTTTTTTTTTTTTTTTTAACAGGGAAATCTGGCCTTTTTTTAATGCAGTGCCACCTGAGGACCCGAAGATAACAGGCATCCAATATTGGGTGTCAGTCTTATCCTTTGCACACAAATTTCTCTAGATTCTCGAAATCTTTTGATGATATTATGGACTAGATGATGATGTATTTAAAGTCTTTGCAAACTTACATTGGGGAACATTATACCGAAATCATTTGACAATTTTTAGACACAGCTTTTTACAGATTGGTGGATCTCTGCCTATCTTTACTTCGGAGACATTTTTACTCTCTAAGATGTTCTTTTGATAACCAGTCATGTTGCTGACCTGTTGCCAACTAACCTAATTAGTTACAAAATGTTCTTCCAGCTCTTCCTTTTTAGTACCACTTACTTTTTTCGAGATATGTTGCTGCCATCATTTTTAAAATTCATTTTTGAAATTACCTTATTTTTTTCTTAAATTGGTACATCTTCTCAGTTTACAGTGACATTAAAGGCAAAAAAATAATAATAATGTCATACTTACCTGCTCTGTGCAGCGTTTTTGCACAGAGCAGCCCCCGGGTCTCCTCTTCTTGGGTCCCCTGCTGGCATTCCTGGCACCTCCCTCCTGTTGAGTGCCCCCAGAGCAAGCAGCTTGCAATGGGGGCACCCAAGCAGGCGCACTCCCGGGCCACTGCGCTGCGTTTCCATTCAGACATAGAGCTGCGGCTCAGCCTCACCCTATCTATCTGCTCATTGGCTGTGAATGACAGCAGTGGAAGCCAATGGCTCTGCCAATGAGGAGGGAGAGTCCCTGGACAGACGATGCTCTCATGCACATTGCTGGATCGAGAGGGAGCACAGGTAAGTATTAGGGGGGCTATGGGCAGCTGCACACAGAAGGTTTTTGTATCTTTTGCATAGAATGCATGAAGTTAAAAACCTTCAGCCTTTACAACTACGTTAAACATGTGATATGTTTTCTATTGAAAATAAAATATGGATTTATGAGATTTGCAAATAATTGCATTCTGTTTTTATGTAGATTTTACACAGTGTCCCAACTTTTTTGGAAATGTGGTTGTATGTTCTATCTGTGGGATTAAAGCAGGGCAAGAAGTAAACTGTATAGCAGCCACACAAAAGGGGGCTATGCTGAAAGAACACAGGACACCACTCAAGTCTGATTCCTGTGTCAGCAGTCACAATAACGTAAACACCCAAAGGAGCAGATAAGGTGCCTCCTATGATAAATGTAATTAGACCAAGGGGGGAAAGCCAGTCCATGTCTGTAGAATATAGGTAAGTCTCAAATGCTCCCACTTTAAAGAGCCATCTGAGCACTGTGGGACATAGACTGGGTAATGTGCACATCAGTTATGCTTGTCCAACTCAGAGACTCTACAATAAGGTGACCAGATTTTTTAAATGAAATCCGGGGACATATTTTTTCTTTACTAGTAATGGCAACAATCAGCGACTCTCTGCCCATCGCTGCCCCCCTCACAGCCTCTCAAGTCTTATGCCGCGTACACACGATCAGTCCATCCGATGAGAACGGACCGATGGACCGAAGCTGACTGATGGTCCGTCGCGCCTACACACCGATCGTGTCAGAACGCAGTGACGTAAAACACAACGACGTGCTGAAAAAAACGAAGTTCAATGCTTCCAAGCATGCGTCGACTTGATTCTGAGCATGTATGGATTTTTAAACGATGGTCGTGCCTACTAACAATCGGTTTTGTCCTATCGGTTAGGAATCCATCGATTAACAAGTTGCCTTTTTTTTAACCGATGATGCCCACACACGATCGGTTTTGACCGATGAAAACGGTCCATCAGACCATTCTCATTGGTTTAACCAATCGTGTGTACGCGGCATTACTCTTCGGGCCCCGGCTACTGCTAGATGGGGAGTGGAGGAAGATCAATCCGTCAGGGAAGGCAAGGAGATAGGCAGGTGGCTGGCCAGGATTTGAGCCAAGGTAGAAGAACATGCGAGCGACGCTAAATGGGCATGCGCACGAAACTGAAGAAATATTCCCTCCGCTCCGACCAGCACATGATCATCAGAAAGGGGCACAGATAATGGGAAAAATACAACCCTACTATGCTAGTAGGCACGGTGGAACGGGGTGTGTAATTCTAATTTTTTTATTTTAATTCTGCACTGATTGTCTTTAAAATTGCCCCTGCCCCCTATTAAATCCAATCCGGGGACAAAACCAGGGACAGACTTGGTTTGGGGACAGTGTCCTCAATCAGGGGACTGTCCCCTGAAACTGGGGATGTCTGGTCACCCTACTCTACAAGTAGTGAAACACGAATAAAGATGTCAACCCTGGAAGAGTCAGCTTCAAAGACAAGTCAGCAAGGATAGTTCAGATATCTTTATCCTAACGGGTTCCTGTTAAATAACGGGACTGATTTTTAGAAACAAGAGAAAAGGAAAGCTGAAGGTGCTGCCCAATTATATCAATAAGACCTGTACTGTTGTTCTAGTTAGGTCCATCCATATGTTACATGACTCCCAGTGCAAAATTTTACTACGCTGAGTTGGTGCGTCTTCCTTGGCCAAGGATAGGTAGGGATCTAGCCGGATAACAACACTAACCATTTGTAGATTCTTACAACTGTATATATTAGATCGATAGTCAGGGAGCAATGCTATTGCCTTACTGCCTTTAACATGTAAATAATCATTTTTGATATCTAAATGTCATACTAACTATTTCATGTTCGATAATAATGTGTTATCTTGTTATACTGTTAATCCTTTCCTGTTTTCCCTACCTATCCCTGTTTTTCCAGGACATCCGCGCTTAGGCCCCATACACACGAGAGGATTTATCCGCGGATACGGTCCAGCGGACCGTATCCGCGGATAAATCCTCTCGAGGATTTGCGCGGATTTCCATGCGATGGAGTGTACTCACCATCGAATCGAAATCCGCGCCGAAATCCTCTGGCGATGACGTGTCGCGCCGTCGCCGCGATTATGACGCGGCGACGTGCGCGACGCTGTCATATAAGGAATTCCACGCATGCGTCGAATCATTACAACGCATGCGGGGGATCCCTTCGGACGGATGGATCCGGTGAGTCTGTACAGACCAGCGGATCCATCCGTTGGGATGGATTCCAGTGGATAGATTTGTTTAGCATGTCAGCGAATATTCGATCTGCTGGAATCCATCCCAGGGGAGAAATATCCGCGGAAACAGATCCGCTGGAGTGTACACACCATAGGATCTATCCGCTGAAACCCATTCGCTGGGATTTTTCAGCAGATGGATTCTATCGTGTGTATGGGGCCTTAGACTTGGGAGCTCAAATTGTTTTGCAAACTCCGAGGCGTCGTTTCTTGGGCAGGGGGAGGATGTAGCGCCCTGGGGTTTAGTCAGGGAGCTCCTCACCAAATTCCTTGTCAGGGGTAGCTACCATAGTTCAATTGTTAGAGATCAATTGATTTCTCCCTAAGTTTGGCCTTGTTGTACTTTTCTCTTCTACAACTAGGTGGCTGGGCACTTGGTGGTACTAGCAATGAGAAGGACAACTCTAGGTCAAGTTATGGGTATATGGGGTATCTCAGACAATGGTCAGGTGGTCTACATTATGGCGGACATATCAGACACTTTTGACGCTATTTTTGGACCATTCACATTTATACAGAGATCCGTGCTATAAAAATGCACTGATTACTGTATAAATGACACTGGCAGGGAAGGGGTTAACCACTAGGGGGCAAGGAAGGGGTCAAGTGTGTCCTAGGGAGGGATTCTAACTGTTAGGGGGCATGGCTACGAGTCACACGTCACTGATCGCTGCTCCCGATGAGAGGGAGCATACAATCAGTGTCAGTGTCACTAGGCAGAACGGGGAGATGCTTGTTTACACTGGCCTCTCCCCGTTCTGCAGCTCTGTGACCCGATCGCGGGACACTGGCAGACATCAAGTCCGCGGGTCCCGCGGGCACGGTCAGGCACAGCGGGAAATTCAAAGTGACATAAATATACGGCAATTTGCCCAGCTGTGACATTCTGCCGACGTATATAGTCATGAGCCTGTCTTTAACAAGTTAGGCCTCGTACACACGACCGAACATGTTTGCTGAAACTGGTCCGCGGACCAGTTTCCGCGGACATGTTCGGTCGTCTGTACGGCCGACCGGACCGGATTCCCGGCCGAGCGGACAGGTTTCCAGCGGACAAATGTTTCTTAGCATGCTAAGAAACATGTCCGCTGGAAGCCTGTCCGTCGGACATGTTCGGTCGTCTGTATGACTCACCGGACATGTCCACTCGGCCGAAAGCCCTCGCATACGTCGAAGTGATTTGACGCATGCGTGGAAGCATTGACCTTCCAGGGTCGCGCACGTCGCCGCGTCATCGTCGCAGCCACGGCGTGGCCACGTCACCGCGTATCCTGTCCGCGGGGAATTTGGTCTGATGGTGTGTACAGCCATCAGACCAAATTATCCCAGCGGACATGTTTTCATCGGACAGATCCGGTCGTGTGTACAAGGCCTGAAAGCACCTTTCTGGATAGAATGGGGATGAGTTAGACCTTTTATATTCTTGTTCTTTCTTCTTTTTTTTTCTGGAGATTTTTGTCTTGTCTGTCAAGTTTTTATTTCTGTCTGTGTTCCCATTGGGGAGAATCACCACTCTGTTTTCCTGGGGACCACTGCAACTGAGACAGAAAGTGAAGGGAAATCCAAAGTTTCAGAGTTGTCCTCAAAGCAACCATGCAAAAGTCCGCCATGAGTCCATTGGAAGTCCGACAGAAAGATAGAGAACAGGTTCTCTATCTAAGGTCCGTCGGACTTCCAACAAAAAAGTCAGATGGAGGCTACACACAAGAGAAAGGGAGTTACCGCTCCAGGTGGGTATGATGAACAATCAATGACTAGTATTCAGGAGATCAAGGGTGCTGGCAATGCACAAGGCAAATTGTAGACGAAAAAAGATGGACAGCCTCACTCCAAAAAAACCTTTAGGTTGTCTTTAATATAAAAAAATTAAAAAATGCACTACAAAAACCAGCAGAAAATGGGGATAGCAGCCTACGCGTTTCACACTATAGATCAGTGCTTAGTCATGGCTCACACAGCCGGACTTTCCGAGAACGAAAGCAGATCCGACTTATTTTCGCGGAAAGTCCAGCCGTGTTTACAAGGCATTCGAGTCTGCAAATGACTTGAGACTGGGGTGGAGGTTCGCCTTCCAGCAGGACAACGATCCTAAAGTACAGCCAGAGTTACAATGTGTAGCGGCCTGCTACTTTCTAGCTGGCGCTGCTTTAAATTTAGAGGGTAATTTGAGAGTTAGTTGGCTCAGACTGTATGATTTTTCACAAAATTTGGGCTTCTGCTCCAGCCATGGCTGTACTGTGAGTGACCACTATTGCTGTCTGGGGTGTCCTTATCATTCCAGGCCGAGGGTGGCAGCAGTCAGGTCAAGGTGTTTTGGGTGTTCCCCTTCGGCAGCCAATCAGAGGGAGTTGATCGTCCCGCTGTGCATGGTTGGAGGGAGTACTTAAGGGACAGACATCACTAATTCGGGGTCGTCGCCGATCCTGGGTCTGTCGTCCCACCACCCCCGTGTGTGGCCCTCATGGCCGGGGGTGCGTGTTCAAGTGTTCCCGACTCTGGGACCACGTTGGTCCGGGGTTGTGATCTACTAAGTAGGCCCGGTAGTCAGACTAAGTCTACGCTTGTAGAGTGGTCCTGAGCTGTCCGTCCTGAGGGAGGAAGCCACTCGATGAAGAACCTGTCTTGGAGAGCACCGAGCAAGAGACTGGTATCTCGGGAGAGACCTTGAACTTCATCGAAGGATGCACTATTACTGGAAGGCTGGATGAGTTCAGTTTTGATCAGTTCTGATGGGCGCAATGGCCACTGGGCACCCGCGATCGCTCATGACAGAGGGAGAACCGGGATCTGTGTGTGTAAACACATAGATTCCAGATCTTTCAGGGGAGAAATGTCTGATCATATGTTCATACAAAGTATGAACAGCGATCTGTCATTTCCCCTAGTAAGTCCCATCCCCCTTCAGTTAGAACACAGGGAGGGAACACAGTTAGGCCCTGTACACACGATCAGTCCAAACTGATGAAAACAGACTGAAGTTCAGTTTCATCGGTCCAAACTGACCGTGTGTGGGCTCCATCGGTCCGTTATCCTTCGGTCGCAAAATTTCGAACTTGCTTTAAAATTGGACCGATGGACGCCTGACCGATAGGTCAAAACCGATGGTTAGTACGCAAAGCATCGGTTCTAAACCCGGGCATGCTCAGAATCAAGTCGACACATGCTTGGAAGCATTGAACTTAATTTTTCTCTGAACGTCGTTGTGTTTTACGTCACCGCGTTGGACTCGATCGGTTTTTGAACTGATGGTGTGTAGGCACATCAGACCATCAGTCAGCTTCATTGGTTAACCGATGAAACTGAACTTCAGTCCGTTTTCATCAGTTTGGACTGATCGTGTGTACAGGGCCTTAACCCCTTGATTGCCCCCTAGTGTTAACCCCTTCACTGACAGTGACATTTTTACAGTAATCAGTGCAATTTTATAGCACTGTTCGCTGTAAAATTGTCAATGGTCCCAAAAATGTGTCAAAAGTGTCCAATGTCGCAGTCTCAATAAAAATCGCAGATCGCCGCCATTACTAGTAAAAAAATAAATAATAAAAATGCCATAATGCTATCCCCTATTTTGTAGACGCTATAACTTTTGCGCAAACCAATCAATATACGCTTATTGGGATTTGTTTAACCAAAAATATGTAGAGGCAGTGCTTTAAGTGGGCCAAAAGAGGTGCCGGTACTCTATTAGGCGCCGGTTCTCCCCCCCCCCCCCAAATACTGAACATGAAAATACCCTTAGAAAGTACCCTGAAAAAGAGCTACTGTAGAAAGAGCTACTGAACATAAATAAAATGTGCAAAAGGGTATTGAACAAAATGTTGTACAAAATGTACATAAAATAAATTATAAAAATTATAATAACATACTAACCATAGAACAGTAAACAGTAAAACATAAACCTGAGTCTTGAAGATGAAGGTTAATTTCTTTACCCCTGAAAAATATACAAAAGCAGATGTATGCTGCAGCTAGAGTATAGCCAGCCCAGTCCAGCACTGAATATGATGATCATCATATTCCTGGCCTGGGGCTGCGTTCCGGTACGGGAAACCCACGTACTGGGCGCACGGAGAGGTGCTGGTACTCTCCGGGGCCATTTTTGGAAGTGGCGGTACTGAGTACCGCCGCGTTCCGGCCCAGTTAAAGCACTGTGTAGAGGAATACATATCGGCCTAAACTGAGGACATTTTTTTATTTTTTTTTGAAAAATATATTGGGATATTTATTATAGTAAAAAGTAAAAGTTTAGTTATTTACTAAAGTCACTGTAGATCTGAAGGGAACATGCACAAGGAAAATAAAAAACAACATTTTAGTTTGCACGTGATTGGATGATAAAATCAGCAGAGCTTCCCCTCATTTCAGATCTTCCCCTCAGATCTACAGTGACTGCACTTCCAAGTGCACTTGTAGTGCAAAGTGGATTTGCCTTTCATAAATAACCCCCATTGTGTTTTTTTCAAAATTGTCGCTCTTTTTGTGAGAAAAATAGGACGTCAGTTTTGTTTGGGTGCAACGTTGCACGCCCGCGCAATTGTCAGTTAAAGCGATGCACTGCTGAATCACAAAAAGTGCTCTGGTCAGGAAGGGGGTAAATCCCTCTGGGGCTGAAGTGGTTAAACAAAAATGTGGACGTAACCCTAAAGTGGAACTCCCGCTGATCGCAACCCTCCCCCCGTTGTGTTCTGGGAACACTCGGCTCCCAGCACACAGCGGGAGCCAATCGGCAGGCGTAGCACGACTCGCGCATGCGCCGTAGGGAACCGGGCAGTGAAGCCGGAGCGCTTCACTTCCTGGTTCCCTCACAGTGGATGGCGGGGGGGCAGCAGTGTGACGAGCGATCGCTCGTCCTCTGCTGCGGACGGCGCTGGACTCCAGGACAGGTAAGTGTCCTAATATTAAAAGTCAGCAGCTGCAGTATTTGTAGCTGCTGGCTTTTAATATTTTTTTTTTCAGAGGAGCTCCGCTTTAAGCCCATACAAAATGAATGGGCTCAAATTACACTGCAAAGAATCACATGCGATTTGCACAGGAATGTGGTGCGATTCCAGTCTGAATTGCATGCGATTTCCCACACCATCCCTATGTGAAGCCATGCTGAACTCACTATGAAAAGCCCGGGTTCACACAGGAGCAGTGGAGGACACCGCATGTGATTTGGACAGGAATCGCACTGCCTTCCTGTTCAAATCACATGTGATTCTTTGCAGTGCGATTTGAGCTCATTCATTTAGCATGGGCTCAAATCTCACCGCAAAGGTATTGGTTTCAGGTATCAAAGCATTTGCAAGAGTACAAGTACTTATGCAAATACTTAGTATCGGCACCAATACGATACTGGTATCAGTGGGCTAGATTCAGAAAGAATTTACGCCGGCGTATCTATTGATACGCCGCGTAAATTCAAAGCTGCGCCGGCATATCTTCTTTCTGTATTCAGAAAGCAAGATACGCCGAAATTAGGCTAAGATCCGACTGGTGTAAGTCTCTTACGCCATCGTATCTTAGTTGCATATTTACGCTGGCCACTAGGTGGCGCATCAGTCGATTTCAGTGTAGAATATGCAAATGAGCTGGATACGCCGAATCAGAAACGTACGTGCGCCCGGTGGATTTTTTTACGTAGTTTGCGTAAGGCTTTTTCCGGCGTAACGTTACTCCTGCTATATGAGGCATAGCCAATGTTAAGTATGGACGTCGTTCCGGCGTTGAATTTTGAAATTTTTACGTCGTTTGGGTAAGTCGTTCGCGAATAGGGCTTTGCGTAAATTACGTTCACGTCGAAAGCATTGACTATTTGCGACGTGATTAGGAGCATGCGTGCTGGGATACGTTAACGGCCGGCGCATGCGCCGTTCGTGAGAAACGTCATTTACGTGGGGTCATGTTTTATTTACATAAAACACACCCACCTCTTGACAATTTGAATTCGGCGCGCTTACGTTGGCAGATTTACGATACGCCGCCGCAACTTACGGAGCAAGTGCTTTGTGAATACTGCACTTGCCCGTCTAAGTTGCGGCGGCGTAGCGTAAATAACATAAGCTTCGCCAGCACAATTTTACGTCCCCCTACCTGAATCTAGCCCAGTATCTTTGCAACCCTACTGACATATTATTATTATTTTTATTATACAGGATTTATTTAGCGCCAACAGTTTACGCAGCGCTTTACAATATAAAAGGGAGATAATACAGTTATAATACAGTAAAATACAAGAGGATTAAGAGGGCCCTGCTCAGAAGAGCTTACAATCTAATACATGAATCTGTTGCAAGTTCTGCCATTTGTCGCACCACCGTGAGACAGATTATTAAAAAGTGTCTTTGATACTCTTCATGAATTTCAGGTTGTACCATTTAAATCCCGAGATAATAAGTAGCAATTCCTTCTTTTACGTCTTCCTTTTCGTGCAAGTCAAGTCTGGTAAATGATGCTGAGTAAGTTACAATGTATATTTCCCATAGAATTACTTTTTGCCCACTAGGTGGCAGCAGAGAAACCTTAGGAGAAGCATCCTCCCCAGGGAAGGAGCACAAGGGAGACAAGCTGCTATACTGACCCTGACACTACCCAGAGAAAGGAAAGAAGGGAGAGCTCTTAAGGTCCCTAAGAAAGAAAGCTAAAGAAAGTCATGTTGAAAGATCTGCTGCTCTAACGCAGACGTTTCCCAGAGAGCCGGCCAATGAGGAAAAGTTTGGAATCAGAAGGAAAGCACTGGACTTAGAAGCAGAGGATCTGGTTGAAGCTGGACTGTTGCATTGATCTTTTTCTCTGGCTGGCAGAGAACAGCCGAGTGGCCTGTGTAACCGATTGTCATTACATTTCCAATTTTCATCCTCATTGGAAAGATCTGAGGTTCCCCTCCTGACAAGACTCATGGTCTGTACCTTCATGGCAGCCCGGACTGCACAGCCCTAGGACTTTGGGTACCTCTTGGAAAGAGCCATGGAAGTTGTGGATGAGACGGAGGCTTTACAGCGATTCTTCGAAGGTAAGAAACAATGAGGATCACATGGGGAAATTTCTATATGTGTGACTCCATATCCTTATGGATATGATAGAAAAAACTAAGACTCACCATATACGTTACAATCTGACCGTATAATCTTTGTACTAGCAATCTTAGATCTACCAAAACTATAAGGACCTACCTAAACTTTCCAATCAATAGGTATCCAATCAGACAGGTCCTTGTACTACCATATACGTTACAATCTGACCGTACAATCTTTGTACAATTAATCTTATATCTACCAAAACTATGAAGACCTACCTAAACTTTCCAATCAATAGGTATCCAATCAGACAGGCCCTTGTACTAACATATATACGTTACAATCTGACCGTACAATCTTTGTACAATTAATCGTAGCTCTACCAAAACTATGAGGACCTACCTAAACTTTCCAATCAATAGGTATCCAATCAGACAGGTCCTTGTACTAACAAATACGTTACAATCTGACCATACAATCTTTGCACTATCAATCTTAGATCTACCAAAACTATGAAGACCTACCTAAACTTTCCAATCAATAGGTATCCAATCAGACAGGTCCTTGTACTACCATATACGTTACAATCTGACCGTACAAGCTTTGTACTATCAATCTTATATCTACCAAAACTATGAAGACCTACCTAAACTTTCCAATCAATAGGTATCCAATCAGACAGGCCCTTGTACTACCATAAACGTTACAATCTGACCGTACAAGCTTTGTACTATCAATCTTAGATCTACCAAACCTATAAGGACCTATCTAAACTTTCCAATCAATAGGTATCAAATTAGGCAGGCCCTTGTACTACATGCTTGTTGGAAGATCTAAAGGTGATTGTAACACGTGTGGTGAGCTTAAGGCCTCGTACACACGATAGGATCGCCAGAGGACAACGATCTGAAGGACCGTTTTCATCAGTCCAAACCGATCGTGTGTAGGCCCCATAGGTTATTTAACCTTCGGTCAAAAAATGAGAACTTGTTTTAAAATTTAACCGATGGACACCTAACCGATAGGTCAAAACCGATCGTTATGTTGCAAAAGCATCGGTTAAAAACCCGCGCATGCTCAGAATCAAGTCGACGCATGCTTGGAAGCATTGAACTTCGTTTTTTTTCAGCACGTCATCGCGTTTTACGTCACCGCGTTCTGACCCGATTGTTTTTTTAACTGATGGTGTGTAGGCGCGACGGACCATCAGTCAGCTTCATCGGTTAACCGATGACAATGGTCCTTCGGACCGTTCTCATTGGATGGACTGATCGTGTGTACGAGGCTTGAGACCTCAAACCAGGTCACTTTTGTGTTTTTATCGTTCTTGTGTCAAATCTTCCTTGGGGGGCTTTCGCATTTAGGATAAAAAATATACACCTGGGGAGATCAGCAGCTGTTCTAAAGGACAATATCAGATGCCTTCCACACAGAATTGGCTCTCTATATGCCACTTGGCACAGCAGCCACCTCTTGGACCTTCAACTACAGTTGGCTGGCGTATGTTTTCTAGAAAGAGCTAATGGGGAAAAGCTGATGCTATTCTAGCAAAAAAAGCTGTGGCATTTTAACCAGTGATTCAGAGGAATGCCAGGAATTGCCAATCCTAATGGCTTACTTTGGCAATAAATAGGTTAACAAAATAGGCCTGAGGTCAAGTTGGGGCAACAAGATGAACCTTAGATACCAGAAAATTATAATATATGAGAAGCATCTGTTTTATTGAGCTACCATGGGCTACAGCCATGTTGGCTACACATGCTTCAACCCATCAGCAACAATTCTTTCCCCTCTGATGAGACCAATCTAAAACAAGAAGGTCTAGGCTCAAATTTAATTAATTTCTCTCTACATCCATAGAGTGAGATCAAGAATGATCCATGCGTTCATACTTTGTAATGTCCATGCAATCTAAGAAAAAAAAAAATCTCACCTTTGTTTTTCCACTGCTGTAGATAAGAATTCTGCAGATCTGTGTTCGACTGCAAATAATTTCCCTTCTTTTAAAAATTAAATAATTTCCTGTTACAATACATATAGCTGGAGTAATTGTTAAGTATTTAAATAATTATTGAATTTATCAGTTAAATTCTTTTTTTTTTTTATCTGCATTGAAGCAATTATGTTATTCAAAATTTTTTGATCATTACATAATTCAAATATCTATTTTATCACACAGAATTCATACCACGTTAACGTTTTCTTTTATAACCAAAAAAAAAATAAAAGAACAAAGTATGGAAAATAAGTTCATAATATTATATAAATTGTACACAGATTTTGTTATATTTTTAACTCTAACTTTAAATGTGATTTTAAACATTTATTGAATGCAAAATCATCTGGTTGTGTTACTTTACCATTTTATTCTACAATAAAGGTTAATTCTGTACAAATAAAAATATATTTTTTTATATACAAACTATAATTTCATACTAATAGAATTTACATGTAATAATTTACATGGAACTATCAGTGCAGGTGGCATAAAAAAATCTAAAGATTAGGATGTTTGTAACTGAGAAATTAAACATATGTATCCAAATATGTCAGTTACTACTTATTTAAATATTTATCCAAAAGAAAATATGTGTTTATATATTCCCTGATGTAAAGCGCTGCGCAAACTGTTGGCGCTATATAAATCTGTTTAATAAATAATAATAATATAAAATGTAAACCTGAAATTCGGGATGTGTGTAATTTTAAAACATTTAATTTAAAATAGCTGCATAGGTAGAAAGAAAGGTGTCATATGTACAGGTAGTAGAAAAATCCAGATATTCCAGAACAAATACAGTAAAACCTTGGTTTGCGAGCATAATTCGTTCCAGAAACATGGTTGTAATCCAAAGCACTTGTATATCAAAGCATTTTTTTTACAGGGTATAAAAGAGAAGAGAGGCACCTCTAAGTGATGCTAAATGTTGTACCTTCATTAAATGTAACCATATTGCTACACTTAGAGGCTCCTCTCTTCTTTTTTATACTCAGTTGTGACATGACGCTACTCTTATATCAAGACATTGCTTGTATATCAAGGCAAAATGTATTAAAACATTTTGCTTGTCTTGCAAAACGCTCTCAAACCAAGTTACTCTCAAACCAAGGTTTTACTGTACTAAAAAGATAGATACATCAGTATCTTGTTTTGTGTTGATGGGAGCTCTATTTTTGTATAGAATTATATTTATCTAAGCGGTACATCACAAGCAAAAGCATACAAGGCAATCAACCCTATCGCCTGTTACTGAGATTTTAGGTTTTAGAGCTGCTAATTTTAGCAATAAGAATGCAGATTATGTCCTAAAATAACACTACTTTGCAGCCAGCCACACTAATATGGGTTGTTTTTAAAGGGGCTCTTTTTGTAATGCCACATGGAGGGATACCATAGGAGTCTATACATGAATTGATTGAACTTATGCCAAATGGAAGATTGTGTGTTTAAATACACTCAAATGTAATTTCTTTTATTTTCCTGCCTAAAATCCTGCAATCTGGTTAAGATTTTGTATGCGTTTCCACTTTGCCAGTGCTAAAATACAGCCGTTTTATATAAGCACCTTTCTGTCCATGTTTAAAGCAACACAGAACCCATATAGAGTGTACAGCCATCCATATAGGACAGCAGTGTGAATATGACAAGATTTGTCTATACAAATTGTGTGAATTTTTATTAAAGCAATCTTTGTATCAGGCTGGCATCAGATGAAATTCAGTATGTAAACGTAGAATTATTCTCTCCTTTTCTACTTTTCTATTGTGTGACTGGTCTTTTTACAAATTTATCTAAGATAATAAAACAATGGAGTCATCATCCACCATACACATGGCCATACAATTGTCAATCAACAATTCTTGGATGCCACTCTTTAATATTATTACCTATCACCATTGCTTGCGTACTTTAGGAACATGCCATTAGAAAGTTTTTAGTGTTTTTGGAATTGTATGATCAAGGGATTAATCACAAGTTTTGTAGGAGTTATTGTAGTGTGTGTTATTACAATGTAGGAGTTATTGTATTGTAGTGTGTGTTATTACAATGTAGGAGTTATTGTATTGTAGTGTATGTTATTACAATGTAGGAGTTATTGTATTGTAGTGTGTGTTATTACAATGTAGGAGTTATTGTATTGTAGTGTGTGTTATTACAATGTAGGAGTTATTGTATTGTAGTGTATGTTATTACAATGTAGGAGTTATTGTATTGTAGTGTGTGTTATTACAATGTAGGAGTTATTGTATTGTAGTGTATGTTATTACAATGTAGGAGTTATTGTATTGTAGTGTGTGTTATTACAATGTAGGAGTTATTGTATTGTAGTGTATGTTATTACAATGTAGGAGTTATTGTATTGTAGTGTGTGTTTGTACAATGTAGGAGTTATTGTATTGTAGTGTATGTTATGACAATGTAGGGGTTATTGTAGTGTGTGTTATTACAATGTAGGAGTTATTGTATTGTAGTGTGTGTTATTACAATGTAGGAGTTATTGTATTGTAGTGTGTGCTTTTACAATGTAGGAGTTTTTGTATTGTAGTGTATGTTATTACAGTGTAGGAGTTATTGTATTGCAGTTTGTGTTATTACAATGTAGGAGTTATTGTATTGTAGTGTATGTTATTACAATGTAGGAGTTATAGTATTGTAGTGTGTGTTTTTACAATGTAGGAGTTATTGTATTGTAGTGTATGTTATGACAATGTAGGGGTTATTGTAGTGTATGTTATTACAATGTAGGTGTTATTGTAATGTAGTGTGTGTTTTTACAATGTAGGAGTTATTGTTCTGTAGTGTAAGTTATGACAATGTAGGGGTTATTGTATTGTAGTGTGTGTTATTACAATGTAGGAGTTATTGTATTGTAGTGTATGTTATTACAATGTAGGAGTTATTGTATTGTATTGTATGTATAATATGACAATGCAGGGGTTATTGTAGTGTATGTTATTACAATGTAGGAGTTATTGTATTGTAGTGTAGGTTATTACAATGTAGGGGTTATTGTATTGTAGTGTATAGTAATACCATGTAAAAGTTATTGCATTGTAGTATATCATATTACAATGTAGGAGTTATTGTATTGTAGTGTATGGTAATACCATGTAGGTGTTATTTTATTATAGTATATATTATTACAATGTAGGAGTTATTGTATTGTAGTGTATGTTATTACCACATAGGAGTTTTTTGTATTGTAGTTTATACTATTACAGTGTCATCCTGCATGACATTTATTGGTTTATGTGCAGACAATCAAATCTATATGTGAATGGTATAATTTCATTCTTTGACTGTATTTAGTCCTTTATGGCACTGATAGTGACACTACATGTGCTGGAACAGCATACAACATAAGTGGCATAAAAAAAATTGGGTTGGATAGTAACATGTATGTTTAGGATTGTTAGTTTTCACCCTGTTCTGTTTTCGCAGTCCAAAGGCTGAAAATAGTATTATTTTATATTTTATCTTGTATTGTTTGCATATTTGGGTGGAGGCATATCGCTCATGGTGCTTCAGACCACAATATCTTTTTTGCATATACTATTTTATTATTATATGTAAAAATTAACATTATACAACCGATAATGCTTTCTCCTGACTCTCTAAGTAGATTAAGATCATTATTTGTCCGTTCCTGTGGGATACCACAAAAGCCACTAAATCCAGATGCACAAATTCTGTAAAAAAAAAAATAATTTGTGTACAGTGTGTGTACTTAAGTGCAAAATCCAGTTTTTGTGCTGTGTGACATTATTGAATTTATTTATTGTGTTATATGTTACAGACTCGCTTATCTTTCATTATTTGTCATTACTGATTAGGACAACCAATGACGTTATCAAGTTAGATTTTGCATTATTTATTTGCACATATGTTCATAGCACAGTATGTATGTGTGTGTTTCATACAGAAAAAATATATTTTAAGTAATATTACTTGTGTACATTATCTTGGTAAAATATATATTCTTAAAGAGGTTTTAAAGGAAACATTTTGTTCCCTAAATAGCTCCCTTTACCTTAGTGCAGTCCTCCACTTACCTCATCCTTCCATTTTGCTTTTAACCACTTAAGGACCTTGCCTGTTTTTCAGATTTGGTGTTTACAAGATTAAAAAAAAATGTTTTGCTAGAAAATTACTTAAAACCGGCTGCTGCCGTTACCGAGATATCCATCTTTAAAAAATGACGTATATATACAGTGAGGGGTCCTTAAGTGGTTAAATGTCCTTATTTCTTCTGAGAAATCCTCACTTCCTGTTTTTCTGTCTGTAACTCCACACAGTAATGCAAGGCTTTCTCCCTGGTGTGGAGAAAGTCTCTTAAGGGGGAGGGGCGAGCAGTAGTGTCAGGACGCCCACTAACACACAGCTCCTTTCTCTATCTGCAAAGTAGAGAGTGTCCTGACTTGCCTGCTGCCCCCTCCCCCCTCGAGAGGCTTGCTCCACACCAGGGAGAAAGCCTTGCATTACTGCGTGTAGTTACAGACAGAAGAACAGGAGGTGAGGATTTCTGAGAAGAAATAAGGACATTTAAAAGCAAAATGGAAGGATGAGGTAAGTGAAGGTGGACTGCACTAAGGTAAAGGAAGCTATTTAGGGAAAATAAAAATTCCTTTACAACCCCTTTAACCTTCATACATCATTCTTGGTATAATGAAAGTGAAAGGAACCTTTTTGACGACAGGTAATAATAAGCACTGCGTCCGGCCTTTGCCTATCTAAAAAGGAAACATACAGAAAATTATTTTGAATTAAAGGCAGTTTCCAATCAAAACTGGTATTATACCTGGGCACAGGTAGAAAAATCACCCACTGGTTTCTTATATTTCTTAAGGGTATCTGAAGCCATTTTTAAAATATTTTGGATAAAATGGTGAAAGGCAGAGCCCCTATTAGATATTGATTACTTGGGAAAGTGAAAAGATAGCGCTGAACTCACAAAGTTGTCCAATTGGTGTTGCTATCCAATAGCATTGTAAGGCTGCATTCACACCTGAGCGTTTTGTCGCCTGAAGTGCGACGCTCAAAAACGCTAGAGGGGAAAAAATACATTACTGTCTATGGAGATGGTTCACATCTCCACTCCAATTCGCCTGAAGCCGAACGCCTGAAGCTCAAACAAGTTCCGGACCCTTTTTTGTCGCGCGTATCGGGCGGTTTGGGTGTTTCTATTTCCCATAGAAAGTAATGGAAACGCTCGATTTAAGCGACTAGCGCGACAACGAGCGTTTGCTACAGGCGTTTTGTCGTTTCAATAATAAGGTCCCTTTCACAAGGGGCAGATTCTGTACCGATCAGCAGAGAATCAGCTCACAGATACCCTTCTCATGGGGGGGGGGCATCCATGTCCGCTCAGTTTCTGCAGAGTGGAGATGGATAGAGCCCACTCTGCTCTATCCGTGGCCGGGAGTAAATGGACTTCATTTTCCATTTACACCTGACTACCCTCCGATCTGATTTGCCTAATCAGAAAAAGCCAGATCCCCTTCCAGTTTTCTTTAGCAGACCGGATCGGACCCGGAGGTAGGCCAATTTATAGGAGGTAGGTCCCTTCACACCCTATTCTTTCATTTTCTTTTGTATTTATAGCCCAAAAATTGAGGGGAGGTCTTTCAAAGTGATCCAGATTGCAAAAATATGAGAGGTTTTAATCATTGTCTACTTATCTAAAGTGAAAAAAGTTTTGTCTTTGGATATACGTAAGATAATTTGGAAAAATCTTTGTCCACTGCCATAGTTATTTTGAAACTCAACAAATGTATTACAGTATCCAGCTGCAAAAGCAAGACCACTCTGTAATGACAGCTCTAGGGGGTTGGAGCACATCAGGTGTGCTGTCCCTTTAATTAATATAAACATTTGTACTTCCATTTGTCTGCATCTCTTATGCCGCGTGCACACGATCGGACATTCCGACAACAAAACCGTGGAATAATGTTTAATTTCTCATTAGAACAAGAGGTGAGGGGATATCTTCCGATAGGAGCACCTGTTCCAAGTGACAACTCTAAAAAAGAAATTCCCCTCACTTTGCGAATGTGCTTTCTCAACCAGAAATGTAGGTTTCCTCCAAAGATTACTAGGGGTTCCTTGGAGCACCGAGCAATTTCTGCCTCTCAGATAAGGTATTCGTGATACCAATAATGTTTTAAACTATCTGTAAGGGGGAGCATTCTTCCCACTGACCACCATTAAAGGGGCATTCTTCCCACTGACTTCCATTATAAGGGGTATTCTTCCCACTGACCACCAATATAAGGGCATTCTTCCCACTGTCCACCATTATAAGGGGCAGTCTTCCCACTGACTTCCGTTATATGGAGCATTCTTCCCACTGACTTCCATTATATGGAGAATTCTTCCCACTGACCACCAAAATAAAGGGGCATTCTACCCACTGACCACCAATATTAGGGGCATTCTTCTAACTGACCACCAATGTAAGGAGCATTCTTCCCACTGACCACCAACGTAAGGGGCATTCTTCCCACTGACCACCAATGTAAGTAGCATTTTTCCCACTGACCACCAATTTCAGGGGCATTCTTTTCACTGACCACCATTATAAAGGGAATTCTTCCCACTACCTACCTATTGTTGATAGATTTAAAGAATATTGTACAATCATATTGTAACAGGTTTGGTGAGCTTAAAAGAGAAGTATGGGATTTGGTATTTTTTTCAGAATCATACTTACCTATGTGGATGCAGCATCAATCTGATGCTGCATCTGTCCCCCGCTGGTTCTAAAACTGAGAACCGAGTGATCAAATACCGCCGATTGCTTGGTTCTCAGAGCTCCCTGAGCAGAGAGCTGGTCATTTTCAGTCTCCACTGTCTGTTTGGAGAGGCTGAGAGGCTGAGCCAGATGCTGAGGAGCTGAGAGGCTGAGCCAGATGCCAGTACAGGCATGTGGGTGGATCCCGACCCTATGGTCGTGATTTTTCCCAAGCCTGGACTGGCTCTGTGATGTCAGCCGACAGCAGGCTTCAGTCTGCTGTCTTCTGTAAACGGGTCACAGGAGTGCAGGATGAACCACACTCCTGTGATCCACAGGAGAAATACAGCCAAACAAGCTTTGCTGTACATCTCCTTAAGAGCCCAACTCTGGTCAACTAAATCTCCTCAACCTTTACAGTCAACTGTAAAGGTTGATCGCTCATTTTGGTCTTGAGGAACCAAAAAAGAGGATTTACTTACCCAATCCTCTGCTCCTCCCAGCAGCTGGGCTGACCCCCTCAGGTTCTTCTCCCCCACACTCCAGCAGTCTAGAGTTCTGACATCATCAAAGCCAAAGCAGGGTCCATAGTCCTACATTGGGCATGATGACAGCAGGGAACAGTCCACTGCCATAGCATGGGGGAGCTCCATTTTCCTTGGGAGCGGAGGATAAGGTAAGTGCCTTTCTTCTACCCTAGACAAAACAAGCTAATAATCCTTGCAGTGTGTGCAAATTTTCCTGAAGTTGGGCTTTAAGGCCCCTCCTTTTATGAAAATGCTGATTGTCTGGTTATCAGACGGTTCCAAAGCCAGGTCAGTATGCAGATCAGGAGTTCTGATTTCACTCTTTTTCATCTGCATGTTTATTGCAGGTCAGTGACTGAGCACTAGGGACTAATATTAAATATATTATTATTATTATTATTATTATTATTATTATTATTATTATTCCCATCACCTGAGGGAATTGGGATTTTAAAGTCTAAAATTATAACAAAAATTTGGGGGTTACCATTACTGACTTGTACTCCTATTATATCAGTTTAAAGAGCTAGAGCTTTTTTCTTAGTTTTAGATCATTGGTAAAGAGTTAAAACCTCTGCCAAGCTTTTATTGCTGTCTATGCCCCCCAGGTTGATTCACCATCCTTATTTGTCCTAATGACTATTGTCACTAGAACCAAAAGTTACAGGAAATGCAAAATTTTACAGATGTCACTGCAACAGAAGGAAAATAGAAATCTCCCAATGGAGACACCTAATCTGTTGATAACTGTGTTAGGGGGTATTTCCTCTCATTTAGGAAGAGTTTCTTTCACTCCCTTCTGTGTCTCTAAAACAGAAAGTGTAGGGAGCACTATTCCCTACTCCATTAAAAAAAATAATCATTTGTTTCAGCTAGAAATAAACTTTAAGACTAACATGATGACAGATTACAGTTGTCTTTATGCCAGGGGTCTCAAACTGTTGCAAAACTACAAGTCCCATGAGGCATTGCAAGGTAGAGTCATGATGGCACTTGTAGTTTTGCAACAGCTGGCGGGCCACCAGTTTGAGACCCCTGCTTTATACAGTGCAAAAGATTTTATGATTATATAGGGTTATAGTTATTTCTGTGAAAATATCACACACATCACATATATACACAGCAGTACAGTAACTGTAAGCTCTGAAGAAGGGAGGATGTCCTCCAGAAATGCGTCAGCCTACCATCCTTGGCCTATTTGGTCAGAAGACATCGCCCCATGGCTGGAGTTATTTAATACGCCTGTTCCATTTTATGTTTGTATGTTTTGAGTTTGGTTTTAATAAAAAGTGGTGTTGGTAATGCACTAGGCGTTTGCGCCCTCCAATGATTTTACAGTTACTTTGCTGAGATTACCCAGGTCTGCATCTTGTGGAGGAGGGCTGCATCATGTGAAGCATTATGAGTTGGGACACCTCCAGATGTAATACCATCTGACTGCTGAGTGTTTGAGTACTTTTGTAGACGTAATACAGCAGCAATGTGGTTATGTTGGTATCACTCTGCATTCTGCAATAGTCCACTGAATGGAGGATCTTTGCATAATTGGTGGAAAGAAAGCATAAGGATGGAGGGAACTGGGAGATCAGCAGAGCTCCTAGGCTGGGGTGAGTTGTCCGTCTCCCAGCCTATTTACAGGTGAGAGTGTTGAAGACTTGTGGTACCTAGTCTGTAAGGCCGTGCACACACGGTCGGACCAAACCGATGAAAACGGACCTAAGTTCAGTTTCATCGGTCCAAACCGACCGTGTGTACGGCCCATCGGTCTTTTGTCCGTCGGACAAAAATTATAGAACTTGCTTTAAAATCGACCCGATGGCCCGCTGACCGATAGGTCCAAGCCGATGGTTAGTATACAAAAGCATCGGTTTAAAACCCGCGCATGCTCAGAATCAAGTCGACACATGCTTGGAAGCTTTAAACTTCGTTTTTTTCAGCACGTCGTGTGTTTTAAGTCACCGCGTTCTGACCCGATCGGTTTTTGAACTGATGGTGTGTACACACATCAGACCATCAGGCCACTTTAGCAGTGGACCGATGAAAACGGTCCGTTGTGTGTACAGGGCCTCACTCATGGATTTAATTTAATTTGTATTTTTAAATATGGTGGAAGAATATTTAATAAAAAAAGATAACAAGCCCATTAAAAAAACAATTATCACTACATTCTAAAAAAAATCTAAAGTTGAATTCACCAAGGAACCAAGTTCATGTAACAATAGGTCCTGTTTTGATCAATGGCCCCGTTGTGTGTTAAAAGCATTTATTTTTAATTTGTCTGTGTTGGCAGTAGCTGCACCCCAGGCTGAAGCCCAATTTGTGGGAATTGCTATGAAGGAGGCTACAGCCAGCACTGTAGCCATCACCCCTTTTACTGTGCCATATAGATGTGCCTTTGCTTCTCTCCCTTACTATGGCAGAATAGTTTGTATTACTTCTCCTAGGTACACCCATGCAATAGAGTATGTCCTGGTAATGACTAAGCGCTAACATTTGCGCAAAACGCGTCTACCTCTTTGTCCCCTGCTCCATCTGTCAACCACTTGTCATATGAAACTTCAATAAAAGGATTTTTGGAAGGGCAGCCATCCGGAATTATTTCTTCATGTTTCACAGCATGCAAGCTGGGCTAGTATGTGACTAGTGTGTGTGGGGATTAACCAGAGGCTCGCTCACCTGGAGCAACTTTTCTTATTTCATGAGAGTATGTCCTCAGTTGCCTGCTCATGCCTCAGAAAGTTTTACAGTGCAGACTCAGTCAGCACTATATTGGCTCAATCAGCTCTGTCCTACAATTTCCCATTCAGATCATTTTGTGGAAGTTAGCGTAGAGTTTATTGCAACCTAAAATTGTCTAGAATTTCTCCATCAAGGGCCAGATTCTCAAAAGAGATACGACGGCGTATCTCCAGATACACCGTCGTATCTCTGAGTTGCGCCGTCGTATCTATGCGCCTGATTCTTAGAATCAGTTACGCATAGATTTCCCTTAGATCCGACAGGCGTAAGTCTCTTACGCCGTCGGATCGTAACTGCATATTTACGCTGGCCGCTAGGGGCGTGTACGCTGATTTACGCAAAATATGTAAATCAGCTAGATACGCGAATTCGGCTTTTCCCAGCGTAAAGTTACCCCTGCTATATTGTGGCGTAAGTGCGGCGTACCAATGTTAAGTATGGCCGTCGTTCCCGTGACGAAATTTGAAAATTTTACGTCGTTTGCGTAACTCGTCCGTGAATGGGGCTGGACGTAATTTACGTTCACGTCAAAACCAATACGTCCTTGCGGCGTATTAGGAGCAATGCACACCGGGAGATTTCCACGGACGGCGCATGCGCCGTTCGTGAAAAACGTCAATCACGTCGGGTCACAGAACATTTACATAAAACACGCCCCCCTGTTCCAAATTTGAATTAGGAGGGCTTACGCCGGCCTATTTACACTACGCCGCCGCAACTTACGGAGCAAGTGCTTTGAGAATACAGCACTTGCCCGTCTAAGTTGCGGAGGCATAACGTAAAAAGGTTACGTTACGCCCGCACAAAGTTACGCCAAACTACGAGAATCTGGCCCCAAGTCTGTAGTTGGTGGGAGTTGTAGTTGAGGGCAACCAAAAATTGTCAGGTAGTTCTACTCCTGGAATGGTGGAATACCGTCCCAGAAGCAGTGAAGCGGTGCCGTTTAAAGACATGGACTACCAGAATGGTAAGTATAGATGATCTTTTTTACAGAGCTGCTTTTTTTTAGTTACCACGTAAAGACAGGATCACTTTAAGGCCATAGACCTCTTGGCAGGCCAGTGTGGCTTTTTCACAGAACAGCAATCTACGACAATTTTCCTAATTTCTTCTTCTTCTCCTGTGTAGATCAGCCTGTTTTGTCTATGGCATGCAATAGACGGGCTGTCAGAATGTGACACAGTTCAGGTGTTCAGTGGGATGGAAGGTCAGTGTTTGGGAATTTAGGTTGTTTGTGACTGTTTATAGTACTGGCCTGGGTGCATCATATTGTTGAAAAGGTGCGGGGTGAATCTAGGTGACCCTTGGCTGGCGTTTCACTAGAAACTGGCCCCTCTGCAAGGAAAGAGTTACGGCAGTCTGCAAATATGTGGCATCCCCAGCACTCAGTTAATTTATGAGATAAGAGCTTGTTAAAAAAAATGGGCATTGGGAAAAATGTTTAGAAGAAAGGTGGGGGAGGAGTACAGCTGGGATATTCCAGGAGAGGCCATGTGTACAAAGTGTAACCCCTTCATTTCACCGTCCAGCCGCACAATTCTTATCTTCCATCTGAACTTACATCTATTGCATACAACTACAAAAAATAAAAGTCAGGTATCAGCACAAATGAACAGAATATGTTGTATATAGGTCATAAATCTAAAGCGACGATAAAAAACACAGTTTTAGAGCTTCTCGCTGACCAAATGAAGAATTTAGGAAACCGCTGACCATAAAAACAGATTTGGATTTTTCAACCAAACAATTCAGAACTAGATCGACGTAATTTGTACTTCAGAAAGAAATCTATTCTGTAAATATGATCTCCCAATCTAACCATTCAATCTACTATTTGCTACGTAATGGTAAAGATAGACAGACAGGTTATGCTGGCCACACGTGGCTCAAATGTTGGTTAATTCCTGAAGAATCTATCAGCGCACATCAATTAAGGAGAAAAATTACCTGTTTGCAAAATTTTTGTAACAAACTATGAAAACTGTTTTTTTTTTATTGTTTAGCGAAAAATATAAAAACCCAGTGGTGATTAATTACCACCAAAAAAAGCTCTATTTGTGTGGAAAAACAATTGATAACAATTTCATATGGGTACAGTGTACCATGACTGCGCCATCGTCATTCAAAGTGTGACCCGGGCAGGAAGGGAGTATATGTGCCCAGTAAGCAAGTGGTTAAGAAATAACAAAAATATTAAATATACAATTGGAAAATGAGTTCCCCTTTGAGGTGAACATATGCTGTGGGCTGATTCCTTTGTGTGAGGAGGGAAAAGTCCTTGGAGTGAAGTAATCTTAAAGTGGAGGTTCCCCCTAAAAAAAAATTCTAACAATACATTCAGAAGACTGGTTGAACTGCGGTTAGGCTGTTTTTTTTTTTTTCGTACATACCTTGATATCGCCGTTTCATCCCTCGGCTTCCGGGTATGATTCTTGTGGGGCTGGGCGTTCCTAGTTGATTGACGTTCCTCCGACTTTCCGAAAGAAGCCGAACGTCGCTGCGCAGGCGCCGTATAGAGCCGACTCTATACGGCGCCTGCGCAATGACGTTCGGCTTCTGTCGGAAAGTCGCGACGCGCAGTATGCGCCGGTCGGAGGAACGTCAATCAACTAGGAACGCCCAGCCCCACAAGAATCATACCCGGCAGCCCGTCTGACAGCTTCTGTTGAAGGGGCATGACCGAAAAAGGTCTGCTGATCAGCATCCAATCAGCTCTGACTGCTGTGTTCTGGCAGGGGGCAGTCCCCATGTCAGAACACAATATCTCAGCAGGAGAGATCGATGCACTAACATCGGAACTCTTCATCTTTTTTTTTCGTTCAGCCCCTACTGTACAGTCATTCACTGGGAAGCTCAGTGTGCCGTTGCCTTTCCTCCACCCAGCTCTTATACAGCTGAGAATAGAGGGGTTTTTTTTTTTTTTTTTAAAAAAGAGAAAAAAGGTATTTATAATGTTTTTATAGCCATACAAAAACGTTTTGCCTTACATTTCTATTTTAAACGGAATGGGTTGTTTTACAATGTGATCGTTTACAATCACTTTAAGATTAGTCACTGAACACCTTACACAATAACATTTACATTGTTGTTCCTCATTGTTCAGTTTCTCAGGGCTATAAAATGAAAAGCTGGAAAGTAATCGATCAAAGAGAAAATACCTCTACTTCCTGAAAAATGAAATGTATGTAGGTGTGACTCTTACTGGAAAGGTGCTACAGCCATGGAGTCTGGTCTCTGAGGGGGGGGGGGGGGGGGGCAGCCAAAAAGCCCCAAGTAATTCCTCATTTGAAGAGACTGTATCTCTTTTGGAAACAAATCCCTTTGTTCCTCTTTGCTCTTCAGTTATCCGTGTGTTTCTGGTCTGACCTATATAAAAATTCAAAATGTAATTACCAATATTGTTATATAGCAAACTAAACCTTTTATCCAAACTCAATTTTTTTGTAGAACAGACAAATACCAGGTTGACTTCACTGCAGGCTCTAATGCAAATATTTATATTCCATAAACCCAGGGTAGCAAGCTGAATCACTAACAAGTTTCACACGTACCTGCGCTTAATCATAGAGTATGAATAAAGCCCAACTTTATGAATTAAAAAAAATGAACCCTTGTGCTGGTAGGAGAGATCATATCACCCCAATTTTTAATACCTTGCATTGGTCGCCCGTTGGTGAGTGGGTTCAGTTTAAGATTGGCTGTTTTATGCATAGGATAGTCCATGGAGGTGGACCAGAGTACCTCCGGAAAAATTCACACGATATGCTCATAGTAGAGCACTACGTTCAGCGGGCCAAACGAATGTCGTTGTCCCTAGGGTGAAGAAACAGAGACGAGGAGGACCTGCTTTCTCGGTGCAGGGGGGTAAGGTATGGAATGATTTACCGTTGGTCCTAAAAAACACCACCAATTTGCTAAGCTTTAGGAAGAGTTTGAAGACCTTGCTCTTCCAGAAGTGTTATGGGGGCTTATAGGTCACTGCATCCTGGCCAGTAAGGGAGCTAGTGAGTGAGTGAGAAACTTATATAGCGCAACACATGCAAACTGAATCGCCTCTGGGCGCTTAGTATTCATTCCCTACTGTCCTTTTGCCTTCAGAAAAGATGGGTTTTGATTTTTTTTCTGAAGGCCAGGTGATTCTCCTCCATTCGGATGCTGGTTGGTAGATCGTTCCATAGTCTAGGTCCTTGGACTGCAAATCTTCGTTCTCCTTTGGACTTGTATCTGGCTTTGGGTATCTGGAGTAGATTTTGGTCGGTGGATCGGAGCACGCGATTGGGGTTGTGACTTTTTAATTTTTCACATAGATATTGGGGTGCATTTCCTTGAACACACTTATGCGTCAGACAGAGTGCCTTAAAAGTAATTCTGTCTTTTACTGGCAACCAATGAAGGGATCTCAGTGAAGGCGAGATTGATTCCCATGTTTTTTTCCCAGTCACGAGTAGAGCGGCTGTATTTTGAACAACTTGCAGACGAGTGATTTGGTATTTTGGGAGTCCGAGGTAAGGGGCATTTGCATAGTCGAGTCTGGAGTTGATAATTGTTCCCACCACGACTGCTATGTCTTCTTTCGGGATAAAGGGGACGAGTCTACGAAGTAGGCGCAGCAGATGGTGGGATCCACTGACTACTGACCCTATTTGTGCATCCATTGTCATGTGGGTGTCAAAAGTGACTCAGAGACTTTTGACTTTGGTGCTAGGGGTGATGATTTGTCCCAGAATGGGCGGCGGTGTCCATGTCGGTGCGGGAAATCTCTTTCGGTTGGCGTGAAACAGGAGAAGTTCTGTTTTTGAGCCGTTGAGTTTAAGGTAACTCTTCGTCATCCAATTTTCTATCAAAGTAAGGCATTTCTCTAGTCCGAGATAATGATCCTTATTGTTGCAAATGCGAAAATATAGTTGCGTGTCATCCGCGTAGGAGTGGTAGAGTAACTTCTGGTTACTGATGATTAAGCTAGATTTAGAAGATCAGAATCTCCCTGCTCTAATGAGCAGGGAGATTCTACGCATCCAGGCCCATGACTGCGTTTCTAAGCATTTTTTAATAATAATAATAACCCCTAGACATAATGGGCCAGATTCACAAAGAGATACGACGGTGTATCTACAGATACACCATCGTATCTCTGACTTACACTGGTCCTATCTATGCGCCTGATTCATAGAATCAGATACGCATAGATAGGGCTAAGATCTGACAGTGTTACACTGTGTTACACTGTCGGATCTTTTTTTCAATTTAAAAATGGCGCCGGGGGCGTTCCCGCTGATTTACGATAAATAATATGTAAATCAGCGAGATACGCAAATTCATGAACGTACACGGACCCGTCGCAGTGTTCTTACGTCGTTTCCGTAGCGGTTTTCCCGTCGTATACTTACCCCTGTTTTTAGCAGGCGCAGCCAATGTTAAGTATAGCTGGCGTTCCCGTGTCGACTTTGAATTTTCCAACGCCGTTTGCATACGCCAATTCACGAACACGCGCGTCGCAAGTCCCGCTCACGTCGAAACCACTGACGTCCTAGTGACGTCAGTGGGAGCAATGCACGCCGGGAAATTTCCCGGACGGCGCATGCGCATTTAAATCGGCGCGGGAACGCGCCTGATTTAAATAGTACACTCCCCTAGCCGCGAAATTAGAATTCCGCCGGGGGATTTAGGATCCGCCGTCGCAAGTTTGGAGGTAAGTGGTTTGTGAATTAGCCACTTGCCTCCTAAACTTGCATGAGCGGATCTTAATTCACATAGATCGAGCGGATCTATAGATCCGCTGAGCTACGTGAATCTGGCCCAATGAGCGTTTAATGTTTGCAGTGCGCAGGGAGGGGACACTGCAAGGGAGGATTTCCTGGTGTTGGGCTTTAAGCGCAGGTATGCATTAAACGCATTTGATATTTTATCTGCTTCCTACCCTGGTTTTTAAAGAATAAAGTCATTTGAATTGAGAACTTGGGGGCCATCAACCTGGTGTGAAACACAAAGGAAAAACAAGCGCCATCTGAGTGTGGCAGTAAGGAGAAAACACTTATTCCCTCTGTCTATTGTACCATTCCCTCCCTTTGCTGTTCATTAACCTGGTATTAGTCTGGTCTACACCGATTAGCCATAACTTTGTAAATACCTACTTAATATTAGGTAGGTCCCCCTTTTGCCACCAAACAGCCCTTTTGCAGCCCAATCTATCCTGATTCGTTGAGGCATGGACACAACTAACCATTGAAGGTATGCTGGAAAATCTGGCACCAAGCCATCAGTAGTAAATCCTATAAAATAAGTCCTGTAAGTTATGAGGCGGGGCTCCATGGATTGGACTTGTTTTTCCAGCACATCCCCCAGATGCTCAATTGGATTGAAATCTGGGGAACACGTTGAATTCATTGTATTCCTCAAACCATGCATGAACCATTGTTGCAGTCTGGCAGGGTGCATTTCCTGGCTGAAAGAGGATACGGCCATCAGGGAATACTGTTTTAATGAAGGGGTGTACTTGGTCACCAACAATATTTAAGTAGGTGGTAAATGTCAAAGTAAAATCCCCACGAATAGCAGGACCCAAGGTTTCTCAGCAGAACTTTGGCCAAAGCATCACACTGTCTCTGCTGGCTTGCCTTCTTCCCATACGGCATCTTGGTGCCATCTCTTCCCCAGGTAAGAGACGCACAAAAGAAAATGTGATTAATCAGACCAGGCCACCTTTTTCCATTGCTCCGTGGTCCAGTTTTGATGCTCATGTGCCCATTAAAGTCGTTTTTGGCTGTGAACAAGGATCAGCATGGGCACCCTGACTGGTCTGCAGCTGCACAGACCCATATGCAACAAATTTCAATGCCCAATTTTTCTGCTTTCAAAACACCAACTTCACTTGCCGCTTAATTTATCCCACCCACTTTCAGATGCCACTGTAAGGAGATAATCAATGTTTTTCACTTAACCTAAGGTGACCAGATCCTCACAGCCTGTCAAGTCTTAGTCTCTGGGCCCCGGCTAATACTGGGTGGGGAGGGGAGGAAGATCACTCCACCAGGGAAGGCAAGGAGATAAGCAGGCAGGCAGCTGGCCGGGACTTGAGCAAAGGTAGAAGAACATGTGAGCAGAGTTGAATGGGCATGCACCCGAAACTCAAGAAATATTCCCTCTGCTCCGACCAGCACATGATCATCAGAAAGGGGTACATATAATGAAAAAAATACAGCGGGGGTGTGTAATTCAGATTTTTTTTTTTAATTCTGCATTTTTAAATTGCCCCAGCCCCTGTTCAAATCCAATCCGGGGACAAAACCGGGGACAGACTTGGTCCAGGGACAGTGTCCTCAATCCGGGGACTGTCCCTGGAAACCAGGGATGTCTGGTCACCCTAACTTAACCTCTCAGTAGCCATAAGTTATGACTGATTGCTGTATACATCTTAGTGATGAGCTGGATGTGCGCACCAGAATTTTTTTGCCGGCAAGAGTGGGCCAGCCTGGACCAGTAACGTTTACTTGTTATATGTTTGCAAGCTCTACATGATTGTATTTGTTATTTTGAAAAGCCAGTATGTGCCCATACTTTTTGCTAGACGGTGACCCTATTTTCCCATCTCATTGATGCTGCATATTTTCAACTGAATGTGAGTAGTCTGCACTCAATAACGTAGGTGACAGATTATCCAAAATGGTGGATGGAGCTCAAAATTGCAGATGGTTTTCCACTCACAACTTTGACAAATTCCAGTCACCATCTCGGATACTTCTGCTAACTTTATAAAGTGGATCAGCCACAAAATATAATCCCTATGGGTGCCTAACCAGCTGTGCTCCCCATTTTGCCAAGGGGATACCGTGTCTCTCTTTGCCCTGCCTCTTTTTTCATACTTATTTTTCCACATCTGTGAAAAATTGAAGATTTACGAGGGGGGTTTTGTTCTTATGATATTATTTGGAATTAATTTAAATTATATTTTTATTTATTTGACTTTTAGATATTATTTTGGACAAATTTCCTATTACATTTTCAAGCAGTGCAAGTCGGGGAGGGACAGAGAGTTGGCATACCCCGAATGGTATGATATTTCTTATGTGTAGGTGCTCTTTTTGAAGTTAAGTTCTATTTGAGATGAATTCTATTCAATGTTGGTTGAATGGCGCTCATAGCACACAGAGCTTGTATGTATGTGTATAGTGACATGAATATTTTGCATGTCTGTTGCCATTTGTTTATGATCTTTTCATAATTCATCTTTAATACTTGTGCACACTATAAAGCTCTATACCCCCTGTACACAATGGGTCCTCTGGGTAGAGCTGGCTGAGCTTCATTCAATCCGTAGAAAATGGAAGATTCTTATATAGAATGCAGTCAAACAAAGCATCTGTGTACACAAGTATAAATGAGACATTTCATGTATACAATGCTCTTTATATATCAGGAAGAGTTTGGTTCTCAACTGTTATTTATGGGTCGTTTTATTAATATGTTCTATTTTATGGCGCCTAATAAATTAAGGGAAAACATTTGTACACCTGACATTACTTTGATGTCCAGCAACACAGGGAGTATACAATCCAGGGGAACAGGATGCCCAGCATGTCCAGAATAAAGTGTAACTAGAGCTAAAGTGTTGATAGTGTTGAATAATGTGTGGAAGGATTACACAATTTGGTCAATTTAATCTCTCCTGGTGACCTTTCCCTAAGGGCAGTTAATAGGAAATCCAAATTTGTACTGTTGTCATCGGAGGAGAAGAAATATTCCAACTGGGACACCTGTTCTGGTGATTGGGGGGATTTTCCAAACTTTGAATAGATTTATTTTCACTTCCTGTTTTGTTTTCCGAGAACCACAATCAAAATTGGCTATGAATCCACTTTAAAGCCTCGTACACACGATCAGTCCATTCGATGAAAATGGTCTGAAGGACAGTTGTCTTAAGTTAACCGATGAAGCTGACTGATGGTCCGTCGCGCCTACACACCATCGGTTAAATAACCGATCGTGTCAGAACGCGGTGACATAAAACACAACGACCTGCTGAAAAAAACGAAGTTCAATGCTTCCAAGCATGCGTCGACTTGATTCTGAGCATGCAAGGGTTTTTAACCGTTGCTTTTGCATACTAACGATCGGTTTTGACCTATCGTTTAGGCGTCCATCCGTTAAATTTCAAAGCAAGTTCTCATTTTTTTGACCGAAGGCCTATGGGGTCTACACACGATCGGTTTGGACTGATGAAAACGGTCCTTCAGACCGTTGTCCTCTGGCGATCCTATCGTATGTAAGCGGTCTTACAGTATTTTTACATGTATCGTTCAATCTCTGGGACTTCTTACTCATCTCCAGTTACCCCAGTGGGTTAATTGTTTTATATGCTGTCTTAATTGATTAGAATATGTCACAGAATATTTATAAAAATTTCCCCCACCCCGCTGTGGTATTGTATTCTGACAGCGAGGAGCCTTCCCCATCATCCGAATACAATGATCAATGTTGACGGCTATAGTTGGCAGCACTGATCATTTTGGAAAGACTCAACAGGCTTGTTGTACACAAATTGATTGATAAATCGACTTGTGTACAACCAGCCTGCCCATACATGGATCGAAATTCGTCCGGTCTCTACTGAACGAGCAAATTTCGATTCATGTATGGCCGGCTTAAGTTTCGAGAACTGTGGTAACCATTATAAGTGGAATCTATAACTTTTGTTATGTTTCCAACTGAAAGGAATGTAGAAGAAGAGAAATTCATCATTGTCAGGTTAAGGAATCTGGTATTCGTAGCAAGTGTGATTTATGAAAAAAATCACTAGGGTATGTATATGACACACAACACAGGACTAAATTGACATGGATGACATGGAGAATGTTCCAGCTTTAATAGGAGAAAATAAAATAAAGTAAAAAATCTTGACTAGGGAAACACATATGTTGCCAACCACTAAGGCCCTGTACACACGATCAGTCCAAACTGATGAAAACGGACTGAAGTTCAGTTTCATCTGTCCAAAAACCGACCGTGTGTGGGCCCCATCGGTCAGTTGTCCTTCGGTCCAAAAACAGAGAACTTGCTTTAAAATTGGACCGATGGACGCCTGACCGATAGGTCAAAACTGATGGTTAGTACGCAAAAGCACCGGTTCCAAACCCGGGCATGCTCAGAATCAAGTTGACGCATGCTTGGAAGCATTGAACTTCATTTTTCTCTGCACGTCGTTGTGTTTTATGTCACCGCGTTGGACTCAATCGGTTTTTGAACTGATGGTGTGTAGGCACATCAGACCATCAGTCAGCTTCATTGGTTAACCGATGAAACTGAACTTCAGTCTGTTTTCATCAGTTCGGACTGATCATGTGTACAGGGCCAAACTCCAAAGACCGCTATGCTCCCATATCTTTCTTACCAAATAGACCTCAAATAATCAGACCTGCACCATTTTGGCGTGAAAATTGGCCATAGCAGCCATTTATTACCAAATTGCTAATATAAAACATTTCTTTAAACAGAAACATACGGATAATAACAATAATGATCAAGGTTGCCAATCTTTGAAGGCACTACAGAACCAACCTTAGTTATGTATCTCTGGAATCCTTTAAAGGTCTCCAACCACAACACAGCCTCGGGGGCAATCCCAACTCTCCACTGATATGTCCGCCTCCCACCTACCCAGTTAGCCGACCAGTAACTAAAAATTCTGCCTTTATACTGGTTTTTAAAACCTAGTGCAGAAATTTTAAAATTGGATGAAAGATTTAGCACTGGGAAACACTTTTTGAAAGCTAAAAAGTGCATTTTATATACATCTATATAGATCAGACCAAAATGAGAAGGAAAGAGGCAGTGGCTTGGCATTGTTGCCTGCAACAGGAAGTTCCTGATAACAACTCCAAGTTAGAAACTGTACAACAGATTGACAAAATACTATTTGCTTAAAGTGGAGTTCCACCCAAAAATTGAACTTCCGCTTTTCGGAATCCCCCCCCCCCCCTCCGGTGTCATTTGGCAAAGATGGTGGCGCCTCCACACGAGAGCCGAGGGAAAGTTCGGCTTCGGGTGCCGACATCGTGAGTGCCCAGGACAGGTAAGTGTCCTAATTGTAAAAGTCAGCAGCTGCAGTATTTGTTGCTGCTGACTTTTAATACTTTTTTTTCCGGCGGAACTCCGCTTTAACAAAGCTGATGCCAAACATTCAAAAATAGAATTTGCACTTTAATCACAGACATGTAATCCACAGTTACACAAGGTGCAGTATTGTAGCCCTCTTAATGCCTACCTCAAACCTCCCTAAAAACTGAAATAGTAGTTTTGGGTAGACTGACCCTTTAATGGTATTTCCCCCCATCTAAGCTGTAGGTTCATTTATCATGTCTATAGGAATGGATCCATCCATTCGGTTATTAAGTCTTTTGTTTAACCACTTTAAAACCGCACGCCGTCATATGACGTCCAAAAAAGGATCTGTTATCCCGGGTGGACGTCATATGACGTCCTGTACTTTGTGCGAGGATATCTGAATGATGCCTGCACCTAGAGGCATCATTCAGATATCATTTTCTTCTGGCGGCGATCCTGCGCACCGTAAGAATGATCATAGCGGCGGTTCCGCCGCTTGATCGTTCTTATAGGCGTCGGGAGGGGACCCCCCCCTCCCGCCGCCATCCGGTGCTTCTCCGGGCTCTCCCGTCCCATCGGGGGCCCGGAGAGATGATCGCCGTCCGCCGGATGTGCAGCATAGAGATGACTGGTGACCAGATGGTCACCAGTCATCTCTATGACCATCGGAGGCCCGGGCGCGATGTGATGACGTCACGCCCGGGTACCCGTAAGTAAACAAACCACAATTGCGGCTAGTAAGAATGAGATCTGTGAATTTTTTTTCACAATCTCATTCTTTCCAGCCTGGAGGAGAGATGTGGGGTCTTATTGATCCCGCATCTCTCCTTAAAGAGGACCTGCCACACACTATTCCTATTACAAGGGATGTTTACATTCCTTGTAATAGGAATAAAAGCGAGCGGAAAAAAAAAATGTAAAAAAAAGCGTAAAAAATAAATAAATAAGTAAAATAAAAAATAAATAAAAAAAATTAAAACGCCCTGTCCCCGGTAGCTCGCGCTCAGAAGTGAACGCACACGTAAGTCCCGCCCACGTATGTAAACGTCGTTCAAACCAACCACACATGTGAGGTGTCGCCGCGTGCGTTAGAGCGCGAGAAACAATTCTAGCACTATACCTCCTCTGTAACTCTAAACTGGTAACCTGTAAAAAATTTAAAGCGTCGCCTATGGAGATTTTTAAGTAACGAAGTTTGGCGCCATTCTATGAGTGTGCGCAATTTTAAAGCATGGCATGCTAGGTATCTATTTACTCGGCGTAACATCAACTTTCATATTTTACAAAAAAATTGGGCTAACTTTACTGTTTTGTTATTTTTTAATTTGTGAAACCATTTTTTTTTACACAAAAAAGGCGTTTGAAAAATGATTGCGCAAATACCGTGCAAGATAAAAAGTTGCAATGACCGCCATTTTATTCCCTAGGGTGTCTGCTAAAAAAACATATATAATGTTTGGGGGTTCTGAGTAATTTTCTAGCAAAAGAATGACGATTTGTACATGTAGGTGAGAAGTGCCAGAATAGGCCCGGTATGGAGGTGGGTTTTAAAGCCCGGTATTGAAGTGGTTAAATAGCATTTTGTGGTTAAAGCGGGGGTTCACCCTTAGAGGGCACTTTTCCCCCTTAGATTCCTGCTCGTTTTTACTAGGGGAATCGGCTATTTATTTTAAAATATGTGCAGTACTTACCCGTTTACGAGATGCATCCTCTCCGTCGCTTCCGGGTATGGGCTTCGGGAATGGGCGTTCCTTCTTGATTGACAGGCTTCCGAGAGGCTTCCGACGGTCGCATCCATCGCGTCACGATTTTCCGAAAGAAGCCGAACGTCGGTGCGCAGGCGCAGTATAGAGCCGCACCGACGTTCGGCTTCTTTCGGCTACGAGTGACGCGATGGATGCGACCGTCGGAAGCCTCTCGGAAGGCTGTCACTCAAGAAGGAACGCCCGCTCCCGAAGACCCATACCCGGAAGCGACGGAAGAAGATGCAGCTCGAAAACGGGTAAGTACTGCTCATATTTTAATACAAATAGCCGATTCCCCTAGACCGAACAAGCAGGAAGCTAAGGGGAGAATTTTTTTTTTTTTACAAATGGGTGAACTCCCGCTTTAAGTACATGCGTGCATTGACAGAATATATAAGCATAAATATAAGTCTGTTTTCCTGGGATTCTGCTATCTTCTCAAATAATCTTTAACAAGGCTATATATCTGACTTTGCAGATGTCAAGAGAGGCCCGGAGCAAAGAGCAGCAGGACATAGGCGGAGGGCCGGCCATGACAGGGTTAAAGAAAAGCCCTGCTCTGGCCGGGGGGAGGGCTCAGTAAGGAAGGAGAGCAGTGGGAGGGAGGTTATATATTTCCCCTCCCACGCTTCCTGGATAACACACGAGGAGAGAATTTTCTGCTGGGGACTTGCTGCTCTGCCAGACTTAGGAAGGGGTGAGGTAGGCTGCTACTGGGGACATTTCCTGCCGTTTTTGCAGTGTTTTAGACCAGCACTGCTGGGGGAAGCCAGGCTCTGCCAGAAATCCAAAAAAAAAAAAAAAAAAAAACGAGCGCCGCTAGGCCGCAGCCGGGGACTAAATTTTGCCACATCCATTGGCCTGCACCATGGCTGGGGTCGAGGCTATGCTCGCCCAGCTCAGGCAGGAGGCGGATCGCCGCGGTGAGGGGTGGTTGCAGTCTATGCTGGGGCCGCTCCTCCCGCCCGGGGACACGGAACATGATTCTCCCGTTCGGGGGGGTGGGGGGGGCACCCCGCGAGCGGGGGGGCGCATACTGCCACCCAGGTCATAGCCAGCGAGTCACCCATCCGGGGGGGGGGGGAGGGGGACACCCCGCGATCCAGGGTGTCCCGGCCTCCGGCACGTTATTCCCCGGGACCGTCCACCCGGTCCCACAGGAGAGGGGGTAGCCCCATCCGGGCCCCCTCGGGCCCACCCGCAAAACGGACAGCGTCGGACGGCGCCAGGAGAAGGCCACCAATCGGCAGCGGGGAACAGGGAGGGGGCGGCCAGGGGGCTCCAATGCGGCGGCCAGGTCCGCTCGGCGAGATGATCGGAGGGATGCGGGCTCCAACCCCGGTTTTGCACCGGAGGGCCGAGAGCCTCGGCAAAACACATCTGTCCCGGCGGTGGCTAGCTCTTCAGCATCCGCGGCTAGCCACCTCCAATCCAGCCCCGTGGTGAGGGAGCGAGGGGGAGGGGAAGACGGCAGAGTGTCCGAGGCGCCACGAAAAGCTACGCGGAAGTCGGTGCACGGGTCCAGGGCACGCAGCGAGAGTGAGTCCAGCTCTGGGCCCGCGGCTCCCAGGCCCGAGTCGCCTGGTGGGCTTTCATCTGGTGAGGAGGGTCGGCATGGAGATCGATCGGAAGGGGAGCTGTCGGAGGAGGAAGTCGTGCCCAGGACGGAGGTCGCAGCGCGGGAGCCTAGCCGGACGGCTGGTGGGATTGCTTCCAGACAGCCCGGTGAGTCGTTTTTGGCTTTTCCTTCTACTTTACAAAATGTGGGGGTGTTAGCGGGGGGACGGGGGGGGGGTCCCCGTAGTCGAGTGGGGGTGCCCGCAGGGGTGAGTAGTGGTGATTCTGGTGCGCTGGGGGAACAGTCGAGAGAGGATGCGGGTTTGCACCGGTTCCTGGCGGGTCTGGAAACGTTGGTTAGCCAGCTGAAGGGTGGGGTCAGCCCCGCTGTCAGCCCAGCGGCGGCATGGGGAACGGCGGGTGGATCCGGGGTTACGGCGCCTGCAGTAGCGGTCGCCGTGCCGGGGGCTGTGGTGCCCATGGACAAGGAACAAGAGGTAGGGGCAGTGGCGGCAGGTGCCGTGGTGTCTCCTACGGAAAAGGGGGATGCGGGGGTCGATTCCGCGAAGAAGAGAGAGTTGGTCCGGTTGGCGGACGCGGCTAAAGGGGAGGTTTACACGTGTTGGGAGGCACCGCTGGGTTCGCATTTGAAGCCGGAGGTGCGGGAAAAGATTTGGAAGAGTGAATATGTAGAGATATTCGCGTTGCTTCCGCTGGAAAAGTTTAACCTGGATAGGGTTAAGCCGGAAGAGTCCAAGAAAGAGGACGAGGATAAGAGGAGGTATAGGCTTATACCTAGGACTTTTGCGAATTGGTTGCAGGCCTACTCGATCATGGCGAGCGTGATCGGTGAGAAAAACCCCGAACATTGTTCGGCGCTTTTCAGTTACCAGGAGGCGATCAGCGAGGCCTACCGGTGTTACGGGGGCACGGGGTGGCTCCGGTATGATGAGCAGTTCCGGCAACGCCGGGCTATCAGGCCGGATATTAGGTGGGACACTAAGGACATTGGCCTTTGGATGCGGCTTATGTCGGCCCCACGGACGTCCACGCCGTTTTTTCAGGGGGGGGCCGGTGGAACCTCTTCCCCAGGACAGTCGGCCGGAAAGAAGAAAGGGGTCTGCTGGCAGTTTAACGAGGGAAACTGCAGGTTCGGAGGGTCTTGCCGGTTCAAGCACGAGTGCTCCGGCTGTGGTGGCAATCACCCCTCTTCCCGGTGTTTTAAGCAAGGCAAGGGACGTCCCGGAGATTCTTCAAGTAAGAGGGAGGACTCCGGTGATGGTGGAAAGGATGCGACCGTTTCTCGGTAGATATCCTGACAGGGCGGCCACCCTGTCGTTGGAAAGGGGATTCTCGGTGGGTTTTAACATTCCGTGCTCTTTGGCCGTGGTCCCCCCGGTGGCTAAGAATTTGCGTTCCGCGTTACAACACCCGGATGTGGTTTCAGAGAAACTGCGGAAGGAAGTGGCGTTGGGCCGTATGGGGGGCCCATTTGTCTCGCCTCCCTTGGACGACTTGGTGGTTTCCCCGTTGGGGGTGGTGCCGAAGAAGGAGCCGAACAAATTTCGGCTTATTCATCATTTGTCGTTTCCAAAGGGGGGGTCTGTGAACGACGCCATCAGCATGGAGGAGGGTACGGTGAGTTACACCTCTTTTGATGCTGCGGTGGGCTGGGTCAGGCGGTATGGCCGGGGGGCCTTGATGGCCAAGTCGGACATTGAGGCGGCGTTTCGGCTCCTGCCGGTCCACCCAGATAGTTTCAGGCTCTTGGGCTGCCATTGGGGTGGGGAGTTCTACGTAGACAAGTGTCTGCCGATGGGCTGTTCCATTTCCTGCGCGCTGTTTGAACGGTTTAGTTTGTTCCTGGAGTGGGTGGTTCGGGATGTGTCCGGCGTAAGCTCCGTGATCCACTACCTGGACGACTTTCTCTGTGTTGGGCCGGCGGGGTCGCGGATTTGCGCAGTGCTGTTGGCCACGTTGGAGCACGTGGCGGAGCGATTTGGGGTGCCGCTGGCACCCGAGAAAACGGAAGGACCGAGATCGGTTATCCAATTCTTGGGCATCGTGATTGACTCGGAAAGGATGGAATGTAGGTTACCGCTGGACAAGTTGGTGGGCCTCAAGGCCGAGATTCAGGAGATGGTGGGCTTGCGAAAGGTGCAACTCCGAGCGCTTCAGTCGCTCCTGGGGAAGCTAAATTTTGCTTGCCGCATTCTCCCCATGGGGAGGGTTTTTGCAGGCGCCTTTCGGCGGCCACAGCGGGTGTCAGGTCGCCCAGGCACTATGTGCGACTGGGGAAGGAACATAGGGAGGATTTGTTGGTATGGCACTCCTTTTTGGACTCCTTCAACGGCAGGGCCTTGTGGATGTCCGGCCCGGTTAGCAACTTTGACATGGAGTTGTTCACAGATGCGGCCGGTGGCGCAGGTTTTGGGGCATATTTTCAAGGGCAATGGTCAGGCCTGGTTGGAGGCGGGGTTCACAAAGAACTTGGTGCTGTTGGAATTGTTTCCGGTGGTGCTGGCAGTAGAACTGTGGGGGGCGGCCTTCCGGGTTCGGAAGGTGCGGTTCCATGGTGACAATATGGGGGTGGTCCAGGTGATCAACAGAGTTACGGCGTCTTCTCCTCCAGTTATTCGGCTGCTACGGCACCTGGTGCTGCGCTGTTTGCAGTTGAACATATTTGTATATGCGGTGCATTTACCGGGGGTGGAGAATGTAGTGGCTGACGCTCTGTCTCGCTTTCAGTGGGACAGGTTCCGGGAGCTGGCGCCGGAGGCAGAGGAGCAAGGTGTCCCCTGTCCGGAGTGGCTTTGGAGGATTCAGTTGGAATCGTCTCCGATTGGATCAGAAGGTCGGTAAGTGTGAACACCTGGAGGGCGTATGAGAAGGTGTGGGCGGAATGGCAGGCTTTGGTTGGGGAGTCCGAGGTGGACCCGGCCAGTCCCGAGGTCAAGGGATTGGTGTTGTATTTCTTGGTCAGGAACATGGAGGCCGGGGTCTCTCCGTCCATGTTGGACAAAAAGTTGGCTGGTTTGGCTTTTCTGTTTAAGTGGCAAGGGCGCCCGGACTTTACTAAGGAATTTTGTGTCCGGCAGGCTCTCAAGGGTTACAGGAAGCAGGGGCGTCAGGCGGATTCCCGGCGCCCTGTGTCGTTTGAAATATTGAGGAGTATTATGGGAAAATTGGGGACATTGTGTTCGTCCCGGTTTGAAGTGTTATTGTTTCGCGCGGCGTTCGCGTTGGCATTCTTTGGAGCTTTTCAAGTGGGGGAGTTGGTTAGCCCCTCGAAGACGGTGCAGGGTGGCATGTTAGCTGAGGATGTGGTGTGGAAGCAAGACGGGGGTCGCATTGTTGCTACGCCGGTCCAAGACGGACCAGAAAGGGAAGGGTAAAGTGGTGTCTTCCCTATTGAAAGGTCGGAATTATGCCCGGTTAGGGTAGTGCGGGAATTTTTGGATGTACGGCCAGTGTTAAGTGGATCATTCTTGGTGCACGAGGATGGGACAGCGTTGTCGCGGTATCAGTTCGTGACAGTGTTCAGACGGTGTCTGGGGGCATTGGGCCTGGCGGCTCAGGAGTTCTCGGCGCATTCCTTTCGGATTGGGGCCGCGACAGAAGCAGTACGTTGTGGCTTGGACGATGAATTGGTGAAAAGGATTGGGAGATGGGAGTCGAGGAGGTTTCGGTTATATGTCAGACCTCAGCTCATGGTAGAATTAGGGGTGAGCGGTGGTGCAACGAAATAGTGGTCCAGGGAAAGTTAAGGTTAGGCCACCTCCAAGGGGGATGGGGAGTGGATCGGGGTTTTTTGGTAAAGGGAACATGTTGGTAGTCGGGGATGGTAGCGTCTCCCGATGGGCTTGTGGTGATGGATTTCTTACTTGCTGTCTTTCAGGTGCGGGACAGGGACTGGTATGGATAATGGGCCACTCCTTCGTGCGTAGGGGGGCGGCGAGAGCGGATATGCGGCCGAACGGTCGCCAACTGGGGGTCCCAAGACAGGAAGCGATGGTGCGGTGGTTGGGATTCCCGGGGATGTTGTGGAGCAGGGTGGTGCCGGAAGTGCACAAGTTTGCACGGTTGGATCGACCGCCGGACGTTTTGTTGATCCATGCGGGGGGCAACGACTTGGGGGTGCGTTCTATGTTGGATGTCGCACGAGACATCAAGTTTGATTTCTTGAGGATTCGCATGTCCTACCCGGAAACGGTAGTGATATGGTCTGTTATTGTGGGAAGGTCTTCATGGCGGATGGCTAGATCATGGGAAGGTGTGAACAGGGCCAGGAGAAAGATTAATCGGGACGTGGCTAAATTTGTGATTCGGAACGGCGGGTTGGTGGTTAGTCACCCTGAGTTGGAGGTGGATACGTGGAGGTATCAGCTGAGAGATGGAGTTCATTTGACCGACGTGGGGATTGATATGTGGGTGTTGGGCCTACAGGACGGGATACGGCGAGCATTGAGGGTGTGGAGGTGCACCCAAAGGTAAGGAGTTACCTTTGGGTGCTGGTGGCGGGTGTTTTGGACTTTGCAGGAGAAGAAATTACCCTGAAGTGGATGCCATTACCCAGAGGTGGTATGGGTTCTGAAGGGGCTGTTAGTCCAGTCTACCAAGGTGTAGCTGACAAGTGGTTAATGGGGGCACTGCGGTCAGTTGGTCGTCTTTGAGTCAGTTTCGGCTTGAGGCCTAAGACCAGAGTTAGGTACAGCAGTGCTCATAAAACGTTTTAGAATGGTTACAAGTGTGTTAATGTGCCTGCAAAGTCCAGCACCAGCAGGGTTAAAAATATTGTATCTCAGGTCTAATAAAGGTTATGTGTGAAAATGTTATTTAATGTTATTTAATATTTAAAAGGTTATTTAAAATAAATGGAGGCTGCTACGGCCAGTTTTTTACTCCAAAGATTACAGTAGTGGTGTCAGTTATTTATTAAGGTAAAGGTTGAGTAAAAAATTTGGGTCTTAGCAGATAAGGGGTTAATGTATTTATACCATAGTCAAGAGAGGCCCGGAGCAAAGAGCAGCAGGACATAGGCGGAGGGCCGGCCATGACAGGGTTAAAGAAAAGCCCTGCTCTGGCCGGGGGGAGGGCTCAGTAAGGAAGGAGAGCAGTGGGAGGGAGGTTATATATTTCCCCTCCCACGCTTCCTGGATAACACACGAGGAGAGAATTTTCCCACCCACCCTCCCTTCGTTGGGTATTTTAAGGGGGGCTATTGGTATATTGGGATGTAAGGGTATGTGATATGGTGTTGGCGGTTTGGGTGCTTTCCTGGTTTTTGTTTTTCCACACAGGTACGAACTCATGATGTCGTGGCGGCGGCGGGTGTTTTGGACTTTGCAGGAGAAGAAATTACCCTGAAGTGGATGCCATTACCCAGAGGTGGTATGGGTTCTGAAGGGGCTGTTAGTCCAGTCTACCAAGGTGTAGCTGACAAGTGGTTAATGGGGGCACTGCGGTCAGTTGGTCGTCTTTGAGTCAGTTTCGGCTTGAGGCCTAAGACCAGAGTTAGGTACAGCAGTGCTCATAAAACGTTTTAGAATGGTTACAAGTGTGTTAATGTGCCTGCAAAGTCCAGCACCAGCAGGGTTAAAAATATTGTATCTCAGGTCTAATAAAGGTTATGTGTGAAAATGTTATTTAATGTTATTTAATATTTAAAAGGTTATTTAAAATAAATGGAGGCTGCTACGGCCAGTTTTTTACTCCAAAGATTACAGTAGTGGTGTCAGTTATTTATTAAGGTAAAGGTTGAGTAAAAAATTTGGGTCTTAGCAGATAAGGGGTTAATGTATTTATACCATAGTCATGTTTGCCAAGCATTATTCTTTCTGTTTCATGACATAAACTAGGCAAATGTCTGTCTGTGTGTTCATTTTATTGTGTTTTTTCTGCTAATGGAAAGACAACACGTTATAAAAGACACTAAACTAACTTTACGGGATGAGACATATAAACTGCCTAAACACAGCAGCCCATTAAACGATCGTCTGAATGAACAAAGCACATAACTGAACACCAATAAAGATAGAAGTTGAGTGATTTACAGATCACCGTTCTGATCACCGCACTTGCTATGTTTTTTTAAGTAAATTCGGAAATTAAAATCTACCTATAGTAGGTATGGTACTTATAGCCATTGGCCCTGATTCACAAAGCACTTACGCCAACGTATCTCGAGATACGCCGCGTAAGTGCAAATATGCGCTGTCGTATCTGTGCGCCGTGCCCACAAACTGAGATACGCCTAAAAATAGGCTTCATCCGACCGACGTAACTTGCCTACGCCGGCGTATCGTGGGCGCATATTTACGCTGGACGCATCTGGCGCTCCCATTGATTTTCTGTTCAAATATGGAAATGAGGGAGATACGTCGATTCACGAACGTACTTGCGCCCGGCGCATAATATACGCGGTTTGCGTAAGTCGTATGTCCGGCGTAAAGTTTTTTCCCCATATATCAGGCGCAACCCATGCAAAGGTATGGACAAGGGAACTCAAGCTGTCGTATTTTACGTTGTTTACGTTGTACGTGAATATGGCTGGGCGTAGGTTACGTTCACGCCGTAGGCAGTGATCCGTCGTATCTACATAATCAACATTTTTAAAGCTTCACACTTTGTGTAGGCAACTTGACTTCATAGAAAAGATTCCAACTGACATCAGCTTAAATAAATAAAGCCATAGGAACCTAATGCAAAATTATCTGCTGATTTCTCAACGGTTCTCCTTTCTGGTGGACATATCTGATTTTCCTATTATTTATTCCAGATGAAAGTGATATTTCTGGCCGTTCTAGCTTACTCATGCAGGTACTTCCCTTGTCCATCTGGCTTTTTGTATGCTTCTACCATAAGTCTAATATATGGCCTTGTTTGCTTTGCTTGATGTCAGCTTGGTGGAAATTACTGAGTTTTTGCAGAGCTATGATTGAAAGTGCCACCGGCAGCCCATTATTTTTCAGTTTCTAGATTCCATGCACATTCCATGTTGTCATGAGATGTCTGGCAGAATGTAAACATTGTTTAAAACAGGCAAAGGCTTTTTGGAAGTAATGGTCCTGTTTACCAGTTATTAGATCAGATATTTCGCTCTCAGGTAGGACAGTTGAGGAAGGAAGAAAAATAGTAAGGTTAAAGGGGTTGTAAAAGTTTGGGGCCAGATTCAGATAGAGATACGCCGGTGTATCTCCTGATACGCCGTCGTATCTCTGAGGCCCCGTACACACGACAGAGTTTCTCGGCAGAATTCACCGAGAAACTCGGTCAAAACCCGGATTCTGCTGTACAGTTTTGGCTCGATGGAGCCGCCGAGGAGCTCGACGAGAAAATAGAGAACATGTTCTCTATTTTCTCGTTGTTCTATGGGAGAAGGCGTCCCGCCGAGCTCCTCGGCGGCTTCATCCCAGAACTCGACGTGCCAAGCACGTCGAGTTCCTCGGCCGTGTGTACGGGGCCTGAGTCCTGTCGGTCGGATCTATGCAACTGATTCATAGAATCAGGTTCCGCATAGATCTCCCTTAGATCCGACAAGTGTAAGTGACTTACACCGTCGGATCTTAGGCTGCAATCTCAAGCTGGCCGCTAGGTGGCGCTTCCGTTTGTATACGCGACAAATATGCAAATGCAGAGTTAAGCCGTTTCAGAAACGAACGACCACCTGGCGCTTTTTTTTACGTCGTTTGCGTTCGGCTTTTTCCGGCGTATAGTTACCCCTGGGTCTATGAGGCGCAGCCAATGTTAAGTATGGCCGTCGTTCCCGCGCCGAGTTTTGAAATTTTTACGTCGTTTGCGCAAGTCGTTCGCGAATATAGATGGACGTAATTTACGTTCACGACGAAAGCAATGACGTCCTTGCGACGTCATTTAGAGCAATGCACACTGGGAGATTTTACGGACGGCGCATGCGCCGTTCAAGTGAAACGTAAAAAACGCGGGGTCAAGGGAAATTTAAATAAAACAAGCCCCCTACATCCCCATTTGAATTACGCGGCCTTACGCCGCAACACATATGCTACGCCGCTCTAACTAAGTGCGCAAGTTCATTGTGAATAAAGAACTTGCGCCCAAAGTTAGAGCGGCGTAACGTATCGGAGATACGTTACGCGGGCTGGACAGATACGCCAATGTATCTGAATCCGGCCCTTGGTTTTTATTTTCTAAAAGTGCATTGTTGGTTCACTTAGGCCTCGTACACACGGCCAAGTTTCTCTGCAAAAACCAGCAAGAAACTTGCTGGGAGATATTTTTTGCAGAGGAAACCGGTCGTGTGTACATTTTCGTCGAGGAAACTGTCGAGAAACTCGACGAGCCAAAAAGAGAGCATGTTCTCTATTTCCTTGACGGGAATGGAGAAAATTGGCTTGTCGAGTTTCTCGACGGCTTCACACGGAACTCGACGAGCAAAACGGTGTGTTTCGCCCGTCGAGTTTCTCGGTCGTGTGTACGAGGCCTTACCTTTTCCCTTGATTTCCTTTCAAAATGTTTTTTCCTTTTTTTTCTTTGTCTGAATTTCTCACTTCCTGTTCCTACTCAGTAAGCTGTTCAGTAAGCTGTTCTGGCGGGCTAACCCCCAGCCAGAACGTCTCTGATGATGGGGGCAAGCTTACTGAGGAGAAACTGGAAGTGAGGAATTCAGACAAAGAAAAAAAAGAAGAGAAATCGAAGGAAAAGGTAAGTGAACCAACAATGCACTCGCTTAAAGGAACCTATTTAGAAAATAAAAAACAAACCTTTACAATCCCTTTGACTGCACAGTTTTTAACAGATGTTAACTAAACAGTCCAACAAGCATCTCAACATAAAGTATAGCTGAACCCAAAGACAAAAGAATATTATAATACAGCCTTCCAGTCCTTAGCTCAGGGGTCTCCAAACTTTCCAAACAAAGGGCCAGTGTATTGTTCTTCAGACTTTAGAGGGGTCGGACTGTGGATAGCACGAGTGGATATTTTGCTGGCATCAGTGGGACTAACCATCACCACATTTGGTATCAGTTGGAGGAATAGTGCCCCATCGTTTGCATCTTTGGGAGGAATAGCACCCCATTGTTGGTGTCAATGGGAGAAATGGTGCCCCATTGTTGATGTCAGTTGACAGAATAGCGTGTCAGTGCCCCCAGAAGACCGGATAAAGGCAAGTAAAGGGCCGCAACTGGCCCCCGGGCCACAGTTTGGATAAATTGCCTAGAGCCTCGAACACACAATAGGTTAACCAGAGGACAATGGTCTGAAGGACCGTTTTCATCGGTCAAAACCGATCGTGTGTGGGCCCCATAGGTTATTTAACCATAGGTAAAAAAAAAGCCAACTTGCTTTAAAATTAACCTATGGATTGGTAACCGATAGGTCAAAACCGATCGTTAGTAGGCACGACCATCGGTTAAAAAACCCACGCATGCTCAGAATCAAGTCGACGCATGTTTGGAAGCATTGAACTTCGTTTTTTTCAGCACGTCGTTGTGTTTTACGTCACCGCGTTCTGACACGATCGGTTATTTAACCAATGGTGTGTAGGCGTGACGGACCATCAGTCAGCTTCATCCATTTTTATTGCAGTTTACTAATTCTTAAATGTGGTAGCTGCATTAGCATTCTCCACTCTATGGATGAACAATGGAGATACCTTTGGACAGCGGCATTGTCAGCCTGCGGAGGGCGTAGTGTTAGGCCCCGTACACACGACCGAGTTTCTCGGCAGAATTCAGCCAGAAACTCGATCGGAGCTGGATTCTACAGAGAAACTCGGTCGTGTGTACACTTTTCAGCGAGGAAGCCGAAGAGGAACTCGTCGGGCCAAATAGAGAACATGTTCTCTATTTCCTCGTTGTTCAATGAGGAAAGTCGGCCCGCCGAGATCCTCGGCGGCTTCAACACAGAACTCGACGAGGAACTTGATGTGTTTGGCACGTTGAGTTCCTCGGATGTGTGTACGGGGCCTTAGATGCACTTGAGTAACAAGTTAAAGATTTACTCCACCTAACACATTTTAAGATGTTACAGCAACAGATTTTTTTCCTTTTGAGATAAAGGTTTTAAATAAATAAAAGATGACTATTTGTAAGCACACCTGTTAGTGCTAAATGGTTTGTTTCAGCCCAACAAATGCTACTTTTTGCTGGTCTGCTTGGTCTGTTAAAGGGAGTTGAAAAATAACAGATTTACTGGCTGGATCACCAGGTGAAAATAAAGGTAGAAATTCTGCAAATAGCACACTTCAGTCCCTTGACTCCCTTGATTATATGGAGAGTAGAAGATTAGTCGTTTACAGAAGGTAGCATTGTTAGTGCTTTCTTTTCTGCCTAAGACCCCTTTCACACTGGGGGAGTTTTGTAGGCGCTAAAGCGTTAAAAATAGCGCCCGCAAGGCGCCCTAAAACAGCTTCTCCATTCATTCCAGTGTCAAAGCCCAAGGGCTTTCAGACTGGAGCGGTGCTCTGGCAGGGCATCAGAAAAAGTCCTGCCAGCAGCTCCTTTGGAGCGCATTTGGTGAACTCACCGCTCCTAATGCGCTCCTGCCCATTGAAATCACTTTGCGGGCGGTTTCAACCCTTTTTCGGCCGCTAGCAGGGGTTTAAAGCACCCCGCTAGCGGCCGTAGAGTGCCGCAAATTCAACGGTAAAGCACTGCTAAAAATAGCGGAGTTTTACCGCCGGCGCTCAGAGCGGCTTGGTGTGAAAGGGCTCTAAAGAAAGTAACAAGGACACTGCATTTTAGCAACATTTTCTGTACTTGTAATTTTTTAATTAAAAAGAATGCAGTCACCACATCTAATAACTGATCATCTGAAATATATTACTTGCGGCTTCACAGCTGGTTCCCTACTACGTATGTGCAAAGCGTGCTGCGCTTTGTTAATGTCACAGGGGGGCTGAACTTCCAAGGGACCTTGTGGTCTCCAGGAAGTGTGTTTAACAGGTACCCGCTCCCCCTGAAAGGTGCCAAATGTGGCAGCAGAGGGGGGGGGGGGGGAGAAAACAAGTGGAGATTCCCCTTTTGGGTGGAGCTCCACTTTAATAACTTCTATATATACAGAAGCAAGAGATGTTGACTTATAGTTGACTTATAGTAAAGGCTTGGCTGCTCACATTGTCCCTTTTTCTTTCCCTTATCTCTTTTTTCTAACTCTTCTATATTTCTCTTATCTTTCCGGTTTAAACAAACCCTGTTGGGCCCAAGCAGTTTATTATGAATTGGACGAAACTGAAAATAAAGTAGTTCTATAAGTATTTGAATAGTTCACGTATACAAGATAAGAGATATAAACTAAGTGAAGACGTGTGCCAACAATCTCCTTACCCCTGACAACACAATTAATGAACCCATATTGCAAGTAAAAACGAATGCTTTTAGACCCGTTTCACACTGGGGCGACACGACAGGCAGCTCAGTCGCGTATTTTTTAACACTTGTTCCCCAGCGATTTGAAAACAATGCACACCTTAAAGGGGTTGTCCTATGCATTAAGGTGAAAAAAGTTCTTGCAGTCACCGGCCCCCCAGCCCCCCTGTTTTACTTACCTGAGCCCGGTTTTCTTCTCCTCAGGGGACGAGCACACCAGCTATGGCTGGTGTCTCGTGTCCTGATTGGATAGATTGATAGCAGCGCAGCCATTGGCTCCCGCTGCTGTCAATCACTTCCAATGACGTGAATGCCGGGGGCGGGGCCGAGTCATACATTTGGCGGCTATGGACTACCAATGAATGGCTCAGGAGCGCGCCCGCAAGGTAACCTCCTTTGGGAGAGTGTTTCACCCAGGGGGTTATCTAATGCGGGGAGGAGCCGTGAGAGCCGCCGAGGGACCCCAGAAGTCAAGGATCGAGGCCACTCTGTGCAAAACAAGCTGCACAGTGGAGGTAAGTATGACATGTTTGTTATTTAAAAAAAAAAAATATCCTTTACAATCACTTTAAGCCATGTAAATCGAGGAGTTAACACCTATGCATACTTTCTGGCACCCAAAATGGTTTAATGTAATTAGGGCGGAGTAATTCCACAACTTTCACACCTCCCATCCTGTTTTTGGACAATTAACATCTACCCATTCCATGATAATTATTAAGGTGTCTGCGTTACCTGTGTGGGGGTACCTTCCACACTTGTTAGTAGAGATGAGCTAAACTCAGTCTCAGTTGGAACCCAAGGGAAGCGTCACCAGTCAGGGAAAATCGCGTTTTTGGTGTGTTTTTTGAGTTGCATGTCCTTTTTTCAAAGGTGCACTGTAAAAGCAACAAAAACGTGGCAAAGATGTGTCAGAAACGCATATGTATTTTTACCATGTTTTTGCAAAGGAGCAGTGGGAAAGCAGCCCTACCTTGTATTTAGCATAAAACTAAAAACACTAAACTAAAAACACGGCATACCCAAAACTTCCTGTGTTCTGACATCTGTTCAAAACAATCTACTTGTACCTGTTTTACCAGATCAGGGTTGTCGTTCATTTTTAAAGGGAATTCCCATTTTGTTATACATTGATATAAAATATTTGACAATAATAAAAAATAAATTTTGATGCTAAGCCTGCACCTGAATAGAGTATAAGCAGAGCGCATTCTTTCAAGCGTAATATTTACACATGTATCGAGCTTCAGGAGTTTGTTTCCTCTGCTGGTCTTGGGGAAGAGAGCGGTTCTATAAAAGAAGTGCATTAAAAATTGTGGTAATATGTCCACAAAAACTATATAACATTATAATATACACAGATCAGCCATAACAATATGACCACCCACCATAACCCATCAAGGCATCAACTCCATTAGACCTCTGAAGGTATGCTGTGGTATCTGGCGCCAGTAGCAGATTTTTTAGGTAGGCTTTTCCTGTAGGCTGTGCGTTGGGGGCCTCCAGGGATTGGACTTGTTTTTCCAGCACATCAAACAGATACTCGATTGGATTGAGGTCTGGAGAATTTAAGGCAAAGTCAAAACCTCAAACTCCTTGTTGCGTTCCTAAAACCATTCTTGAATTTATCAGACCAAGCCACCTTCTTCCATTGCTTGGTGGTCAAGTTCTAATGCTCATGGGCCCATTGTAGGCTTGTGGACAAGGGTAAGCATGAGCACCCTGACTGGTCTGTTGATACACAGCCTAATATACAACAAATTGCGATACACTATGTGTTCTGACACCCTTTTGTTGGAACCAGCATTGACCAACAATTTGAGCTGCAGAAGCTCTTCTATTGGATCGGATTACCGTATTTATCGGGTATTGCGCACTCCGGCGTATAGCAGGCACCCCTAACTTTGACCCTTAAATCCTGTAAAAAAAACATTTTATTACATTTTACTACTTACAGTTTTGGTGTCTTGCCCGGCGTCCATCGGCGGCCTCGTCTGGTCTGGCGTCCGTCTGTGGCCTCGGTGGTGTCCTCCTGGCTTCTCCCACGCTGTCTTCATGTCAAATCTCCGCTTCTCACGCTCAGTTTGAAGCCTCCGCCGTCGTATACCGAGCGCAGTACACCCGGGTATATTCGGCCAGGCTCGGCTTCTCACGCATAAACGTCACAGATCGTGACTACAAGCGAAGCCAAGCCTGGCCGAATGTACCCGAGCGTACTGCGCTCGGTATATGTTGGCGCAGGCATTCAAACACGGCGCAGGAAGCGGGTATCGGCGTATATCGCGCACCCACGATTTTGCCCTGAGTTTCAGGGCAAAAAAGTGCGCGGTATACGCCGATAAATACGGTACTCAGGCAAGCTTTCGCTCCCCAAGTGCATCAATGAGCCTTGGCTACCCATGACCTTGTTGCAGTTTCTCTGGTTTTCCTTTCTTGGACCATTTTTGGCCATGTTTGATGGCACAGTGGCTGCGTTTGATGGGCACAGTGGCTGCGTTTGATGGGCACAGAGGCTGCATTTGATGGGCACATTGGCTGTGTTTGGTACAGTGGCTGCGTTTGATGGGCACAGTGGCTGCGTTTGATAAAGTGGCTGAGTTTGATGGGCACAGTGAGGCTGCAATTGATGGTTTTTTTTTCAGATTTCTTTCGTTTGTTTGCGCCCCCCTCCAAAAAAAATTGAGCACCAGCCGCCATTGGTAGGGCCTAACCGCTGCAGACCAGGAACATCCAACAAGAGTTGCAGTTTTGGAGTTGCTCTGACCCCGTTGTCTAGCTATTGTAATTTGGCCCTTGTCAAAGTCACTCAAATCGTCAAACTTGACCATTTTTTTATGCTTTTCGCACATTAACTTCAATTTGCTTGCTAATACGTCCCACCCACTTTCAGATGCCATGTCACAAGATAATCAATGTTATTTACTTTACCTGTCAGTGGTCATAATGTTATGGCTGATTGGTGTATAGTATCCATACTATCTCCATGTCAAAAACATGGTGGTGATTTTGACAATCAAGATGAATCAATATTTGTATAAATACCTTATAATCAATGTGATCCATATTGATGTTCAGCCTATGGTTATATTATTAGACTTTACTGTCATAGTATGTGTTAACTTTCAAGGATACTACTGCACATATTATATATCGTTATGTGGATTTTATGAACATATATTGCAACATTGATTATATGCCCTAATCATGGTAGGTTTCACTTTTTATTGTTCTTTTCCATGTTAGCCCTGAAGAAGGGGAGGTTTTTCCCCGAAATATGTTGGTTCTGTTTGATGCTCTTAACCGTTTGCCGACCACCCGCAGTCGTTTGACTGCGATGTCTGCCGGGCACCCGCGATGGCTCCTGACAGAGCTAGATCAGGGATGTGGGTGTGTAAACACCCACACATCCCCATTCTGGCAGGGGAGAGGAGACAGATCGTGTGTTCCTAGTATATAGGAACAACCGGTCTCCTCCCCCAGGCAGTCCCATTCCCCCTACAGTTAGAACACACTGAGGGAACATATTTAACCCCTTGATCACCCCCTAGTGTAATCCCTTCCCTGCCAATGACATTTATACAGTAATCAGTGGCTATTTTTAACCAATTTTAGCTCTGATCACTGCATAAATGTCAGTGGTCCCAAAAATGTTTCAAAATTGTCAGATCTGTCCACCGCAATGACGCATTCACAAAAAAAATAGCAGATCGCCGCCATTACTGATAAAAAAAAATAATAATAAAAATGACATAAATCTATTCCCTATTTTGTAGACCCTATAACTTTTGCGCAAACCAATCAGTATACGCTTATTGTGTTTTTTTTTTTAACAAAAATATGTAGAATAATATGTATAGGCAAAAACTTAGGAAGACATTTTTTTTATTTTTTTTTTTAAATATTGGGATATGTATTATAGCAAAAAGTAAAAAATATTGTGTTTTTTTCAAAACTGTCAGTCTTTTTTTGTATATAGTGCAACAATGATCAAATACCACCAAAAGAAAGCTCTATTTGTGGGGGAAAAAAATGTGTATGTTAGTTGTTGTTTGTACCCATAGTACAGCCCAGAAACAGGTAATTGTAGCCGTATTAGTGCACTTGCGGCAGGAAAAATTGAGTACTGTACGTAATACTTTTTTTATTTGCATTAACATACAATTTTTCAGGACAAGCTTTCAGGGTATGTCCCCTTTTTTAAGGAAGGTCCCAGCAGTACTAATTCACAAAAGTTTTAGTAGAATGTTAAAAAAAACACACAATCCTTGAGGCGAAGTAAAAGAAAAGGAAAAACAAACACAAACAAATGTACATGGCAATAGTAATAAAACTAGCATACTATCCGACCTAAAACACAGTGGGGCAGATTCAGGTACCGCTGTGCACTTCTTACGGAGGCGCAGCGTCCCGTTTTTGCCCTGCGCCCCCGCAAATTATTTGCGCTACGCTTCATTCACGAAGCAGTAGCCACGTAATTTGCGTGGGCGCTCCTCAAAAATGCCCGGCGTAAGGGCGCGTCATTTAAATGATCCCGTAGGGGGCGTGGATCATTTAAATTAGGCGCGTTCCCGCGCCGAACGTAGTGCGCATGCTCCGTCGGGAAACTTTCCCGACGTGCATTGCGGCAAATGACGTCGCAAGGACGTCATTTGCCGCAAAAAGTGAACGTGAATGGCATCCAGCGCCATTCACGATTCACTTACGCAAACGACGTAAAATTTAAACTTTGCGACGCGGGAACGAAGGATATACGTAGCATTGGCTGCCCCTGCTATTAGCAGGAGCAGCCTTACGCGAAACCCGACGTACGCAAACGACGTAAACTGCGTACGCAGGGCTCGCGTAGGGTTGTGAATCGGCGTTAGTATGCAATTTTCATACTATACGCTGACCACAACGGGAACGCCCCCTAGCAGCCAATGTAAGAATGCAGCCTACGATATGACTGGCATAAGAGCCTTATGCTAGTCATATCTTAGGCTGCCGTCGGCGTAACGAGGTTCCTGAATCAGGAGCATTCGAAACGCCTGCGCAAGTAAGCAATTGCGCTGCGTAACTATGGTTACGCAGACGCAATTGCTTCTTGAATCTGGGCCATTGGGCCGGATTCAGATAGATTTCTCTATCTATCTGCTGGCGTAACGTATCTGCGATACGGTACGCCGCCGTAACTATGGGCGCAAGTTCCGTATGCAGAAAGAACTTGCACCCTTAGTTACGGCGGCGTAACGTATGTGTAGCGGCGTAAGCCCGCCTAATTCAAATGGGGATGTTGTGGGCGTGTTTTATTTAAATTTAAGATGACCCCATATTTTTTACGTTTTTTTTGAACGGCGCATGCGCCGTCCGTGAAATATCTCAGTGTGCGTTGCTCCAAAGTACGCCGCAAGGACGTATTGGATTCGACGTGAACGTAAATGACGTCCAGCCCTATTTGCGAACGACTTACGCAAACAACGTAACATTTTCAGAACTCGGCGCGGGAACGACGTCCATACTTAACATTAGCTACGCCTCATATAGCAGGGGTAACTATACGTCGAAATAAGCCTAACGTAAACGACGTAAAAAATTGCGCCGGCCAAACGTACGTTTCTGAATCGCCCGTATCTACCTAATTAGCATATTCCTTGCGTAAACATACGGAAGCGCCACCTAGCAGCCAGCCTAAAAATGCAGCCTAAGATACGACGGTGTAAGACACTTACACCTGTCGGATCCTAGGGATATCTATGCGTAACTGATTCTCTGAATCAGGCGCATAGATACGACGGCCCGCACTCAGAGATACAACGGCGTATCAGGAGATACGCCGTCGTATCTCCTATCTGAATCCAGCCCACTGAGATTAACTGACACTGATACTAGTTAAAAAACAAACACAAAAAAACTGACCTTTACCTAAACACTAACCCTGGCACTATTTTTTTGTATTTTACTTTTTATTATTATTATTGTATTTTTTTTTTTTAACACACATTTTTTTTCCCTGCAAGGAGAAAGAAAACACAGGGGTTGGCTTCACAGTGACTGATTACTGTGATCCCCAATCAGAGGCTTTCGATTGTTAATACGGGGCCCGGTGCTGTGGCACGCTCCCAGCACAAAGAGAGATACACAAATATGCATCCCCATGGAAAAAAAGCCCAGTCTAGTGGGGCCGCATATTTGTGTTAGGTCGGCATGAAAGGGGTTAATTGAACTGCAGCAGAGAAAATACAGGTCTCCTGTCCTAGCACACAGGCCTGTGTTGTGTGGCAGAGCTGTCTAGATCTCAGGACTGTATGGACAGAAATAAAAATCTCTCTTCTATGTATATCATCTGTGGGGCAGATCCACAAAGATCTGCACCGGCGCAGCGTATCTAAGATACGCTACGCCGCCGTAACTTACTTGGCTTTGGTTTAAATCCTCAACGAATTTGCGCCGTAAGTTACGGCGGCGTAGTGTATCTCTTGCGGCGTAAGGGCACGGAATTCAAAATCGGCGGGTAGGGGGCGTGTTTCATTTAAATGAAGCACGTCCCTGCGCCGAACGAACTGCGCATGCGCCGTCCGTAAAAACTCCCAGGGTGCATTGCTCCAAATGACGTCGCAAGGACGTCATTGTTTTCTACGTGAACGTAAATGGCGTCCAGCTCCATTCACGGACGACTTACGCAAACGACGTACAATTTTCAAAATTAGACGCGGGAACGACGGCCATACTTAACATTGAGTACGCCACCATATAGCAGCTTTAACTATACGCCGGAAAAAGCCGAACGGAAACAACGTAAAAAAATGCGATGGCCGCGCGTACGTTCATGGATCGTCGGAAATAGCTCATTTGCATACTCGACGCGGATTACGACGGGAACGCCACCTAGCGGCCGCCGAAAAATTGCATCTTAGATCCGACGGCGTACGAAGACGTACGCCTGTCGGATCTAACACAGATGCCGTCGTATCTTGTTTTGTGGATACCAAAACAAAGATACGACGCGCAAAATTTGAAATTACGCAGCGTATCAATAGATACGCCGGCGTAATTTCTTTGAGGATCTGCCCCTGTGTATTTAGCTATTTGCCTGGAGTTCCGATTTACACTTCCTGAAGTTTTCCTACAGATGACTGTACATGTGTGTAGGAGTGTATGGTGTACAGTAAAGAAAAGCAACTCAGTGTGGTGTTCTGTGTACTTTGGCATTGAACGATGCCCGGGTCAAAGTGTTTGTGTATATTTTCAGTGGGGGGATCCATTGTATATTTTCTCAGCAAATATCTCCTCCATCTAGATTTAACTAGGCAGCACTCAGCCCTGGATTCATCTCATATTGAACATTCTCAGGATCTGATCACTAATACCTTTATCATAATTATAACAGCTATACTGATGGAGTAAACATTTTCACTATTATCAATGTAGATTTGTAGAGAGATAATTCTCTAGGTCACAATTCGGAAAACTTGAAGTGTATTTCCACTCTTATCAAATTTGAGAAAACCCAACTATATACAGTGGGTATAGAAAATAATCATCCCCCTTGAAAAAAAAAAAAATTGTTGCTTTGCAACCTGAAATGAAGACAGACACAGTTGTTGTTTTATCCATATGTACTTACTAGTGCAACTTATATAATAAGTGAAAGACATAACACCAAAATGTCAGGAAAAAGAAAACAGAATCACTGAGTTGGAAAAAGGATCACCCCCTAATGTCAATATTTTGTTGAACCACCTTTTGCTTTAATTACAGCCTTTATTCTGTTGCGCCGTCGGATCTTAACTGCATATTTACGCTGGCCGCTAGGGGCGTGTACGCTGATTTACGCCTAGAAATATGTAAATCAGCTAGATACGCGAATTCACGAACGTACGCCCGGCCGACGCAGTACAGATACCCCGTTTACGTTAGGCTTTTCCCGGCGTAAAGTTACCCCTGCTATATGAGGCGTACATGCGGCGTACCAATGTTAAGTATGGACGCCGTTCCCGCGTCGAATTTTGAATATTTTACGTTGTTTGCATAAGTCGTCCGTGAATGGGGCTGGACGTCATTTACGTTCACGTCGAAACCAATACGTCCTTGCGGCGTACTTTGGAGCAATGCACACTGGGATATTCCACGGACTGCGCATGCGCCATTCGTGAAAAACCTCAATCACGTCGGGTCACAAGTTATTTACATAAAACACGCCCCCCTGTTCCAAATTTGAATTAGGCGGGCTTACGCCGGCCTATTTACGCTACGCCGCCCCAACTTACGGAGCAAGTGCTTTGAGAATACAGCACTTGCCCGTCTAAGTTGCGGAGGCGTAACGTAAATAGGATACGTTACGCCCGCACAAAAATACGCCGATCTACGAGAATCTGGCCCCTAGACTTTGCAATACTTGCCCACTTTTCTATCCAGAACTGCTCAAGTTCAGGTAAATTTGATGGTGACCGTTTGTGTTACCTACAACTCTCTTAAAATTACTTTTAATATATTTTAATATATTTAAAATATATATATATATATTTTTTTCTTAGCAAGATCCATAAAAAAGATCAGAGGGAAAACAATTTAAAGAGAAAAGTCTAGACAGCACAGAATATGGTGTAGAAGAAATATATAAAGGCAGGCCATCCATGATTCATTTTCTTTCGTTCAATGAGGAGGTTGAACAAAAGAAAGTTAATGGATTTCGATGTGGATGGGGGAATCTCTTCCGTGGAGCTATTGTATTCTGACAGTAAAGAAGCTTCCCCACCGTCAATATGCACTCATCAGCATTACCATCTATAGCCGACGACACTGATGGAGAATTTTCCAACAGGTTATTATACTGGAGTCAATAAAGGGATCAACTTTTGTACAACCAGCTTGCCCATGGGTTGAAATTCAACTGGTCCCTGCTCAGCTGGCAACATTTTAATCCGCCTATGGCCAGCTTAAGGCCCCTTTCACATAGGGTCTGATCAGGTCTGCCGATTCGTTTTTCAGGTGGACCCGAACAGACCGTCCAATCTCCTCTATGGGTAGTCAGATGTAACTGAAATTGTTTACACCCAGCTACCTCTAAACCAATCTGGTAAAAACAAATGGAAGGGGATCCCTTCCCCTCTGTCTGGTCAGATCAGATCGGAGGGCAGTCAGATGTAAATGGACAGCCAGTCCTTTATATCCAACTACCCATAGAGCAGAGCAGCCTGTGTCCATGTCCGCTCTGCATAAGCGGAGCGGACACTGGCCTGTCATCAAAGTGCTCTGCTCAGCTTATTAGGGGATCCGTGGACAGATCCCCTGCTGAGCAAAACCTGATCCGGCCCATGTGAAAGTGGCCTAAGAGAGTCTAAAACGATTTTTCCCTTTACATGTCTGAGTAAGAACTTAAAGCGGGAGTTCACCCGAAAAAAAATTTTTAACATTAGATTAATGCTCATTTTGTCAAGGGGAATCGGCTAGTTTTTTTAAAAACAAAGCAGTACTTACCGTTTTAGAGAGCGATCTTCTCCGCCGCTTCCGGGTATGGGCTGCGGGACTGGGCGTTCCTATTTGATTGACAGTCTTCCGAAAGGCTTCCGACGGTCGCATACATCGCGTCACGAGTAGCCGAAAGAAGCCGAACGTTGGTGCGGTTCTATACGGCGTCTGCGCACCGACGTTCGGCTACTTTCGGAAAATCGTGACGTGGTAGATGCGACCGCCGGAAGCCTGTCGGAAGACTGTCAATCAAATAGGAACGCCCAGTCCCGCAGCCCATACCCGGAAGCGGCGGAGAAGATCGCTCTCTAAAACGGTAAGTACTGCTTCGTTTTTAAAAAAAATAGCCGATTCCCCTTCACAAAATGAGCCTCAATCTAATGTTAAAAATGTACATTTCCGGGTGAACCTCCACTTTAAGTAACAAGAACACAGACAATAGTCTTCCTAAGGGGTCCCGTAAGCTGCACAGTGTGTGTCAAAGGGCTGTAAGTGGCCCCTGGACCACAGGCTGGGCACCAGGGCTCTAGAAACTAGAGTGCATGAAAATCCCAAGAGGTTATCAGTTTCTTAGATGCTGCAATCACCAACAATGATTTCATGTTTAAAATCAGTTAGATGAGTCATCTTCCCTATTCTAAAGCCTGATCCCCCACCTGCATGCTTTACATGTTGACTGGCAGCTACATGATTCACTGTTTAACCATGCATTGGTAAGGAAGTATACCTAACGAATGGCCCACGCAGGCTGTTCTGGACAAACAGTGCTGGTCGGCACTGTAGAATGTGTCAGAGAGAGGAAAGTCCAAGTTATGTCCATTCATTCTGTAGTAGTACTGATTGTAGGGTTGCACCTGATCCCTTTCAACACAAAGGGCTAGATTCAGGTACCTTTTGGCCTGCGTAGCGCATCTCATATGCGCTACGCCAACGTAAATCAGGGAGCCCAGAACATAATTCTGAAAGATCCCGCGCCGTATGTTGCGCCGGCGTAGTGTAATTAGGCCGGCGTAAGCCCGCCTAATTCAAAATAGGCAGGTAGGGGGCATGCCTCATTTAAATTAGCCGTGACCCCATGTAAATGAACGGCCGTTCTTACGGCGCATGCGCGCGCATGCTCAGAATCACGTCGCAAATACTCCCTAAGAAACGTCGGCTCAATGCTTTCGACGTGAGCGTAACCTACGCACAGCCCCATTCACGTACCACCTACGTAAACAACGTAAAATTCAACGGCTGTTCCGACGTCCATACCTTAACATTGGCAGCGCCTCATATAGCAGGGATAACTTTACGCCGGACGTAAGCCTTACGTAAACGGCGTAGCGGGCGCAAGTACGTTCGTGAATCGGCGTATCTAGGTCATTTACATATTCTACGCGTAAATCTACGGAAGCGATCCTAGCGGCCAGCGTAAATATGCACCCTAGATACGACGGCGTACTAACACTTACGTCGGTCGGAGGAAGCTGAAATTCAGGCGTATCTAGCTCCCAGAATAGCACGCATAGATACGACGGCACATCTTCTAACTTACGCGGCGTATCAATAGATACGCCGACGTAAAGGCTTTGTGAATCTAGCCCAAACACATTTAAATTACACAGGTTCTGAGGCTAATTTAATGTAGGTAAGGCACCAAGTGAGTTTAATTACCACCTTAATCAGCTACAGAACCTGTGTAATTAATATGTGTTCGGTTTTAAAGGGATGAGCTGGCAACCCCAACTGAATGATGGACACATTTCTGAATAACAATCCAATGATGTGCAAACAAAAATCCTGTTTTGTCAATTTCCTCTACACATGTTTGTGTAAAATGAATCTCCCTTCAGGATCATTTTGTTACAGCTTGCCTCAGACTCTCGACACGGTCACCTTGTTGAAGTAAGGTGTTTCTCAGTCCCTAAGAAGCTTTTTTCGAGAAGTTGTACTCTTGGCGTGAGCTGGTAACAGAGGGAACCTGAGCGTCCTGGTACAGCTGTAACACATGACTGCCCCTAATGTAATCCCCTCCCAAACCCAAATCCTCTCTCAAGTCTGTAGAAACAAGTGGCAGCAGCAGTAGCACGCCCCTGTGGAGGGGGCCCGGGGCTTCCAGCCTAGCCAGGAGGACAGAGCTCGGAGCAGGTGCGGAGAGAGGTCACAATCTGATGCGCAGGCCAGGATGCTTTGGATCAGAGCAGGTAACGGGGGTCAACGACCCTGCGGACAAGAGCATTTATGGAATTGTTTGTTTCCTTTGAACCAATGTGTGATGTTTAATAAGGCAATATTTCATAAGCCATTACCCTGGACACGGCATGAATTGGAAAGGGCGAGGAGTCAGCCAAGCTTCATTTAGAAAACAATTTAGTGGCATTAAAACCATGTGGCTTATTTTCTAAAACTGAAGCGTGCAAAATCGGGTGTAGCTGTGAATAGTAGCCAATCAGCTTCTAACTTTAGGTGGTTCAATTAACCCTTGAAAAAACAAAAACTGGAAGCTGCAAAACTAGGTTTTGCACCCTCCAGTTTTAGTAAATCAGCTTAACTGCGTGGCTGACATTATTCTCGTATAATTTGGGAAATGTTTGTGAAGCAATGGTGTTTTTATGCATGTAATATAATATAATATATTTAAATATAATAGATCTTGTTTATGTCTTGTGACCTGTTTTTGGAGTAGGATGTGCACTTATTACTATAGGCATTTGTAGGAGGTCAAATTATCATTGACCTAACCGAGCGGGACATTAGGTAAAGCTTCTTGCAGTCTCACTCCCAGCTGGAATTCTGCTAGCAATAACAAAGATAGGTTTTGCGCATCACGACTGTTTAAAGGGTTTTGGCACTGCAAGGATGTTATTTTTAAGGTATTTAACCAATTATTATTTGCACATTGATTCGTTATGGTTCTCCTAACCAAGGACAAGGTAAGGATATGTCCTTTTTCTAGGCTGTACTAAAAGCTGTCTCTCTTTCCCATTTCAGAAAGTTGGAAGTTATGCAATATTCAAAGTGCCCCATCCTAACCACACACACAATTACCCACTCCCCTTTGTTCCCCGTTGGCGTGAGTCAGTAAACAGAAGATTGACATGCCTTTGGATTGTTCAGATTCTAGCTAGGGTTATCACACGTAGCCCGTCTCATGTAAAGAAGTTTGCATTTAGGGAGAACTTCATCAACCAAAAATCTGGGGCTTGACAATCTTTGAAGCAAATTAAGGCAGGTCATACATGGTCGAATTTCGAAAGAATTTTCTTTTGAAAACCAGAAAATTTGTGCATTTTGTGATCCGATGATGCCACCATTGATTTCCAAATTCGACCAAACAAACCTTAAATTTCACCTCATGTTCCTACAGAAAAGAATTTTCGTGTCTGGGAATCTTCTTTTCTTTCCGGGAATTTTCTTTTCTTGCACACGCGCATTTCTTTTTTGATTACATTTCTCTGACAATTCTACCATCATTGATTAGAAAATCATTTGTTTTTCCAAAAATGTCCAATATGTCCAAATATTAAGATTCAATGGCCGCACGAAAATTGGCTGTGGCTGCAGCCTACTAATGGTGCGAAATACGAACGGAAATTCTTATGCCGCGTAAACACACGAAAATGCAAAAATGCAATTTTTTTAATTGGTGATTAAAAACGACTGTGTGTAGGCTCCAGAGCATTTTTTTGAGGAAAGATGGAATGGACATCCGCAATCCAAAATAAAAGCATAAGGTTGTCTTTATTGTAAAAAATGGATAAAAAATGCACTACAAAACAAGCAGAATACAGGGAAAACAGCCATGACTAAGCACTAATCGGAGTGTGAAACGCGTAGGCTGTTTTCCCTGTGTTCTGCTTGTTTTGTAGTTTTTTTTTTATAAATTTTTTACAATAAAGACAACCTTATGTTTTTTTTTGGAGTGCGGCTGTCCATCCCGTCTTTCCTCATATCAATTGCTTTGTGCATTGCCAGCACCCTTGATTTCCTGAACCGTTGCTGATTTTCCCAACACACCCACCTGGAGCGGTTACTCCCTTCCAGAGCATTTTTCTCGTTGTGAAAAATGGGCATTAAAAATGTAGAACATGCTCTCATTTTTCTTGTCTTTTTTCACGTTGTGAAAAATGGTCGTGTGTAGGCTATAACGGCGGGAAAAAAATGTGCATGCTCAGAAGCAAGTTATGAGACTGAGCACTCGTTCTGGTAAAACTAGCGTTTGTAATGGAGATAGCACATTCATCACGCTAAAACAGACTGAAAAGTACGAAGACTGAAAAGCGCGAATCGTCTCCCACCAAACTTTTACTAACACGAAATGAGCAAAACCAGCCCAAAGGGTGGCGCCATCCGAATGGAACTTCCCCTTTTTAGTGCCGTAGTACGTGTTGTACGTTACCGCGCTTTGCTCAAGAATTTTTCTTTTCACGATCGTGTGTATGCAAGGCAGGCTTGACAAGAATCACAAAAGCAAAAGTGCAATCAGCGCAAAAATAATTAAACAAACCCCCCTTTTTATGCAAGTTGAACACTATAAGAATAACACAAAATTCTACTGACAAAATTATACACAAAAGAAGTGCAGCGCAAATACAACCATGATATAAATAAATCAATTATTTAAGTGCAATATTCAGATTAAATCCCCGAATACTAATACATGAAGCATGTAGCAAGTAAAAAATCCAATAATAAAAATGATGTGCAAAATTTAATAAAAAAATTATATAAATCCTATTCATAATGAATCAAGCATGTGGCAAGTGAAAATAAGTCCATAAAGATGATCCACCAGTGCTGAAAGATTCACAAAAAGTGACAATCCCTCCACCAACAGTCTCTCAGGGTACTCTCACCTCCCAGCATGGACCCCTGAACTAACAGGAAGTCATGCAAAGCAGAACAAGCCAAAGACCAAATCCTCAAAAGGAGTCCTCCAAATGGTTACTGAACCCACAGAGAAAGCTCTAAATTCCTTAATATCTCAGCAGGCAGCATAAATGAGGGAACAAAAGAAATGATCTAAGTGCTCTCCGTTTCCTAAAACATAGGTCATTTAATGTTAAAACACATGCTACTCACAATACAGATGAGCATAAACGGCATGTAATCAAGTCTTAGTGGGGTGACGTCACGTGAGGCCGTGTCCCCTGTACGCGTTACGTTCAATAACTTCCTCAGCGGGGCGCTTCCTCGTCCCGCTGAGGAAGTTATTGAACGTAACGCGTACGGGGGACACGGCCGCACGTGACATCACCAGCCTGCTGCTCAATCCACTAAGACTTGATTACATGCCGTTTATGCTCATCTGTATTGTGAGTAGCCTGTGTTAATATAATATCCCACCCCATTGTGTTTAACTGGTTAGTGGGTGTGAAGGAGGAGGGAGAGAGTTAGCTGTCATTTACTCCTGCATATACGCCAACATGTGTGACTCTATAGTCACATGCACTGCAAAGATGTGATAGGGAGGAAATGCTCAGGGTAGAAAACACACTGAAAACTGAGCATGTGCAGAGCTGCCAACACTGCTCTGCAAAATCCTTATCTGCAGTGGGGACAAGAGGGGGAGGTAAAGAACAGCAAAATCAACAAGGTTTTTTTGCAGAATACAGAAAACGAGTGAGTATGAAAAGCATGTAATACACCATTTATGGATAGTTTTTATTGATGTGGGTTTAATGACACTTTAAAGTGGTTGTAAACTCTGTTACACCACTTGTACCTACAGGTAAGTCTATAATCAGGCTAACTTGTAGGTACTGTAAATATCTCCTAAACTTGCACAGTTTAAGAGATATTCACAATATGCACTGCTGCCGGCGTCGACGGTTCTTGCACATTGAAGAAACGGCCCACTCAAGCCGTTTCTTCAGTATCTGTACCGCTACTGGAGGCACATGCACGCATACGTGGGGATGACGTCATCATGGCTCCGGCCAATCACAGCGATGGAGCCCACAAACCTGGAAGAAACTCCAGTGAAAGATGATGGCCGTGGGTGCAGAGTGCGGGCGGCACTGCAGGGTATCGTTCTAAGGTAAGTATTTCATAATGAGCTAGTAAGCAAAGCATACTAGCTCATTATGCCTTTGTCTTGCAGGTTTTTTTTTTGGGTGGGGGTTTTCGGAGGTTCGCAATCACAATGGCTGGACAGATTACAAATCGTTATGTAGAATAATAGTGATGTGTATTTGAAATGTGTATTTAGCTTTTTTTATAGAAATTGACTTTAATAAGAGGAACCAAGTCTTTTAAAGTACTTACAGTGGTAATCCTCTACAACCATCTTGTCTTCCTAGTATTCATCTCTATCGTTCTAGGCACTCTTAGTACAGTATGAGTGTTCCTATCCCGAGAAGATAACGACACCTGGAATGGCATGTATTGGTAGCATTGGGGTCAATCTAAAAGGGCTGTTTGTGCATTTTTGTTCTCTCTTCTGCAGTTAAGAGAAACAGATCTTATCTAGCATCAAATCTTTTTTAGCAATAAACAAGGTAACATGGAAAATCAGGTTGAACCCGAACATTACCAAGCTATTTCATATGTCATGAACTTTAGATCATCGGCATGACAACATTATATGTTCCTTGATCCTTATCGCTTGATTGTTTAAGAGATATCAAGATTCATCATCAAAACTTTTTTTTTCTAATTACATATGTGTTGTATGCAATACGAACATAGTGGCTTCAGCAAGTTTTGGTTGAAAGAAAAGATTATTGTGAAACTAAACCTTCCTATCCTAAGTTTTGAGCCAAGGAAGCTGCCATCTTAGCCTCTGTTTGATCTGCACATATGATCTGTTATGACTCTAGTCATTTGATGACTCAACAGTTTGACCAAGAGCACAAGCAACTGTGATGCCTCATACACCCGTACGGGATTGCCGACGGGAAAAGTTCCTGTCTGCAATCCTGAGGGGAAAGCCGAGAACCTGCTCGGTTCAGTCTTTCCCCTACACACAGCTGGTTTTCCCGACAGGAAAACTGCGATGGAGCTTTGGCCGGGAATCCTGTTGGTGGGTATTTTCCATCGCAGTTTTTCCCATAGGAAAACTGCCAAAAACCGCCGGATTTCCCGGCGGGAGAAAAGAGAACTTTGCTTTTTTTGTCTGGCGGTTTTTGGGCAGTTTTCCCTTCGGAAAAACTGCGAGGAGAATACACACGGCCAGGATTCCCGGCCAAAAGCTCTCCTCACAGTTTTCCTGTCGGGAAAACTGATCGTGTGTACGAGGCTTGACAGTTAACATTCCTGGAACGCTTCAATATGTCTGTTTTGGAAAACTGTTAAATCAATGAGTTTAGTTTCATGAAATCATAAATACTTGTAGCCTGGTTGTTTTTTGTGATCCACTGACTTGAGTCACAGAGCCAAAGTGAAAGTGTTCAGATCAAGTTCATATACCACTCTGACTACTCTTCCAAGTTAGTCTCCTGATTAATTCAACATAGGCAGGCAACTAGCATGTACAGAAGCAAGTCAGCAATGACAGTTTTCATATTTTCCCAGTAAAGGTTTCATTTAATTAGTAAGAAATGGTTGTGTCTATTGGGGAGATTTTCCTTCACTTCCCGACCTGTAAAAACTACAGGAAATAAAAGGAAATTTGGCCGAAGGGAGCTAAATTCCCCTTTAGGCCCTTTTTACACAGGCACTTGCCATTCGATCCCAGCATAGAATTTCCTGCTTTGTCGGATCAGAATGAAAACAGATGTCACTTACTGTATGTGACATGTCTAGAGACCCACGTAATCCCTATGGATGGATGGATGGAAGTAGACCTCTGTCCACCTATATTCACCCACAACCTGTCAGGTCAGTAAAAGCAAACCTGGATTAAAACCTTTAAGGCCTCGTACACACGACCGAACATGTCTGCTGAAACTGGTCCGCGGACCAGTTTCCGTGGACATGTTCGGTCGTCTGTACAGCCGACCGGACAATTTTCCGGCGGATCGGACAGGTTTCCAGCGGACAAATGTTTCTTAGCATGCTAAGAAACATGTCCGCTGGAAGCCTGTCCGTCGGACATGTTCGGTCGTCTGTACGACTCACCGGAAAGCCCTCGCATGCGTCAAAGTGATTCGACGCATGCGTGGAAGCATTGACCTTCCAGGGTCGCACATGTCGCCGCGTCATCCGTGGACCGTTTTCATTGGACATGTCCCGTCATGTGTACGAGGCCCTTACATTCACATTGACGGTCCTGAATTGACCTGAATGTGTGCAGATATAGGCAGACGCCCGTCTGCTTACCTCCGGCTATCCATAGGGATACATTGCAGTCTGTGGTTGATGACTGGAATCATGAATCAAAACTGGGACTGCTAGAATGCTGATGTAAAAAGCCTTTGACAATAGTTGCCAATTGGAAGATTTACTCTGATCTGCATCTGTGTCAATTTTTGGATTTCCCATTTTATGCAAAGCTAAAATAAATTCTTTTAGCCTAAATATTTATTTACACACTGGTATTAGAAGCAGGCCTTTGAGAGGTCTTAAAATCATACAATACATTATAAAAACATGAAGCGTTAGCGTTGCTTTGCTTCAAAATTGAAGCCTCATGTCCAGTCAAGAGGCATTTGAAGCCCTTCAACGCCTTCCATTCAAGTCTATGGTAAGGTTTTGCAAACGCTCTGGCAGGAATTTACGGCATGGTTGCAGTGTGGTTGTGGATTGTTAAAATTTGTTTTCATTTCTGTCACTTTTCATTGTGGAGCAGTTTTAACGCGCATTATCACTGATCAAACGCTTCAAATCTGTGCATAGTGCATTTAGGGGGTGTTTTTAATGCTTGTAAAATGCCCCATACTAAAGCTCATTTACACCAGTCTGACGCTCATACTAACGCTATTCAAACGCTAAAGGAGTTTTTGTTAAGCGTAATAAATCAAGTGTGAACAAGCCCTAAAAGCCAAATTAATATTTTAGTGCAGAGACATTGTCAATGCCTAGACCAGCCTTTCTCAACCAGGGTGCACAGGCACCCTGGGGTGCCTTGAGGTTTCTTCAGGAGTGCCTTGGCAAAATGCCTAAAAATGTATCAAAATTTGTATACAAGCCAGCAGGTGGATAAAGCCTGCCCTTTAGTTACACAAAGCCACAAGTTTTTATTATGCACCATTGCGACGTTCTAGACACTGGCATCATAACAACCAATAATGCCATCAGTTGATAAGAAGGATGTCTGTCACCTACAGTATACAGCATCCTTATTTGACCTTACTCTGCCTCTCTCCCTCAGGACTGGGGTCACATTAGTTGACTGATGGGAGAAATTGAGGGAGAAGAGAAACATTGGAATACTAGTCAGTATCAGTGTGCAAAAGTGTATTTGCTTGTGGAAAAAAAAATCACCTCTAACGTTGGGTGTCCTACGTGTGGATGTTGCTGCATTGTGTAAAACTATTAGAATTGTTTTTTTACGGATGAGTATCTCAACACTGTCCATAATTTTAAAGGGTGCCTTGACTAAAAAAGTTTGAGAAACACTGGCCTAGATCTCTGAAAGGAGTTAAAGTCAATTAGGTAGATTCAGAAAGAGTTAGGCCGGCTTATCTACAGATAAGCCGACCTAACTCTGAATCTGCACCGACCTATGTTTAAGTGTATTCTCTAACAGAGATACACTTAAACATATCTAAGATACGATGGTTTGCGCCGTCCTATCTTAGATTGCATTGTTTCTGATGGCCGCTAGGTGGCGCTTCCATTGCGGCCAGCGTAGATTATGTAAATGAGCTTGTACGCCGATTCACGAACGCACGCGCGGCCGCCGCAGTCGAATTACGTCGTTTCCGTAAGGCCTTAGGCGGCCTAAAGTTATTCCACCTATGAAGTGGAATAACAATGTTAAAGTATGGCCGCCGTTTCCGCCACGAGGTTCGAATTTTTTACGTTGTTTGCGTAAGTCGTCCACGAATCGGGAGTTATGTAGTTTACGTCCACGTCAAAATCAATAGGCCCGTACGGCGTACTTAGCCGCAATGCGCACTGGGAAATGTAGGCGCCCGGGGGCATGCGCAGTAGCAAAAAACTTCAAAAAACGTGAGGTCAAGCCTCATTTCCATACAACACGCCCCCCTCCAACCAATTTGAATTAGGCGCCCTTACGCCCGCTCGTTTTAGGCTACGCCGCCGTATATTAGCAGGTAAGTAGATTGAGAATCACTACTAGCCTAGCTAATTTTCAGCGGTGTAGCCTAAACAGGCTAGGCTACGCCGCCCTAAAGATAATCCATTGTACCTGAATCTACCAAATAGTTTAATTTTGCTTAGAGATATGTTTTTGATTTTGAATAATATATTTAAGCGGGAAGAAGTCATCTTTTGACAACATGTTCCATTGCACAGTTGAGATACCAACTCTTCTTTTTACAGTGTTCATATTGGCTCATGCACACAGGTGCCAAAAATAAAAAATGCTATATTCAGATTTGTGCTGATGATTCTGATTGGCCAAAGAAATCACAAGCTGGCACTCACCAATCAAAATGGCTCTGATCATCCCAGAATCCCTACAGAAAGAAGAAAAATAAGAACGGTGATTTCAAATACCTAAGCCACTACACTGGCCACAAAAGTCATTCTGATTGGTCAGAGCCGGCTTGTGACCACTATGACCAATTGGAATAACTCTGATCAAAGGTAAGTACAGCGTGGACCAGGGGGTTGAGGAGAATGTAGAGTGGTACTTAAAAAAGGAAGGGTATAATGGCAAATACAAGTCAAATCATTTGACAGGAGTAGTTATTAAAAAAGAACTGACAGAGGTTCCACACATGGGTCAAAACAAACAAAAAAAAAGATTGAGGCTTTGTTGTGGATCGGTAGAGAAATTCTTTATCATATTATCAATAGTCTTTGGTCAAGGATGTATTAGACAAACTAATCTGTTCCCTTCGTAATCTGTGTTCATATTAACATAAAACCAAGATAAACATTGCATTCCTTCTTCAATATGTCACATTATCATATGGAAGATCTGTTTTAGAGGCGATTGTCCTTCATCACCTGTCATTCCACCTGGTGTTTATCAGGGTGTAACCTCCCCTCTGACACCATTTATCTGATAAAGCATTTCCTATTGCTGGACAGTCTTATATGGCCAAGCCGAGCAAAGGCTCTTGTGCACCCCATATGCCTCGCTGTCAGTTGCCCCAGTGTATACTCCATGTGCATGGCACTTACGTTGTCTACGTTTAGAGTCTGATCAGGCTTCCCACCTTTGTTCATTTGCATGGTTACTTAGGAACTTTGGCGCAAATCTTTTACTGTGTGTCATACCTGTTGTTTAGGTTTGGACTCATTCAAGGTGTTTGCCATTCTGTCTATCTATCAAATGTTCAAGGTAAAACAAATTTTTTTGAGTTTTGGATAGAGTGGATAGGGATTAAAACAGCTTTTTATTGCCGTGTCCTTGTTAGGGAGATTCACTGTCTCAATTTGTCCTGTTTACCGTTATCACCAGGATACCATACCATTATTGCCGCCAGAAGAGAGGAAAAACCTTCAATGGTGGCCCTGGTGAAAACCAGATATTCCTTCACTTTAGAGGAATTTCCTCTCCTGTTTTGGCTAGAAAGTGAAGGGACAACTTCCCAACGGTACACAGTTGGCAAAAAACAACACAATGGTTTATAACCACTTGACATGGATAGTGGTTAGTCTGAACTTGCTTGTAGGCTCCTGGGAACCCTGATTATGAGGTATCTGATATTGTTGAGACTTTGAGTTGAACTCCATTTGATTTACATTTTAAAACTATTGTCATGTATTTGTTGCTAACATTAAATAATTTGTATGACACTTGTACATTGAATGCCTTATAGCAGGGGGTCTCCAAACTGCGGCCCGAGGGCCAGATGTGGCCCTTTGCTAGCTTCTATCCGGCCCTTGGGGCACTATTCCTTCAACTGACAGCAACAATAGGGCACTCTTTCTTCCACTGATACCAATGATGGGATACTATTCCTCCTATTAATAGGGGCACTACCCCTTCTATTGACCACCAATTCTGAGGCCATATTTTTTCTCAATGATGCTGAAATTTTTTGCTGGCCACAATCCGGCCCTCCTAAAATCTAAAGGACAATAAACTGGCCCTTTTTTTAAAAAAGTTTGGAGACCCCTGCCTTATAGCTTTTTTTTCCCCCGCATTTTTTTATTAACCCTACCTACAGTGGTGAGATCAGCACATTTTACACACTCTCTTCTCTTCTCTTCTGGCAGCGCTCGGTCCTGCGCCGGCATGTTTTTCGCCCCCTCCTCTTTTACTGAATGAAAGGCTTTGCCTACTGGGATATGTGACGTTCATATCCCAGGAGGCAAATGGGAAAAAGTTCATATCATGTGGGGGCGGGGCGAGACAATGCCGGACAATTTCATTAAAAAAAGGAAATAAAGAAAAAAAAAAGATCTCTAATCATGCATAGGATTGGAGGGGGGTGGAGAGGAGGGATAATGACATGGAGGGTGAGAATCCGCTTTAAGAGGGTTCTTGACAAACAATAGTACTGTACAAAGTCCATATAGAATAAAGAAAGCAAACCAGGTTCCAGTTTGAGAACTTTTTTGAAGTTACATGTAAGAGCAACCTATCATTTCAGAGACTAAGCAGTCCCTTTTATCAAAATGACAAACCCTAATCAAGGTGTGTATCACCCCGATAAAGGGGACCGCCATGTCTCTGAAATGATACCATAGTCTTCCATCAAATTTCAGTAAAGTTTTCAATCTGGAACCTGGTGGCTTTACTCTATAGAGGCATTGCTGGTTATATGTCTGTTGTGATAATTAAGGATGAAGTTCAGGTTCTCCACTATGATGGGCTCGCAGCAGATCTCCAGGGTTCACAAATCACAACATTTTTATCAAAAAGTATAAAAGTGTGCCCCCAGAAATAAGGAATTATTTATGACACAGTGCATAGCCATTCCCCTTTTCACATGATTTACAAGATCCAAGAACTTGAAGGAATGGAAAACCCAGCTCCCTTTCCATAAAAAAGTGGGCTCACAGCAGCCATATTGTCACTGTGTATGAAAGCCGTATTGAAGGGATGGCAATTCTGTGTGGGGAGAGATGCTGTTTTTTAATTATTTTTATTTTGGCATTGGTATATGTCCCCATGGAAGTAATTGGCTTCCCATGCCTTTTATTTGACATTAGCTGGCTTATTATTCCTACAAATCATCAGAACTGAATTAAAAGATTCACCTACCATAGACTTTAATGGGGTTTTGCAAACTTTGAGTAAGAACTGTGAGAATTGCAAATTGAACCCGAGCAGATTCTCTTATCCCGAATGATGATGTATTCACGCTATTCGGCATATGTGACTATTGGAGAATAGAGAGCTGTAGCCAACAGTGCCTTCATACGAGCAAAAAATAACAAGGACAGAATGCCACAACGAGCTTGAAAATTCTCTTTACTAATTTAAAAAACCTCTGCAATCAGCAACTGACATTTGAGGACTCAAAGAACTACTTCATCAAAGTGACATGAACCTTGAAACAGAGGTCTTCTATGTCCCTGAGGGATTGGTTGGTTTTGGATTTTCGAGCTCCTTGTGGACTGCTAGCCATTTCATTGTTTTCTGTTGCAGAGATTTCCCCTCATGTCCTTTTCCAGTGACCACACAAGAAATGAAGAGACGTCTTCATAAAAATACCTGGTCCTAAATGTTAAGAGGCCTCTGACTTCTTTTTCAACCTGCTCTGGTCCTCCCTACAGATATAAGCCTACTGATAGAAAGTAATACGCTTTTTAATGGACATCATGGGATCCTTGGTACAACTAGATCCTTGGCTATACCTGATGGGTCCTCCTAAGTCTTTAAACGTAAACATTTATCAGGACAATTTTTCACATGAGGAGTTGTTTACAGCCAAGAGGCTGATATCTAAAGTGCAGATCCAAGCTGGGGTGCCTACCTTACAGCAACAGAAAGTAGAGAAAAATAAAACACTTCTGGATCTATGACTGCAGAGGTTGTCTGAAAAAAAAATCATCAAATTTGTTGTAACAAGCAGATTCTTGTATGCCTTGTACACACGGCCGGTTTTCCCGTAAGGAAAACTGCCATGAGAGCTTTTGGCCAGGAAAACCGGCCGTGTGTATGCTCCATAGCAGTTTTCCCGAAAGGAAAACTGCCGGAAAAAAAGAGAACGCAGCTCTCTTTTTGCCTGCTGGGATTCCCGGCGGTCTTTTTCCCTACAGTTTTCCTATGTGAAAAACTGCGATGGAGCATACACACAGCCTGGATTCCCGACCAAAGCTCCTGTCGGGAAAACTTACTGAGCAGGTTCTTGGTTTTCCCCTCGGGATTCCCGGTGGACTTTTTACCACCGGGAATCCCGTACATGTGTACTAGGCATTAGATGCAGTGAATCTTTTGTGTTTAGGTCTGATGTACTCTGGCTGCAGTGCCATATATTATTTTCTGTTCTGTTATGTCTAAACCCCTTACTAAATTCTAAATATCCCTTTATATGAAAGGGCTCACAACACTTTTGATTTAGGTTTCTATAGTTTCTCAACTGATTATACACTAAAAGTTGTTTTTTATATATTAAAATAATAATCAATACTTAACGAACGATCCCAAGAGGATCACTACTTAGCTTTGTCTGCAGTGGTTACGCTTGGGTGCTGAGCCGGGGCTCCTTCGTCCCCCCCCCCCCTCTCTCTGTTACTCTCTATTCTTTTCTCTGCCTTTCCTCGACTTTCATTTCATCCCTCTGCTCTTTTTCTTATACTTCTCTACCGTTATTTTGTATAAATCTGAACAATCGTTGTTAGTTTGTGCTGGTCGGTTGGGGGCCTGTGCGGCCTGGGGGCCTTGCTCCCCCCCCTTTTTGTTTTGATGGGGGAGTGGGCCTTGGGGACGGGTGGGCCTCCTGTGGGAGCTGGGAATCTTTGTTGGGTGTGGGTCCAAGAAGTAATAGGCCAGATTAAGCTCTACTAGCGCACTGACAGGCCCGGCCCTGCTTTTGCACTTGTTTTCAGTTTTTTCTTTGTCTTCTTAAATGTACTTAACAGGACTGTGTTGTTATGTTCCCAATTTGCTGGATTACTATTTTACAACGAAATGCTATTATTATTTTTCTGTATCCTTATATGGAAAAGTCTTTAATAAACACTATTGAAACATAAAAATAAAAAAATAATAATAATCATATTATACTTACCTTCTGCAAGGGTATTGCTCAAAGGGGTCCCTTACCTCCTGTTCTGGAGTCTCCTGCCAGTGCTCTTGGTTCTTTCTCTTTTCCAAGAATCCCGTTCACCAAGCCGGCTGCTGAGTGGGCACCTGTGTGGGTGCGCTCCTGAGCCGGGCTGTGTGCATCCCTAAACACATAAAGCGTGGCACGGCCTTGTCCCTGCTCCCTCCTTACAGCATTTGACTGACAGATCTCTGGCTCCTGCTGCTCTCTGAGATTCTTGTGAATGCAGGTTGAGAAAAGCAGCGCTGCTGCACATGGGATAGCACTGGATCAAGAGGGGACTCAGGTAAGTGTTTAGGAATGAGGAATAGGCATTGGTAGTTTTCTTTACCTGTACTATATTAGGTCTCTCATTTAATTTTTTTTTTTTATTTGATAACTTGCTGATTGTCTATGTAATACATACCTTCTGTTTATGCTATGTAGTATATTGCAGAAACCTTGTCTTACCTATTCCTTTGATTGAATATGTACAACATAGGTTCATGTCTAAAGCCGGCCATACATGATCTAAATTCGGCAAATTCAGCAGGGACCGGTAGAATTTTGATCCATCTATGCGAACCCTGGTTGTACAGACATCGATCTATTAATCGACTTCTGTACAACCACCCTGTTGGGTTTTTCCCAGATTGTTCAGGGGGTCCAGCTATAGCCAACAACACTGATCCCCACCTGCAGAATACAATGTGTGGATGGGGGAATCATTTTTTTTTTTCATTCACCCCATTGGTTGAACGAAAATAAATGAATCGTATGGCTGCCTTAAGTCAGCATTGGGTTGTTACTTTATGCCCATTTCAATATTAATAAAAACTCGTTTGGGTTGAAGTAAACACCCAGAAGAGGCTGTAAACTTTCTTTATTCTATTCAAAACTAAAAAAGATTGAATATGAGCTGTAATTAAAATTTGGAATATACCAAGGACACAGTTACAGATATGAAACTTTAGAATGATAAGCAGAAAATATGTTCTGATTTGTTGTCTTTGTGATCCTTTACTATCTTCTATTCCTCTAGTCTAAAGGAACTGATCTTTGAATAGCACTAATTGGTGATAACCTATCTGATAGATGTTAACATATCTGATCTGATGTTGTGTTACTGGGTTAATAGGTGAAGGACTAGTTTAGTGTTATTTTCGTAAAATTTCCATTCATATTTTTCTTGATTTGTCTTCTTATCAATTGTACTGCTAAGCATTTCTGTACAACCACAACTTTAGAATTATTGGAAATTGTAAAGAACTGTTGCTTCCATTACCTTCCACATGATACTTTAAAAAAAAGCAGCTCTTACTACAATATTTACTTTATATCCAGCGCTGACTCTGCAAATCCGGTGTTTTGTCAGATTAGGCGACCTGTCAGAATGTTTAACAGAAGTGACGTTCCGTCGCCGCCATCTTGCTACACCCCGCACTCCTCCATAGAAAGTATACACTGAGAAGGGGGAGAGCGGACATCTTGTTACACCCACCAGAGTTTTGCATGTTACACTTATTTTTAACAGTAAAGTGAATTTTTGAATAGAGATATACAGTACTTAGAACTCCATCTAGATGTTGAATTTTAAAAGCAGCGAACTTCTGTCAGATTAGCAACAATAACAGGTGGCGGCGCAGGTTATAATATATAGAGAAGCAAACAGTAAGTTCATAAGGTAGTCCTTTGAGCATGTATAGCTCTGTGTGAAGATGTACAGTCTAAGTAGGTAGGGCAGCCTTGTACAGGGAGTTGAAGCCACTCCAGATTAGGGTGACCACATTTCCAAACTACCATTCAGGGACACCCCCTCCACAAGTACTGTCAGTGAGTAAAGCGGTGATGTGGCGGCCTTTTTTGGGGGCATTAGTTTGGCTTGGGGGGGTGGCTGTATCAGTTTCATTTAGGGACACTGTATTGTCCTGGAATGAAGGTGCCCGGGACAGACCTGTAAAATGCAGGACTGTGCCGGGCAATCCGGGACACGTGGTCACCCTACTCCAGATGTGTAAAAGAGAAAAACAGAGCAACAGGCGCCTCTTAGTAAGACTGTTTAAAATTTAATAGCCAAATGCATTAAAACACTCACATTTAAACATTGTTATGTTCAGCGCAGGGGAGTCCAGTAGAGTCAGATGTGGATCTCTGCAGTTTAGATGGTGTTTCAGCTTATTTTCTCCATGCTGTCAGCGTCCTGTGTCACAGGCGACTTCCGGGATTCATGCAGGATCCAAAACGAGACTTGTGGCGCATTCGACCAGTCACAGAGAAGGCTGGAGTGCAGAGTCCAGTGAAGTGAATGACTGTACTGCCGCAAAGGCTTTCTAAACTGCAGAGATCCACATCTGACTCTACTGGACTCCCCTGCACTGAACATAAAGACATTTAAATGTGAGTGTTTTAATGCATTTGGCTATTAAATTTTAAACAGTCTTACTGTTGCTCTGTTTTTCTCTTGTAAGGCCTCGTACACACGACCGTTTTCCTCGACAGAATCCATCAAGAAACTTGGATGAATTGTAGTTGTAGAAAGAAATGTTTGGACAGCCGCACTCTGGAAAAACCTTCTCGGGTGCCTTTTATTGATAAGAGTTATCAAACACCATACATCACAGCAAAGACATACAGCTGACGAATCGCACTACAATCAGTGCTTACTCATAGTACCTGTACGTTGCTTTGCCTGCCTGTGCCATTCTGTCAATGTATATATCTACGTTAGGCAGTCGGAAAGTGGTTAAAGGGTCAGACTTTCTCAGTAAAATACTACAAAAGGTGATTTCCAACATGCATTGCTTGCCCATGTTGAATGCCCAGGTGCCAGGCCAAATTAGTGTATTCCACTGAATGGCTCAGCAAATATGGTCAAATAATCAAAGCATCCACTCAAATTCAAAACATCAAAATGAATATGCTGTGCAGCATTTAATGTGTGCAAGGTCCTTGTAGACAGTCATGTTGGCCCCAATATCATAAGGGGTATGCATTAAACCTTAACATTTAGTGAGTTTTTAATTACTGTAAAGTACACCCTCATAGGTGAAAACATGCGTAAAAATATACGTGGGCTGCCTCTTTTGAAAAATGCATATTCTTTGTTTGTGCCTGGATTACATGTTTCTTAGTCACAGACCAAGAACAAGCTTGTAGCAAGTCTGTGAAAAGTCAAAACTACTTATCTCTATACTAGTTTCTGTTTAATGACTCAGATAGTATTTAAGCCAGAGCAGCGTTATGACATAGAGGTAGTTAGCGCTTCTAGGAGAGGACAACAATTTTAGCTTGCATATTTCTCCTACAATTGGTTTTCTTTAGGAAGAAATAAGGTAACTATGGGACGAGCAGCTAAGTAATATGGCTGAGCTGGCCCTGGGTAATATATCTTGCCCTGGGTAATATATCTTTGTTTGTGTGCTGTATCTGATATACCGTATACTCGAGTATAAGCCGAGTTTTTCAGCACATTTTTTTGTGCTGAAAATGCCCCCCTCAAGTCACCTTTTGTGCGCCTGATCTCCCGGACTTTGGGGACTCGGTACCTGCCGGCCATAGCTCCCCTGGACCTGACACACATATAGCCCCACTCCTCCTCTACAAGTGTGCAAAGTTTGTTGTCCGGGGGATCTACGGCCGGGGAGCACCGATTTTTCAAAGTTGGGCACCCCTTCCATAGACTCCCATGTTAAATGGTAATTTCTACGGTAAATTTGGGGACCCAGTACCGGCCGGTCATAGGTCCCCTGGACCCAAAAACCTGGCACACGTGCAGCCCCAGTTCTCCTCTACAAGTGTGCAAAGTTTGCTGTCTGGGGGACCAACCGGGGAGCACTGATTTTTCAAAGCCGGGCACCCCTTCTATATACTCCCATGTTAAAAGTAAGTCTAGTCATGGACACAGTGAGGCATGGACACAGTGAGGCACAGTGAGGCATGGACACAGTGGGGTAGATTCAGATAGAAGATACGACGGAGTCCGGCCGTCGTATCTATGCGCCTGATTCAGAGAATCAGTTACGCATAGATATCCCTAAGATCCGACAGGTGTAAGTGACTTACACCGTCGTATCTTAGGCTGCAATATCACGCTGGGCGCTAGGTGGCGCTTACGTATTTTTATGCAATGAATATGCAAATGAGGATTTACGCCGATTCATAAACGAACGACCTCCCGGCGCTTTTTTTTTACGTCGTTTGCGTTCGGTTTTTTCCGGCGTATAGTTACCCCTGCTATATGAGGCGTAGCTAATGTTAAGTATGGCCGTCGTTCCCGCGCCGAGTTTTGAATTTTTTACGTTGTTTGCGTATGTCGTTCGCGAATACGGATGGACGTAATTTGCGTTCACGTCGAAAGCATGACGATTTGCCAACCTAATTTGGAGCATGCACACTGGGATTCAGTCACGGCCGGCACATGCGCAGTTCACTAGGCACGGGGACGCGAATCATTTAAATGCTACACGCCCCCTACCCGCCGAATTTGAATTCCGCCGGGTGATTTACGCTACGCCGCCGCAACTTTACAGGCAAGTGCTTTGTGAATAAAGCACTTGCCTGAAAAACTTGCGGCGGCGTAACGTAAATAAGATACGTTACGCCAGCAGAAAGATCCGCTGATCTTTCTGAATCTGGCCCAGTGAGGCATGCACATGGACACGGTGAGACAAAGTGAGGCACAGTGAGGCATGCAGATGGACACCCTAGTCAATACGTTTTCCCAGTTTTTTGTGGTAAAATTAGGTGCCTCGGCTTATATTCGGGTCGGCTTATACTCGAGTATATATGGTACTTTGTTTTGAGTCTTGGAATACCACTCATGGTTCCCTTGTTAACTGTGTTCACACTGGTGTATTACAACCCAAGTAATGAATCTTTAGTCAGAAAATGAATTCCTGCTAGATTACTTAAAGCTTCTTTTGCAGGTGTAGCTATGTACTAAGATATCTAGTAAAGCATTCACGTGTAGAAGAACTGATCTGACAGAGCAAATATTCAGTCACTTCATGTGTGTTAAAGTATATCTAAGGTCAAAATGTATTTATTTCTTTATATTTGTTGGATAGAGTAGAGAATGTTTGAAACCCTTGTCAAGTTTCTTTTTGCTAACACTAACTAAAAGGAAATCAAATTCCCCTTATAGAGATGTGTCTCCAGCCAGAACAGGTGTCCCCATTGGAGTATTTTTCCTTACCCACTGTTCCAGTGATAACTATAGAATTATGGATTTCCCATCACATTCTGTCGCAGTGACAATTGAACCTTCCCTAGCACTTTCTAGAAGGAAGGGGGAGGTGACAGTGAAGTGAGTCACCAACTGCTACCCCCTGAGCCACTCCCAGCCCAGGATGAAAACAAACAGGCCTAGCAACCAGCTAAGCCTGCCTAAATTTACCTACTCTTCCAACAAAAATCCTTACTCTAGCACAGTGGGTCTCAACCTGGGGGTCGGGACCCCCTCGGGGGTCAAATGATGATTTGACAGGGGTCACCAAATCCTGGGCTGTTCCTGAAGCGCGCACCACTCTCCCAGCCTTTCTGCAGCTGCCCAGCAGGGCTGTCTCTGGAGCCTGTGGCCACCCAGCTGGGCTGTTCCTGGAGCCCACAGCCGCCCACTCAGCCTTTTCCCAGCCGCCCATTCAGTTCACGGCATGGCTGGGGGGCAATGACTAGAGGTCCGCTGACTGGTGAGGATTGTCAGGTGGGTGGAACTGGAGGAGACCCTATCTCCTGATTTCAGCATAGGTGTCACTGCTACGAGACACCACAAAGTGATTATGGTTGCCATTAAAAGTCCCCACTACACTACACTCAGATCAGCAGATGACCTTAATCAAGAGCACCTAAGTTGGCTGATCAGAACTCCCCCCCCCCCCACCAAGCACAACCCCTCATTCCATCAAACCCCCCCCCCCCCCCAGCTAGAGAGAGGGATGGGGGAAAAAAACAAGAAATTAGAATGGCGAGAGATAAAAGGTAAAGAAAGCAGAACAAAGAGAAAGTGTAGTACATCCTAAAATGTACCATATGAGGTTTAAATACTGTACGAGTAGAGGGGACTCAGGGAGTGCAACATTTCGGTGGGTCAGGGGTGCAAATTACTTTTCTTGCTTCGGACAACGCACTCTACGAAAATTTTACTGTTGGGGGTCCCCACAACTTGGGAAATTGTATCAAGGGGTCACAGCACTAAAAGGTTGAGAACCACTGCTCTAGCACCTACCTAACTAGAGGGTGCTACAAGTTTGTGGATGCCGAAGGGGAAATCTTGGTGAATGTAATAGGTGATTTGTGTTTTTATTGTGTGTTTATTATTTATTTATTTATTTATTTATTTATTTATTTATGTGATGGGCTAGCCCTCTTTGAAAATGATGGGTGAATTCTATAAAATGCAATCAGGTGAATATCCAGGAAACATGAGCTTAGTGAATCATGTGGCTAATCCTTTATAAATAGAAACATCCCCACGTAACCTTTGATTCCAGCAACTACGCTTTGCTTTTGCACCCAGCATTTGATCAGAGTGGCATGGTAATGAATTGAGTAAATATACGGTGTGTATGTAGAGGTCTGCATTGATGTGACCCTGTTGTTTTGCCCTGCATGGCCACACATTCGCTTTAGTGTGAAAATAGGTTCACCTGCTCAGTTCTGTACTGTACAGTATTTTCAGTGGAACTACCTTACACCTGAATAGATCAGAATTTTTTCATTACAAGTTACATAACATCCTCGGTTAGAAAACGTTATATCTGTAAAGCTCTCATGATGACTACAAAGAGCTCTCCCTACATCTGCACAACGACAGCAAGTTATTATAAAGTGCTTAATTTGTTTGCTTCACCAGTGGTCTTATCTTTCTGATATTCATACAGTGTTTGCATTTGCTTCCTTACTTCTAACGCTGACCTTTAATATTTGTCTGATTGTTAGCAAATATTCAATCTGCCATTCTGATATAAGAAAAAAAATTATCTGGCAGGTGTATTTGACAGTAAAGATGTCCCCCACAGTTGTAAAGTCAAGGACATGGGCTGCCTTCCGCTTCCCCTTTCTAGGTGTACAGGTGCGGAAATGCTAATATCTGCCATATACCGTGTGCTGGGTTATCCTGGCCTAGCCAACCTCACACCTCCAGAGCCCGCCTCGCCCTTGGACTTTGGACAAGGCTGATAACAGGCACCCAGGGAGTATAACAAAGCTAGGAAATCATTAACGCCTATTGTGTTTACTGCCATGGAGGAGGTGTGCATGAGAGCATGGAAAAAACTATAAACCCAACCCTACACCTCACTAAAACATGGCGTCACTGGCAGGGGATTCTGGGTACACAGGATGTAGTGAACTTTGCTTTATAAAGAACAGCTAACAGCTCCATCTTGTGTTTATATCAGAATTCCTACCTAATAGAATGCTTCTGAACAACGTGGTAGGGAATTTGCACTACAATTGTTGACAGTAAAATCATGTCATAGGTTTGGGTGTTGTAATTTGAACATCTTTTGGTTTTGGTTACAGTACAATGTGTGTTACCTAAGCTAGAACAGAATTAGCGCTTCATAATGATATAAGATTTATTAGTGGTGTAGATTGTGACATGTAATTTAGTGAAAATAAAAGTTTGATCAAGGCTCCATGCACACTAGCATAAAAAAAGACGCCATTGCTCTTGACAGATATTTTTTTAATTCATGTGCGTTCTTTGTACTTACGTTTATCGTTTTATTTTTTATTTATTTTCTCTCTAAGTGCTGAGCTTAAAATACACCTTTAGACTACCTAATGTGCATGGATACATAGGATAACATTAGTTACTTCTACAGGCAAAAGGCTGAGGCCTCGTACACACAGGCCTCGTACACACGACCGAGGAACTCGGCGGGCGAAACACATCGTTTTCCTCGTCGAGTTCTTGTTAGGCTTGTCGAGGAACTCGACGAACCAATTTTCTCCATTCCCGTCGAGGAAAAAGAGAACATGCTCTCTTTTTGGCTCGTCGAGTTCCTCGACAGTTTCCTCGCTGAAAAATGTACACACGACCGGTTTCCTCGGCAAAAAAAATCTCCCACCAAGTTTCTTGATGGATTCTGCCGAGGAAACCGGTCGTGTGTACGAGGCCTAAGTTTTTTTTTTATACTAGTGCGCCTGGAGCCTTAAAGTAGAACTATAGGCAAAACTTTTTTTTTCATTTTGGCTGGAGCAAGGGAGGGTTGCCAGATTATAATTTTTTCACCATCTGTGTCCCATTGAAGAGAATTCCATTCACTTCCTGTCCCATAACCAAACAAGAAGTGAGAGGAAATCCCTATGAATTAAATAAACAGGACAAATAGAGAGGGTGAATTTCCTTAACAGGGGCACAAACAGCAATAAAAACTGGCAGGTGTTCTAATCCCTCCTCACTCTAGCCAAAACTAAAAAAAGTATTGCCTTTAGTTACACTTTAAGCCTAATACACATGGGCCGAATGCCGGGCGACATCGGCCGTTTCAATAAAAACCAGCTGACAATAGGGCCGTGTGTGGCAGCCAGTTCCGTAGAAGTTGTTTGGCTGGCTTCTGTCGGACGAGCATGCCAGTAAACTGGGTGTATTTCCCTGTCAGAACACAATAGCTCAGAGATGGAGATGACTGTAATAACGTCTGGAAAAAAAAAATATAGTGTGTACCAGGCTTTAGGAAGTTTAAAATGCTGATGGTTTGCACAAAGATGAAATATAAGGTAGAAGAAAAAGGATTTGGATATTTGTCTATCCAGTTCCCTTGTCTTGTAACTGGATGATGAAAGAGTAGCAGCAGACTGATGAGCTCATTTGTCTATCTCTCTCTACTGGCTTCTCCTATCAGCTTGCCCCTTGTTATCACGTAAGCACTGCAGATCAGCTGATTGGCTCTGTGCTTCTTCTGTTATGAGTATGAGTTCAGTTGTATGGTGGACTGCAATAGGCTAATGCCGCGTACACACGACATTCCGACAACAAAATCGTGGATTTTTTTCCCGACGGAAGATGGCTCAAACAAGATACGACTACATCTGGGATCGATCCGACAGGCGTACGTCTTAGTACGTCGTCGGATCTTAGGTGCATTTTTTCGGCGGCGTATAGTTACCCCTGCTATTATGAGGCGTACTCAATGTTAAGTATGGCCGTCATTCCCGCGTCGAATTTTGAATTTTTTTATGTCGTTTGCATAAGTCGTTCACAGATAGGGATTTGCGTAGAATGACGTCACCGTCGTAAGCATTGGCTTGTTCCGGTTTAATTTCGAGCATGCGCACTGGGATACAGTGCTGGGACCAGTGACCAGTGCTGGGACAAGCCCCAAATTGGGTTTCCAATAAGTGGAGGAGCATAGAATAGAATGGAAATGTACCCAAACTGGCACAGCCAGACACTACAAGTGAGCAGTAAGCGCTTGTATAGAGGTAAGGTTGGAAAAACGAACAGAGCTGTCGGAGTAGACAGGAAGCCATAGCCCAGTGGTTAAAAATCACTGTGTTACAGGTTGATAGGGGTTCCTTGAACTGTGGCTGATTGACCTACCATCTGCTGATGGGACCTGCATAGTTCCAGGACCAATGCCATTAGGCCAGGCCAGCGTTATTACACCAGGGATATTTGTAGCTGTCCATAAGGCTGGAATTGTTTCCACTGACCACCACTTTGAGGGGCATTCTTCCCAGTGACTTCCAATGAAGCGGTGCACCCTTGTAGCTTATTTTCGATGTGAGAGGCATTCTTCCTCTGATCAGAATGTCTGTGGTTATGTACGAAGAAGTAAACTATAATAATGTATACAGAAGTATGAGATAATAAACCCTTTTTATACAGGCAACATCCAAAAAATAATACTAGGCAGGCCTGGATTTACTCCCTTTGCCACCCCAAGGCCGGGTCCTTCAATGCCGCCCCCCGCCCAAAAAAAACATGAAAGTCCCCCCACCCGTGCCTATCATTGCCGCCTCACCATCATTGCAGCCTTACCGTGCCCTCATTGCAGCCTCACCGTGCCCTCATTGCAGCCTCACCATCACTGCTGCCTTACTATGCCCTCATTGCAGCCTCCCTCACCATCATTGCTGCCTTACAGTGCCCTCATTGCAACCCCCCTCACCATCATTACAGGCCCCATCATCATCATTACAGCCCCCCTCACCATCATTGCAGCCCCCCTCACCATCATTGCAGTCTTACTTTGCCAAACAATGTAGCCTCACCAGTCAGTGTGTGCATTACGCACATCGGACATCTTCTGCTCCTGCTGTGTCATGGATCTCACTGTGAAAAGTTTGGGCGCTGTGATAAAAGTCCCACCCTCCTCCTTGACCAGCTCGTGTGATAGACAGAACACTGCCTCTATCACATGAGCTGGTCTAGGAGGAGGGCAGGACTTTTATCACAGTGTGTTCAAACTTTTCACAGTGAGCTCCGTGACACAGCAGTCTCCCGCTGTGTGTTACAACCGGCACCGCCCCTGCACCCACTGCCGCCCTGAGGCCTGGCCTCAGTGGCCATGTTGGGAAACGACCCTGTAGGTAGGCATATGTGATCCATCAGCAGACACATAAGAAGGCCATAGTAAATGGTAGGACTGATCTACTGTTTCTCTGAGTGTACAAAATGTTCAGTGTATAAAGCAAAATGAAACAAAGAAACAACATTTGTTTTGCTATTTTTTAATCAGATTCTCATAATCTTATTAAGGCTTAGGTCTTGTTCACATATGAACTCCTAATTGTGCTTTTCATGCATTATTTAACACAACAAAGAGGCTTTAAAAATAGCACCAATTAGATTCTATGATTTAGCTGGCCTAGCTATTCTAGGTGTTATTATTGCTATGCTTAAGGTTTTAGAATGAAAGATGCTCCAACATGCGAAAGTTAACAGGCATTTCTTTGGTTGGTTTGACCGAATGATAGCTCAGTGTATAAAAACATATGCCTATTACATTCAGGGTCAGCCTTTGGGGTGTGACCTGTGTGTTCATGCAGTAGGCATTACCTCAGCCCTGTGATAGAGGGACGCTTGGCCCTGGAGACACCCATCCAGTATATTTCCACTATTCTTGGGTACCTGCAGAGCAAAGGGTTGTGTTGCCCACTGCTCTGCAGAAGTATCCAGATAATAGAGATGTGCCTGATGCAGAGTGGTGTAGAATGGAGGGTGACCTTCCCAGGCTCATTCTTGGCTTTGACATAACATAAAGTCAAGGGTAAGTCTTGGAGGTCTTCTCACTTCGCGTCAGATGACATTTTGCACCTAAGGTCTGTTAAGATTTTTTGCATTGAGTGAGGGGGATTTGTATACTTGCTGGGTTAGGGGAATTTTTATCTGGGTGAGGGTAGGACTTTTGCTGCGATTTGGGGGTATTTTTGCTTGGGTGGGGGGGGGTGTAAGTTGAGAGAATTTTGCTTTGGTGTTGCTGAATTGGTGTTGATGGGATGGCCTATATATTGTCATCAGGGTCTGTTTGTTTCTTGTATATTGTCACTATTGCCCATTTGTTGTCCAGAATTGTCAAAAAATGCCCATTTGCTGCCTGAATATTATCATGATTGTTTATTTGATACCCTTGTATACAAAGGCTGCCTGTTTGTTGGCAGCGCATTACAATGGTTGCTCTTTGGTTCCCTTAAGGCTTAAGCCAATCAGTGGCAAGTTATGATGCAACCACTGAGGACTCTGTGACATGTAGTCCTCAAGCAAGGCTGCACAATACAAGTGAACAGAGGCTGATTTTGCAGTGGACTACGGTATCCAAAATTCCCTGCTCTAAAAAGGAGGAGAGCTCAGTCTTTTTCTGGACAATTATGCAGAGAGATCTGGGCAGAGAGCACACAGAACCAAGAGTGTGTGGATCTGCTACTGTGTGTGCCTACACTGGAAAAGAGCCTGGTGGGGACCTTGAGCTGTGTCCATAGAAGCTGATGACTGAGCCACTGAGAGCCTCTTATGATGCATACTGCGTGGCACAGACCTGATGCTCATACCTGTGCTCACCTTCAGAGTAACTGATCCTAAGAGAGAGCCGGTGAAAGTCTGATGCTGGGACTGAGCTTTCTAAGGACCTGATCTTAAGGACTGAGCCTTCTGAGACAACAGACCACCAGGCATACTGGACCGGATACGTTGCATACAGGAGTGGTGAGTGAAACAATTAAGCTTAACCCCTTACTGACCACAGCTAATGCCAGGGGAGACTGCTCTTAATTAGCAAACCAATAGTCATCCACTGCATACAGTTTAAAGAGACAGTAAAATGTGCACCACTGTACAGAGGAGCCCCAACGTTAGCAAGCTCAAATGTGCCAGTTAAGGAGCTAGGTATGTTACAGTCATTCTCAGAAGTACCCCTCTCAGGAAAAACATACACTCACCCACTATTGGAACTGTATGCATAGGGTGTGCACAAGGACCTATATTTTTTAGGGTTAGTTAATGCTGTTACCTGTTTGCATCAGTTAAAATTGGGTTTAGCGTTACTTCAGTTTAGTGCCGGATTTCATTTTAAAAATTGGGTCACCTTACTTTAAAGTGCATTTCTGATCAAAATGTAGAATCATTATATTAATTTCCACATTGCATATCAATTATTTCTAGCCTACTCCTATTAATCTGGACTATCTTGAAGTTTGTAAACTTACTTTGTGAAGATCCCCACACATTTACTTCCATGAATTCTGTGTCATATGTTGTCACTATGCCCTGTGAGTAGGCACTGCTATGTCAAAGAGCCTGCCTTCTGAACTACAGAGGTGCTGGGAGGAGGAGTTTTTAGTAGGAGGAATCCACCTTTGGTTTAGAAATTTCCCCCATAGTAATTTTTTCTGCTGCTAGATGACCTCAGTTGGCATCATCCAACCCATTCCCTATATAACCCAGGCTGTCCTGGACCCATCTCAGCCTGTACATGGTCAGTGAATAGCTCATCTCTCTGTCACTCTGCTTTCTTCTCCTATTAGCATGCTTCTTGTCAGCACAGGAAACTGATTGGCCCCTTGCAGTGCAACATCCTCTCCCAGTCTGAGCTCTGCTGCACAAGGATTGGCCAAATTCAGGTACTTACACTGCTTGGATTTAAAAAAAAAATGTACCGTATTTATTGGGGTATACAGCTCCCCGGCGTATAACGCGCACTCCAAGCTCAGCAAGGTAAAAAAGGAAAAAAGAGAAAACTTACATTTTTGCCCTGCGTCCATCGGCGGCCTTGTCCGGCGTCTGTCTGCGGCCTTGTGGGTGTCCGTCTGCGGCTTCCTTGCGCGCGGTCCGTCTGCGGCTTTGGCGGTGTCCGTCTGCGGCCTCCATCCAGGTGTCCGTCTCGTCCAGCGTGTCCATCTGCGGCCTCATTCCAGGTGTCCGCCTTGTCCAGCTCCATCCAGGTGTCCGTCTTGTCCAGCGTGTCCGTCTGCGGCCTCCATCCAGGTAAGCGTCTCCAGTGTCCGGTGTTCGTTTTTCGATTTTGGCGCGAGCCGAGAGGAGCCGGATTTCCTGTGTGTTCGGCTCCTCTCGGCTTGTCTCGGCTCCTCTCGCGTTGCTGCGGGCGGAGCCGAGCCTAGCCGAGCCTAGCCGAGACAAGCCGAGTGCGCAGCACTCGGCTCGGCTCGGACAATGTCGGAGACAGCGGGGATTGGCGGGGTATCGGCGTATATCGCGCACCCACGATTTTCCCCTGATTTTAAGGGGAAAAAAGTGCGCGGTATACGCCGATAAATACGGTATATATATTTATGATTACAAGGCTGCTAATAATAGGGTTCAACTTTAAACCCTTCACAGCCATAATTCCATTGATGCCAATAACTTCAACATTCTGCGGTACAAATAACCAAATATTTCCCAAGCAGTTGGTGATTTTTGTTATTAAAATGTGACTTCTTACCCTCATCTGAACCCATTTTAGATTTTATTTACTATGAATACAATTTCTGTTGAATCGCATCGTGGCGGAGCTAAACAAACATAACCTTACACATTTCATGCTAGCGATGTTTTGTCAACATGAAGCTTTCCTTACACTGCAGTCTTTCACATCCCGCTAAAAGGACACTGTGCCGTTTTATGAGAACCGATGAGAATGACACATTGTGGTCCTGCACTCAGAGGCTTCCCATTGACAGAGCTCAGATTGGGCACATTTCACAAACAAGGCTCAGTGTTGTCTCTTCTGCTGAACACACTGCAGAATGAGCGAGCAATTCAGCGCTCCGCAACCGTGCCAACCCGCACAGCTGGAGAGGCACGCAGGGCCAGGTGGTGGTGGAGCAGATGCAGGTCAGTGTACAAGTTTAAATGCCCTTAGCATTCCCCCATTTCAAATGGTAGAATGTTAGTTAAGACGAAGGAACAAATCAAGAATACATTGGCCAGCGCCATCTTTGATGTTGTGCTACGCACGTGCCTGGTTCAATCTATGGTAAACACAGGGCTAAATGTTCCACAAGCAGCACATACAATGGTATCGTTCAATGGATCCAATTGAAGTGGAACTCCCGAATAAAGTTTTCTAACATTGGATAGTGTGGAAAGGGGATAACCTGACCCAAGGGATAAGAAAGGTGGTCATCTAACTATCTAAGGGATGATATAGGGGACCTCAGTTGCGGCCCCTGAGATCACTTAAGGACCGCTGTTGATATTTAGTGAATTCCATCCTACAGAAATCTGTCAGAAACTGCAAACAGGCAACAGGGGATGATCAGAGACTACAGACATGCTACAGAAGATGGTCAGGTACTATATGCATGCTACAAGAGATGGTCAGAGGCCACAGGCATGCTAAAAAAGACAGCAAGAGACTACAGGCATGCTACAGGAAATTGTGAGAGACTACAGTCATGCTACAGAAGATAGTCAGGGACTATATGCATGCTACAAGAGATGGTCAGAGGCCACAGGCATGCTAAAAAAAAAAGACAGCAAGAGACTATAGGCATGCTACAGGAGATGATCAGAGACTACAGGCATGCTGAAAAAAGACAGAAAGATACTACAGGCATACTACAGGAGATGATCAGAGACTACAGGCATGCTAAAAAAGACAGAAAGAAACTACAGTCATGCTGCAGAAGATGGTCAGGGACTATATGCATGCTACAAGAGATGGTCAAAGGCCACAGGCATGCTAAAAAAGACAGTAAGAGACTACAGGCATGCTACAGGAGATGATCAGAGACTACAGGCATGCTAAAAAAGACAGAAAGAGACTATTGGCATGCTACAAGAGATGGTGAGATACTACAGGCATGCTACAGAAGATGGCAAGGGACTATATGCATGCTACAAGAGATGGGCAGAGGCCCCAGGCATGCTAAAAAAAAAGATGGCAAGAGACTACAGGCCTGCTACAGGAGATGATGAGAGACTACAGGCATGCTACAGGAGATGGTCAGGGACTATATGCATGATTGCTACAAGAGATGGTCAGAGACCACAGGCATGCTAAAAAAAGACAGCAAGAGACTACAGGCATGCTACAGGAGATGGTGAGAGACTACAGGCATGCTACAGGAGATGGTCAGAGACTACAACATGCTACAAGAGATGGTTAGAGACTGCAAGCATGCTAAAAGAGATGATTAGTGACTACAAGCATGCAGGAGATGGCCAATAACTACAGGCATGCTACAAGAAATGTTTAGAGACTATGGCCATGCTACAAGAGATGGTCAGATGCATGCTAAAAGGAGATGGTGAGAGACTACAGGCATGCTACAGGAGATTGTGAGAGACTACAGGCATGCTACAGAAGATGGTCAGCGACTATATGCATGATACAAAAGATGGTCAGATGAAAAAAACGCAACAGGAAGTGAAGGGAAATGTCTTTAAATCGCTCCTTTGACTCATGCCTCTGATATAAATGACCCCACTGGAAGGGTTATCGTCTACTGTTCTGGTGATTTTCCCTCGTGCTCTGTCCCTTTGACAGCTTATTTTTTGTCTGTATCTCAATTGGGGGGATTCCCCTTGACTTCCTGTTCCTGGGGTGCCACAGGAAGTGCGAGGAAATCTCCCCAAACGTATACATTTATCTCTGGAACAGGTCTAACTGTCCTGAACCACAGATCATCCTTGTTTGCTAGGACACTGTCGGCTGAGTTGCACAGTATCATTGGTTACTAAGACATAGGTGGCTGGGCCACACGTCATCGTTGGTTGTTATGGTGCAGTTGGTTGCCTGGGTGCTGAACATACATACTCCTGAAAATGCACTGAGAATGGAGTCTGGCCTTAGTGCTGCCGCCACCTCTTTCCATAAGTGCTGCCTAAAGTGGCTGCCTCTATTGGTCTCATGGGCACCAATACCTGTAAGTAGCTATGACTAAAAAACATTCTTGGAGTCACCACATTTAGGCTCCGTTCACATCTCCGCTTTCCGAATTGCGGGCAGAATCACAACCATTCGCAATAGCGGCAAACTGCGTGACACCGTTGTGTTGCCCATTGATTTTAATAGCACCCGAAACGCGGCATGATTTTCCCACAATTCGTCGGGCGACAATCGCAGTAAAAACGAAAGAACAGAATCGCAGGACGCTCGTCTCCCAAAATAAATACAGGAGCTTCATCTTCTTTTCTTCTTTCAGGCAACAAATCCCACGATTCTATTTGCACATTTTTACAGCGATTTTTGTCCCCATACGCGGAGATGTGAACGCAGCCTTGGATGTTTTCAGAAAGATGCTTTTTACTATGCTAGTAACAGGCTGTCTTTAAACTCCTGTTTTCAAGTACATTACAAGAGAAACAGGGGGTAATAACCCCTTAGAGGGGAAGTACCAGCATCCCGTTATACTAGGCATACAAGGAAGTAGAATGCAACAATTCAGGATTTTTAACGTACTGAACAGAGGTCAATCAAATTGATTAGTGACCTGTTTTATTAGAACCCTGTTAAAGCTTATAGATCAGCTTTTCTCAACCTTTTCTTTTTTTTTATGTAATATTTATTTTATTTTAAAGGGTAAGAAAGAAAAATTAAGCAAACTACACTGGCCATAATAACAGTGGTACATGTGTATCACTGCATATAACATATTTGACCAAGAGTTAAATGGGAGCAAAAGCATGAGGGTGCTCATAAACACTGATATATTTCTCCTCTGTAACCAAGGTCTATCCATCGGCGGATGCACTACTGTGGAAGAGATAACGGGTGTAAAAGACTGGCTCCTAAAGCCACAACCTCCCGGCCCGACTGCCAAGAGGGACCAGCCAGGAAAAGCATCCACCAAGGAGGACCTGGGGCACACCAAATAGGCAACCTCAATGGGCTAGGGTATCCTTCGATACTAAGTCACATTCTGTAGAATACTCAGCTACTGTGTAGAAAATACCACAGTAATACACTTCTCAACCTTTTCAACTCTGAGGAACCCTTGAAATAACTTTCCGGTCTCAGGGAACCCCTGCTAAAAATGACTATATCTACAGCTCATAATACATTAGTGTGATGATCAGTGGGAAGAATGCTCCTTTTACTTGTGGTCATTGGGAAGAATTACCCTTTACACATAGCTAAAAAGATAATTGGTGTCCGTGAGGCAGAAATTTCTTAAGGAACCCCTAGCAACCTCTGAAGAAACCCTAGGGTTCCATGGAACCCTGCTTGAGAAACCCTGTTATAGATTATAAACCATAAATAAAGATTGACATAGTCCTGAGGAATGCCTTATTACATACATCCCTCCATCACCCCATAACACAATTAGTCATATTATTCAACAATCTACAATATAGACTTTCATCATTGCTTGGTGGTAGGGTTCATCTTGACATGTTTCGTAAATACTTCTTCAGGAGCTGGAGAGAATATGTTATCTATGAATATACAAGTAATGGTATAAATATAACATATTGCCATTGATGAATACCAACATTCCTGATATAATTCATTTCTTAGTGTTTACTTAGAAAGTAGTAGCAGACCATAAGCCATTGCACAATAAAACCATATCATTCATTACCTTCTATGTTTGAAGAGACCTGGTAAACACAGACTGAGTGACAGGACCACAAAGGTACATCAGTCATAACTCAAACTTGGCTTTTTGGTAGCCTTTACAAGTTGCTTTCCATCAGGTGTCCGTATCTGGACGTAAGTAAAATGTTTTTGTAGAGAAAGCACTTTACTTATCACTCTTTGTTTACATCTCGGAGGATGAGAAACCTGTTCATTTCGCTGCTTCATTAACTACTACACACAGGGAGGTAGTCGGAGAGATGTCTAAGGGATAAATCCCCAGTATACAATTCAAGGCACGGTACTTTAAAAAGAATGGACAAGTTCTTGGGAGTAAAAAATGAGGTGTTTATAAGATGGGCAGATATGTAACGTATGTTTATAAAAGATGTCTCTTCCAGCTGTAACTTCACATTCCAATGTATTGGACTTTAGAAATGTGTTACGGGAAGACTTACACCATGGCTGCACCTTGTATACCACGACATCATGTTACTGTCTAGTCAGAATCTCTCACAGGGCACTGCCTACACATAGTCTGTACATAGGCTAAAATAACGGACATACAGTTTCTTACGTATGTGAGTATCTTTAGATAAGCTAGGAAATATTGCAAATGTTTTGGCAAACATAGTCAAAACAGAAAGTTATAGGAAACGACTCCAACGTGAGGGAATCCCTTTGGCTGTCACCAGAATCATCAGAAGGCCCCATTGGAAGATTGTATTCTTAATGTGATGACGACCAAAAAGGAGTCTATGAAAGAAAAGTGCCCTATGAATGAAGGAGGCGAACCATTCAATAATCCCCCATCCTCCATTTATAGAGTGCTTTTTATTGCTGGAAGCTATAGTACGGCTTCTATAAAGAAAGGGCGGAAAGAGTAAGCATAGTTAACACTCTTGACGAGTGCCTATGACAGGTCCATGAATTAGCTTGTGTGTGACCACGCTGGACTGACTGGATTGGTCACTGGTCTTGAGTTCCTGAGTAGGTTAGGTATTCATGTGGGCAAAAAGAAAGGAATGCCTTCCGGTGCATAGTGCCCAGTGATGGATGATGGTGATGGACCCTCTTAGGCCCCGTACACACGACAGAGGAACTCGACGTGCTTGGCACGTCGAGTTCCTCGTCGAGTTTTGGGATGAAGCCGCCGAGGAGCTCGGCGGGCCGGCTTCTCCCATAGAAGAACGAGGACAACGAGAAAATAGAGAACATGTTCTCTATTTTCTCGTCGAGTTCCTCGGCGGCTCCATCGAGCCAAAACTGTACAGACGACAGAGATTCTCGGCAGAATCCGGGTTTTGACCGAGTTTCTCGGCGAATTCTGCCGAGAATCTCTGTCGTGTGTACGAGGCCTCAGAGATTGGGCTGCTGCCTTTTCTGTGCGACCTTACCTTCGTTTCAGCATGTAGATTTGGATAAAATAGAGGAGTGCTCGGTGTCAACAGAAATGCAACTTCCAAATTATGGTTGTAGACGTTTATTACAAAGTAGCATGTATATCAAGCCAACGCGTTTTGGGGGGGGGGGGAGACTCCCCCTTCTTCAGGGCTGTTACTGCCTACTATTTGACGGAAACAATTCTCATGAATGCTTATGTTGGATCAAGGCTTCAGAAACCAGAATGGCAGGATGTCAGCATCCTGCTTTCTGAAGCCTTGATCCCAGTCATGGGAATTGTTCCCATTAAATAGTAAGCAGCAACAGACCAGAAGGGACTACATATTCCCCCCGGATTGATGTACATGTTGCTACTTTTTAATAAGCGTCTACGAACCATACCTTGGAAGTTGCATGTCTCCCTTTTATCCAGGTCCATGAATCTTTTTTTTTAATCAGCCAGCGGGCTGTAAAAAAAAAAAAAAAACTGAAGGGATTCTTCCATCTACACAAGTTATATTCTGAGGGACTCCTCAGCTCTCAGAGTACACTGACCGGCCTGGTTCGGTTGCAGTGCCGATCGAACAAACATTTTCCATTAAGCCCATGTGATCGACTTCATGGATTAAAATTTGGGTGGTTCCTAATTACTTGGCCAAATTTCTATCTAACTATGGCCAGTATCTTTTACAGTTGACAGTCAAGGTGGTCCATGGCTGTACATAGTCCTCCGTTCCTCAATTCTTTCTTATGCCGCGTACACACGATCGAAAATTCCGACAAGAAAACCGTGGATTTTTTTCCTAAGGAATTTTGGCTCAAACTTGTCTTGCATACACACAATCACACCAAATTCCGACTGTCAAGAACACGGTGACGTATAACACTACGACGAGCCGAGTAAAATAAAGTTTAATGCTTCCGAGCATGCATCAACTTCATTCCGAGCATGCGTAGGATTTTTCTCCGTCGGAATTGCATACAGATGATCGGAATTTCCGATCAGCTCTCAAATTTTTCTTGGCGGAAAGTCTGACAGAAAAATCCGTTGGAGCCTACACACGGTCAGAATCAGACTTTTCTTGTCGGAATTTCCAATCGTGTGCATGCGGCATTAGTTTGTTGTAGGATGTGATGATTATTTGATCCCAAAACACGGTTCTGCTCCAGCGTCTTGCATTTTAGGAATATGGAATGACATTTTCACATGCCGCCCCCAGAAGCAGCATCTCCATCTAAAAGTATCCTACTTTATAACTTTTTGTCAATAGTCAATTTAGATCCTATTAACCTTGTAGAAATTCAACTCCCTATGGAATAACTCCATATTACTTGAATTGTTATAACCTTTAATGTGTTTTCTTTCCAATTAACCCCACTCATTAAAGTGCTTTGAGTTGGGAGTAATCCCAGGGGGTTTGTGTGTCTGCTAAAGCCTGGACGGAGAGGGGGGGTTATGTGATTGGTGGCGGTCTGAGGTATGTATATCTCATGTCTGTGAGCAACTGGTCTTTGTTACAAACAGATAATAAAGAGCCTAATTAAGTAGGAATGCTAAGCGTGTGTGAGCTGGGATATATGAGCCCTTGGCTGCTGGAAGCACATACAATCAACATATTTTTGGCTGACGAAAATAAGGTTTTGTCCATTATTATAATGTGTATATAGTAAACTGGCTAACTGCATTAACTAAATATCGTTCATAACAACGGATACTAACAGCAGACGGTGAAATCAAATTGTTTTTATCGGACACATATAAGAACAATCAGAATTATTCATTTATTCTACGTGGAAGCATTTAGTTGTATTGTGTATTTTGTGTATTTTGTGTGTGTAAAGCTAAAATCTAAACTGTGAATTTAGCAATGGCTACAGCTGGCCATAGATGGATAGAAGGATTATTGGCAGTGGAAGGGTTAAAAATGAACTTCCCCCTTATTAGAAACGCAAATCACAAAACAAACACACCTTTTAAAATAGTTAGTAATGTTAACCTGCAAACAGATAGTTCCTTTCTTGCGGTGTCCATTTTTACTAAGGGCAGATGAATCCATCTCTCTTTACTTCCTGGAACTCCAGCTAAAACTCCTCATGCGACAAGAAGCTTCCAGGATGCAGCTGTAAGGCCAGGGTGACATCACCAGTGCTTTAGAGAAACCAGGAAGTGGAAAAACAGTACTTGTAAAGTAAAAGCAGAAATGTTTTATTAATTAATGAATGTAAAATGATTTCCTTTCAGCATGCAAAGCTGTATGCTGTTGTGATTTTTAGTGAAAGGGAAGAAAGCTCCACTTTAAAGTATAACTAAAGGCAAATCTTTTTTGTTGTTGTTCTGTATAGTGGAGTGGAGATGAATTAGAAAACCTGTCGGGTTATTATTGCGGCCTTTGCCCCTGTTAGGGAGAATCACCCTCTCTATTTCTCCTGTTTACCATTATCATTTAAAGTAAAAGAATATTCCATATTTTGGGTTGTCCCTAGAAAAGTAATAGAGGGGAAATCATCCAATGGGGACACTAGTTCTGGTGACCTGGGGGTCCCCAAGAGATTCCCTTAATTTGTAGAGATTTCCCCTCACTTACTGTTTTGGCTATGGGACAGGAAGTGAAGGTTAATCCCCCCAAAGGGACAAAGATGGCAAAAATAAACCTTACAGGGGTTATTTTCTGCTCCTAAATGCCCCTCTATGTTTAGCCTATGGGGGGTTGATTTACTAAAACTGGAGCATGCAAAATCTGGTGCAGCTCTGCATAGAAACCAAGACCTCCTACTGTCAAGCTCTCTCTTCTCCTCCTCCCATGCTTGTCTCCAAGATTTCTCCAAAGCCTCTCCCATTCTCTGGAACTTACTACCTCAACCTGTCGGGCTATCCCCTACTCTTGCTACCTTTAGGTGATCCCTGAAAACTCATCTCTTCAAGAAAGCCTATCACGTCTCCAACTAATATTTTACCACTTCTATCAGCTCATTTACAACCTTTTGTACCACCTGCCCCACCACATTAGATTGTAAACTTTTCTGAGCAGGGCCCTCTTAATCCTCTTGCATTTTATTGTATTATAACTGTATTGTCTCCCTTTTATATTGTAAAGCGCTGCATAAACTGTTGGTGCTATATAAATCCTGTATTATAATAATAATAAACCAATCCACTTCCAGGTTTTATTGTCAAAACGTATTAACCACTTAAAGTGGAGTTCCACCCAGGAAAAAAACATTTGCCCAAAAATCTTAAAAAAAATTGAAAAAAAAAATGTGAAAAAAAAAAAATGTATACTCACCCGAAATACCTGTTGCTATGTGGAAGTTCGTAATCTGCCTCTTCCGTCGCCGCGGTCCGTCTTCTTCCTCATCTTCTCCTAGTGAATGGGGCGCGCTGCTTTCTGGGAACTGTGTGTGTTCTCAGAGAGCAGCCGCCTATTCACAAGTCGGCGCGAGACTCGCGCATGCGCAGTAGGAAATGGGCAGTGAAGCCATAAGGCTTTACTGCCTGTTTCCCCTAGTGTGAATGGCGGCGCGGGACCTGCATCGATCGTGGGATCGGCATCGGGGGGCCATCAGCGCGGGCAAGTAGGACAGGTAAGTGTCCTTATTAAAAGTCAGCAGCTACACTGTTAGTAGCTGCTGACTTTTAAAAAAAAAAATTTGCGGGTGTAATTTTTTGGGGGGGGTTGTGGGGGCTTTAGGAGGAGTGGGACTTCCTGTCCCACTTCCTCCTTCCACCGAGGGGCTGGTAAGGCGAATAGCTTAAGGGCAGCCCCTCCCTGTAGGCGATTGCCTGGGACACATGACAGGTCCCATGCGATCGCCTGTCCAATGAGATAGCGCAGCGCCGCTCGCGCATGCGCAGTGGGTGCCCGGCCGTGAAGCCGAAAGCTGTCACGGTCGGGTGCCCACACTTATGATGAAGACGCCAGCCGGGGAGGGGGGAAGAGGAGCGGAGCCCCAGCCGGCGCGTCGCTGGAACGTGGAGCAGGTGAGTGTGTGTTTATTAAAAGCCAGCAGCTACACGTTTTGTAGCTGCTGACTTTTAATAAACACAAAAAAATGCCTGGAACATCCCTTTAAGGACCCGCCGCTGCCACAACCGAGATATCCATCTTTCCTGTGAGCGGTCCTTTAAACGATAAAGGTTGTCTCCGCGGCGGATTCGCCGCGAGATCACCGATATCAGCGGTGGGAGAGGGCCCCCCGGCGGAGGCGATCGGGTGCTTTCTCCGGCTCGGCTGGGATACGAGTGAGGGCAAGATGGCCCCCACCCGTCTCCATAGCATAGCAGGGCAGAAGCGACGTCATACGTGAGTAGCGCCCGCATATGAAAACGGTGTTCAAACCACACAAGTGAAGTATCACTAAAGTTTAAAGTTGATTGGATACCATGCACTGCTGCAACAGATTTTGCACTCTCCAGTTTTAGTAAATCAACCCCTATATGTCCTTGCGCACATAGATGCTTACAGGCGTTTAGAGAAAAACAACATTAGCGTGTTCAGGAGAAGAGCGTTTGGGCAAATAACTGCCAGACATGTGTACATGTAAAGGCGCGTTTATTCATTTCAACAGCCAGAATAAATGATAATTAATAAATTAATAACTTTTCGTGTGCCTGAATGCATCTAAATGTGCCTAAACGGCATGAAAATGCAGGAGGCATTTGAAAAAGAGCTGGGACCAGTGTGCACTAGGCCTAACATTATCTGTTCTAAGAAAAGGTTAAAGATCTCAAGGCTTGGGTTCTGCATTGTATAATAATAAGTGGAAACTCAGCCTATCCCCACATTGTCCCTTCACTGTCAGTTCAGAGCAGTTTGTGGTCTGCCTGTTCTAAGGAAAAACTAGAAAGGTGAAAAATATAAATCAGAAGTATGTCCAAAGCTATTTTGGCTGTACTTCTCCTGTAGGTTACAGGAGTGAACTTAGTTCTGCATTCCTGTAACCCAGATTCAGCCAACAGCGGGCTATAGACCGCTGTCAGCTGACATCACAGAGCTGGTCGAGACAATGATGTCGGAATCCAGTCAGATGTCCGGCCGGCAGCTGACTCGGCCTCACAGCGTGCCACTGTGAGCTTAAACCAGCTGTCCCTGCCCTCTCCACAGCCCAGCGATCCACTGAGCGCTGGAGGGGCAGAGCACATATTTGTGACTGACAGTTATGGTCAGTCAGTTACAGTAGCTAGCTACCCTCTAACAAGGAATTTGGAATTTTGCAAGAGTCTCACAATAATAGAAGGTACTTTTCTGAGTTAAGAATACTTACAACATTAGACTATATATTTTTTTAAACCAGAGTTTCACTTTAAATTAGTTCAGATCCGCTTTAAAAACCCCATCTATGTTAATAGTGAAGCTTAATTTGATTTCATAATTCAATATATATAAATTTGTTGGGACCACTAATAGCTCAATGTTCATATGTGTAGACATCATTGTCTATCTGGTGAACAGGAATGTTTTTTGTTTCTACAGCAGTTCACTTAAAGCGAGGGTTCACCCGAAAAATACATTTTTAACATTAGATTGAGGCTAATTACGGGAAGCACAATCGGGTGTTTTTTTTAAAATCAATGCAGTACTTACCGTTTTAGAGATAGATGTTCTCCGCCGCTTCCGGGTATGGTCTTCGGGACTAGGCGTTCCTATTTGATTGACAGCCTTTCCGACCATCGCATACAGCGCGTCACTAGTTGCCGAAAGAAGCCGAACGTCGGTGCGGCTCTATACGGCGCCTGCGCAGCGACGTTCGGCTACTTTCGGCAACTCGTGACGCGCTGTATGCGACAGTCGGAAGGCTGTCAATCAAATAGGAATGCCCAGTCCCACAGACCATACCCGGAAGCGGCGGAGAACATCTATCTCTAAAACGGTAAGTACTGCATTGATTTAAAAAAAAAACACCCGATTGTGCTTCCCGTAATTAGCCTAAATCTAATGTTAAAAATGTGTTTTTCGGGTGAACCCCCGCTTTCACTCAGTTATACAAAAGGCCATGGATATGTGACAATCATTTATTAGCTCTTTCATGATTTGTTTTGAAAACTGTGACAGAAGTGTGTTACCTGATAAAAATGTGGCTTTGATCATAACTCTACTGTAGTGAAAGCATGTGTCTTCTTTGGGATACAAAAGAGCCCTACAAGACCCCTCCATGTAGCATCTCAACATGGTTACCTCCTAGACCTAGAGAATGTCATTGACGGAACAAGACCATAAATCTGTATGCAATTCCCTGAATACACTTCTGGGGTTCCAGAATACTAAACTATGACTTTATCATGGCATATGAGGTCCCAGCTTAAAAAAGTTGTATCTCTATAATTGAATCAATATTTAATTAGTTAAAATGGGTTATGACATTGTAATGTGTGCTTGTAATAAATAGTAAGCAATCAGTGGATCTTGGGCAGGTCATGCTGACACTAGTAGCTTGGGGGAACATGGGAAAATAGCTCATACCTGCCAAGCTCCCATCCTGTACCGGAGGGTGCTATGACTCCTGATTACAAAGCTTCTTTCAGGGGAGGCATATCAGTGTGTGTTATGCTGTATAGATGTCCTCTGCTCCATAACTGGCACCATTTCTGGAAGATGGTCAGCAGAAGCCTGAGGCACTGGATGGGAATTTTGGCTTTAATAGTTGAAGCACTGCATAGGAGGTTTGGCTTTGATAGATAAAGCACTGGATGGGAGGTTTGGCTATGATTGGTGAAGCACTGGATGGGAGGTTTGGCTATGATTGGTGAAGCACTGGATGGGAGGTTTGGCTATGATTGGTGAAGCACTGGATGGGAGGTTTGGCTGTAATACATGAAGCACTGGATGGGATGTTAAAGGGGTTGTTAAGGTTCAGGTTTTTTCACCTTAATGCATCCTATGTGTTAAGGTGAAAAAACACCTTGCACTCTCGGGCCCCCCAGCCCCCCTCGTCCCCCCGATGGTTTCCCCCTGCTTGAGGCAGCTCGTCATTGGAGATTGATAGCAGCTCAGTCATTGGCTTGTGCTGCTGTCAATCACATCCAATGACGCGCTATGCCAGGGGGCGGGGCCAAGTGATAGTCTATAGCCAACGGCTGTATCACGGGAGCGCACCCACAACTAACCCCCTTGGGAGAGAGCTTCCCATGAAGGGGGTTAGCGCTTGCAGGGAGGAGCCAAGACAGCCGCTGAGGGACCCCAGAAGACTAGGATTGGGGCCACTCTGTGTAAAACTAACTGCACAGTGGAGGTAAGTTTAACACGTTTGTTATTTAAAAAAACAAAGCCATACAACCCCTTTGAGGTATGATAGGTGATGCACTGAATGGGAGGTTTGGCTATAATGTGAAGAACTGGGTTGGAGGTTTATTGATGATAGGTGAATCAATAAATGGGAGATTTGGCTGTGATAGGTGAAGCACTGGATGGGAGGCTTGGTGATGAGAGCTGAAGCACTGGATGGGAAGTTTGGCTATGATTGGTGAAGCACTGGAGTGGATAGGAGGTTTGGCTATTATAGGTGAAACACTGGATGGTAAGTTTGGCTGTAATAGATGAAGCACTGGATGGGGTGTTAAGCTATGATAGGTGAAGCACTGAATGGGAGGTTTGGCTACGATGTGAAGGGTTGTGTGGGAGGTTTGTTGATAGGTTAAACACTGGATGGGAGGTTTTGCTATGATAGGTGAAGCACTGGATGGGAGGTTTTGCTATGATAGGTGAAGCACTGGATGGGAGGTTTGGTTATAATAGGTGAAGCACTGGATGAGAGGTTTGGCTGTGATAGCTGAAGCAAAGTATAGTATATTTGGCAGTCTGGTTGAGATAAGTGATACGGTACTTTAGATGGGGAGTTTGGCTATAAACTGGAGGATTGCCAGTTATAGGTAAATGCTGATCTGTTTTTTTTCACTGATTGCAATTTATGTTGCACATGCCTACAAATGCTGTTTTTTATTCATAGAAATAGACTAGAGCACCTTTTTCGGCCTAAAAATATTATCATTATTGAAAATGTGAGAATTAGAAGCGTATCTAGGGCTTTCTTTTAGCATCCCCAGTGGCCAATGAAAGCTATGGGATAGCAAATGGGAAGTATGTGCAGTTCAGGAGGGCAGCATTTAGTGGAATCCTAGTAGTGCCTAGGAGGCAGCTTAGCATGAAAGGTGGGTTATGTATGTCTTCCTTTACTAGAAGTATGAAAGTTCTGGCCTTGGTGTAGACCAGAAAGATGCCCATCTAAGTGTGATGACAGGAGTCAGAATTTGGATTGTCCGAAGAAAAGTAATAGAGGGGAAATGTTATATGGGGACACTAGTTCTGGTGACCTGGGGTGCCCCATGGAATTCCGTTAATTAATTTGCAGGGATTTAGTCTCACTTACTGTTTTGTCCATGAGACAGGAAGTGAAGGTAAATCTCCCTAAAAGGACACAGGGGGCCAAAAAACTGACAGGGGTTTCAACCCTCCCTTGCTTTGCCTACAGTTCTACTTTAACCACATGCCGACCATTATACGGCGGCAGGTCGGCTCATTCCTGCAAATCTGTGGTCCCTTTTACAGCTACAGCGGGCACGCGCACGCCGTGGTGTGGCAGGGGAGCCGATGCGCATGGCCGGTGGCTACGATGTCTGCCGGCCACCCGCGATAGTTCCACAGAGAGACAGAATGGGGATCTGTCAATGTAAAAAACAGATCCCTATTCTGACAAGGGAGTTCAGAGTGATAGTCTGTTCCTAGTGATTAGGAACAGCAATCTCTTTGTACTCCCAGTCAGTCCCCTGCCCCCACAGCTAGAAATCGATCGCCCCCTAGTGTTAATCCCTTCTCTGCCCGTGATATTTATACAGTAAACAGTGCATCTTTTATACAAAAATAGAGCGACAATTTTGAAAAAAAAACAATGTTTTTTACTTTTTGCTATAATAAATATGACGCACTCTTCTGGAGTCTGAATGTGGGCGACACACTCTTCTGGAGTCTGCACTCTTCTGGAGTCTGAATGTGGGCGACACACTCTTCTGGAGTCTGCACTCTTCTGGAGTCTGTGGGCGACACACTCTTCTGGAGTCTGCACTCTTTTGGAGTCTGAATGTGGGCGACACACTCTTCTGGAGTCTGCACTCTTCTGGAGTCTGAATGTGGGCGACACACTCTTCTGGAGTCTGCACTCTTCTGGAGTCTGCACTCTTCTGGAGTCTGAATGTGGGCGACACACTCTTCTGGAGTCTGCACTCTTCTGGAGTCTGCACTCTTCTGGAGTCTGAATGTGGGCGACACACTCTTCTGGAGTCTGCACTCTTTTGGAGTCTGAATGTGGGCGACACACTCTTCTGGAGTCTGCACTCTTCTGGAGTCTGAATGTGGGCGACACACTCTTCTGGAGTCTGCACTCTTCTGGAGTCTGAATGTGGGCGACACACTCTTCTGGAGTCTGAATGTTGGCGACACACTCTTCTGGAGTCTGCACTCTTTTGGAGTCTGAGTGTGGGTGACACTAGTTCTGGTGACACCCAGGGATTATGTCACTTTGAGGGATTTCTCTCACTTCTTTTTTGGCTATGGGAAAGGAAGTGAAGTGAAATCCCCTCAATGGGGACACAGATGGCAAAGAAAACCTGACAGAGGTTATAGCCCTCCCTTACTGTATTGTAAATGAAAAAAAAAATGTTCTTTAGTTCTATTTTAGCTGGTATGCGGAGGATGGTGGGGACTCAGTCTAAAAGAGGGTGCAGCATATTACACATGGGGCCATGGGGGTAGGGGTGTAGTGTCTGCAGACCCTAGCAACTGCCACTGCCAGAGGAGGGGGAGGGGTAAGCGCTCAGATAGTAATTTTAGGGTTATTTTAGTCCTTTCACTGTTGGACTTTTTTTTTTTCTTTCATTTTTGCTAAATGCTGATTTCTGCTCTCCAAGCATTCCATAGTTTGTGAAATGATGAAGGCCCCAGTCACACCTCTGACATACATACACCTGGATGGCAAACACAAATCTTTTATTTTTTTGCCCAACAAGTATAGGGCAGTCCATTGATTTCAGTGCGCTGCCCTATGCGCTCATGGCGTGTTCCAGTTTGTTTTATTTACTGCGCATTTTGCCATATTTGTTGTATTGGCAAAATACAACACTGGCACTACAAGCGCGAGGCACATATTTTTGCATGTTCCGGGATTGTGTGGAAACGTGGCAGCCTGCATGTCAGGGCACCAGTGACAACCACCATGTCAGGGCACCAGTGACAACCTCCATCCTTGTCAGGTCACCATTGGCAGCCTCCATTTCAAGGCATCAGTGACAACCTCCATGTCAGGGCACCAGTGACAACCTCCATGTCAGGTCACCAGTGGCAGCCCCATGTCAGGGCACCAGTGATGACAACCTCCATGTCAGGTCACCAATGACAACCTCCATGTCAGGTCACCAGTGGCAGCCTCCATGTCAGGGCACCAGTGACAACCTCCATGTCAGGGCACCAGTGACAACCTCCATGTCAGGGCACCAGTGACAACCTCCATGTCAGGGCACCAGTGACAACCTCCATGTCAGGTCACCAATGACAACCTCCATGTCAGGTCACCAGTGGCAGCCTCCATGTCAGGGCACCAGTGACAACCTCAATGTCAGGTCACCAGTGACAACCTCCATGTCAGGGCACCAGTGACAACCTCCATGTCAGGGCACCAGTGACAACCTCTATGTCAAGGAATCAGTGGCAGCCTCCATGTCAGGTCACCAGTGACAACTTTCATGTCAAGGAATCAGTGGCAGCCTCCATGTCAGGTCACCAGTGGCACTAAGAATGAGGGACACCTATCAGCAAAAGTATGTAGGCATAGGACACACCCTTTTCCACGCCCCCTTAAAGAAGAATTGTACAAAAAAACAAAACAAGATTGGTTAAACCCACAAGTGCTTTTTTTTACCACTACTATTCCTTTATATTGGCCTTTGGAATTTACAAATGTAGAAATTTAGAAATCAGATGAAGGGTTTAGGGCTGGAAAACACTTTTTGAATGATAAAAAATGCATTTTATATACATCTATATAGATCAGACCAAAATGAGGGACAAATGAGGGACATAGGGACATTGCTTGAAATCAGGGACAGTCCTTCGAAATCAGGGACAATTGGGTGCTATGTCCATGTCAGGACACCAGTGGAAGCCTCTATTTCAGGACACCAGTGGAAGCCTCCGTGTCAGGACACCAGTGGAATAGGGTGACCACATTTCCACACTACCATTCAGGGACACCCCCCTCACCTCCCCCAACAAAAGATATGGGGGTGGGGGGCGTGGGGAAATGTAGTCTCGGAGTTGATGGGAAATTAGGCGGCGGGTTTTTTGCCAGGTGAATGTGCCACTTGCCACCAGATGCAGTGCCACTTGTCACCCATAGCCTGCCACCAGATGCAGTGCTGCTGTCACTCCCTCTGCATGAGCCACGTGTGAAGAAGGAAAGGAGTGGCGTCACTATCTGGAGAGTGAAGATCACACCAGTCCTTGCTGCTTGTGGCTGGGTGCCGGAGAAGGAGGAGGTGCCGAGGTGGGTGGGGACAGCAGTGTTGCACTAGGCGCAGGCCTCGCTCCCAGTCTCACTGTCTGAGAGTAAATTGTCACTGGTTGCAAGACGCCAGGCAGCGCCGGCCCTAGCGAACAGTTCCGGAAATGTAGTTATTAGTTAGTAGGGGGTGGCGGTGTCCTCTATTTCATTCCGGGACATTGTATTGTCCCGGAATGAAGGTACCCGGGACCAGGGACAGACATGTCAATTAAGGGACAGTCCCAGGCAATCCGGGACATGTGGGCACCCTACAGTGGAAGCCTCCATGTTTCTCTCCTGGCAGCTTTTCCTTTGTGTTGGGCAGTTTCTAAAGATTCCATTATTTGGCTCAGTCCTGGTTTTTGTCAGCTGTCTATGACTCGCCATGGTACTGCAGATATCACAGTAGTCCATCAAGTCACCTGTAAGTCAGCCTTTCATGTCCTGGCATGGGTCTTGTTACTGGAGGACAGATGTCCTGGATTAATCTCTTGCTGACAGGAGGACATGCGCTCCTGATGATCCTGGGTAGGATACCAGGAATGTGGAGAAATGACAGCTTGGTCTAACTGGGCAGACTGAATTAAGCATCAGAGAGTCTTTGCCCTCTCTGCATGTGATCCCTTCCCCCTCCAGGCTATGGGCTTACTAAGTGTTTAGATAGAAGCCGTGTTGGACCTTCTTAAAATTTCTGGCCTAAGCTTCTGAGCCAATGGGCGCAGAGCGTAATATAAACATATTAGGTGAAGGGGGAGTAAGGGATAAGATTAGAGCAGGGTTGGGGGGGGGGGAGGCTTGGGGGACAGGGCGACGGTGGAATGTGCAGAAACAGCATTTTTAAGCACGGTGTCATAATGTGAACATATCCATGGGAACAATGTGCCAGCCAGGATCACCATGGTAACACACCGGTCCAAATACAATGTCACAGGACCTGCAGCATCATCCTAAAAATGGCATTCTTTTTGGTAAAGCGCTACTTTGTTCCCCGTATGTTACTATGCACTTTGTTCTATGAAAGTCTATGGCAAAATGTTGCCTTAATTGCTAAAATAAAACTCCACATGAAGGAAATACAATTTATATTAGATTTGTGTTCATACTTAAAATTGTGTTAGGCTGCATACACACCTGAGCGTTTTGTCGCCTGAAGCGCGACGCTCAAAGACGCTAGAGGGGAAAAATAACATTATTCTCTAAGGCGATGGTTCACATCTCCAACGCAAAACGCCGAACGCCGAAAGAATGCCGAACGCCTGAATTTGAAACAAGTCCCGGACCCTTTATTGACGCGCGAATCGGGCGGCTTGGGCGTTTTACATTGATGTCAATGACCTGTACAAAACCGCGGGGAAAACCGCTGCAATTTGTCGCGACAAATCGCGGTAAAAAACGCCGCAAATCGTCTACGCCTAGGTGTGAATGCAGCCTTAAACCCTCAGGGGCAGATCCACAAAAGCATTACGCCGGCGTATCTATTGATACGCCGGCGTAATTTTAAATTTCCCGCGTCGTATCTTTGTTTTGTATCTACAAAACAAGATACGACTGCATCTCGGGTCGATCCGACAGGCGTACGTCTTAGTACGCCGTCGGATCTTAGGTGCATTTTTTCCGCCGGCCGTTAGGTGGCGTTTCCGTCGATTTCCGCGTCGAGTATGCAAATTAGCTAGTTACGGCGATCCACGAACGTAACTAGTTACGTCGTTTGCGTTCGGCTTTTTCCGGCGTATAGTTAAAGCTGCTGGCTGGTGGCGTACTCAATGTTAAGTATGGCCGTCGTTCCCGCCTCGCATTTTGAATTTTTAACGTTGTTTGCGTAAGTCGTTCGCGAATAGGGATTTGCGTAGAATGACGTCACTCGTCGTAAGCATTGGCTTGTTCCGGTTTAATTTCGAGCATGCGCACTGGGATACCCCCACGGACGGCGCATGCGCAGTTTAAAAAAAACGTTGTTTACGTCGGGTCACGACGTATTTACATAAACCACGCCCCCATCACAGAGATTTGAATGGCGCGCCATTACGCCGCCAAAGATACACTACGCCGCCGTAACTTACGGCACAAATTCTTTGAGGATTAAAAAAAAATAATAAGTTACGGCGGCGTAGTGTATCTTAGATACGCTGCGCCCGGCGGATTCTTACACAAAGGTACGTGGATCTGCCCCTCAGAGTTTTAAACACATAAAGCACAATAAAAGAAATATTCCCCAGTAAAGTATCAGTTAACTCTTATCTCAGCACTTGAGGTTTACAGTTTTCAATGCTGTTTGGTCCTGCTTTCTCAGTGCTGCTTCCCTGAACTTCACAGGAAAGAGGTAACAGTGGACAGGGCAGTCTGGGACCCTTCTGTTAACCTAAAACCACTTGCCGACTCCCTAACTAGAAATGTGCGTCATGATTTTGATGTTGAAGTGGTTATAAACCCTGGCCCGGATTCAGATACATTGGTGTATCTATCGGCGAGGCGTAACGTATCTCAGATACGTTACGCCGCCGTAAATTAGGGCGCAAGTTCCGTATTCAGAAAGAACTTGCGCCCTAAGTTACGGCGGCGTAACGTATGTGGTCCGGCGTAAGCCCGCCTAATTCAAATGTGGATGATTTTGGCGTGTTTTATTTAAATTACATGTGACCCCGCGCATTTGACGTTTTTTACGAACAGCGCATGCGCCATTCGTAAAAGAATCCCAGTGCGCATGCTCGAAATTACGCTGCAAATCGTCAATGCTTCAGACGTGAACGTAACTTACGTACAGCCCTATTCGCGAACGACTTACGCAAACGACGTAAAATTTTCAAAATTCGACGCTGGAACGACGTCCATACTTAACATAGGATACCCCTCATATAGCAGGGGTAACTTTACGCCGGAAAAAGCCTACCATAAACGACGTAAAAAAATGTGCCGGGCGGACGTACGTTTCTGAATCGGCGTATCTCCCTAATTTGCATATTTCTCGCGTAAATCTACGGAAGCGCCACCTAGCGGCCAGCGTAAATATGCAGCCTAAGATAAGACACTCACGCTGGTCAGATCTTAGGGAAATCTATGCGTAAGTGATTCTATGAATCAGTCGCATAGATACGACCCCGCATTTTTAAACTTTATGCTACAGGTAAGCCTATATTAAGGGTTACCTGTAGCTAACCAGGATATCTCCTGCACGGTAAGGAGATATCCCCTGTGCCCTGTATGTGCCGATGGTGTTGGCACATGCGGATACAGTGAATATCTCCTAAACTGTAGCAGCTTATAAAAAATTCAAGGCTTATCTGTAGGTAAAAGTGGTTATACAGGGTTTACAACCATTTTAACCGCTTGCTGACTACTGCCCGACGATATACGTCAGCATAATGGCATGGCTGCGCAAAGGGACATATCATGTACGTCGACTTTAAATCGCGGTATTGTGGGTGCTTGCCCGCTGCGCGCTCCGTGACCGTGTGCGCAGCAGCGGCAAACTCGATGCTTGCTTCCCTGGTCTGCCTAGCAACATGACAGAGATCTTCTGCTCCCTGTCATCCAGAGCAGTGATTTCTGTCATGCTGTAATGATCCCATCCCCCTACAGTTAGAATCACTCCCTAGGACACACCTAACCCCTTGCTCAGGCCCGGATTCTCGTACGAGTTACGCCGGCGTATCTCCAGAGTCCGAGCCGTCGTATCTATGCGCCTGATTCTTAGGCCCTGTACACACGATAGAATCTATCCGCAGATAAATCCCATCAAATGGGTTTCTGCGGATAGATTCTATGGTGTGTACACTCCGGCGGATATTTATCCGCGGATATTTCTGAATTCCAGCAGATAAATATTTGTCGACATGCACAGAATATCTATCTGCTGGAATCGGATCCCACGGATGGATCCGCTCGTCTGTACAGACTCACCGGATCCATCCGTCCAAAGGGATTCCCCGCACGCGTCGTAATGATTTGACGCATGCGTGGAATTCCTTATATGACAGCGTCGCGCCCGTCGCCGCGTTATAATAGCGGCGACGGCGCGACACGTCATCGCCAGAGGATTTCAGCGCGGATTTCAATGCGATGGTGTGTACACGCCATCGCATAGAAATCTGCTGAAATCCTCGAGAGGATTTATCCACGGATACGGTCCGCTGGACCGTATCTGCGGATAAATCCTCTCGTGTGTATGGGGCCTTAGAATCAGTTACGCATAGATTTGTATTAGATCCGACCGGCGTAAGTCTCTCACGCCGTCGGATCTTAACTGCATATTTACGCTGGCCGCTAGGGGCGTGTACGCTGATTCACGCATAGAAATATGTAAATCAGCTAGATACGGGAATTCACGAATGTACGCCCGGCCGACGCAGTACAGATACGCCGTTTACGTTAGGCTTTTCCCGGCGTAAAGTTACCCCTGCTATATGAGGCGTACATGCGGCGTACCAATGTTAAGTATGGACATCGTTCCCGCGTCGAATTTTGAAAATTTTACGTCGTTTGCATAAGCCGTTCGCGAATAGGGCTGGGCGTCATTTACGTTCACGTCGAAAGCATTGGCTTCTTGCGGGTTAATTTGGAGCATGCGCACTGGGACACTTTTACGGACGGCGCATGCGCCGCTCGTAAAAAGCGTCATTTACGCGGGGTCACATTAAATTTAACTAACACACGCCCACATCTACCACATTTGAATTAGGCGGGCTTACGCCGGCCTATTTACGCTACGCCGCCGCAACTTTGGTTTGAGAATACGGCACTTGCCTGTAAAAGTTGCGGAGGCGTAACGTAAATAGCATACGTTACGCCCGCACAAAGATACGCGATTCTATGTGAATCCGGGCCCTAGTGTTTAACCCCTTCCCTGCCAGTGTCATTTACACAGTAATCAGTGAATTTTTATAGCACTGTTCGCTGTATAAATGACAATGGTCCCAAAATAGTGTCAAAGTCTCCGATGTGTCCGCCATAATATCGCAGTCACAATAAAATTGCAGATTGCCGCCATTACTAAAAATTAATAATAAAAATGCCATAAAACTATCCCCTATTGTATAGACGCTATAACTTTTGCGCAAACTATTCAATATACACTTATTACATTTTTTTTTACCAAAAATATGTAGAAGAATATATATAGGCCTAAACTGAGAAATAAATTTGTTTTTTTATATATTTTTGGGGGATATTTATTATAGCAAAAAGGAAAAAATATTGCTTTTTTTCAAAAATGTCGCTCTATTTTTGTTTATAGCGCAAAAAATTAAAACCGCAGAGGTGATCAAATGCCACCAAAAAAAGCTCTATGTGTGGGAAAAAAAGGATGTCAATGTTTTTGGGGTGCAAAGTCACACGACCGCGCAATTGTCAGTTAAAGCAACGCAGTGACGAATCGCAATAAATGCTCTGGTCAGGAAGGGGGTAAGTTCTTCCGGGGCTGAAGTGGTTAAATACAGTATTCGTAATTATCACATTACCTCTAGAGGGCAGCGTGACTCTTATAATGGTACTCAAACCATCCTGACATGCCCCGCCATATTGTCATAGACCATGCCACTGCCATATTCTTGAGGATCCTCTGCGCTCCAGTGAATGGTAAACCATTATGAGTATCATAATCCTAATACCACTACATATATATGAAAAAAACATACAAATTATACATAAAATCAACTACTTCCTAATCTGTATTGTTGCATAACAACCCTAAATGAATTACTGTCATATGAATGATTATTATATATTAATACAAATCAATATGTTACATCAAAATAAAGAAATTTATAATAACACCATGAATTGCCAGATGTATCAAACGTTACTAACAACAAATACTATAAGACCAATAATGAATTACAGTCACTGGAATTATATATAGAAAAAAATTGAGATTATTAAAATGATTATAATAAAATAAATTAAATACAATAGGATAAAATATGTAAATGGTTCCCAATTAATTAATTAATTAGATGATGGACATTAATTGTTGTTTATAAAACTATTTATATCCCAATCAACATTTAACCCCCGTGGTTGATGAGATCTTAATTCATATATCCAGCGAGTTTCGCACCAGGATATTTAAAGGGACTATATTAGTCCCCCTCCAGTGTGGTATACCTACTTCAATACCAAGACCTTCACCTGAGATGGGTCTTCATTATGCTTTAGGGAAAAATGCCTAGACAAATTGTGTTTGGGAAAGCCCTTTTTTATATTTGCCAGATATTTGCCTATCCTAACATGTAAAGTTCTCTTGGTCCTCCTCATATAATGTTTTCCACAGCCACATTGTAGTAAATACACTACATTCTTAGGCCCAGATTCTCGTAGATGGGCGTAAAACTGTGCGGGCGTAACGTATCTGATTTACGTTACGCCGCCGGAAGTTTTACAGGCAAGTGCTTTATTCACAAAGAACTTGCCTGTAAAGTTGCGGCGGCGTAGCGTAAATCACCCGGCGCAAGCCCGCCTAATTCAAATTAGCCGGGTAGGGGGCGTGGAGCATTTAAATTAAGCGCGTTCCGCATGCGCCGTCCGGAAAATATCCCAGGGTGCATTGCTCCAAATGACGTCGCAAGGACTTTGACGTGAACGTAAATGGCGTCCAGCCCCATTCACGGACGACTTACGCAAACAACGTAAATTTTAAAATTTCGACGCAGGAACGACGCCCATACTTAACATTGGTTGCCCCTCATATAGCAGGGGAAACTTTACGCCGCGCAAATCTAACGTAATCGTCGTGACTTCACTGCGTCGACCATGCGTACGTTCGGGAATTCGCGTATTTAGCTAATTTGCATACTCGACGGGAAAACAATGGAGACAACACCTAGCGGCAAAAAAAAAAATTGCATTTAACATCCGACAGTGTAAGAGCCTTACGCCTGTCGGATCTAATGGATATCTATGCGTAACTGATTCTAAGAATCAGTCGCATAGATACGACGGCCCAGATTAGGACTTACGATGGCGTACATTGCGTTGCGCCGTCGTAAGCCCTTTGAGAATCTGGGCCTATGTATTATATCATGTTGTAATTATTTTTATTTGGTAATATTTAGCTGTGGCAGTAGAAGAAAATGTCATAGTTCTAATAGAATTAGAACTTACACATACAGGGCATCTGCGTCAGGGACAAAAACCTTTAAGATTGCCAAAAAAAGTGGGTCTAACTGGTGGTTCTACAACATTTCAGGCTATAAGATGTCTGAGCCCAGGTGCTTTTCTAAAGATAACTTTAGGATATTCAGGAAGAACAGGGCCCAAGATGAGATTCATGCTGTGTCACACATTTCACAAAGCCTGCCTTCTGAACTACAGAGGTGCTGAGAGGAGGAGTTTCAGGAGGCAGAGTCAGTACAGGAATCACAGCAGGCAGCAAGGTACCATGGGATATTTAGTCCTTAGAAATTGAAAGTAAACCGTGAAGGAGAAGCTGCAAAACATACAGGAAGTTGTATAAAGAAGTGGCCAGACACTAAAGCCCGGTACACACGATCGGAAATTCCGATGAATTCCATCGGAGTTTAGATAGAGAACATGTTCTATTTTACTCCGATGGAATTCCGATGTGAATTTAGTCGGACAAAGGTCCGATCATGTGTACGGGGCTTAAGCGGTTGGTAAGACAAATGAGTCTGGTAGCAGCATTCATAGGGACAGCCTATGTAAAGGTAACCCGATGGGTAGGGAGTTCCAGTGGTCGAGGCGAGAGATAACCAGGAAGTGAATTAGGAGCTTTGTGTTGTCATTGGTTAGGAAGGGGAGTATTTTCGAGATGTTGCAGAAGTTGAGGTGGTAAGCTTTGGAAAGTGATTGGATGTGGGGCTGAAAGGAGATTTCAGAGTCCACGATAACACCTAGCACCCTGGCATGTGGGGATTGGTTGTGCCATTGATCTTGACAGAGAATGGCTCCTTGGGACTCGGGAGGGATCCCCCCATAAACACTGACTGTATTGATGGGGGAACCAAGCAATTTGCAGGAAAGGAAAATTGCTCCATCTATGCCCATCGGTATGGACTGTACACACGATCCGAAAAACGGACGAAGATCTTCCACTTATTTTTTTTGCATGCCAGTCGTATATCAAAAATGGAGAGGTTGTAAAAGATAATAAAATTCTTGTACGACAGAATAAAAATACGGTGGTGTCATGTGTTGTAGTGTATTGCTATTGTACTGTATTTTCAGGTGACAACTGCACTGGTTAAATTAAAATCGGACGATCTGGTATTATAGGAGAACATTTTTCATGTTTGTCCAATCGGATAATATCGCATGAACTGTCGTGATCGGATCTCGAAAGCTCTGTACTAACGATCCGATTATCATACATTTGCTTCAAAAGCGGTATTTTTCAACCCATTTTTGGATCGTGTGTACGGGCCATTGGTCAAGGTGGACAACATCTGAGTATGCCTCAGGCCTCGTACACACGACCGAGTTTCTCGCCAAAAAACAGCAAGAAACTTGCTGGGATATATTTTTTTGCCGAGGAAACCGGTCGTGTGTACATTTTCATAGAGGAAACTGTCGAGAAACTCAACGAGCCAAAAAGAGAGCATGTTCTCTATTTCCTCGACGGGAATCGAGAAACTTGCCTTGTCGAGTTCCTCGACAGCCTAACAAGGAACTCGGCGAGGAAAACGATGTGTTTCGCCCGTCGAGTTCCTCGGTCGTGTGTACGAGGCTTCAGAGATGCATTTGATATTCAGCTAGCACAAACCCCTTCCGTTACATTAGATGGAGGGGAGTGTGTTCATGGGCGCAAGCACCATGTATGAGATCAAGTTAAAATTTGGGCTTGTACTTTATTTTCTCTCTTTTTTTTTTAAGTATGCTATCTTCAAAATCTCAACTTGTTAAAATCTCTTTCCTGTAAATGGGCTCACTCTTGATGCAAGTCTAGGTTTTGTCTGATGTCTCACTCCTTGGGAACAAAAGAATTTAAAAAATCCTCCTCTGTAGAGGCACCACCCTCCTTTTCACCACTACTCCTCAGCTCATTAAAATGCCTGACCCTGCTCCCCTTTCGCATTCACACATCTGCTTCTTGTTAAGGGGTTTCAGGGTGGGATGGTCCACATCTAAGGGGTGACTGCATTGGAATTATACATGACTAAGACATGTGAGTTTGCCAAAGCTTGGGGGCGGAGGGTTTGGGGGGCACAGGTGATTGTCTTAATGGCACTGCGTTATCAGTCTCATCTACATTATGTGTGTATATTATGAGAGAGATGAAAGCGGAGATCGGATCGCAAAAATGATCTCCATTGACTCACATTTTCTGGTTTCGGCCTTTATGAATAACATGAAAGTTCTGTAGGGTGTTGAAATCTTGGATAAAATATTGCAATGTATTCAGGAAACCTCTGATTATTAACAAAACATCCAAATAGGAGCATGCCCACCTTTTTTTCTTAGAAAATAGGTGCAGGAACTCAATCACGACCCTGTTCAGATTTCAAAAACAGTAGAAGGGTCTTAAAGGGGCATTACATGCCAGGATTGCATTACATACAGAGTGCAGAGTTCAGGGGGTTACACACAGAGTGCAGAGCTGTCACTTGTAAACACAGAAACCAGACTTCTGTCTTTACAAGTGATTGTGGTGAGTGGGCACCAAAGGGTCTGAGCCAGAGGTGGTGGAACTGAGTTCCTCCAAGTTCCCCCTGAAAAAAAGCCCTGCTTATCATACAGATTGAAACATCAAGTCCTATTAGCTCTACTGTGGGCCTCAAAACAGAGTCATGGGTAATTGCCCCCATCATCCGAGCCATTCTGGCTGGGGGTTAGTCAGCATGCTCACCCCCTCCCTTGGGACTACATCGCTGCGGGGAGCAGACTGACTAACCCCCAGCCAGAATGTCTTGGATGATGGGGGCAAGCTTACTGAGGATGAACAGGAATTGAGAAATTCTGACAAAGAAAAAAAAAACATTTAGAAGGGAAATCGAAGGAAAATGTAAGTCAACCAACAATGGACTAGCTTAAAGGAACCTATTTAGAAAATAAAAAACAAACCTTTACAACCCCTTTAAGTGACAACTGCCTGATATTACACCAATAATCTGCTGAACAGGTTAATAAAATAGCTTTGTTTTTTCTAGACATGCACATATCTGGCAGCCTGTAAAGACCTTTGAAAGGTTGGCAGTTAAGAAAAACAGACCTGTCCGCTCTTCATGAAAACAGATGAGCAGAGACCTGGCAGAGAGGGCCTGTGTGTTCATTTAGTCTTATTTCTGCCAAGTTCTGTGCACTAACAACTTCATCCATCTATATTTTGTCTTACTGGGATATGCTGGTCCACATTGATATCCTACAGGAGCTGCCATTAGTGGCATAGGATCCAAGGTGGCAGCACCCACAAATATGGCCATGGCCCATGGGAGTACGCCTCGTCTTACTGCTTCTGCTAACCCTTTAACCAGTTCCAGCCTGGGCCAAGTCCCAAACATTATGGGGCAGATCCACATACAATTGCATGGGCGCAAGTATGTGAGATACGCTACGCCGCTGTACCTTACTTTTTAAAGCTTTGAATCCAGAAAGAATTTGCGCCGTAAGTTACGGCGGCATAGTGTATCTCTCGCGGCGTAACGGCGCGTAATTCAAATCGGCGAGTAGGGGGGCGTGTTTCATTTAAATGAAGCGCGTTCCCACGCCGAACGAACTGCGCATGCGCCGTCCCTAAATTTCCCGCCGTGCATGGTGCTAAATGACGTCGCAAGGACGTCATTGTTTTGACGTGGACGTAAATTACGTCCAGCCCCATTCACGGATGACTTACGCAAACAAAAACAAATATTTTAAAATTTGACGCGGGAACGACGGCCATACTTAACATTGCGTACGCCACCAAATAGCAGCTTTAACTATACTCCGAAAAAAGCCAAACGGAAACGGCTTAAAAGAATGCGACGGCTGCTCGTACGTTCGTGGATCGTCGGAAATAGCTAATTTGCATACTCGACGCGGATTACTACGGGAACGCCACCCAGCGGACACCGAAGAAATGCATCTACGAGCCGAAGGCGTACGAAGACGTACGCCTGTCGGCTCTAACCCAGATGCCGTCGTATCTTGTTTTGAGGATTCACAACAAAGATAGCAGAGACCCTGGAGAATAAAATAAAATTAATAAAGTGGTTGTTGTTGCAATTTTTTTATGTTGCACAATTTTTGCACAGCAGTTTATTAAAAGCCAATTTTCAGGAAATAACACACTTAAGGGCTCTTCACACGGTCGGACCGTATGTCCGCTTTTTCATCCATCCGTGTACGGATGAAAAAGGAACATACATTGGTCCCTATAAGATCGCGGGTGTCAGCGGATGAACATCCGCTGACACCCGATCTCGCCTGGTTCCGCATTCCTCTGATTCTGCAGACGGAGAAAAAACCCTATTTTTCCATCCGACATCGGATTGGGTGAACACGGACAGACGGTCCTTGTTCACCCGATCCCCCCATAGGGGAGAGCGGAGATCTGACAGGGCGGTCCCTGCACAGTGTGCGGGGACCGCCCTGTCATCCGCCGGCTCAGTGGGGATCAACGGAGCGATCCCCACTGAGCAAGCGAAGGTTCACGGGGCGGATCATTACTAAATTAAAAAGCCCTAAATTAGTTTTAATGAACACAAACACAATATAATACAACATTTTTGGGTTAAACAATAAATAGTATATAGATACCTAACATGTCACTCTTTAAATTTTATACGCCTGTGGAACAGTACTACAGTACTTAAAAAGCCTTTACAGTTTACCACTGTAGAGTTACACAGGAGGTCTAGTGGTAGTATTATTGTCCTTGCTCTGATATTTGCGGCGATCCCTCACATATGTAGTGCAATTATCATTTACATATGCATACAGGACCTATGTGCATGTGAGCACGGGGTAATCGGGTGCCTTTTTTTCACATTTTATTATTTATTTTATTTTAAAAAAATTACATTATATTATTATTATTATTATTTTTTTTACACTCTATCTTTTTTTTTTTTTTTTTTTTTTTTACAACTTAATTTCTGAAAAATATCCCTTGTGCATGGGCTGTGAAGAGTTTATATGGAGAGATCTGGGATCTCTTAGACTCCATATCTCCCTTCTGGCCTCCAAAGCATCTGATCAAACCAAGATTACTTCCGGTTTCTGACGTCACACAGTGGAAGAAACAACATTAGTTCCTCTGACTGTGTCCAGGGAAGCCAATGCTGCTGGATGCATCTGGGCTCCCTGATGGAATGGGAGAGCCTGATTAAGGCTGTGATAGGAAGGGGAAGAGCCACTTTTTACCACCTGTAAAAGTGATCCAGTGGCTGTATAGCTGCTTGGATCCCTTTTACCTAAAAGAGAATAACAGGATCATAACTAAAGCTGCAGCTATATCTATAACCACTTCAACCCAAGGCTGTTTGTAAGTGGCCTAAGGACGGGAAGTGGTTAAATTATAAACCTAAATCATTTACCTCCTTATATTCCATCTTATTTTGAGAGTTAGGAACTAGGGGCCATATCCACAAAAGAGATACTCCGGCGTAAGCCGTCGTATCTCTGGTTCTAACTTTGGAACTGATCCTCAGAAGCAGTTTTCCTAAGTTAGGCAGAAGATCCGACATCTGTAAGAGACTTACACTGCCGGATCTTAGGATGCAGTACCGCATCCGCCACTGGGGGCATTTCGAGTCGAAATGCCTCTGCTAGTATGCAAATTAGCACTTAGGGCGATCCTCAAAGCTTTTGTGCCTAGTTTTTTCGCCGTAAGTGTTAGTTTGCCTGGTGTAAAACTAGGGCTGCTTTTACAAAGTGTAAAGTTAGTCACACCTTGTAAAGGCCCATTCAAGCGACGGCATTTGGTATGCATTCCCGAGGGAGAACTCCACGGCAATTTGTAAATTCCAAACCGGCATGGGTTCCCCCCCAGGAGCATACCAGGCCCGTAGGTCTGGTATGGGTTGTAAGGAGACCCCCCCTCCGCCGAAAAATTGACGTAGGGGGTCCCCCTACAATCCAAACCAGACCCGTATCCAAAGCACGCTACCCGGCCGGTCAGGAATGGGAGTGGGGACGAGCGAGCGTCCCCCCCCCTCCTGAGCCGTGCCAGGCCGCATGCCCTCAACATGGGGGGGTTGGGTGCTCTGAGGCAGGGGGCCCCTCCACCCCAGAGCACCCTGTCCCCATGTTGATGAGGACAGGACCTCTTCCCGACAACCCTTGCCATTGGTTGTCGGGGTATGCGGGCGGAGGCTTATCGGAATCTGGGAGTCCCCTTTAATAAGGGGGCCCCCAGATACCGGCCCCCCACCCTAAGTGAATGGATATGGGGTACATCGTACCCCTACCCATTCACCTGTAGGCAAAAAGTAAAATGTAGTAAACACACAACACAAGGCTTTTTAAAATAATTTATTATTCTGCTCCGGATGCCCCCCCTGTCTTCGTTATTAGCTCAATTAGCAGGGGGGGCTTCTTCTTCCACTCTCCGGGGGTCTTCCGCTCTCCGGGGGTCTTCTCCGCTCTCCGGGGGGGGCTTCTCCGGACTCCGGGGGGCTTCTTCCATCTTCTCCCCTCTTCCGCTGTTGACTCGGCGAACCCCGGTTCTTCTGCAGCTCTCCGGTGCCTTCTTCTTCAGCGCTGGCTGCCTGCTATGTTTGTGTGTTAGCTCGATTTCAAACAGGCAGCCAGCGCGGTCTTCTGTGGCGTCAGGGTCTTCTCTTCCTTTCTTCCGATGTTGCCTCGTCGCCTGTTGTCGCTGTAATGATGGAAGCGCGCCTTGCATCACATTTATATAGGCATCACCGTCCCATCATGCTCCGGCAGGTACCCACGTGGTGGGTGCACGTGGGTAGGCACCCACCACGTGGGTACCTACCGGAGCATGATGGGACGGTGATGCCTATATAAATGTGATGCAAGGCGCGCTTCCATCATTACAGCGACAACAGGCGACGAGGCAACATCGGAAGAAAGGAAGAGAAGACCCTGACGCCACAGAAGACCGCGCTGGCTGCCTGTTTGAAATCGAGCTAACACACAAACATAGCAGGCAGCCAGCGCTGAAGAAGAAGGCACCGGAGAGCTGCAGAAGAACCGGGGTTCGCCGAGTCAACAGCGGAAGAGGGGAGAAGATGGAAGAAGCCCCCCGGAGTCCGGAGAAGCCCCCCCCGGAGAGCGGAGAAGACCCCCGGAGAGCGGAAGACCCCCGGAGAGTGGAAGAAGAAGCCCCCCCTGCTAATTGAGCTAATAACGAAGACAGGGGGGGCATCCGGAGCAGAATAATAAATTATTTTAAAAAGCCTTGTGTTGTGTGTTTACTACATTTTACTTTTTGCCTACAGGTGAATGGGTAGGGGTACGATGTACCCCATATCCATTCACTTAGGGTGGGGGGCCGGTATCTGGGGGCCCCCTTATTAAAGGGGACTCCCAGATTCCGATAAGCCTCCGCCCGCATACCCCGACAACCAATGGCAAGGGTTGTCTGGAAGAGGTCCTGTCCTCATCAACATGGGGACAGGGTGCTCTGGGGTGGGGGGGCCCGCAGTGCGCCCCCCTGCCCCAGAGCACCCAACCCCCCCATGTTGAGGGCATGCGGCCTGGCACGGCTCAGGAGGGGGGGGACGCTCGCTCGTCCCCACTCCCATTCCTGACCGGCCGGGTAGCGTGCTTTGGATACGGGTCTGGTATGGATTGTAGGGGGACCCCCTACGTCGATTTTTCGGCGGAGGGGGGTCTCCTTACAACCCATAACAGACCTAAGGGCCTGGTATGCTCCTGGGGGGGGGAACCCATGCCGGTTTTTTCGTTGAAAATTGGCATGGAGTTCTCCCTCTCAGGAATGCATGCTGAGCGACGCTGTCATTTTTTGTTTTAATTATTTGTTTTCCCGGCGCGTCTTTTTTTCACCCGTCGCAACTTTAGTGTCCCGTCGCAATCCACAAAGCCGCCCAGCGTCAATTACGTTCGCGCGATGCACGTCGGGAAAATGACGTCACACGCATGCGCAGTACGGCCGGCGCGGGAGCGCGCCTCATTTAAATTGTAAACGCCCCCCGGAGAGGAGGAACGCCTTACGACGGCGGCACTTAACTTACACTGCTTGAAATTTTTACGTAAGTGCTTTGTGGATCAGGCACTTAGGTAAAAACTTTAAGTCAGTGTAACTTAACTGCTGAAAGTTAAGTTACGCCGCCTGGCTGAGGATTTGGCCCTAGGGTTCTAACTCTGCTTGTTCTTCGTATTCATATCCTCTTACTTTCTAATGCTAGTATACATCTCCAATACAGTCATTCTGGCCATAGACCAAACAAGAACAAATAAGGCACTGGATTCACATTTTCTAAGGGTCACTGAAATTGTCACTGGGCACACTGGTTTCGCTTCCACAAAACATGGACTCCCCTCAGGAACCAGGAAATTCTGGTCATCAAGTCATTGCTGAAAAATGGAATAATATAATACCCTAAAAGTATGGATGTACTCAACTTTTTAATTTGGGTTGGGAGATGAGGGATTTGTTTTTTTATTGCTGTCTGCGTCCCTGCTAGGGAGTGCGCTCCCTAATCGCCCTAATCATCACCAGTGTCATCAGGAATTTAAGTGAGGCTAACTCACAAATTATGAGTTGTGACCAGAACAGGAATAAACAGGAAATCTTCCCATGAGCTATCTAAAGCCTCATACACACGGTCGGATTTCAAAAAACTTTTCCGTGGATTTTTGTTCGAAGGGCGTTGGCCATGAACTTGGTATGCATACACACAGCAGGACTTTTTCAGCCATCAAACATGAACGTTGTGACGTAAATGACGTACTATGTGGTTTTTCTTCTCTTTATTGCCACCCTTTGGGCAACTTCTGCTATTGCTGGTTGATCTTTTGCATCGTTTCTGAGCATGCGTGTTTGTACTTTGGACTCAAGTCCGATGGACTTCTGTACACACGATAGGACTTTGCTCCATCGGACTTTTGTTGCCGGAAAGTTTGTCTGTTTGCAGAGCGATCATTTGTCCGATGAAAACCGGAAAAGTTTATCCGATGGAGTGTACACACGGTCGGATTTGATGAAAATCCTGCTCATTTTGAAGTTTCTTGTCAAAAAGTCAGATCCTGTGTATGGGTCTTAACCCCCCTGGCGGTATTCCCGAGTCTGACTCGGGGTGAGATTTTTGGGCTACGATCGGTAACCCCGAGTCAGACTCTGGGTCGCCTCGCAGAATCCACAGGCAGGGTTTACTTACCTTGTCCCTGGATCCAGCGATGCCACCGCGCTGTGTGAGCGAGCGGGACCTCGCTTGATTCACACAGTGCCTCTGTGTGCCGCCGATCTCGGTTCCCTGCAACGGTACGACGCACGGGAGCGGAGAACGGCACCAAATTCAAAAAGGTAAACAAACACAATACATACAGTATACTGTAATCTTATAGATTACAGTACTGTATGTAAAAAATACACACCCCCCTTGTCCCTAGTGGTCTGCCCAGTGCCCTACATGTACTTTTATATAATAAAAAACTGTTCTTTCTGCCTGGAAACTGTAGATTGTCCATAGCAACCAAAAGTGTCCCTTTACGTCAAAAATGGTTTTAGAGCAGCTCATAAAAAAATAAAAGTAATGACAGCGACAATTGTGCAACTGAGCAAATTTCAGTGATTTTGAGTTGATTACATTATTGAATAATTTTTATTATAATTATATTATTATTTGTTATAATTATTTATAATTATTTATTATATTATAATTTATCATTTTGTTTTTAAAAAAAATTCATACCCGGGATGCCTACTAGACTCTTGTTTGGTCAGATTTAAGTGAGTTATTCCTAAGAATTGCAGGCCTACAGTATAAAACGCCAAATTTCCTTGCAAATAATGGTACCGCTTTCAGCACCTTTTTCTGAAATAATCATACCGCCAGGGAGGTTAAGAGGGCATTTCCCTTACATTGGAAAGATATCCTTCCATTTCCCATTGAGTCTACAAGACAATAAGTGAAGGGAGCTCTTGCTAATGGCAAAAAGAAACTGACAGTAGTTTGAACCCTTCCGTACTCTATCCAAAATGAAAAAAAAAAACACCAGCCATCCACCACTTAGTTTAATCACTGGGTGATTCACCTTGCCAATATCTGTTTTGTTTCGCAATTAGCACAGCCGTCTCTGTCCACACAGTCATGTCATCCATTCTTGTGTATCTGTGAATAGGAAGACCACAAGTCCCAACTGCCACTGTGGAGGAAGAACTCACAGATCGTGCCAGCTGCGGGGGCGCGATCATTTACTTCCTTCATTCCCATAACAGAAGGTCTGTACCTCTGTATAAACCTGAAGTCTGTGCATTCCACATGTGATGTACTGATTACAAAAAAAGGCCTGAATGTAAAATTTTTATAAATACACGCTTTTATTTTTAAAGTGTCTGCATGTATTACATTTTTGAAAAAGCAAAAAATACCTTTAAATTCATTGTTGATTAACTCAATAGCTCTACTGGTAGTCTGTTCCAAGTATTCAGTACTTTTTAAGAAGGACAATACTTACTGATGTTAGGCTGCTTTCACACTGACCAGTTGTTCTTCAGTTTTTGTCTTGAGTGAGTGAGGCCTCGTACACACGACAGAGAAACTCGACGTGCTTGGCACGTCGAGTTCCTCGTCTCGTTTTGGGATGAAGCCGCCGAAGAGCTCGGCGGGCCGCCTTCTCCTATAGAACAACGCGGCCAACGAGAAAATAGAGAACATGTTCTCTATTTTCTCGTCGAGCTCCTCGGCGGCTCCATCGAGCCAAAACTGTACAGACGACAGAGATTCTCGGCAGAATCCGGGTTTTGACCGAGTTTCTCGGCGAATTCTGCCGAGAATCTCTGTCGTGTGTACGAGGCCTGAGTGAGTGAGTGAGTGAGTGAGAAACTTATATAGCGCAGCACATGCAAACTAAATCGCTTCTGGACGCCTTACCAAAGGCAGAAGAAAAATGTATGACAATTAAATCCTATGGAGCTCTTCACACTGGTCAATTGCAGGCATAGGCGTGCGCAGCCTATTGCATTAGGGTGTGCACCCCAAAGCTCAAAAACACACAGACGCGTGTGTGTGTGTATATATATATATATATATATACACACACACACATACACACATACACACAATCCCATTGACTGGTGTTTGATAGCTGTTCTGTCCCGCCCACCCCGACATCACCGCTGAGTTTTGACAGCTGGTCTTACTCTCTGCAAGCAGTTACATTACCTGACAGTTTCACACACTGAGCACTCTGCTGCCTGTGAAACAGTTTCACAGGCAGAGCGGGCCACACACTCTCTTGAATGCATTTCAGAGCAGATCTCAGAGAGACAGTACGGGGTGATTAGGGTGTGCCCAGACACACCCCGTGCGCACACCTATGATTGCAGGTCATTTGCAATTTTAAAGGTCCTGTATGCTGCATTTTTGGTGCAGTAAAAATAAGCACCAAAAACACACCTCCCCATTGAAGTAAAAGGTAAATGCATCAAAAATACATTCGCTATTGTGTTTTTTAGTGCATTCTTGGAGTCACGTGTACTTTTTTCACAGGTGCAAAATACACCGGAGATGCGGTAGAAATGCATATGTGTTTTTACCGTGATTTTTTAAAGAAGCAGTGTGAAGTAGCCTTAATCCTGAAGTTTCCACTTGTTAGTTTGACGCTATGTCCCTCTGTGCTTGAAAACCAACTCCTGAAAAAAATTATGTCTAGGGGAGTCATGAAGTGGTTCTAGCAATTATGCCGGCCATAGACAGTTCAAATCTCAGCCAGTGCATCAGGAACTGGCCGAGATTTAAACCATGTATGGGCAGGCTGAATGTACCCAAGTTGATCGATCAATCAACTTGGTTAAAACCCGCCGGTCAAATTCTATATGCAATGATTGCTAGTGCTGGTTATAGTCACTAGCAATAATCACTGTGTTCTCCAGGCAAGGAAGGCTTCCCCAGCCCCACCGCGAGGACATAATGGCTTCACGGAAGGGATTCCCTTACCAAACTGACTGTGTTAAAGGGGAAATGAAATGATGTGCTTTTCTGCAACCCAAGGTTGCAGGAAAGAAAATTACTCCATCTATTTCCGGCTTTTCCTTACACCCCACTCCAGTGTTCTACTCCTGAGCCCGAAACTCTGGTCTCTGGGCTAAGCCTCAACGTCATCACGTACAATACAGGGACATAAAACATGTAGAAGGGGGAAGAAGACAGTCACATGTTACAGAGCAGTCTGTGGGGGGACCAATCACAGTGATGGAGGGAGCCTACTAGAGAGAGGAGTAAGGCAAGTATTTACACTTAACTCTCTACCACTAGCATGTAACCCTTGCAGGAGGCGGCGGGCACTGCCGATGGAGGTTTTTTTTACTTTCATGGATTTGGGCTTTAATCTCAGCTTCATATTGAAAATACTGTCCCCTGAACCTTAATGACACCCTATGTATTTAAAGTTTTCAACCAATGCCCCCCTATCCCTTCCTTCCTCATTAATGTACAAACCTAGGCCCGGATTCACAAAGCACTTCCGCCGACGTATCTCGAGATGCGCCGCGTAAGTGCAAATATGCGCCGTCGTATCTGTGCGCCGTGCCCACAAACTAAGATACGCCAGAAAATAGGCTTCATCCGACCGACGTAACTTGCCTACGCCGGAGTAGAGTGGGCGCCTATTTACGCTGGACATATTTGGCGCTCCTATTGATTTTCTATTCACATATGCAAATGAGGGAGCGTCCGTCCGACGCAGTGCGAGTAAAGTCATACGTCCGGCGTAAAGTTATGCCCCATAAAGGAGGTGTAACTCAGCAGCATCCATGCAAAGGGCTGCACCAGGGAACACAAGCCGTCATTTTTTACGTAGTTTACGTAGGACGTGAATATGACTAGGCGTAGGTTACGTTCACGCCGTAGGCAGTGATCCGACGTATCTTGTGAGCATGCGCACTTAGATGCGCCCACGGGACGGCGCATGCGCAGTTGGCGATTTGTACCTGCCTGTGTACCGGCCCATCATTTGCATGGGGTCACGCCTCATTAGCATGGCTCACGCTCACTTCCACTGACTTACGCCTTGGAAACCAAGCAAAGATTTGGAAGCACTAGCTTTGTGAATTCAGTGCTTGCCTCTCTGCGCTGCGTCGGCGTAGCGTAAAGGACATACGCTCCGGCGGCATAAATATGCGCCAGTGTCTGTGAATCTGGGCCTAAGTTTCCCCACTCACTCCTGATATACTCCCCCCACCTCAGATCATTTTTATATCTTTGTAGGTGAGGTCTCCTGAACTGCATTACATTATTCTAAATGGAGGTCTGGTATCAGGCATCAGGACCTCCTAACTCCTGAGGGTGGTCCCTCTAGAGTTGTCCCCCAAGAATTCTACTTGTGTTCCCTGCAGCCTGTCCATACCATTTTCTCATTTTGTAATCATCTGAAATAAGGCCCAGAAATTATTTTCTTGTGTAGTTCTGTACCCCAATATTTAGTGTACATCAGTTTTTGGCAAAGCTGTTCTGTGTGATCCTATTCTGGGAAACTGTCTACTTAGACCTGCTGTGTGACTTGATCATTGTTGTCCTGCAGTGTGACCTAATCATGGTGGTCCTGTAATAAGACCCTCTCAGTCTGTGGCTTCACTTGCCTGGTCAGGACCTCTATAGTTTGTTTTTCTCCTAATCCCCTTGTTGAGTCCCGTGACCATCAAGCGATGTATTAGCTTCTTCTAATCATGTAAAGCTGGCTTTAGGTGGATGCTGAGAAGCAGTGAGAGAGGAAAGGCTGCGTCTGGTGATGTGCACAGTTTCTGCATTCCTCAGGAGCCTCAGCAACCAAAGCCAACGGCAGGCAATTTTGTCATGTACACATGGCACAAAAAATGCAACTTCTAATATACAGTATGTGTGTGTGTGTATATATATATATTTATATATATATGAGATGGGCTTGGGCGTGTTCGAAATCTCACTTGACCGATCCCGCCAGGAAGCCGAAACTACACAGCGCTAAACGCGGGCAGTGAGACATTTCCCGATCTGTGCAGCTGTGGGCCACAAATTGTCTCATCGCCTGTGATTAGCGCTGTGCGGTGTCGGCTTCCTGGCGGGATCGGGCACGTGAGGTTTTGAACACGCCCAAGCCCATCTCTAATATATTTTACCCAAATTGTGTTAAAAGTGTGTAGGGTTTAAAGGATAGGTCTGGAGTCTGTGGAGAAGTGGATGAAGGAGAGTCAGGTGCACTATGTGTACACCATTCCAGTGATACTGACAGTGCACTTGGATCCCACCTATCCTTTATTCCAGTGACACTGACCATGTACCTGGCTCCCACCCATCCACCCCCCACCAGGTAAGTGAACCATTTCCTTGGGTCCCTTGCTGGCCATCCCAAGCCCATTGTGTCCACCCCCTGAGCTACAGTGAGATCTTTGGCCAACCCCATCCTACACCAGATGCCTGCACAGCACTCCTCCCTGTCTTCTTCCACTCTCCAGCCAGTCAGTCAGTGCAAAGCATAGCGTGCATGGCTCACAAGAATGATGTCATGCCTTCTTCCTTGGTGTACTGGCTTCCTCTTTATTGCAGGACCCTGTATGTTGCTACCGTAAACACACAAACCACCGTTCAGACTCTCTATGGTACTACGGTAAAATCCAAGCACCCACCCTTCACAAAGATTATCTGTGTATATCTGTGTTATAGTTTGATGATTTTATCTCTGTATAGCTAGTGCTACTTGGAGAAAATGAAAGACAGACCCGTGTACGCTCTGAGTTGTTTATAAATGGAGCTTAAATGTGTGATACAAACTAAGGCAAACATGAAGTGGGTCATATTCTAGTACTGACAGGCCCGGACTTGGACAAAAAGCAGGCCCGACTATTGCAGACTGAGCAGCCAAATCCTCCGGGGACTGGGGGGGGGGGGGGGGCAGCCTGTGACGAGACACCCATGGAGCCAGGCCCCTGCACTGCAACAGAAACCTCACCAACTGCGGTTCCCCCAAAAGACCAGGAGACCCCCACTGACAGATCCCCCTACCTACCTTCTTCTAATCATGTAAAGCTGGCTGCAACAGAAACCTCACCAACTGTGGTTCCCCCAAAAGACCAGGAGACCCCCACTGACAGATCCCCCTACCTACCTACCTACCTACCTACCTTCTTCTAATCATGTAAAGCTGGCTTTAGGTGGATGCTGAGAAGCAGTGAGAGAGGAAAGGCTGCGTCTGGTGATGTGCAGAGTTTCTGCATTCCTCAGGAGCCTCAGCAACCAAAGCCAACGGCAGGCAATTTTGTCATGTACACATGGCACAACACCGTTCAGACTCTCTATGGTACTACGGTAAAATCCAAGCACCCACCCTTCATAAAGATTATCTATGTATATCTGTGTTATAGTTTGATGATTTTATCTCTGTATAGCTACTTGGAGAAAAAGAAAGATAGACCCGTGTAAGCTCTGAGTTGTTCATGAATGGAGCTTAAATGTGTGATACAAACTAAGGCAAACATGAAGTGGGTCATATTCTAGTACTGGCAGGCCCGAACTGGGACAAAAAGCAGGCCCGACTATTGCAGACTGAGCAGCCAAATCCTCCAGGGACTGGGGGGGGGGGCAGCCTGTGACGGGACATCCATGGAGCCAGGCAACTGCACTGCAACAGAAACCTCACCAACTGCGGTTCCCCCAAAAGATCCCTACTAAGATCCCCACTGACAGATCCCCCTACCTACTGCCCTCCCCCACCCCAACTTCTGCCCCCTTCCACTACTGACAAAATCCCCTTTCCCCAAACCACGCCCCCCCCCCACTTACAAACCTTCACCACCCAATACCGTCCCTCATCCCCCACTAACAGACCCCCAACCACCATTGACAGACCCTCAACCCCCACTACTGCCCTTCCACCCATCCCACCAACCACCACCCCCTCACACCACTAACAGACCCTCGATCCCCCTAAATACCTCCCCATCCCTCCACTGACAGATCCCCAGGCCCCCCCCCCCACCCAATATTCATGCTACAGCCACTGTGAAAACCTGTATCCCTGGTGTATCCCCACTGTTAATAATGATGCCTCGTGACTGTGTCCCCGCTTGGCTGTCAAGGTGCCCAAAGTTGTGTCGTGCCTGTGTCCCTGCTGAACATTTGGCATGTCAAAAGTTAAATGATTGTGTCATGCCTGTGTCCCTGCCGCCCACTTGGCATGTAAGGAGTTAGCTGCGGAGAGAAGACACAGGCATGGCCACACAGTGGGAGATGAGCGGTGACCGTGGCCAGCATCAGCAACTTCTGGACCAAGGTCACCGTTCACCTCCTGCTGGGTGGCCCGGTCACCAACAGACCGCTCTTGCCAGGACATGCAGCTCAGCAGCCCCAGCCCACCGGCAAATGTCTGGTGTGCCCTTTGGCCAGTTCCTTCCATTGGCCCAACAGCAGAATGAGAATGAGAAAGAAAGGTGCCCTAAATAGACAAAACACAGGTTTGCATGCCAAAAATGTTAGGAAAGCAAAATTACATGTTAATATTTCTACTGCCTTGGATTGCTCACCCGGGGTGACGTAGAGAAGGAATATTTGTGTTTCCGTGTAAAATTACAGGTCATGCTTCAAGTCCTCAACTAGGCCTAGTACTCCTACACCCACATTGTGTTGGAGAGCTAAGGTTGACATTTTCCTTTGCCCTTGTGGGGGAGACGTTATGCGTTCTCTGGAAATCGTGTGGTATCCAAGGTTGGCACACGCCCTGAAGGGTTGTAAGCATCCCACCCATGGAAGATAGATAAAACAGAGCACATTGTATCAATAACAGAGTGAAAAACACAGGGGGGAAAAAAAACAGCAGCAAAAAGAAGGACTAGAACAAGAAGTCTAGACAGTGATCAGAAACCGGCTTCTCCTTACTACAAATGTATTGGCACAAACTGGAAATGGCAATGACAACTGTTCTAATCCCATACATGTACATGGGATCGTTAGTTGTGCAACCTTAAAGCTGCACTCTGGGATAAGTGCTTCTTTGGGGTTGATTTACTAACGGCAAATATACTGTGCAGTTACTCTGGCACTTAGTAAATGAGGGGCAGCTCTGCTAACTTCCATCATCCAATCACGTGCAAGCAAAAATGCAATTTTTTTATTTTCCTTGCATGTGATTTGGTATTCTTTGTAAAATGAAGCTTCACCTCATTTACTAAGCTCTAGAATAATTGCACTTGCAAAGTGCACAGCCAATTTACCTTTAGTAAATCAACCCCTTAGTGTGCTTTGTGTATTTCTAACAAATCTGTGCAGTACTCCAGTGTGAAATGTTTCCTCTGTGCAGGAGCTTCCTGTAATAAAGACTGGTCACTGCTGATCTCTCTCCTTGTGCAGGGTGACTGGTCTGGTCTCCACCCCCTTCTGTAGTTTTCTACAGGCAGCCTGTAGTGGGTTGGGCCTGCTGTGCCCCTCCCACAGCTCTTCTCTGTGCGCAGGCTGTGAATAGAACAGTGATGATGTCACTGCTATGTTTTCAAGGTAATATCTGGATTTACAAAGCAATTTTGGTGCTCACAAAGTGGATTTATATCCTTTGGGCAAAAAAATAATTAAAATATATTTAATAGCCACAGTGTTTAGCTTTAACTGTATAAAGCACATTTAAATATTACAGCCCGGATTCACATACATCGGCGCATATTTATGCCGGCGTAGCGTATCGAATATACGGTACGCCGACGCAGCGCAGAGAGGCAAGCACCGAATTCACAAAGCACTTGCCTCCAAATCTACGCTGGGTTTCTTAGTCGTAACTCGTCGTAGGTGGAAGTGGGCGTGAGCCATGCAAATGAGGCGTGACCCCATGTAAATGATGGATTGAGCGTCATAAAGATACGAATAACGTACGGCGCATCCGCCGTCCCGTGGACGCATCCCAGTGCGCATGCTCAGAATCACGTCGAAACAACTGCCTAAGATACGTCGAATCACTGCCTACGACGTGAACGTAACCTACGCCTAGCCATATTCACGAACTACGTAAACGACGTAAAATACGACTGCTGTGTTCCCTGGTCCATACCTTTGCATGAGTTGCGCCTCCTATATGGAGAATAACTTTACGCCAGACGTAAGTCTTACGCAAACCGCGTATATTATACGCCGGGCGCAACTACGTTCGTGAATCGCCGTATTTCACTCATTTGTATATTTGAATCGAAAATCAACCGGAGCGCCAGTGTAAATATGCGCCCACGATACGCCCGCGTACTAAAGTTGCGTCGGTCGGATGCAGCCTATTTTCAGGCGTATCTTGGTTTCTGGTTCGGAGCATAGATACGACGGCGCACATTTGTACTTACGACGGCGTATCTCAAGATACGTCGTTGTAAGTGCTTTGTGAATCCGGGCCTACATGTTACTTTATCAGACAAATAGGTCAATATAGTTAGGGGCAGTAATGCGAACTACAATTTTTATTTCACCTTATGATATATTTTCCAATAAAATGTTCAATAACCCAACAATATTACACGGGTATGGAATCTGTATTTTTCCACTCAACATGGATATATAGCCACCAAAAACCCCAGATGATGTGTGAATAACACGAAACGCCGTCGGGTCGCCTCCAGTGCCGCCTCATGCTATAGAATATGCAAGTTTTTATCCAGATACATGTGAGTGCACTTGCTATCTTTTTACAATAAATACCCAGTTTTATACCGGTTTACACTATGTGGCCCTTCTCTTTCCATTTTCTTTCAACTATTTAACCCCTTGCTGAGCTGCAAAGATCCAAGGTTATCCATTTATGATCATACACTGATTGATTACTTCTAGCAAGTTTCTTGGTGATTGCTACTTTGTGTACCCTGTCTGGTACTTGAAGCTTGTTATGACTTGATTGACGTACGTCATTTCAGGTCCACCATCTTCGGTAAGCCTCCATTTACTACCACTGGTGGCGGTGATCACTCACTACACTATTTGTCTCGATGGGATTCTAATCAAGTTCCCTCATTTTGCACGTGGTGTCTACAGATATATGGACTTTGTGTTTACAACCATTGGACTTTATCTTTCACGAGAACTTCTTTATTGCATTTGTTACTTTATTTATGTTCCCTTTGTTCCCATGAGGAACTACCATTATAGATATTAATTTGCCATAGCGCTACACAATTTTGTTTCTGTTTGTTCCAGCTAATGTGTCTTTGTTAGCAGTGTGAGCAGCTGGTCTTATTAATTAGTGTGTTTTAAGCAGCGCAGTATAATCACCCTTTTTTGCAATATGGATATATAGCCACCAAAAACCTTTATTTCTCATGAATCAGTATTTATTTTTTATTTTTTTAAGGTAATGAATCAGTATTTTACCTCTACCTTTTTCTTCCTCTCCTTAACGGACACCTCATAGAGCCTCACAGTTATTTCCAGAAGCCATTAATGTTTTAAAGGATATGTAAACCACAAAATAGAACTGAATATTAATATTTATTGGTAATAAAACCAGGAATTGGTAATCTATCTGATTTTTTGCATATATTTTAATAAATATGTTGGCTAATGCACTAGGCCAGTGTGCTCTCTTTTCTTTTTCTATCTGATTTTTTTTCCCTGATGGAGCAAATTGTATTATGCTTTATTGTTTTTTTTGCCATTCTCTGGATCAGCTATGGGTTAAGGATAGTGTATATGGAGGTTTTCTATTATTTTTTTTTTCTGTTGATTAAGCTTGAAGGAATTGTGTATTTTTTTTATCTGAAAAACGATGTAACTATACACTAGTAGAATTTCATTAAAAAATTGTGGTTTTTGGAATGTTTGTTGGATTTTCTAAATGTTAATTGGGTCAAAACAATGTTTCGGGATGGAAAAAAAAATTGTGAACAAACAAAACTCTAAGGCCCCGTACACACGGCCAAACACATCGAGTTCCTCGGCCAGTTCAGTCCTGGAGCCGCCGAGGACCTCGGCGGGCCGAGTTCTCCCATAGAACAACGAGGAAATAGAGAACATGTTCTCTATTTCCTCGCCGAGGTCCTCGTCGGCTTCCTCGGCCGAAAGTGTACACACGGCCGGGTTTCTCGGCAGAATTCAGCCAGAAACTCGGTCGGAAGCTGAATTCTGCCGAGGAAACTGGTCGTGTGTACGGGGCCTCAGGCCTCGTACACTCTCGGCAAAAACCAGAAAGAAACTTGCTGGGATTTTTTTTTTGCCGAGAAAACCGGTCGTGTGTACATTTTTCGACGAGGAAACTGTCGAGGATCCCGTCGAGCCAAAAAGAGAGCATGTCTTCTTTTTCCTCGACGGGAATGGAGAAACTTGCCTTGTCGAGATCCTGGACAGCCTAACAAGGAACTTGACGAGGAAAACGATGTGTTTCGCCCGTCGAGTTCCTCGGTCGTGTGTACGAGGCTTAACAGCAAATAAATTTTTTGTTTGGGAAATTACATTTATTCCAAAATCAAAGTAGATGTAAACCCACTGTCATCCTTTCTAAACTACTGCCATTGCTGATCTATAAGGATATACATGCCTCCTGCATGTATCCTTACCTGTCAAATGTCTCCCCTCTGTCTGTTATAAGAACTGAAAAACTGCAGATTCTGTGGGTGGATCTGTTGTCTGGAGCTCGGTGGGTGGAGTCGTGATGTCAGTAGACTCCCTGCCCTCCTTTACACTCCCCTTGTCATCATGCATTTTTTCCTATGTATTTCTTACACTGAATTCTGCTATGATCACTAACATCCAGTCAAAATCTAGAAAAGTAACCACGAGACTTCAGAAAAGGAGTGGGGGTGGGAATTAAAAAAGAATGCCTGTCTCCAGGCTAGTGAATGAGATATGTAAATAACCTGTCACTCACAGCAAGGGGGAAGAATGGACCAAGGTTTTTCTCTGTAAGTCCGTTTTAATCCACTGAACAATAAAAGAGGATTGCTCAGAGCTGGATTAACTCTGTGTGGCAAGACTGGGCACAGATAATAGGAAATCTTATACTGTACATTGTGACCTAAAAAAATTAAAAATTCAAGTTTACATCCACTTTTAAAAGAAAACTAAGGCCCAGATTCACAAAAGAGATACGACGGCGTATCTCCTGATACGCCGTTGTATCTCTGTTTTAGGGTCTTCTTAACTATGCGACTGATTCATAGAATCAGTTACGCATAGTTAGCCTTAAGATCCGACAGGTGTGATTGTTTTACACTGTCGGATCTTAGGATGCAATACCGCGGCCGCCGCTGGGGGGAGTTTGCGTCGTAAACCAGCGTCGGGTATGCAAATTAGTAGTTACGGCGATCCACGACGGTTTTTCGCGTTCGCTACGTCGCTGCTAGTCTAGTTTCCCGTTGCAAAGTTACTCGTTGTTTTAGGTACCCTAACTTTACACAGCACACGTATGTGCTGTATAAAGTATGGCCGTCGTTCCCGCGTCGAAATTTAAAAATGTTTCCTTCTTGCGTAAGACGTCCGGGAATACAGAAGTACGCTATGCACGTCGCCGTTCGAAAAAATAACGTCACTTCGCGCAAAGCACGGCGGGAAGCATGCGCAGTAGGTCCGGCGCGGGAGCGCGCCTAATTTAAATGGCACACGCCCCTTTGAATTACGCGGGCTTACGCCGGAGGCCGCCGGCGTAATTGATGGTGCTACGATACGTTACGCCGCCGCGATTCTACATGAATCTGGCCCTAAATCTTGAAGTACTTTTTCAAAACATTCATTTAAGTCTCTGTAGGCATCATCAAATGTACTGACGAGTATTATTATTATTATACAGGATTTTTATAGCGCCAACAGTTTACGCAACGTTTTACAATATAAAAGGGGAGACAATACAGTTATAATACAATAAAATACAAGACGATTAAGAGGGCCCTGCTCAGAAGTGCATACAATCTAATAGGATGGGGCAGGTGATACAAAAGGTTGTAAGGCCCCTTTCACACTGGGGCGGAAGGCGCAGTGGCGGTATAGCTCCGCTAAAAATAGCGGCGCTATACCGTCGGAATTGCCGCGGGATTCGGCCGCCAGCGGTGCGGTATTAACTCCTGCTAGTGGCCGATAAAGGGTTAATACCACCCGCAATGCGCCTCTGCAAGAATAGGGGATAGCCGGACAGGTTGAGGTAGCGAGTTCCAGAGGATGAAAGAGGCTCTGGAGAAATCTTGGAGACGAACATGGGAGGAGGATACGAGGGAGCTTGAGAGTAGGAGGTCTTAAAAAGAGTGGAGAGGACGGTTTGTCTGATGTTTGGAGACATGATTGGTGATGTAGCTCGGGGGCAGAGTTGTGGATGGCTTTGTAAGTTGTGGTTAGTATTTCAAATTTACTTCGCTGGGTGATCGGGAGTATGAACATTCGTATGAAAATCTAGTCGTGTATGGCCAGCTTAATGCTATAAATTAGGCCTCTATTGATTTTTGACGGATGACAACATAGCCCACTTCTTTCTCCATGAGTAGGGATCTAAATGATGGTTTCTCAATTCCAGGCCTCCAAAAGGTCATGTTCTCGGGGTTTCCATCACCTTCCACAGAAGACATAATCCGCACCACTGACTCCATAATTACACACAGCTGTTTCATCCTGTTGCAAATACTTGCGGACTAAATGATGAAGGAAATTCCTTCTTGCTGGGAAATATTACATGAAATGTAATAAGGATTTGTTCACAACAGATGCCATTAATATTATCATTTAATAAAATAGTGATTTAGCACGTGTTGCCATATTCAATTGAGTGGCAATGCGCTTTTTGAATTTGTCTCCATTCAGTTTACTTGTTTGGATAACTACAGGCCAATGTAACCCAAACTGCAATTTGTAGGATATTTGCAAAATGCACTACTGTGATGAGAACACAACCTTTTGAGCAACTACTGCTAATGTTGTGTTATGGTGAGAACTGCTTCCGAGCATGCGTGTTTGTACTTTGAAGTTTTGTCCGATGGACTTGTGTGAACACGCTCGGAAAACACGAGAACACACAATTGTTGGCAGAAAATTTTAAAGCATGCTATCCAACATTTGTCTGCAGAAAATCCAACAATTGTCCGATGGATCGTAAAAACAGTCGGATCTTCCGACAACAGCCTGTCATCACACAATTCCCGTCGGAAAATCTCATTGTGTGTATGAGGCTTTAGCATTACAGCTTACCAAATGGAAACAGCAGGAAAGCACCTACCTGACATATTTGAGCTATAGCACCATTTATTTGTCCAGTTATCATGCCACCGAATCATCTAATAAGATAAATCCATAAAAAAGCTTTAGCCTGCCTGTAACGCAGTGTATAACTTATTATACCTTTATGTACGATCTTTGGGGATGGAGCTCTAATGCATCCTTTCTCAACCTTTTACCAAGCAGGACCTCTAGAATTTTTTTTTCAGGTCTTAGAGACCTCCTGCTTAACCTCTTCCATACAGGGCTCTAAGGCCCCGTACACACGGCCGAGGAACTCGACGTGCCAAACACATCGAGTTCCTCGGCCAGTTCAGTCCTGGAGCCGCCGAGGACCTCGGCGGGCCGAGTTCTCCCATAGAACAACGAGGAAATAGAGAACATGTTCTCTATTTCCTCGCCGAGGTCCTCGTCGGCTTCCTCGGCCGAAAGTGTACACACGGCCGGGTTTCTCGGCAGAATTCAGCCAGAAACTCGGTCGGAAGCTGAATTCTGCCGAGGAAACTGGTCGTGTGTACGGGGCCTTATACACACCTCAATACCGGGCCTATTCTGGCACTTCTCTCCTACATGTACAAATCATAATTTTTTTGCTAGAAAATTACTCAGAACCCCCAAACATTATATATGTTTTTTTTTAGCAGACACCCTAGGGAATAAAACGGCGGTCATTGCAACGTTTTATCTTGTACGGTATTTGCGCAATAATTTTTCAAACGCCTTTTTTGGGGGGAAAAATTGTTTCATGAATTAAAAAAATAACAAAACAGTAAAGTTAGCCCAATTTTTTTGTAAAATATGAAAGATTAGGTTACACCGAGTAAATAGATACCTAACATGTCACACTTTAAAATTGCGCACACTCATGGAATGGCGCCAAACTTCGGTACTTAAAAATCTCCATAGGCAAGGCTTTGAAATTTTTTACAGGTTACCAGTTTAGATTTACAGAGGAGATCTAGTGCTAGGATTGTTGCTGGCACTCTAACGCACGCGGCGATACCTCACATATGTGGTTTAAACGGCGTTTACATATGTCGGCGGGACTTGCGTGTGCGTTCGCTTCTGCGCGCGAGCTACCGGGGACAGGGGCATTTTAATTTTTTTTTATTATTATTATTATTTATTTATTTTACATATTTATTTATTTTTTTACACTTTTTTTTTTTTTTTTTTTTTTTATTACTTTTATTCCTATTACAAGGAATGTAAACATCCCTTGTAATAGGAATGTGTGTGACAGGTCCTCTTTATGGAGAGATGCGGGGTCAATAAGACCCCACATCTCTCCTACAGGCTGGAAACCATGAGATCGGTGAAAAAAATTCACTGATCTCATGAATACTGTGGCTTACAGCCGCAATCGCGGCTTTGTTTACTTACGGGACCCGGGCGTGACGTCATCACATCGCGCCCGGGTCCTCCGACGGTCATAGAGATGACTGGTGACCATCTGGTCACCAGTCATCTCTATACTTCCTGCCAGCGCCGGACGATTCTTTCTCCGGGCCCCCGATGGCACGGGAGAGCCCGGAGAAGCACCGGATGGCGGCGGGAGGGGGTGATGTCCCCTCCCGCCGCCTGTAAGAACGATCTAGCGGCGGAACCGCCGCTATGATCGTTCTTATGTTGTGCAGAATCGCCGGCACAAGAGATAGATATCTGGATGATGCCTCTCGCTGCAGGCATCATTCAGATATCCCCCTTCAAAGTCCAGGACGTCATATGACGTCCACTCTGGATGGTAGAGACACTTTGTGGACGTCATATGATGGCGGCTGGTATGGAAGTGGTTAAATTATATCTACAGTTCAGTGTACATTGGTATAATCAATAATTAGTACATTGCTGGTCAATAAGAAAATGTTTCTTTACATTGGTGGTCGGTAAAGAAACATTGACCACCAATGTAAAGCCTCATACACACGGTCGGACTTCAAACAAACTTTTCCGTGGATTTTTGTTTGAAGGGTGTTGGCCGTGAACTTGGTATGCATACACACGGCAGGACTTTTTCAGCAAACTTTCCCAAAAGCACGCGGTTTTTCAGCTCTTTACTGCCACCCTTTGTGAGGTTGTGCTTAGCTGAGAAAGCCCTTCCTTCTCTCCTGAAGTCTCCTGGGATATAAGACATAATTTTGCCTTATGAAGTAGCTGAAGAAATGTAAAAGAAATGGTTAAAACAACGATATACTTTCCAATCTATTTACTAATGCTAGCAGCAAAAGGATTACAAATAGTCAAAGTTTTTGGAGAGATTGAAGTTCCACTTTAACCTACCAGCATGTCCTTGGAGTGCGGGAGGAAACTTTGCAGGCATAGGGAGAACATGCAAACCCTGTGTAGGTAGTGCTGTGGTTGGGATTTGAACCGGTGACGTGAGTGCTGCTAGATGGAAGTGCTAACCACTCTGCCATCGTGCTGCCATTTTATTTGGTATTCATGAGCCTGAACTCTCATGACCCTCCACTCGAAAAAGTTGATAAAGGTCAAGTCAATGCTTTGATGCTTCTGAAGAGTGCTGTACTAGATGTTGTCCTTAGATATCAATCATTGGCATGCAAACAACTCATAACTGTATATCTTATGTTTCAGGACATGATATCAATGGAGCTCTGGAACCATCAATTGACACCAGTATCCTAGAGGAATACATCAGCAAGGAGGACTCTCCTGATATGTGAGTAGCACAATACTATACACAGCACACCCCTTTACATGACACTAATTTGTGCAAACACTATTTAACCACTTAACCCCCGGACCATATTGCTGGTCAAAGACCAGAGCACCTTTTGCAATTCGGCACTGCGTCGCTTTAACTGACAATTGCGCGGTCGTGCGACGTGGCTCCCAAACAAAATTAGCATCCTTTTTTTCCCACAAATAGAGCTTTCTTTTGGTGGTATTTTATCACCTCTGCTGTTTTTAGTTTTTGCGCTATAAACAAAAATAGAGCGACAATTTTGAAAAAATATATATTTTTTACTTTTTACCATAATAAATATCCCCCAAAAATATATAAAAAAAAACATTTTTTTCCTCAGTTTAGGCCGATACGTATTCTTCTACATATTTTCCGTAAAAAAAAATTGCAACAATCGTTTATTGATTATTTGCGCAAAAGTTATAGCATTTACAAAATAGGGGGTAGTTTTATGGCCTTTTTATTATTATTTTTTTTTTACTAGTAATGGCGGCGATCAGCGATTTTTTTTCAGTACTGCGACATTATGGCGGACACTTTTGATACATTTTTGGGACCATTGGCATTTTTATAGCGATCAGTGCTATAAAAATGCATTGATTACTATAAAAATGCCACTGGCAGGGAAGGGGTTAACACTAGGGGGGGAAGGGGTTAAGTATGTTCCCTGGGTGTGTTCTAACTGTAGGGGGGGTGGCCTCACTAGGGGAAACACTGATCTTCTGTTCATACATTGTATGAACAGACGGTCAGGCTTTTCTCCCCCTGACAGGACCGGGAGCTGTGTGTTTACACACACAGCTCCCGGTCCCCGGTAACGAGCAATCGCGGGGGCCCGGTGGTGATCGCACCCGCCGGGCACGCGCGTCGGGATCAGGGACAAGCGGGGGGTCGCTTAGCGAGGCGACGTAGAGCTACGGGCTCTCGTGCAGGGGAGCCGACCTGCCGCCGTAGAACTGCGGCGGCTGGTCGGCAAGTAGTTAAAGGATAACACTGCTAAGCATTATTTGAAACGTATCTGGCCACCTAATCCAAGTGAAAGCCAATCATTGCGATTTCATGTGCGGCTTCATGCAGAGATGTTTTTGCAAGGCGCACATGAAATCTCCAAAAATAGCGCAGGAACCTTTTTCAAGTCGGTGCAAGTCTAAGTTTCTCAGATTTGAATGGTTCCAAAAGGCGCAAATAGGCTGTGACATGTCATTCGATTCTAAACTGTCAAATCACACGACAAGTCGCACCGGTGTGTACAGAGCCTTATGAAGCTGAGCAATTTTTACAGCTGGTGTGATGTCAACTTTGTCATTACAGTGAGGGGGAAAAAGTATTTGCTCCCCTGCTGATTTTGTACGTTTGCCCACTGACAAAGAAATGACCAGTCTATCATTTTAATGGCAGGTTTATTTGATCAGTGAGAGACAGAATAAGAACAAAAAAATTCCAGAAAAACGCATTTCAGAAAGATTATAAATTGATTTGCATTTTAATGAGTGAAATAAGTATTTGACCCCTGTAGTCTTCAGTGTGAAAGCCTGAAGGACTTCACACTGAAGCGGTGCGCTAGCAGGACCGCTCCAAAAGTCCTGCTAGCCGCATCTTTGGAGCGGTATAGGAGCGGGGTGTTTACTGCTCCTACACCGCTCTTTCCCATTGAAATCAGTGGAAAACCGCGGTAATACCGCCGACAATGCGCAATGCCGGCGATATTAACCCTTTTTCGGCCGCTAGCAGGGGTTAAAAGCGCACCGCTAGAGGCCGAATATCGCGGTAAATACAGCGGTATAGCGGCGCTAAAAATCTCGCCACTGTACCGCCACCGCACCTCCTGTGCCCAGTGTGAAAGGGGCCTGACAGTTATTTAAATTACACACAGGTGGACTCTATGTAAATGCATGGCTGATCGAACGGCGCATGCGCGCGCATGCTCAGAGTCACGTCGCAAATACTCCCTAAGATACGTCGGCTCAATGCTTTCGATGTGAATGGAACCTACGCCCAGCCCCATTCACGTACGACTTACGCAAACGACGATGTTCCGACGTTTCCGACGTCCATACCTTAACATGACTTACCCCTGCTTTATAAGGGGTAAACTTATGCTGGACGTAAGCCTTACGTAAACGGCGTAGCTAAATCCGACGGGCGCAAGTACGTTCGTGAATCGGCGTATCTAGGTCATTTGCATATTCAATGCGTAAATCTACGGAAGTGCCCCTTGCAGCCAATGTAAATATGCACCCAAGATACAACGGCGTAAGAGACTTACGTCGATCGTATCTTGGCCAAATTCAGGCGTAACTGCCTTTCTGAATAAGCGCATAGATACGACGGCGCTCATTTGGACTTACGACGGCGTATCAGTACTTTCTGAATCCGGGCCAGTATATATATCTTCAGATATAAAGAATATGTGCTGGTGGTTCAATTTTATGTTACTTTTATCTACTGTTTTGCACTTAGAAGGTGCCCTCTAGTGGTCAATCTAGTGTTCTGCAGAATTTTTATATTCTGCAGTTAGACTGCACCCTTTTAAACTACTGTCTGGGCAAAAGACACATTTTTACCTGTTTAGCACTCCTCTACTGGTAGTCTGTGTGCGGTTGTTATCTCTATGTGTTTACAGAGGTGTAACTGTGCAGTGTCAAGAGGGTAAGTCAATATGCTTTTTACCCCCAACATATATTTATGTGAGAGTATAGGTCATAGCATGCGTAGCCTTGCATAACTGCATAGGTATAGATTTATTTTCGCCAGCTAGCTTTACAGTGTGTATGCAGAGCTGTCAACTTATTATGAATTAGGCCAACTTCTCACCAAAGCATTGCAGTAACACATGCAAAGTACACCATGCATGGTATTGTCTATAGCGATTCATTCATTCATTTTAAATGGTGCCCTAATGCACTTAAAGTGGAAATTCATCCCCTCCTCTATCATATTTGGATTTATTTTTTTTGGGGGGGGGGATATCCAGTTTTGACAGGTACCCACTCCCCATTTCTGCTCTGACCTCCTCCACCACCCTGCCCACAACAACATCTTAGGACATGTCACAGGTCCCGAGAGTCTGCAGGATCCTTAATTTAGCACAGCCTGGCCCACATATGCACAGTGGGGAGTTGGCTGTGAAGCTACAAGGAATTAAAGCCAACTTTCCATAGTAAACATGCCAGCACCAGGGACCCGAAGACTGGTAAAGAGCCGACACAGGTGGGGATGGCACTGGATCCCTGGACAGTTAAGTATCCTTTTAATAAGGCCGGGTTCACACCGTCCCCGCATGTGGCTCAAAGCAGGGGTCTGGTACGTGCTGGTTCACCGGTTCAGCCCGAATTTTGGGCTGAAATAGAACCTGAAACGCACCAAAAAAGGCACACGTTTTTCCGGCACACCACACAGGACCCGCTGCGGAGATATGTGAACCGGCTCCATAGAGAGCCAGTTACATTCTCCTGCTATGCGAACTGAATGTGGGGAAACGCGCATTCAATTCGCATAGGTGTGAACCCAGCCTCAAAGTCAGAAGCTACAGTATTTGCTGACTTTTTAAACTGACGGAAGAACATCTTTAAAAGAGAAGTATAGGTTTGGCTTTTTTTACCCAACCATACTGCTGCATCTGTCCCTTGGTGTCTCTGTACTGAGAACCGAGCGATTGAACATCACCGATGGTTCGGTTCTCTTGGCTACCCGAGAGAAGAGCTGCTGACTGTCAATCAGCAGCTCTCCTCCTCCATGCTCATTGGAGCGCTGAGCTGTGGAGGGGCAGGGAGCGGTGCCTGGACTGATCTGTGTGATGTCGGCAGAAAGGGGACTTCAGAACGCTCTCTGCTGAAAACAGGTCACAGGATTGCAAAACGAATTGCACTCATGCAGGGGCGGACTGACAACTCATGGGGCCCTCAGCCAAAACCCATGAGATTATGGGGCCCCCTGGCAATAGGAGATTATGGGCCCCCGGGCAATAAGAGATTATGGAGCCCCCCGGGCAATAGGAGATTATGTGGCCCCCAGTCAATAGTAGATTATGGGGCCCCCAGGCAATAGATTATGGGGCCACACAGTACTGTATATACACACACATACAGTATACATACACAGTATACACACACAGACACAAAATATACACACAAAGTATACATACACACAGAATACACATACAGACACACAGTACACACACACAGTATACATACACACACTCAGAAGTTACTGGAGAGGCGGGGCAGCTATAATCTTGGGATTTTTTTGACTAAAAAGATGTCGATAAGGGACATTTCATGGAAAGATGTAAAAAATCACAGATTTTTACATACTGTCCCTGGTTTTACTAAGGCTGGCAATCCTGATCGGGCCCCCTAGTGGCATGGGGCCTCGGGCAGTGCCTGAGTGCCCAAATGGTCAATCCGCCCATGCACTCATGTGACCCTTAGGAGGAGCCCAGCCAAAAAAGCTCAGGCTGGACTTCTCTGTTAAGGAACTACATCCTGTATGTTAATTACCCATATATATGTAATGCAATCACAATACACCAAAAGTATCCATACAGTGTGATCAAATGAAACTATCCATATGTGATCATATTCTGTAACACCAACTGTGCTCTTCCTCTGCACCCACTCTACACACCCCACTCACCCGAAATTGTTGACCCCTTTAAATAAAAGGAAGTCAAATCACACTTTCATCATAGAATGGCATCTCTCCATAAACAACAAAGTGTCACATATTTTGGACCTTTTTTTTTTTTCAATTAACATACAAGAGCGCGGCCATAGCCCAAAACTATTGGGATTTTTGATATGTTTTTTGGGCTTTGTAATTAAGTCTGACAAGCAGCTCTTTTTATCTTTTTATAATTTTTTTTTATTTATTTGCTTTTTTATTTGTTTGTGCTTTGGTATTTTATTTTTACTTCATTTGTAGTTGGTTTGCTCAGGTGTAAGTTTATTATATTACATCACAACCAATGGTAGTGCACTCCCATGCATTGTAGTCACCCCAAAGCCTCATTATTTGCTAGGATGCAGGTGAACAGGATATACAAAGTCATTGGTATATATAGTGCACCTGCACCATAAGAACCAATGACGCTGTGCAGCCAGGCTGAACAAAGGGCTGAACATTCCCTGAATCAGGGCTGATCCTAGGCAGGGTGCGCGGGGTGCTCCGCACCCAGGCGCCGCAGAGGTGGGGGCGCCGAAGCTCCAAAGTAATCTCCTCCCTCCTCCTTGTCTGTGTCCAGAGGCAGAGCGAATGTAGCGGGTGCTGCGGTTCCCCATCCCACTTGCTCTCTCCGCTGGCAACTGACAAGAGCGCATACCTCCCGCTGTCCCCGGAATCCGGGTTGGGTACCGCAGCGGAGCCTAGTACTGGAACACGTTCCGGTACTAGGCTCCACTAATTAATTCTGTGCGTTGCGCGTGGAGCAACCTCCTGTCTGCCCCGCCCCCTCTGTCGGCTCTTCTCCCATAGGTGGTGTGATGAGAGGCTTCTGGGTTGGCCGGAGCTGCTACCAATCATCCGTGCACTCCCAGAAATGCTCACCGAGTACCACCCTCCTAGTAACCAAAGATGACACCTGCTGTAGGGGGCTCTGATGGGGAAACTAATGAAGACTTCTTAGGGGAGCATCTCTGTGTTGGAGTCATAGCCATAGAAACATTTGTAAAGGGGAGGAGTTAGTAAGATGACCACGCCCATGTGGGGGCGCCAGCAATATTTCTGCACCCAGGCGTCTGTGACCCAAGGATCGGCCCTGCCCTGAATAGTGTGAACAGTATGGTTTCATGACCTAGCGCCGTCTTGGTTCCAGAATCAAGGATTTAGCAAACCCGATTTCAGATTCTTACCTGCTTCTGCTCTGAAGATATCAAGACAGGCCACTCCACTAACTTCCTCATACTCCCTGTAGGAGGATCTTTGTGCTATAGTCACTTGATTGGTCCTTGCGTTATAAAAAGTGAATCATTGCATCTCCAAAACTGCTGGTCAAACGATCACTAAAGATGAAAGGCCCAATTTAATAAATGCTTGAAAAATTATTCTACTCAGATGTCTGAGAAGACTGCAAGCAAATCACATGAGGAAAACATAGCTTCTCACAAGCTATTTACAGAATGCCCCAAAATTCTGCTGCCAGGGTTGTAATTTTTTGGGCATTTTATTCAACACATTTAGGCCCAGATTCACAACCGAGATACGAAGGCGTATCTCCAGATACGCCGTCGTATCTCTGCGTTGCGCCGTCGTATCTATGCGACTGATTCTTAGAATCAGTTACGCATAGATATCCATTAGATCCGACAGGCGTAAGTCTCTTACGCTGTCGGATCTAAACTGCTTTTTTTTTTTGACCGCTAGGTGGCGCTTCCGTCGAATTCCGCGTCGAGTATGCAAATTAGCTAGATTAGCAAATTCCCGAACGTACGCGCGGCCGACGCAATAAAGTTATGACGTTTACGTTAGGCTTTTCCCGGCGTAAAGTTGCCCCTGGCTATATGAGGCGCCGCCAATGTTAAAGCGGGAGTTCACCCAATTCGGTTTTTTTTTTTCTTTTCCCCTTAGATTCCTGCTCGTTTTGTCTAGGGGAATCGGCTATTTGTTTTAAAATATGAGCTGTACTTACCGTTTTCGAGATGTATCTTCTTCCGTCGCTTCCGGGTATGGGTCTTCGGGAGCGGGCGTTCCTTCTTGATTGACAGTCTTCCGAGAGGCTTCCGACGGTCGCATCCATCACGTCACTCGTAGCCGAAAGAAGCCGAACGTCGGTGCGGCTCTATACTGCGCCTGCTCACCGACGTTCGGCTTCTTTCGGAAAATCGTGACGCGATGGATGCGACCGTCGGAAGCCTCTCGGAAGACTGTCAATCAAGAAGGAACGCCCAGTCCCGCAGCCCATACCCGGAAGCGGCGGAGAAGATGCATCTCGTAAACGGTAAGTACAGCTCATATTTTAAAACAACTAGCCGATTCCCCTAGACAAAACGAGCATGAAGCTAAGGGGAAAATGTGTTCTCTATGGGTGAACCTCCGCTTTAAGTATGGCCGTCGTTCCTGCATCGAAATTTTCAAAAGTTACGTCGTTTGCGTAAGTCGTCCGTGAATGGGGCTGGACGTCATTTACGTTCACGTCGAAACCAATGACGTCCTTGCGACGTCATTTGGAGCAATGCACACTGGGATATTTTACGGACGGCACATGCGCAGTTCGTTCGGCGCGGGGACGCGCTTGATTTAAATGATACACGCCCCCCTACCCGCCGAATTTGAATTCCGCCGGGTGATTTACGCTACGCCGCCGCAACTTACGGAGCAAGTGCTTTGAGAATACAGCACTTGCCCGTGTAAGTTGCGGAGGCGTAACGTAAATCAGATACGTTACGCCCGCACAATTTTGCGCGGCTGTACGTGAATCTGCCCCATAGACCCCTTTACACGGACAGACTCCAGCAGCAGGTCCGCCTGCTCAGTGGGGGATCTGTCTGGGATGTTTGTGGGGTGTTCTGCAGGAATGTGGAGTCACAATAAAGGTATCAGGAGGTGCCTGTTGCAGCGTTTACTTATTTTATAGCTTTATTATATCCACATGTACATGTTAGAAGGAGCAATCTAATATCACTGTGGCAAATATGGTTTGAAGTCATTGAGATATAGGTAGTTTCTATTTATATATATATATATATATATATATATATGCTGTATATATTTACCTTGTAACTTTACTGTTTGTTTACAGCTGTTTTGCAGATATCCCTCCCTCTTCCGGGTATGCAAACCCAGGTCAGCCCTGTACTTCTGCTGCAGCCCACTTACCTGCTATCATCTCCAACGTTGGCCATGTCGGAACATCCAGCTCAGGTGGTGTTCTTCATATGGGACAGCAAATGCCAGTACGGCCTGGTATGGGTGGCCAATGTGCAGGCCCACCTTTCCAACAACATGCTAATTGCAGTAACAGCAACGCCATGCTCCATCCCAAAGGATACCCTGGCACTGCCATGTGCATGAGCGGACCTGGTCTTCCCATCAAAGCAGAACCTAAAACCAGCTATGCAGCCAGGTAAGTTAAAGAAGTAGTTGATAAGACGGAGTGTTGGAAAGTGCTGAAGATCTATGATTGTCGCTGTCACCTGTGGTGGGGGAAAAAGTCCTCAAGTCCTGTGTAAGCTGAAAGTCACAATTTATACAGAGCCCCCCCCCCCACTCCTTGGGGGGGCGACGACTCTGGGACAGACCTGGGCAGGTGGAAGTTAAAGCTGAACTCCAGGTATGAACTGTATTTCAAATTACATTGGATCAGCTTGGCGCAGTGTAAAGTCGCCAATAGATGGAGCGATTTTATTTTCCTACAACCAGGAAAGAAAAACGCTCGATTCATCAACATAGTTGGTGTTGATTGGGAAATCCCTCCCAATGAGCCATTGTGTCCTCCTGGCGGGGGGCGGGGGAAGCTGCCCCCACCAGGAGAAACACAGTGATTATTGCTAACAGCTATAACAGCCACTAACAATGACCGTATGTAGAATCCAACAGGCTGGTTGTAATCCAGGGTTCGACAAACCTTGGGCGCCAGGTCGCAATTGCGACTAGAATTAGCGACCTGGTGCCTGTGGCGGCATAGCTGGGGTATCCTGTGTCTCTGTGCACCCCCTCCTCCCCCGCTGCACGATTGCATCGGGCCGCGCCTGGTAATTGAGGCCTCAGCTTTGCGGCCTTATGCAGGCCTATGCTTCCTTCTGTGATCTGGCGCCATCTTGTGGTGGCCATGAATGAATGAAAACTTATATAGCGCAACACATGCAAACTTAATCGCCTCTGGGCGCTTGTTGTTCCTGTCTCCTTTGGTATCAAAAGAGATGAGTCTTGATCTTTCTCCTGAACGCCAAGTGGTTCTCCTCCAACCGAATGCTGGTTGGTAAAGCCATTGGTATGACAAGACAACCAGCAATGCTAATGAGCTTCCCCTGTCTGTTTTCACTGCCATCTCCTTCCCTCTAATTAGAACCCCCAAACATTGTATATATTTTTTATTCTAACACCCTAGAGAATAAAATGGTGGTCGTTGCAATACTTTCTGTCACCCGGTATTTACGCAGTGATCTTACAAGCTAATTTTTTTGGAAAAAAATACACTTTTTTTAATTAAAAAATAAGACACTCAGGAGTTTTCAGCTCTCACCCTGTCCTGGTGACAGGAAATAAGGGGAAATATCTCTTATGGGCACAAATGTCAAATAAAGCTTGATTTCAAGGAATAGCTAGCACACTATCCATGTACCTCAAAAATGTAATGAGGATAGTGTTGCACCGATGCCAGTATTGGTCCTGATACTAAGCAAATGCTTTGATACTAAAACTGATACCTTCAAGTATGGGTCCACATATGTGCAGGGCTGGTTTCAGTGCGATTTGTAAAAAGAGATCGGTGCGATTTTGTTCGGCGGTACAGGTGGGGTTCAGTTGCAGATTTTTAAAGTGCATGACACTGGAAATTGCACCTGAACCGGACTGAAAATCATACCTGACTCTTTTTAAATATGGGGCCAGCCTGCATATATGTGAACCGGCTCCATAGAAAGCCAATTTGGTTCACATGTCATACGAATCAGATGCGGTTCAAAACGCAATATATAATATAATAATAATTTAATAATAATATATTAAACAGAAACATACAAAATGTATTTAGTATTAGATTAATATATTAGCTCATTTAATAATGTGTCACTCGACACAAAATATAGGTATCGGTAATTGGTATCGGCACGTGGCTCAGGGTGAATTTTCATTACCAAAAGCAGTAACCCCGAGCCAGACTCGGAATTGCATCGCAGGATCCATGTACAGCTTACTTACCTTGTCCCTAGGATCCTGTGTTGTCTCCCCGCTGTGTGTGTGAGCCGTGTCTTCGCTCGATCTATCACTGTGCCGAGCTCCGATCTCTGCGAGCGTTGCGACGCACGGGGACGGAGCTCTGCGCCAAATTCAAAAAGTGAAAAACACACAATACATACAGTACACTGTAATCTTACATCTTACATTACTGTATCAAATCATTTCACCTCTCTTTTGTCCCCAATGCTTTGTCCAGTGCCCTGCATGCACTTTTATATACAGTAATAAAAACTGTTCTTTCTGCCTGAAAACTGGAGATTGTCCATATCAACTAAAAAGTGTCCCTTTTTACGTAAAAAGTGGTTTTAGAGTAGCTAGAAAACAGCGATAATAAATTAGAATCACTTGCAGAATTGAGCGATAGTGATTTGTGGAGAAATTCGTCATCAAACACTGAAAGTAATGACAGCGACAATTCTGCAACTCAGCAAATTTCCGTGTTTTTTTATTTGATTACATTATTGAATAAATTGTATTATTATTATGTTATTATTTGTTATAATTATTAAGTTATTTATTATATTATCATTTATGATTTTGTGTGTCAAACTTTATCATACCCGGGATGTCTACTAGACTCTTGTTTGGATAGATTTAAGTGAGTTATTCTCAAGAATTACAGGCCTACAGTATAAAAAGCCAAATTTCTATGCGAAACAATTGTACCGCTTTCAGCATCAAAAATCAGACATAATCATATTGCCAGGGAGGTTAAAAATTGCATTCTTAAAGCGGAGTTCCGGCCACAATTTCACTTTTTAAATATAAATACCCCTGTAATACACAAGCTTAATGTATTCTAGTAAAGTTAGTCTGTAAACTAAGGTCCGTTTTGTTAGGTTGTTACAGCATTTAGACACTTTATAAAATAGAAATTGACTGGGGCCATCTTAAGTGTGGGCATCATGAAGCCAGACCGTATGACTTCCTGGATTTCAGCCTTGCAGATCTCGCACATGCTCAGTGCTGCACAAGCAATGTAATAGTTTTCAGATCAGGTTTCAGCACCTGTACTGTCCAAGTCACATGATTCTTCGAGACTGGGGAGTGCACAGATTCCTGGAAAGTTACACCCACTACATTCCCAGGAGTCTGTGCGGTGAAGCTTAAGCACCTAGGTGCAGGAAGAGGGAAGATTAACTATTCTGCCTAGCAACAACACTTTGAAGGCATCTAAAAAAAAAAAAAATTCTTAAAGGACTAATGACATTTTTTTAAAACTACTGATGTAATGTTATATTTATGGGTGGAACTCCACTTTAATTAAGGTGAAATGCAAAAATGTCCCCTCACTACAAGGGTAAAATGCTCATTTTGGACTGTGGTACCTTAAAAAGCAGCTTTAAAAGGGTTGTAAAGGAAAACAAAAATTTTCCCTAAATAGCTTCCTTTACCTTAGTGCAGTCCTCCTTCACTTACCTAATCCTTCCATTTTGCTTTTAAATGTCCTTATTTCTTCTGAGAAATCCTCACTTACTGTTCTTCTGTCTGTAACTCCACACCGTAATGCAAGGCTTTCTTCCTGGTGTGGAGAAAGCCTCTTGAGGGGGGAGGGGGCGAGCAGAAGTGTCAGGACGCCCACTAACACACAGCTCCTTTCTCTATCTGCAAAGTAGAGAGTGTCCTGACTTGCCTGCTCGCCCCTCCCCCCTCAAGAGGCTTTCTCCACACCAGAAAGAAAGCCTTGCATTACTGTGTGTAGTTACAGACAGAAGAACAGGAAGTGAGGATTTCTCAGAAGAAATAAGGACATTTAAAAGCAAAATGGAAGGATGAGGTAAGTGAAGGAGGACTGCACTAAGGTAAAGGAAGCTATTTAGGGGAAAAAAATATTTCCTTCACAACCCCTTTAACTTCCCCTGGGCAGTCGTCGCTCTCCTTTTCTCACCTACGCCCTGGCAGACTGTCCCTCAGTTTCGCTGTGCCCAATGCAGGACTGTGGACAGTCTTACAGCCTTGAGGAAGCCTGCGAAAACAGAGGATCAGGTAGGAAAAAAGTTTTTCCTTTAGTTCTACTTTAAAAAATGAGGTGTGCCATGTAAGAAACCCCAATCTAAAACACATAGCTTTATAGAATATTAGTAAGAATATATGAACAATTCTTGTGCAGAAATTAGGTTTACATTTACATACCTCTCAACATTTTGAGATGGGAATGTTTATATTTTGTTATTGTGGTTTTTTTTTGTGTTGTGTTTTGTGTTGTGTTTTGTGTGATATATCTAACACCACTGTGGGAGTTGAAGATAGGGAGTAGGAAATTATATACTTTCTAATTGGACGAAGGAAGATGAGGCAAGGGTTATTCTTTTTAGGGTTTAAAAATCTGAATGGTCTAGAGCAGGGGTCTCCAAACTTTATAAACAAAGGGCCAGTTTATTGTTCTTCAGACTTTAGGGGCGCCAGACTGTGGCCTGTGATACTGGAAATGTTCCAGGCATCAGTGGGCATAAACATCACCATATTTGGTATTAGGGGAAGGAATGGTGCCCCATCGTTGGTATCATTGGGAGGAATAATGCCCTATTATTGGTGTCAGGGGGAAAAAATGATGCCCCGCTGTTGGGTGACTGTCAGTTGGACGGAAAGTGTCTCATTACAGTAAGGGGAATAGGGCCCCAAGGGCCGGATAAAGGCAGGCAAAGTGCCACATCTGGCCCCAGGGCCACAGTTTGGAGACCACAGGTCTAGAGCACAGGTGTCGAACACAAGGCCCGAGGGCCGAATCCGGCCCTTTAGGCCATTTCATGTGGCCCTCGCACCTCTCCTGCAGCTGCAGGAGAGCTCCAGCCCTCCTCTGGTCCTACTCCAGACCCTTACTTTCTGCTTTCAAGCAATGCATCCAGCTTCTTCCCAGCAGCAGCATAAGGAAAGGGGGGTGTACTGTGATGTAAGGGAGAGTGGGGGACTAGACTTCTGATGGTGGGGTGGCTCTTACCGATACAAATGGCCCTTTTGAGGGCAATCATAATGCTGATGCGGCCCACAATAAAATTGAGGTTGACACCCCTGGTCTAGAGTATCACCATGTGTTTCTTTATAACATAGGAGTTTATTGATGAGTAGACAGTCTCTAGTGTTATTTCCTTCTTCTTTTCTCTTTCTTTTTTTCTCTCCTCTCCTCTCTCTCCATTTTTTTTTTTTTTTTGTAGGGACTCCTGCAGTGTGTTGGTATATGGTTATATTTAATATGCCTTATGTTTTATATATTATTATAATGTGGTATGTTCTTTATCATTACCTATGTGGATTAGGTTTTTTTTGTTATGTGAATTTGAAAAATGTCAATAAAATCAGAGTTGAAGAGAAGGGAATGAGGGCCACCTACTAGCAAATGTATGTAGGCTTAGGACACACCCCCTGCCACATTCCCTTAAAGGAGAATTAACCCCCCTAAAAAAGTTAATTCAATCCACAAGGTTTTTCTTTGTTTTGTTTTTTTTACCACTTCTATTCCTCTATATTGGCTTTTAAAATTTACAAATGCAGCAATTTTTAATTTTGTATGAAAGGTTTAGCACTGGGAAACTCTTTTTGAAAGATAACAAGTGCATTTTATATACAACTTTATAGATCAGACCAAAATGAGGGACAAGTGAGGAGGAAAGAGGGACATTGCTCCAAATCAGGGACAGTCCCTCAAAATCAGGGACAGTAGAGAGCTATGCATTCAGGATTTTTATGTAGTTTTTATAATAGGTTGGTATTATGGTAAAGTGGTGTATTATTTGCATTTTGGTCGTTTATTGTTCTGTTATTTTTTAATATGTGTTATTTATTCTATGTTGTATTTTAATTATAGGGATGTTTTTTTAGAGTGTAGTTTTAATTTGTTTTATTTGGTGCTAATGGCTGTTATTGCGAATTTTGTTGTGTCTTTTTCTGTTCATTGTTGTGATCTTGTGTTGTCTTTGTTGCAATAATTTCCCTCTGGGATTAATAAAGTATTCTGAATCTGAAACAAATTGTTCTTCCTCCTCCTCCTTAGCACTTTACCTGACTCTCCCCCAGACTCTGGATCAGAGGCGTACTCCCCCCAGCAGCTTAATGGTAAGTGCCTGTTAGGTATTCTCCCCCCCACCTTTAGCAGACGTGGTTTTACCCAGTTGGTGTTATCGGTCAGGGAAGAGAGAAGGTGAGAAATTCATGAGAGATAACCAGCGAGTAAATACACCAGCTCTCCAGTTATGCATAGAATTGCTAGAGCAGTGATTGCATGAGGCGCAAGGAGAGCCAGAGGAGATCCAGAGAATGAGAGCATGGAGAAGAACTTTAAAGGCATGCACGGGAAGAAACAATGGATGAAGAATAAGAGAGAAACATTACACTTCAAAATGTTGAGGAATATATGGAATAGGAGCACCATGCACGGAGATAGAATTGTAGAATCCGGGGTCAAGGAGGATTGATTACAGAGAAGGAAAGGTAAGGAGGTTCCCTAAGTCTTTGGGAGCCTGAAGAAGGAGAAAGAATGGTGCTGGACCCTAACCTGATCTCAAGGAGTGATATAGACACAAGAAAGTGGTCATCAATGACAAATCAGGAGTGGTGATGGTATTGGTGGTGGGGTCAGATTATTTTCCAATGGGGACCAGAGAGCAGTCCCACGCTTACGTCTTGTTGGGATCAGAAGGAAGCAAGGTCATCGTTTGTGATTGTATGTTCTCCTTATTTATAAAAGGTTGGCCACACTGTGGGCTTGACAGGTGGGAGTGTCCCTATAGAGCAGGGTATAGGACAGGTGTACACAATGACAGGTGAGACTGTTTAGGGTGGAGTATACAGAGCCGTGCTGTGTGTCCAGTATATTAGAGCTATGATCTTTGTTTATCAGAGCTAAAAAATGTCTGGAATTTTTTAGCCGCCCTCCCTAAATTTATCAAGAGTGGTGTCTCTGGCCCCACACACATTCCGGCTTTGGAATATAATTCCAGCACCAGTGTAGAGTTGTAGCCTATTCTGTTTTTTTTTTTCTTCTGTTTTATACATTTTATGTAGACGTTGTTCTTATTTTATAGTTTACATGTTTTATACCTTTCATGTATTAGGAAGGCTAATGTTTGTTGTTTAGTAAGCATATTACTATTCATAATATAAAAATTAGAGAACTCCTCTAAAATAATTGAATTATGTATGCGGTGTGAGTGGTGTAGTCCTGATATTTGATCATTTTATTGGCTGTATTTATAAGTTTATCTAACAGGGCAACGCAAAGAACATAACGATGCATAGGGTATAATAGTAATCCATAATAACAACCCCATTTTACTTTTCATCAGTTTCTGTAGAACGGGGATGTGGGTTATTGTATTTTGCATATTTATTGTGTATTTAAAGAGTTTTTTACTTTTGTTTTGGATAAAGCAAGGAATTCCCTATTGGAGAGTTTTACCATCCCTGTTCTTTGTCTCAGGAATTTAGGGCCAGATTCACAGCAGAAATACGCCGGCGTATCTACTGATACGCCGGCGTATTTTCAAATTTGCCGTGTCGTATCTTGATTTGGAATCCTCAAACCAAGATACGACGGCTTTTGGCATAGATCCGACAGCCGTACGGCTTCGTACGCCTTCGGATTGTAGGTGTAATTCTCCGGCGGCCGCTGGGTGGAGTTTGCGTCGTTTTCCAGCGTCGGGTATGCAAATTAGCTGTTTACGGCGATCCATGAAGGTACGCGCGTTATTACTTAGATTTAGACCAGCCATGTTAAAGTATGGCCGTCGTTCCCGCGTCGAATTTCAATTTTTTTTTTTGCGTAAGACTTCCGGGAATATGAAAGGACGTAACGCACATCGCAGTTCAAAAACCCAGTCGGGGCGATGTAATTTCGCGCAAAGCACGGCGGGAAATTTCCAAACGGAGCATGCGCAGAACGTTCGGCGCGGGAACGCGCCTAATTTAAATGGTACACGCCCCATTTGAATTAGGCAGGCTTGCGCCGGACGGCTTTACGCTACGCCGCCGAAAGTTTACACGCAAGTGCTTTCTGAATCAAGCACTTACGCTGGAAACTTGCGGCGGCGTAACGTAAACGGGATACGATACGCCGCCGCAAATCTACATGAATCTGGCCCTCAAAGTGATAGAAATTCCAACATTTTCAGTTGTCACCAGAACAAGAACAGGGCTTCATTCACATGACTGATTTGGGCCCTACACCACCAAGAATCAACATAAATCTGACTAACAGGCACTGCGGGTGTTTGCATTGCACTGCCCGCATATGCAGTTAAATGCGATTGGAGACAGAATAGTTGCCCTGGGCACAAACAGTTCACATCCAGTCACTTATAATATTCCTACCCTATACATTAGACCAGTGGTCATCAACCCTGTCCTCAGGGCCCACTAACAGGCCAGGTTTTATGTATTACCTTGGGGAGATGCAGACTAGAATACTGCAATCACTGAGGAGCAAATGATATCAGCTGTGATGTATTTCAGTTATCTTGCAAACCTGGCCTGTTAGTGGGCCCTGCAGGACAAGGTTGATGACCACTGCATTAGACCACATGTACACTGGATTCTTTATGACACCTTTTCTCTTACAGGAGTTTAGCAGCAGGAAAACACTGTAAAAAGATGCATTTTTTTATGCACATTTCGGCGCCATGGCTGTTTGCATGGCACTGCCCATATGTGCGGTTACATGCTATTGGGTACAGATGAGCTGTTATGGACACAAACAGTTCTTGTCCAGGTCACTTATATTATTCAAATTGCATACATTAGTCCACATGCACACTGTATTCTTTATGACACCTTTATGGGACATTATGGGGAACATAGCATCTCCCCGCAGGGATGTAGTCCCAAGGGAGGGGGCGAACACACTGACTAACCCCCAGCCAGAAAAGCTTGGATGATGGGGGCAAGTTTACTGAGGAGCAACAGGAAGTGAGAAATTTTAGACAAAGAAAAAAAAACATTTAGAAGGGAAATCGAAGGAAAAGGTTAGGGAACCAACAATGCACTAGCTTAAAGGAACCTATTTAGAAAATAAAAGATGAACCTTTAAACCCCTAAGTCTAGGCAAAAAAGAAAAAAGTTTTTCCAATGAAGTGTTGCTGTGCTCGCACTGCATGGGTTAACTGCTAGTTTTTTTTTCTAGGGGAAAGGAGAGCCGATATACACACCTAATCCTCTGATCGTCCCAGCACAAGACTGGTCCGGCACCCCTGCACTCTGGCGCTCTTGAGTTGTGGACTGTTCCTGATGTCATAATGCCCAGAGCAGGCTCCATAGACCAGGAAAAGTCCATAGCTGGACCGTGGGGGAGTGCCATTTTCCAGAGGATTGAAGGATTGGGTGACTATAAGCTTTTGCCTTACTCCTAGACAAAGCAAGTGTGTGACCCGTGCAGTGTGGGCACAGCCCCACAGCCTGGGGAAAGAAATTCCTGCCCGGAGTTTAACTTTAACAATTTCCTTGCTTGCAAAAAGTTTTGGCTTTAGCTATACTTGAAAGTATTAAATAAACCAGTCTGATAACCTACAGTAGTTTGGCAGGTTTACTTTCTCCCGTAAAAAGCCGTGGACAGTGCCCATCACACTATTTACTTCACCTCCTAATCTATTGATTTGTGTAGGATTATGACAGCAACAAGGTCAGCTTGACTTTTCACTAAGCCGGACAATGTGACATAAGTATTGTTTTTGCATTTAGCTATACATAAGAATAAAACCTGAAATTAAATTAAACTTTTCAGTATTTCATCACATAATTTCTCTAAACTGACACTGCATTAAGGTAGAACTTAAGGCCATCTGTGTCCCATTAGGAAAATGTCCCTTCATTTCCTGTCCCACAGTCAAAACAGGAAGTGAGGGGAAATTCCTCTAAATTGAGGGAAATCCCCTGTTGTCATTAGAAATCGTGTCCTCATTGGAAGATTTCCCCTCTATTCCTGTTACGGTGAGAACTCAAAATTTGGGATTTTCTTTTACTCTCGGTAAAGATGGTCACCAATACACATAGGGACGGTGAATCCCCCTAACTGGGACACAGACAGCAATAATAACCTGACAAGTGTTCTAATCCATCTCCACTCTTTGCAAATTTAAAAAAAAAATTTGCCTTTAGTTATGCTTTTAAACCTGGAGATTATTAGTAGAAAGCTGCCCTTGGACATGAGACATTGAGGGCAATTTACTAGCAGTGGAACATGCAAAATCTGGTGAAGTTCTGCATAGAAACCAATCAAATATGCAAATAATGGTGCGCTTATTCAGCAATAATATAAGTATTCTGTCTAAACAGGTAAAGGAAAAACACAAAAGTGAATATCATAAAAAAGTCCAAACAAAAAAAAATAGTGCATAAGATTCCAACACTTGTGGTCACACTTGTGGTCATTTATTAAGGCTCCATGCGTTAAAACACTGGTGAGTTGCGTTTTTGAGCGTTTATCGACTTTTATCAGCGTTTATGAGCGTTTTGCATTTTTTTGTGGTCAGAAAAACGACTCCTGAACGCTATTTTAGGGCGTTCAGAAAACAACCCATAAACTCCACTGCTGATAAACGTCGAAAAACGTACACATAGGATAACATAGAGTGGAGTTTATGGGCTTTTAACCACTTGCACGCCTATTTACGTAGACAGAATGGCACAGGTGGGCAAATGGGCGTATATATATACGTCCCCTTTAATTTGCCGCCGTGTGGTCTCGATGTCCGCCAGTGTCCCGCGATTGGGTCACAGAGCTGAAGAACGGGGAGATGTTAGTGTAAACACAACGGCCCGGATTCACATACATCGGCGCATATTTATGCAAGCGTAGCGTATCTAATATACGCTATGCCGACGCAGCGCACAGAGGCAAGCACTGGATTCACCAAGCACTTGCTCCCACTCTCTCTTAAAGATACGCTGGGTTTCCTCGGCGTAAGCCAGCGTAGGTGGAAGTGGGCGTGAGCCATGCTAATGAGGCGTGACCCCATGCAAATGATGGGGCAAGCGCCATAGAAGTACTTAAAATGAACGGCGCATGCGCCGTCCCATGGCCGCATCCCTGTGCTCATGCTCAGAATTACGTCGGAACTACTCCCTAAGATACGACGGATCACTGCCTACGACGTGAACGTAACCTACGCCCGTACTACGTAAACAACGTAAAATACGACGGCTTGTGTTCCCTGGTCCATACCTTTGCATGAGTTGCGCCTCCTATATGGGGAATAACTTTACGCCGGACGTACGACTTACGCAAACCGCGTATATTATGCACCGGGCGCAAGTACGTTCGTGAATTGGTGTATCTCCCTCATTTACATATGTGCAAAGAAAATCAATGGGAGCAGCAAATGCGCCCAGCATAAATATGCGCCCACGATACGCCGGCATAGGAAAGTTACGTCGGATGAAGCCTATTTTCAGGCGTATCTCAGTTTATGGGCACAGCGCATAGATACGAAGGCGCATACTTACACTTACACGGCGTATCTCGAGCTACGTCGGCGTAAGTGCTTTGTGAATCCGGGCCAACATCTCCCCGTTCTTCCTAGTGACATGTGACCGATCGCCTGTTCCCTGTCATCGGGAACAGCGATCAGTGACGTAGCCAGGCCCCTTAACAGTTAGAATCACTCCCTAGGACACACTTAACCCCTTAAGAGCCCCCTACAGGTTAACCCCTTCACTGCCAGTGTCATTTTTACAGTAATCAGTGCATTTTTATAGCACTGATCACTGTAAAAATGACAATGGTCCCAAAATGGTGTCAAAAGTGTCCGATGTGTCCGCCATAATGTCTCTATAAAAAAGATGAAATACCACCAAAAGAAAGCTCTACTTGTGAGAAAAAAAGGACGTCAATTTTGTTTGGGAGCCATGTTGCACGGCCGCGCAATTGTCAGTTAAAGCGACGCAGTGCCGAATCGCAAAAAGTGGCCTGGTCTTTGGCCAGCCAAACGGTCCAGGGCTTAAGTGGTTAAAGAAAACGCCCCAACTCCAAAAAATTGCCGTTTATGAGCTCCAGTGTGCATAGAGCCCAAAGATGAGTGAACGTCCCTCAATCTTCCAAGTATGTGATACAATCCGTGCCACGAATCAATGGATGTTCAAAACAAGCCCCACCATCCACCTCTGAGTGAATTGGCCGCTCACCTCAAAAAAAAGACCCATATGGGTCTAATCAAGCCTTGTGAATAAATCAAAGAATTTTTTATTTTTTTTTACAAATGATTTTATTATATCAAAAGGTCATAGTTTGATACAAAGTTATAACAGAAGCAAAGGTACATTAGAAACTTAACAGGTATGTACTTAACATGAGATAAATGAAACATATAAAGATGAGCATGGCGATACATTGCAGCAACCATAAAAAGGCCACCATGAAAATGTTATACAAACAGGGTTTCTTCTTTATTTTTTTTCTCTCTTTTTATTTCATTTTTTTTTTTTTATATATATATATATATTTTTTTTTTTCCCCCCTACTTATCCCCTTCCTTTCTCTTACCTGTACCAGATACATTATAGACTACTGATATGTTAAGGATTTTTCAATCATCGGGATCACCAGCTCCGGTTAATAAGGACACATGATGTTGCTCAAGAGTTCATTGCGCAATGCCATTTAAAAGAAGATTTATTAAGCATAAAAATTGTGCACTCACAATTACCACATCTTGTATAGAATGCAGAATACGTTTCTAAACTTTCTAAAAAAAAATTGGCCTTTAGTTATACTTTCATTGAAAAAGCTGAAGTTAGAATCTGATTGGCTACCATGCAGAGCTGCACCAGATTCTGAGTGCTCCATTTTTAAATAGCCCCATGCAGGGGAGGGCTGGCAGGGTGGAAATCTCCCCCCGGGCTGGTGACACTATGCACAGCCACCAGCCGCCATTACCAAATGCTGTTTTTGCAGAGTAGAGATATGCCTGCTGGAGCTCTGTTAACACAGTTCACGGCCGCTGCTCACCTCCCACTGGCGGACTCTGATGTAAGGGGGTCCTCTGTGCGGACTCTGATGTAAGGGGGGCCTCTGTGCGGACTCTGATGTAAGGGGGTCCTCTGTGCGGACTCTGATGTAAGGGGGGCCTCTGTGCGGACTCTGATGTTAGGGGGGGCCTCTGTGTGGACTCTGATGTAAGGGGGGCCACTGTGCGGACTCTTGTGATCATGAAAAATCTTAGACTGTGTTCCTCGATCCATCACTTTTCCACGCTGTATGGGCCGCTTGACTGGACTTGCCCCCCAGGCCTAAGGCTGCCAGCCCTCCCCTGGCCCCATGGAGACATCATTTTTCGTTTTTTTTTTTTTTTTGCCAAATGGTATTTTTTATTGGGACTAATGCGCTGAAACTCCAAGCAAAGCGTTTGGCTCATAATTACTGCGTGGCCTTGTTGATTTGAATGGACGAGTTTACCAAGTCAACGCAACATGCCACATTTAATTTGCCATGACCAACCATGTGAACAGCCCACTCCAACTGTATGACACTGCCATAATGGCAGACTTTTGGTGGATGAGAGAGGACAGTTTGGGTGATATTTGGAGACAAGATTGGTGATGTAGCTCGGGGGAGACTTGTGAATGGCTTTGTATGTTGTGGTTAGTATTTTGAATTAAATTTGCTGGGCGATTGGCATATGTATCACAAAGTTTTACATTGCTTTTCATTGTGTGTCTTCTTCATTTTACAGACCCCCATCTGCTTCGCACTATGACCCCAGAAAACCTCTGTCACATTTCCCAGACTTCCCGCCTGGAGCACCCCCCACCACCTCACCTACAAGGCCAGCCCCCTCCTCACCCCGCTCACCAGCAGCACTATCCTAGCATGCAACGGGAACTCTACCTGAAAGTGGAATCAATGATGCCCCAGTACCCTCCCCTTGGACCTGGAATGCCCCCTGCAGACATTCACCATGCACAGCAGTCTCAGATGCTTCATCAGCTCCTGCAGCAGCAGCATAGCTCAGAGTAAGTATTCCTTAGACAGAGACAGAGCACGTCATTAAATTCATCTTTCAGAATTGTACTTTCTTAAATGTGAGTCAACACATGACCGAGGGACCTGCAGAGTGTTGAGGCTCCAATTATCAATAAGGCATTAAGCAACTGCAAAAAAAAAAAACGACACATTACATTTTTTGGAGTTGAATGGCCATAGCAGCCTTTTTATTACAAGACAATTAATTACAATGTTAAGGAGAACCATTTTTATTCATATAACTATTTTAATGCATATAATAAAATCAATGCATAACCAATAACAAACCTCAGAGTAATACTGCCAGGTCTAAGGTCTTTGAAGGCTGATATAATCACGACAAAACGGTTGTATTTGCCACCAATACAAGGTCCCCGGCTGCCATTACACTGCCACCTTATTAATAGGAAGGGACGTCCATACCTGAGATGGGCCCAACCCATTATTCGCCACAATTTTTAACCAGCGCCGCCTTCAAAAACCTAAAAGACCCCTCGCCAGCTGCTATAACAAGGATTAAAATGGACCCAGAAAAAGCTAAATGCCAGCTAAAATCTAAGTGCCGATAACCCTCTAGATACCCAGTATTTGCTCCCACTTCCGGGCATAGATCACCTCGGTGATCGAGGTGACCTACACCAATTCCCGCACCTACACCAATTCCAGCGACACAAAGGTCCCAGAAGGCAGCAGGGCCCGGTGAGGACGCGCAGCGCAACTCACGCAATGCGCAGTTGGGAACTAGGAAGTGAACTTGCAAGGCTTCACTTCCTTTACCGAGGATGGCGGCGGCAGCAGCCGAGAGCCGACTGACAGATCGGCTTCGGCTGCCGACATTGTGTGCACGCTGGACAGGTACGTGTCCGTATATTAAAAGTGATCAGCTGCAGTATTTGTAGCTGCTGGCTTTTAATACTTTTTTTTTTCGGCGGACCTCCGCTTTAAGACATTTTTTACTTTTGGTCCTTTCTGGCCGATGGGTCCATAATATTAAAGGGGTGGTTCACCCTAAAAACTACTTTTTCTTATTCCACTGCCCCCCCACATTACAATACGATTAAGGCTCTTATTATTTTTTTCATGCTGTACATACCTTAGTACAGCATATTCACCCGTGCATCCGGGTTGCGAGTCCCGCGGGAGTGGGCGTTCCTCACATGCTGGTGATTGACGTTTTGCCCAAAAACGAGCTCCCCCCATCGCGTAAGCCGCGTCACGGTTGGCGAAAGGAGCCGAACGGCGAGTCGGCGCTATATTGCACATGCGCATCGCCGTTCGGCTCCTTTCGCCAATCGTGACACGGCTTACGCGACGGGGGGGAGCTCGTTTTCGGGCAAAACGTCAATCACCAGCATGTGAGGAACGCCCACTCCCGCGGGACTCGCAACCCGGATGCACGGGTGAATATGCTGTAAAAAGGTATGTACAGCATGAAAAAAATAATAAGAGCCTTAATCGTATTGTAATGTGGGGGGGGCAGTGGAATAAGAAAAAAGAGTTTTTAGGGTGAACCACCCCTTTAAGTAGCTTTACTATGTTCAAGATGAGATGCTGCTCAAATCGACCCGGTGGCTGGGGCGAAACACGTCCGGGGCATGGCCCAAGCAGCTCTGGCTGCAGCCACATACAGTAACAATTATGTATAAAGCACCTGGTCGGTTTGAGAGGCAGATCATCTTGCATATGACTACACTCCTGAATTAATGCGCTGATGCCCGCTCCTACAATCTGGACACTGGCAGGGATATCTGTCATCCTCCAGCTTTGACTGGCGCTCACAGTTTATATGTGACCTCAGTTTTACCATGTTGTTTTGTTCTTTTTGTGACAATTTATGGATACATATTTTTGTATTATAGGCTCCCTGTGCACCCAACAAAGAAGAGGAAACACTCGGACTCTCCGAACTTGAGGGATCAAGTATCAAATGGAGGCATGGTGAAACAGGAGCCGGGTACTGGCACACAAACATACACCCACACATATATGTCTAGTGAAAGTGTGCATTGTCAACAGGGTACATGTTACAACATGCAAGTTCAGCCAAATTTATTGAGTCAGTGGATGATGCACACATATTGGCCAAAATCTCTACTGCTGAAGTATGGAGATAAACCACATATCAAGGTTTCACAACTGAATACAAGCATTAGGAGATGAAAGGGCAAGGAACTGCATATCTGAATAAACCGATGCAGAGCAAACACCACTTAAACAGCATTGCAGTGAAATAAATGACATACCACACAATGACAAGGTGGGAGGTTCGTGGGATGGTGTTTCATATCAAATAATCCGATAATTTTCTGACTTTTCCTAAAGGTCTCATGCAAGACAATGACAGTCTCAATGGTTCCTACTTGGATCCCAACTATCAGTCCATAAAATGGCAGCCGCACCTACAGAATAAATGGGTGACCCTGTATGACAGCAACTGCAAAGAACTGTAAGTAACAGGATATTGTAGAGTCATATAACATTATAGCAGACAGAATGTTTTATAGACGCCTTCTGCAGCACTGACCCACCCAATTTATAGAATATATGGAACACTGGGGGGTTATTTACTAAAACTGGAAAGTGCAAAATCTGGTGCAGCTCTGCATAGAAACCAATCAGCGTCCAGGTTATATTGCCAAAGCTATGAACATTGCAAATAATTTAACAAACTTTGTTGCAGATTCCTGCAATTTGTTATTCTGAAGTCTGCGTCCATGTGTTAAGTAAATCTGTATGGGAGAGACTTTATAATTATCAGTCAGCTGCTGCACCTGGAAGGCTCTAAAAACATTCTTGTTGCAGGGGATGCCCAAAGTCTGATTTGTATCTTAGTGCAGACTTCTGGGAAATACAGTAAAGCTGGCCACTCATTATACAATTTTCCTTTTGCTGTATTTAGCTGTTAAATGCAATACAATATGGCTACCTGGAGGTGTTCTGTACACAGATGGTGTACAGAACGCCCCCGGGGATATGTAATTTCCTGCTTGTGTGATTGGCTTAACCTGACCATACATTATACAATTTTCTTATTAAATTTTCCTTTAGATTTACCAAAACCTTAGGATATGAGGTCAAACCTAGACACTTTAAATTTGTATGCAGTCAGGCAGGCCCTTGCACTACATAAGAAAATAACTTTGGGTTAAATCCATGGAGTACATGTAAATACAGTTAGTACACGAGAAAATAGTTTTTATTGCACTGTTGGCCAAACCAAGATGAGATTGGCTATAAAACACTTACAAAACTGAAAAGAACTACAATCATAAGTTTCCAAAGTACCGTATTTATCGGAGTATACCGCGCGTCTGCGTATAACGCGCACCACAACCATAGAAAGGTAGTTTAAAGCGGAAGTAAACTCAACGATTTAATAGTTTCCAAAGACAGTTACATTCCCGGCATGCCGGAAATGCTAACTGTCTCATTGGCTGTGCTCTCAACCAAACTGTCACGCCATCCAATGGCTGGTGTCATAACTAATCACATGTGCAGCATCATGGCAGTTGAAGATTAAACAGAGGCCAAGATGGCAGCTTTCTTGGCTGAAAATTATAGGTGGGTTTACTTCCACTTTAAGGAAAAAAAGAAAACGTACATTTTTGCCCTGCATCCATCGGCGGCCTTGTCCGGCGTCCGTCTGCGGCCTTGCGCGGGGTTCGTCCAGCCTTGTGGGTGTCCATCTGCGGCTTCCTTGCGCGGGGTCCGTATAGCCTTGTGGGTGTCCGTTTGTGGCTTTGGAGGTGTCTGTCTGCGGCCTCCATCCAGGTGTCCGTCTCCGTCCAGTGTGTCCGTCTGCGAGTCCATCCGCACCTTGCCCAGGGTTGCAGCGGTGTTTGTTTTTGGATTTGGCGCCCAGAATAGCCGGATTTCCTGTGTGTTCGGCTCCTCTTGGCTTCTCTCGGCTCCTCTCGCGTGGCTGCGGGCGGAACGGAGCGTGGCCTAGCCGAGTGAGCAGTATACTCGACTCGGCTCGGCTCTAGGCTTAGAGACAGCGGGGATCGGCGTATAACGCGCACCCATAATTTTCCCCTGATTTTAAGGGGAAAAAAGTGTGCATTATATGCCGATAAATACAGTATATGACAAAAAGGATCACAAATGTATGAAAAAGCGAACGATACCACTGATGACATCCGGGTGGGAAGGGGTTAAAACCATCCAAATGGCTTGCTGGTCTGGCATGGGGAAAGGGCACCGATAACCATGGACTGATCGTGGAAAGCCCTGGTGGAGAGGGATGCAGTCCGCTGCCTGTGAGCTGGTGGTCAAGCTGTTCCTGTGGCCAAAGGTAGTGAAACTGTAGGGTGCAGAGGAACACTGTGCCTGTGGAATCCTGAGCTGGTGACAGGGAGGGACCGGACTGCACCATGGAGCGATTGTCACAGTAGACCCTCCATGGTGCAGTCCGGTCCCTCCCTCAGTCCAAACATGGTTATTGTCACCCTTTCCCCATGCCAGACCAGTGAGCCATTTGGATGGTTTTAACCCCTTTACAACCAGATGTCATCAGTGGTATAATTACATAGTTACATAGCAGGCGAGGTTGAAAAAAGATGCAAGTCCATCAAGTGCAACCTATGTGTGTGATGTGAGTATTACCTTGTATATCCCTGTATGTTGTGGTCGTTCAGGTGCTTATCTAATAATTTTTTTAACTTATCGATGTTACCCGCTGAAACCACCGACTGTGGAAGTGCAAAGTGGATTTGCCTTTAGTAAATCAACCACATGGTGTTTTTAGCTCTCAAGGACCTTGTTGTTGTCCTTGTACTACATAGTTGAAGGAAAATCTAAAGAAAATAGAATACGATAATTCGATAATCACACAAGCAGGAAATGACAAAACTAGGGGGCCCGGATTCACAAAGCACTTACGCCGACGTATAACAAGATATGCCGACGTAAGTGCAAATGTGCGCCGTCGTATCTGTGCGCCGGACCCACAAACTAAGATGCGCTTAAAAACAGGCTTCATCCCGCCGACGTAACTTGCCTACGCCGGCGTAGGGTGGGCGCACATTTAGGCTGGACGCATGGTGGCACTCCCATTGATTAGCCATTCAAATATGCAAATGAGTGAAATACGGCGATTCAGGAACATACGTGCGCCCGACGCAGTGCACGCAAGTTGTACGTCTGGCGTAAAGTTATTCCCCATAAAGGAGGTGTAACCCAGCAGCAGACATTCAAAGGTCTGCACCAGGGAACACAAGCCGGCGTATTTTACGTTGGACGTGTCTGGCTGGGCGTAGGTTACGTTCACGCCGTACGCAGTGATCTGGCGTAGTTTAGGCAGTTGTTCCGACGTGGTTGTGAGCATGCGCAGGGGGATGCGTCCACGTCTCGGCGCATGCACAGTTCGTGATACGTATCTGTCTGGCGCTCGGCCCATCATTTGCATGGGGTCACGCCTCATTTGCATGGCTCACGCCCACTTCCACCTACGCCGGCGTACGCCTTCAAAACCCAGCGCAGCGTTGGGAGCACTGGCTTGGTGAATTCCATGCTTGTCTCTCTCCGCTGCGTTGGCGTAGCGTATATGTTTGCGCTACGGCGGCGTAATGTGCGTCCGCTCTCTGTGAATCTGGGCCAATGTCTCCAGGTAGCGATATTGCATTACATTTTACAGAAGAGTACAGCGGTGCAGATTAAAAATTAAAGGAAATTTTTAATAACATTCAATTACAATATCACTTGTATCGCAATTGTATACACTATAAAAAATAAATTGATTTTTTTTTTGTCCCAAGAAAGTGGAGCTACCCTTTAAGCTGAAGTTAGAAGCTAATTGGCTACCATGCTCATCTGCACCAGATTCTGAGTGCACTAGTTTTAGTAAATCTCCCCCACAGTGTGTGTAGCCTGAAGAAAAGTGTATCTTGTAAGCTCAGTATCTTATGATGCTATGTAAGTAAATACGATAAAATGCATTAAGGGTTCAGCACTGACATTTCTATACCTTGCAGCCCAATGCCTACCTACAAAGTAGATGCTGATAAAGGGTTTAACTTCTCGGTCGGAGACGATGCGTTTGTATGCCAGAAGAAGAACCACTTTCAAGTCACAGTATACATCGGCATGATCGGAGAACCCAAATATGTCAAAACCCCTGATGGTATTTTACCTCTGGAGTGCTTCTTCTTGAAATTAAATGGAGTTAAGGTGAGTAAAAAAAGAGCCCTGATGTATAGTATAGTATACTCTTTTTCATAAATGTCGTTTTTATTTTAGAATCATGTAATCCTGATGGGTAGTATTAATCACTAAAACAAAACTCTAGGCGCATATAAAAGATACAAATAATGCATTTCTGTAATCGATAATGTATTCTTTAATGTATTATTTAAAGCAGAGGTTCAACCTAAAACAATTATATACCATTACATCCAGCATACTTCCGACATGAATAGTATGCTGGTATTTTTATTTTTTTCGCTGTACATACCGTCTTATAGTTCTTTTTCACCCGGCTTCCGGGTTCTCACTCAGGCGGGGAGTAGGCGTTCCTATGAAGAGGCGTAGATGATTGACGTGCGGATAAGGCGCGTCCCGCGTTCCAAAAATAGCCGAAATGGGACTCGGCTCTATACGGCGCCTGCGCAGTCAGCTCTACATGGCTCCTAGTCTGTGCGCAGGCGCCGTATTGCACCGTATAGAGCCGAGTCCCAGTTCGGCTATTTTCGGAACGCGTGACGCGCCTTATCCGCACGTCAATCATCTACGCCTCTTCATAGGAACGCCTACTCCCCGCGGGAGTGAGAACCCGGAAGCCGGGTGAAAAAGAACTATAAGACGGTATGTACAGCGAAAAAAAAAAACAGCATACTGTAGATGTCGGAAGTATGCTGGATGTAATGGTATATAGATGTTTTTTAGGATGAACCTCCACTTTGAATACAAGCAGTGTAAGTTCTTGCATTTAAACTGGTACAGCCAGGACTTTTTTTCTCAAACAATCGGGGCAGGAACTCGACCACAACACCCCCAAAACCCCTCCACCAAAACACGCCCTCCAAATCACATCAAAAAGTGGGTGTGGTCAGTCAAAATTCACGAACAGTAGGAAGGTCTTAAAGGGACATTAAATACCAGGATTGTATTACATACATGAATCTATCCATTAGTCATAGAGGGGGTGGCTGGAGAGAGGGGGCGGTGCCTGTGCGCCCTTATGGATGCACCGCCACTGCATTATATACATATAAGACAACGTCACCTATGCCTGTGATTGTATAGCCTTTGAAAGGAAACAGCCTGACCATCTCCTCTTCCCACTTCCTATAACTTATGTTTTGTTTCTCTTACAGTTAGAGTCTATTAACCAGAGCATCAGTATTGAGCAGTCGCAGTCGGACCGAAGCAAACGTCCGTTCCACCCTGTTACGTAAGTGATGGGGAAGATTCATAGGGGGCTTTTTCCATTAGCAGATTTTCCCAATTGAGGTCAATAGAAGCTTATCAATAATATACAGACATTGTATTTCTAGGCTTACTCTTCCTCCAGACCAGGTTACTAAAGTGACAGTGGGGCGACTCCATTTCAGTGAGACTACAGCAAATAACATGAGGAAGAAAGGAAAACCCAATCCAGACCAGAGGTGAGTCCTGCTATGGATCTTAACCAGTTGTGGATACTGGATGTACTATACAAGTCCAACAAATTTCATTAACCACTTAAGACCCGGACCAAAATGCAGCTAAAGGACCTGGCCCCTTTTTGCAAATCGGGACTGCGTCGCTTTAACAGACAATTGCGCGGTCATAAACAAAATTGGCGTCCTTTTTTTCCCACAAATAGAGCTTTCTTTTGGTGGTATTTGATCACCTCTGCGGTTTTTATTTTTTGCGCTATAAACAAAAATAGAGCGACAATTTTGAAAAAAATTCAATATTTTTTACTTTTTGCTATAATAAATATCTCACAAAAATATATATAAAAAAAAAAAAATTTCCTCAGTTTAGGCCGATACGTATTCTTCTACCTATTTTTGGTAAAAAAAAATTGCAATAAGCGTTTATCGGTTGGTTTGCGCAAAATTTATAGTGTTTACAAAATAGGGGATAGTTTTATTGCATTTTTATAAATTTTTTTTTTTACTACTAATGGCGGTGATCAGCAATTTTTTTCGTGACATTATGGCGGACACTTCAGACAATTTTGACACATTTTTAGGACCATTGTCATTTTCACAGCAAAAAATGCATTTAAAATGCATTGTTTACTGGGGAAATGACAGTTGCAGTTTGGGAGTTAACCACAGGGGGCACTGAAGGGGTTATGTGTCACCTAATGTGTGTTTACAACTGTAGGGGTGTGTGGCTGTAGGTGTGACGTCATAGATTGTGGATCCCTATAAAAGAGATCACACGATCGATGATACCGCCACAGTGAAGAACAGGAAAGCCGTGTTTACACACAGCTCTCCCCGTTCTTCAGCTCCGGGGACCGATCGCGGGACTCCATCGGCGATCGGGTCCCGCGGTCCCGGTCACGGGGCTTCGGACCGGGTCGCGGGCGCGCGCCGGCGACCCATGGCTGGGCTTAAAGATCAACGTACATATACGTTGATGTGCCCAGCCGTGCCATTCTGTGGACGTATATCGGCGTTAGGCGGTCCTTAAGTGGTTAAAGTACACAGAACGTATGAGTACATCCGGTCCTTCTGCCCAGCATCTTCTTGCACTTGCCAGCAATTCCTGACTGTCAAAATGAAGTTGATGTGGAAATAGCTATTGTTTAAAAAAAAACAGACCATGTGAAGGAGAGATTGAAAATAACATTGTTATTGTTGTATTTACATTGTTTCATTCATCTGCAGCTCAAAGTAATGAGCTTTAAGCGGAGGTCCGCCTAAAAAACAATATTAAAAGCCAGCAGCTAGAAATACTGCACTTTTAATACATGGACACTTACCTGTCCAGGGCGCCCGCAATGACGACAACCAAAGCCGATCAGACGCTTGGCTCCCGGCTGCCCCTGCCGCCATCCTCTGTGAGGGAATAGGGAAGTGAAGCCTTGAAGCTTCACTTCCTGGTTCCCTAATGCGCATGCGCGAGTCGAACTGCACAAACTGACTGGTCCCTGCGCGAAGCACCACCTCCCTGAAATGAGTTTTTGCAGGTTGGGGTGTCTGTGACTGAAAGTCCAATGAATGAAAGGAGTAGGCCAGGGACAGTAAGGCTGGGGAGCAAATAGCTAGATGATGCTGAACATCCTTTAGCCAGAAAATTAAGGGGCTCTATCTGATTTGCTCATGGTGTGCAGTGAAATCATTATAAGCTATTTCAGTACAGGAGAAAAGGAGAAGAGCCTGTACAACAAGACTGGAGGTAAGACTGAAAGCCTTGTGAGCCCCCTTAGGGAAAGAGAGCCTTGACTGTTGGGGGCATGGCCAGGTACTGTACAAGGTGGTGGTCATTTAAGAATTGGTCAATTTGGGGGATGGGATGGGCCTGAGCTTTTGTAAAAGGGATCGCCCCAGGGAATTCTGGGTCTTTTGGAAACGTGCTGGGAAGAGCTGCCCCGGACTGACCTGACTGACTCTGTCCCTCAGCCATGGACACTGAGCAACTCCTGTCCAGGGTCCGTGAACTTGCCCTCCAAGGTCAGGCTGACTGGCTCTTTGCTCTCCTCTCCCCTGGGGTGACCCCCTCTCCCCCCTGTGGCCTCTCCTGTGGTGTCCACGGCCCCCAGGGCCAGGAGGCAATAATAATTTTAGGAGTTATCCTTTTCTAATCTGACTCATAGATGATGATAGTTTTACTCAAAGAAAATTATGAAATTGCTATGAAGAATCTGATGTTTTTATAGAATTATTTTTGTAGTCATTGTGTCGATAATAATGTTTGTTTCGTTTTATGTATATCACTGGAATTTATTTTCAGCCACTCATTAGCTGCTAATCAATCAAATGATATACCTTTGGTTGTTCCCTGCTTGTTTGGTTTTCAGGTATTTTCTCCTAGTTGTGGCTCTCCAAGTCCAGGCTCAGAACCAGACCTATCTGGTGGCGGCACACTCCTCTGAACGCATCATTGTCCGGGTAATCAAAGTAATAATATTATTATATAATAAGTACCGTATTTATCGGCGTATAACACGCATAGGCGTATAACACGCACCCTAACTTTAAAAAGGTACTTTCAGGAAAAAAAACTTTCCACAGCCCCCTGCGTATAACACGCAGGCACAGTTTACCCTCTATTTTCAGGGTAAAAAAGTGAGTGTTATACGCCAATAAATACAGTTTGTATTAATGTTATGTGAATAGTGAACTGAGGTTAAGCACATTTATGTTACCAGATTTAAATCGAAATATAGCTTGGTCCACAACAAAGTATTAGTAGATATCTTGGCAGCTTTTGTGCATGTTAAAGTATTGTCTTGATACAAAATGTACGTTGTTTTTTCCCCACAAATAGACCTTTCTTTTGGTGGCATTTTATCACCTCTGCGGTTTTTAGTTTTTGCGCTATAAACAAAAATAGAGCGACAATTTTAAAAAAAGCAATATTTTTTACTTTTTGCTATAATAAATATCCACAAAAAATATATATATATAAAAAAAAAAAATTCCTCAGTTTAGACTGATACGTATTCTTCTACATATTTTTGGCAAAAAAAATGCAATAAGTGTTTATTAATTGGTTTGCGCAAAAGTCAAAGCGTCTACAAAATAGGGGATAGTTTTATGGCATTTTTATTGATCATTTTTATTACTAGTAATGGCGGCGATCAGCGATTTTTATTGTGACTGCGACATTGTGGTGGACATATCAGACACTTTTGACACTATTTTGGGACCATTCACATTTATACAGCGATCAGTGCTATAAAAATGCACTGATTACTGTATAAATGTGACTGGCAGTGAAGGGGTTAACCACTAGGGGGCTAGGAAGGGGTTAAGTGTGTCCTAGGGAGTTATTCTAACTGTTAGGGGGTGTGGCTTACAGTGGCACATCACTGATTGCCACTCCCGATGACAGGGAGCACACTATCAGTGTTGTGTCACTAGGCAGAATGGGGAGAGGCCTTGTTTACACTGGCCTCTCCCCGTTCTGCAGCTCTGTGACCTGATCGCGGGACACCGGCAGACATCAGGTCCCGCAGGCACGGTCACGGAGCTCGATTCAAAGTGATCTACCGTATATATACGTCACTTTGCGCAGCCGTGCCATTCTGCCAACGTATTTTGGCTTGAGCCGGTCTTCAAGCGGTTAAGTTAAAAACCCACAGCCTTCATCTTTAGCCCCCTAAACTATCCCAAGCTGAAACCTTGCTGCCCAGTTACTTACCTACCTCCTTTGAGTTGTTGGTCTCATTGTAATATGTCATGCAGCAGTGGCGGATATAATTACCAAAGGGACCCTTTGCACGAGAACATTTTTCGGTCCTCCGTTCAGTTATTGTCAAGGTACAAACAATTATAAACTGTAGATAGATAGATCAGTTGACAAGAAGCGAAACAAATACTCTTTGAAACTATTTGGATACAATAAACCAAGAGCATCATCATGGGGTCATGTAGAAAGCCTTCCTTTTCTTACCTGCCCTAAAAGTAAACAGTGTCCAAGTCTACGTGATGGTGGGGTTCCAACAGCTGCCCGACGCACATAGTTAAAGAGACACAAGTCCATCTATTTCAACTAATAAATAGTAGGGGGAAAAAAGCACCATTAGAAGAAAACAATGTAAAAAAAATGGTGGAGCCCAGGCAATGGGGCCCCCGGGCAATAGGAGATTATGGGGCTCCCATGCAATAGATTATGGGCCACACAGTATACACACACACATACACATACAGTATGCATACACAGTATACACACACAGTATATATACACACAGGATATACATACACACACTGAGAAGGTACTGGAGAGGCAGGGCAGCTATAATCATGGGATTTTTAGACCAAAAGGATGTCGGGGACAGATGTAAAAAACATTTTTTTACATACTGTCTCTGGTTTTACTGAGGCTGGCATCCCTGATGGGGCCCCCTAGTGGCATGGGGCCCTCAGGCATTCCCCGCGTGCCCGAATGGTCAGTCCGCCCCTGGTGGAGCCTGTGACACCACTGCCACTTCCTCTCCGCTGCCTCCCAGATGCTCGAGATGCCAGGAGAATGTGTTGCTATACTTTACAAGAGCACATTCTTACCGGATCTCAAATATCCAGAACTGATGAATGGTTACATTTCTGACACTTTCAGGTAGTGGGGTCCAAGAGATCCATTTTTTATTTTATCTTCCATTGGTGCATTTTTGCCACCCTTTTCTAATGTTTTTGAATTTTGGGGTGGATGGCTGTCATTAAAGTAGATCTTTAAAGTGGTTCGAAAGACTGAAGTTGTTTTTACTTTAATACATTCCCTGAATTAATGTAAAAAACCTTCTTTGTCCAGCTCCCCATTCCAGCCCCACTTATACTCACCTGACCACTTACTATATTTGTTGTGGTTTCCTGTTATTAACTATTATACTTAAAAAATGTGTTTTATTTTGAGGTTTCAATGTATAAAATTACCTTTTAAGCTACAAATCCAGCCTTCGTCTCTATCCCCCTAAACTAACCTAAGCTGAAACCTTGCTGCTTCGTTACTGCCTAGTTGTAATATGTCATGTGGCAGTGGTAGATATAATTACCAAAGGGACCCTTTGCACAAGAACATTTATGGGTCCTCCATTCAGCTATTGTCAAGGTACAAACAATTATAAACTGTAGATAGATAGATGAGATGACAAGAAGTGAAACAAATACTCTTTGAAACTACTTGGATACAATAAACCAAGAGCATCATCATGGCGTCATGTAGAAAGCCTTCCTTTTCTTACCTGCCCTAAAAGTAAACAGTGTCCAGGTCTACCTGATGGTGGGGTTCCAACAGCTGCCCGACGCACATAGTTACATAGTAAGTCTGGTTGAAAAAAGACACAAGTCCATCTAGTTCAACCAATAAAAAGGGTAAATTTTACAATCCTATACTGTATATACAATCCCATACTCATAGTTGTTCCAGGGGAAGGCAAAAAAAAGTATGAACCAATTTGCTCCAGCAGGGGAAAAAGTTCCTTCCTGATCCCCAAGAGGCAATCGGATGTTCCCTGGATCAACTTTACCTATTAGGCTTCATTACCACTGACGTTTTTACAGCCACTTTTCTGAGCGTTTTTTTACAGCCTAAAAACGCCTGTCCATGTTATTCTATGGCATCATGCCCACATAGGCGTTTTTGAGCTGCAAATGGCATAGGCGTTTTTGAGCTGTAAAAAAACGCAGGACCAGGGCGTTCTGAAGCTCCAGAGTAGAGCTGTAAAAACGCCAGACGTTAAACGCTCAAAAACGCGCGAAAATGCTCAGAAAAGCTACCGCGGCGTTTTTTACAAAATAAACATGGACAGGCGTTTTTAGGCTGTAAAAAAGGCTAACACAAGTGGCTGTAAAAATGCCAGTGGAAATGAAGCCTAAATGTTAATATCCACTTATATTATGTACATTTAGGAAAGAATCCAGGCCAAGTTTATATGGGCCCCTCTGGGTCCCTGGGGGCTCTTGTGCAGCTGCACAGTCCATAGAAATATTATGTGAAGACGAAAGTAAACTGCGCTTGTGTAAACTTATTAAACTTGTGTATAGCAGCACCACTAACGTGAGATATGATCACATAAATAATGAATGTATAGCAAAAGTTTTGCGCTAAACAAAAATATAAATACAAATAAACATATAAATATAAAACAGTGAGTCGATGTGTCTTCCAACTGACATCTGTGTAATGCCTTCACTTTGATAAAAAGTGCACAAATGATTGTTCTGGTACAATGTTTTTTATTGAGCTATGAAAAGGGGAAAACCAGATAACAAATTCCCACGCAGAGCATATGGAAATGAAACATAAGAAAGAAGTTCATGTAAAAGTACATAATAAAACATATATTATGAGGGTATAGATTATAAACTGACACCGACCCCCCAGCCGGGGCCGGGGGGTCAGTGCGTTGTGCCCGAGCCTTAAGACCCTGGGGCTAAGGTAGACAAGGGGGAGAGGAATCGTCCAGCAGTCACCTCTGAGCGGTACTCCTCCAGTCCTGAAGCAAGATGTCCAGTGGGATGTGTCAATATAAAGATAAAAAAATGGCAATAGTGTAAAATCCTTAAAAATCGGCTTTATTTAAGTAACGCATAGCATGCAATTACATGGGTACAATCTTCCTCGGACGTTGGTTCAATCCAAATGTGATGACAGGAGATAAACCTTTTACCTGACCGATTTCGTTACAAAAGAACTTCTTCCGGGGCATCCATAACAAAACGGGTCAGGTAAAAGGTTTATCCCCTGTCATTGCATTTGGATTGAACCAACGTCATTGTCTTTGGACCGAGGAAGATTGTACCCATGTAATGGCATACTTAATAAAGCCGATATTTAAGGATTTTACACTATTGGCATTTATCTTTATATTGACAATTTGTCTTACCGTGGACTAATGAACAGCAAGGCTTTTGGAGATACTTTTATAACCCTTTCCAACACATATTGACCTAAATTCATGAAGAATTTTTTTTTTCAATTGATGCCTTATTATAAAGTGAAAAAAAATATTATATATTTTTTCAAAATTGCTGGTCTGTTTTTGGTTTATAGCGCAAAAAAAACCCTGCACTGTGAATGTTTACATGGTGTGTTCAATAAAAACATGGTAACATTTAATTCTTTGTGACTGTGATTGTCTATTGTTGTGACTTAGATGAATATCAGATCACATATTATGACCAATTTGTGCAGAAATTCATATCATTCCAAAGGGGTTCACATAGTTTTTATTGCAACTGTATAACCCTCAGTGGTGTGCTCTGTATATTTTTGTAGGATGTTTTCCAGTACCATATATTTTTGTGATACAAGAGGAGAGATTGGCATTTTTAAGATGCAAAATAAAGTGAAATAGTATCAACTATAATATATAAGAATTTTTTTATTTAAAGAACAAATAAAAAATGTCCCTAGTGCTGCCGGAACCCTAGGGACATATGCGCTGTCACTAAACACCAGCCTTAGGCCGCGTACACACGGTCGGTCCAAACCGATGAAAACGGACTGAAGGACCTTTTCATCGGTCCAAACCGTTCGTGTGTGGGCCCCATCGGTCAGTTAACCTTCGGTCAAAAAAATTAGAACTTGCTTTAAAATTGCACCGATGGACGCCTAACCGATAGGTCAAAACCGATGGTTAGTATGCAAAAGCATCGGTTAAAAATCCACGCATGCTCAGAATCAAGTCGACGCATGCTTGGAAGCATTGAACTTAGTTTTTTTCAGCACATCGTTGTGTTTTACGTCACCGTGTTCTGACACGATTGTTTTTTTAACCTATGGTGTGTAGGCACATCAGACCATCAGTCAGCTTCATCGGTTAACCGATGACAACGGTCCTTCAGTCCGTTCTCATCGGATGGACCGACCGTGTGTACGCGGCCTTAGAGATAAGCATCGACGTGTATCGACAGCATACGTCTCTCGGTATCGAGTTCACTGCATAACTTTGCTTTTATGGTCCTTGAATGCCCCCTATGGTCCCCGTAGCACATTGTCCTCCTGACGCAGATAGACACCCATGACCCCCTGCGGTTATATGAGTAACATCTCAAGAGACCTACAAGGCTTGTACCTCTAATTGGACTGCATCCCCTGAAGAATCCCGATATATGGGAAAACTGTTGGGAACTCCATTCTACAGTGCTGTATCCAGAAAACTTTATTGATATGTACTTGCCAATTGTTATCTTATAACAATTTTTTATTTGCTCTTTAAAAAAAAAAAAAATCTTATATATTCTAGTTGATACTATTTCACTTTATTTTGCACCTTAAAAATCACAATCTCTCCTTTTGTATCTATTTAATCAAGGGATGTGGTGCCAATATTAAGTTGTTTTTTCCGTGGTTATAAAGTCTTTTACAATATATTTTTGCTGCTGTTCATTCTAAACTCTTGCTCATTAGGCCTCAAATCCTGGACAGTTTGAGAGTGACAGTGAAGTGCTCTGGCAGAGGGGGCAGCTTCCAGATACCGTCTTCCACCATGGACGCATTGGCATCAACACAGAAAGACCAGATGAAGCTCTTGTGGTACATGGAAATGTCAAAATTATGGGCTCACTAATGCACCCCTCTGACATTCGAGCAAAGGAGGACATTGAAGAGGTGAGAGAGTGATATGTAATGATAATATATAATTACGATGACAATAGAATGACAGATTGATTGAGATAGAATGGCAGATATCTACTGTATAATGTGCAAAGATCACATTGTTTTGTTCTGACTTATCTTCTGAATGTCTTCTCAGGTTGATACCACTGAACAGTTAAAACGGATCTCCCAGATGCGTCTTGTTCATTATCATTATAAGCCAGAATTTGCTAGCACAGTGGGGCTTGATGATGACAAAGAAGAAACAGGTACGATCAATACTCACAAAATACTGGACTGTTTATGTACTGCCTGCTCCTGTGGAACAGTAAGCACCTAAATGCTAAAAGTGCTTTCGTAAGTGGATTCTGTCTCTTGTCAAGTAAAGAATGACCGTATATATGAACAATACAGCATATAGCCAAAGGGTAAGTTAGGTTTATTTGATAAACGACACCATAAACCTCACTACTTACCCAAACCGGCTGAAGAAGTAATGGAGAAGTTTGCCCCACTCAATCAGTGGTTTGGGGTCTACATGATCTAACTTTATAAATAACATTGGGTAGTTTGGGGAAGAGAATGACTCCTTGTTGGGTTTTATTGCTACTGAGGTCACCATTAGAGAGATTTCTCATCACTTACTGTGGAAGTGAGGGTAGACGTTCAATGGCAACACAGAATATTGGGAATACAGGTGACGTTTGTGATGATATGGGGGTAAGCGTCAGCAGAGTTGAACAAAGTCTTGCTGTATGGCCTATCAGAGGATGGTTTTTAACACCAAGGTGCTTTATTAAGAGGAACGGTGGACTGGGCTTGTTCAATACGAACCCAGAGTTTTAAGTCTGCGTGTCTGTTTCAATTGACTAGCCTACTTAGGTGTATCGCTTAGTACTTACATAAGTCCAGTACTGCTAGTCCCCCGTATTGTTTGGGCAACAAGTTGGCTACGTTGCAATCGCGGACGTTTGTGAGCCAATATGAAATCAAAGATTACTGTTTGGATGATGTCTCACTTTTAAGACAGAGAAAGGGACTGAGGGCAGATTCAGCTGCACAGACTGGACGAACAGGAATAACTCTGTACACAGTTTTCTATGCCCCACCAATGAATGAATTTTAAAAAACAGAGTCAGTGATCGATACTGATCACTGACTTTATTCTTTCAGACAAGCATGGGGCCGGTGAATGACGCATTTACCGACCCCTTCCCCGCTCTCCATCCTGACAGATCTCTTGCAGCAGCCAGCGGGAGGAGATAACCTGCCAGCACTGCAGGGGGGTTGAGGGGGGCCCAGGGGAGTAGGACAGGGATAGGGAGGTGGTGGGTGCGGCATGTAGAGGAACAGATGCCCTCCATTTCTCTCTTGCACTCCTCTAAATATCTGCGAGAGGAAGAGGAGAAGTGGGCATTCAGCAGCTACGTGGAGCGATTGGTTCTTCTACATGCTGCTGCCCTCCTGTCCAGGCATACAGGGGTGCCACACAGGGCCCTGGAGCGTGGGGCCAGGTGGTAATGGTGACCCCTGTACGTACGCCCCATCCTTTCCATTAAATCTCTCAGCTCCTATCCATTAAATCTAGCAGTGCTACTGACAGTAATGGTCCAAGTATAACTGCCGATTACAGTATAATATATAAAATGCGAATGCATTAAAAAGGACCTTGCATGAAAATTTAAGGGCCACTATTATGACAGTTCCCGCAAACCCAAATAAAAAAAAGTTTTAAACTTTGACATTATTGACACCTTCAAGTGGTGGAGTCCAAGGGATACATTTTTTTTTCTTCCAGTTGTGCATTTTTGGTGCCTTTTCTTACTTTTCTGAGTTTTGGGGGTAGTAGGGCTGTCATTAAAGTAGATCATAAATTTTCATGTCAAGTCTGCACAGTACAGTGTGGAAAAACTAGATTGCTATGTAACATGGAAGAACAATGTAACAAGTAATGCCGCGTACAAACGGTCGTTTTTCGTCACGAAAAAAAAATTCATTTTTCAGCATGTCCAAAAAACTACGTTTTTCCAACTTCATCATTAAAAACGATGTTGCCCACACACCATCGTTTTTGAAAAATTATGAACAAAGCGCGGTGACGTACAACACGTACGACGGCACTCTAAAGGGGAAGTTCTATTCGCCTTTGGGCTGCTTTTAGCCGATTCATTGTTAGCAAAAGACGATTCGCGCTTTTTTGTCTGTTACAGCGTGATGAATGTGCTTACTCCATTATGAATGGTAGTTTTACCAGAACGAGAGCTCCTGTCTCATAACTTGCTTCTGGGCATGCGCGGGCTTAAAACGTAGTTTTTGCCCACACACGATAATTTTTTACAACACGAAAAATGACATTTTGAAAAACGACATGAAAAAATGCAGCATGTTCGAAATTTTTTCAGAAGCCAAAAAACGATGTGAAGCCCACACACGATCATTTTAAATGACGTTTTAAAAAACGTCGTTTTTTTTAATGCCGAAAAATGATCGTGTGTACGCGGCATAACTGTAGTGGGCACTGTTTGTATATGGTTTATTAAATCTTGTTATTTGGTAGACCCTGTATTCACCCAGTCTAGCACAATTTCACCAGAGTCTTGCTGATAACATTTTATTTTCTAATAGGAGTGATTGCTCAGGAAGTGCAGGAGATCCTTCCAGAGGCAGTAAAAGAGACCGGGGACGTTGTGTGTGCCAATGGTGAAACAATTGAGAACTTCTTAGTAGTGAACAAGGTATGACTTGAATGGCAGCGAATTGCATACATAAGTGTAGAACGAAAAGAGGGAAGGGTTGGCCAGGTCACACAGAGAATTTTAGCAAACGATCACCTTCAACAGAGATCTTTAAGTAACTATTGCAAACAGTTTAAATTTGTAAGAACTTCCAGTGCTCCCAACATAGGCTGGGTATGCAGACACCTTTAGTCACTTCCTACGTCCAATCAATATCTCTTACCTATCGGGAAAAGTGAGTCAATGTTTTATTATCAGGGAGACAATACTGGTCAGATATTAAATCCTTTCTCTTAAAGATACCCTGTCACCAGACCATTCACGTTGACAGCAACCTTCCCATAACATTATGCTATATGCGCATATATTGGGCCAGATTCATAAAGGATTTACGACGACGTATCTCCAGATACGCCGTCGTAAGTCCGAATGTGAGGCGTCGTATCTCGGCGCCTGATTCAAAGAATACGTCAGAATTTGTCTAAGATACGACTGACGTAAGTCTCTTACGCCGTCGTATCTTAGGTGCATATTTACGCTGGCCGCTTCCATATATTTCCGCGTTGAATATGCAAATGAGCTAGATACGCCGATTCACGAACGTACTTGCGCCCGGCGTATATAAAAATTTGCTGTTTCTGTAAGGCTACGACTGGCGTAACTTTACCCCTCATAAAGCAGGGGTAAGTCATGTTAAGGTATGGACATCGAAAACGTCGGAACAGCGTCGTATTTTACGTCATTTGCGTAAGTCGGAGGTGAATGGGGATGGGCGTAGGTTACATTCACGTCGACTAAGCATTGAGCCGGCGTAACTTAGGGAGACAATTCGACGTGATACTGAGCATGCGCGCGCATGCGCCGTTCGTTAGGCACGTCATTTACGTGGGGTCACGATTAATTTCCATACAACATGCCCCCTACCAGCCTACTTTGAATTACGCAAGCTTACGCTGGCCAATTTACGCTACGCTACGCAACTTACGGAGCAAGTGCTTTGTGAATACTGCACTTGCCTGTCTAAGTTGCGGCGGCGTAGCGTAAATAGGATACGCTACGCCCGCACAAAGATGCACCCAGATACGTGAATCTGGCCCAATGTATTTATCTGTAAAAACCTAAATTTTGTAGACATCAAAAAGCCCTGCCACTGCTGCTGGGCACTGCCATCTTGAATGTGATGTCAGCAGACTCAGAGCTGTCACTCACCTGACACTATAGTATTCCCCTTTGCTCCTTCCCCGGCAGCTGTATAAAATGTTATAAAGGGAGGTAGGGGGAGAGGCTGAGAAGCTGGGCCAGCACAGACAACAGTAAGACACTCCTAGAAGAGGAAGGTGGCTGTGCTACTAGGGAATTGTCTGTTCCTAAAGTAGTCAAATTTTCTAGCAGGTTTAATGACGCAATGCAAGTCCATAAAAAATTATTTAGAGAAAGGAAAAAACACAACGCATTTAAAATACTTGATTTTCCTGTGCTTTTACCTGCAATTTTTAAAGTTGGTGTAAGGATCTCAGTTAAGACTCAGTTTTATTGTCTGTTTAATTTTAAGTGATGAAATGTTAAAGTGGATCTTCACCCTCAATTTGAACTTCCAGCCTCTCCACCCCTCTGCTGTGCAAATAGCACTTTTTGGGGGATTTATTTACCTTTTTTTTTTTTTTACTTTTGCCCCCCATGCCCGTCACTTGCCTAGGCAAATGATTTGAACTGTGCTCACTGTGCCTCCTGGGATATGCACGTCACATATCCCAGGAGGCATAGTCCATTGTTGACAAACGAGGGGGACAGACTTAGTGGCGCGTCATCCGTGGGCCCGCTGACTAAACCTGGAAGAGTCGGCAGCCTCCTGATGACATCACACAAGAAGATGGTGACATGGGACCAAGCGTGGGCAGTAGAGAAGAGAATTTGGCAGGACAACGCTGGATCTGCTGGGTGAGTGAATATCTTAACTGTGCAGAACCCGCAACCAGGTAAGCAGGGTTTACAGATCCACTTATGACAATGCTTCACCTATCATAGCCAAAACTCCCATCCAGTGCTAACATTAACAACATATACCGGTAGTTTTCTATTATTTTATGTGGCTTGCATACTTCTAGGGCTTCTATACATATCCGTTGATCTCTGAAAAGTGATCAGCAGTGGGTCACTTTACAGAGAGTTTTTGACAGGTGGCTGGAAAGATTCATGCCACCTCCTCACTGCCTTTTGTAACCTTGTATATCCCACAGATTTATGCATTGCATGGCGCATTAGCACAGTTCCAATAACTCGAATGGTTTGCTTTCAACCAAATGCAACAGGGGGTTACTTGTTGCAGTGAAGCAAAGCACCATGGCCATAGCATTTGTGCAACCCCTCCAGCTACTTTGTATGGTAAAGGGGGGCTGTAAAATCATGGTTCAGCAGCCTGTTTTTACCACCCTTACCCCCCAGCTGCAAGCGTAAATTTTGATTTATGGTGATTTCTTTTTCGAGTTACCCCATATTTATCAGCGTATAAAACGCACAGGTGTATAACACGCACCCTAACTTTAAGAGGGAAGTTTCAGGAAAAAAACTTTCCACAGCCCCCTGCGTATAACACGCAGGCACAGTTTACCCTCTATTTTCAGGGTAAAAAAGTGAGTGTTATACGCCAATAAATACAGTATATGCCTCTTGAACTGTAACAGATATTTCCAGATTGGTATTCAGAATCAGGAAACTCCTATGCATGGAAAGCCACTGTTTTCATTATGTTAAGTAACCTACAATAGCTGTTACCATAAATAGTTTAGGGCACACTTACTGACTAAGCTGAGTAAAATAAAGGGATATTTGCCCATTCTGTTCTTCAATATAATTTGACTTCTAGGAGAGAATCTTCATGGAGAATGTAGGGGCCGTCAAGGAGCTCTGTAAGCTAACAGACAACTTAGAGACTCGTATTGACGAATTGGAGAGGTGGAGCCGCAAGTTGGCCAAACTCAGGCGACTTGACAGTATGAAGAGTAGTAACAGGTAGGTGTTTTATTCTGAATTGTCTCCATGCATACACATTACTCCATCATTACTGTAATTCAAATTGTATTGAAATGTTAATTCTTGAATACAATTTCTTTGTAATCTACCCTCTGTCCTTCTTTCCACAGTCACACGGGAAGTCAGTTCAGCCGTGCAGGAAGTCTTCCTTTTAAACAACGTCCTTCCAAAATCATGGGCAAGGTAAGAACAGAAAATTGTTCAGAAACAGAAATGGGCTTTAGTATGTTAATAAAAATGAATATCTGAAATTGGCTATAAGAACAAAATAAAGCTGCGCCAAAAAATTATTTGATCATAAGGGATAACCCTTATAATGATGAAAACAGTCCGTAAGGATAAAAAATAGTCCACAATAAATGTTAACACAGAAAAAGTTGTAGTTAAAACGAATCCTCCAGCAGACACACTCATGTAATTAATCCTTATCAGACCACCACTATGTGAGGAAATACATTGTCTGAAGTGATCCCTTCACCAGTAAAAAGGGGCTGCTTACCAGAGGGTAAGCCAATTGTGCATGTGGCTATAACCCAGCCGCGGCCTTTAATCCACCAGATAATAGACAAAAGAGGGGTGCACCATAGCGTAATTCAGTTATAATTTTTTTTTTTTATTAAGACCCCCATTGAGAACGTCATTTGATGACGAAACGCGTCTGGGAAGGACAGGCAGTATCGTCACCACGTTTTGAGGAGGAAGGGCTCCGTTTAAACTTGCCGGCCGGCTTGTTTTGTTTTTAAACTGTATGCTGCTAAGCTGTTTTTATCTTGATGTTGTGTAAGTACCTTTCAACCGTACTTCATTAAAAAAAAAAAAATTATAACTGAATTACGCTATGGTGCACCCCTCTTTTGTCTTCTAACCTTGCATATGGGAGAGTGTCATCTGGCGTATTCCTGAGTGCTGCTTCCTCCATTGTGATCTATTATCTGGTGGATTAAAGGCCGCGGCTGGGTTATAGCCACATGCACAATTGGCTTACCCTCTGGTAAGCAGCCCCTTTTTACTGGTGAAGGGATCACTTCAGACAATGTATTTCCTCACATAGTGGTGGTCTGATAAGGATTAATTACATGAGTGTGTCTGCTGGAGGATTCGTTTTAACTACAACTTTTTCTGTGTTAACATTTATTGTGGACTATTTTTTATCCTTACGGACTGTTTTCATCATTATAGGGGTTATGATCAAATAATTTTTTGGCGCAGCTTTATTTTGTTCTTCTTGCTGTATTGTGTATCACACGTCTGTCTGCAGCCTTTGTATTTTTGATTAGCGCAGTTTTTTTGTTTCCATTGAAATTAGCTATAGACATTTATTTATGAATAAAATGTACCGTATTTATCGGGGTATTGTGCGCTCCGGCGTATAGCGCGCACCCCTAATGTTGACCCGACAACCTGTAAAAAAATATTACTTTACAGTTTTGGTGTCTTGCCCGGCGTCCGTCCGTGGCCTCGGTGGTGTCCTTCCGGCTTTTCCCGCGCTGTCTCCGAGTCAAATCCCCACTTCCCACGCTCAGTTTGACGCCTCCGCCGAAATATACCGAGCGCAGTACACTCGGGCACGTTCGGCCACGCTCGGCTTCTCACACATAAACGTCACAGAGCGTGACCATGAGCGAAGCCGAGCCTGGCCGAATGTACCCGAGTGTACTGCGCTCGGTATATGTCGGTGGAGGCTTCAAACTGAGCGCGGGAAGCTGGTATCGGCGTATATCACGCACCCACGATTTTCCCCTTATTTTAAGGGGAAAAAAGTGCACGGTATACGTCGATAAATACGGTATTTGTGGTTAACAGAGCTACATGCACAGGGGTATTCCTGTGTCCATAAATGATGAGTGTAAATATTTGTTTTGCGTATAATGCATCTTGCACCAAAAAACAAAAATGTAATGTATTGCAGGTTAGCAGTCCTTAGATGTAGTTTTCTTTCTTTTTTTTATAAAGATTTTATTGCTATATGTACACAAGGCACATTAAACAATATGCATATCACTGGATACATATCTCACATCAGAAGCAATATGCATTCGACTGCAACACACACACCTAGCAGTGTAAAACAAGATTCTCCTAGATACTCATTTTTTCTTTTTTCTCATTAAATATTATTTCCATTGTTGCAAAAGTACAAAAAACACACTTAGGCCCCTTTCACATTGAGGAGTTTTTCAGGCGGTACAGCGCTAAAAATAGCGCTGCTATCCCGCCTGAAAAACTCCTTCACTGCAGACTCAATGTGAAAGCCCGAGGGCTTTCACACTGAGGCGATGCGCTGGCGGGAGAGAAAAAAATCTCCTGTCAGAAGCATCTTTGGAGCGGTGAGAGGAGCGGCATGTATACCGCTCCTTCACCGCTCCTTCTCATTGAAAACAATGGGAAACCGCGGCAATACCGCCCGCAATGCGCCTCTACCGCTAGCGGCTGATTCCTGCGGCAATCCCGGTGCTATAACGCTGCTATTTTTAGCGGCGTTATACCGCCACTGCGGCTCCTGCCCCAGTCTGAAAGGGGCCTAACAGTGCTATTAAGTAAAACAAAACAAAAAGAGAAAACTAACCAGAATGAGTTATTGCCCATCTCAGCCCTCAAACTATACACATCACCTCTGCTCTAATATACTGTACAAACATACGTAGCAGATTTCTTTAGGAGTTCTCAGCCACCGTTGCATCTGAATCAACCCATCTGGACCAAATTTTTGTAATTTCTTTTGGGCACCCCCTAGCCTTAATATGTCATCCTATGTATAGGGAAATCTGAATTAAAGCGGATGTTCCACCCCAAAAAAAAATTAAAAGCCAGCAGCTACAAATACTGCAGCTGCTGACTTTTAATATTAGGACACCTGTCCTGGAGTCCAGCGCCGTCCGCAGCAGAGCACGAGCGATCGCTCGTCACCCTGCTGCTCCCCCCGCCATCCACGCTGAGGGAACCAGGAAGTGAAGCGCTGCGGCTTCACTGCCCGGTTCCCTACGGCGCATGCGCGAGTCGCGCCGCGCCCGCCGGTTGGCTCCCGCTGTGTGCTGGGAGCCGAGTGTTCCCAGCACACAACGGGGGGGGGGGGGGGGGGTGACGGGATGTGACGGAATGTCCGTCTTTTGCCCGTGAATGCTGGGCCAGAAGTGGATGCAAATACCTGTCTTTAGACAGGTATCTGCACCCCCATCCCCCCTGAAAGGTGTCAAATGTGACACCGGAGGTGGGGAGGGTTCCGATCAGCGGGACTCCACTTTAGGGTGGAGAACCGATTTAAGTATTTTTTTCCAAGCAGACAATTTAAAGCGGTGTTCTGCCAAAAAAAAAAAAATCAACAGCTACAAATACTGCAGCTGCTGACTTTTAATACATGGACACATACCTGTCCAGGGCGCCTGCAATGTCAGCACCCGAAACCGATCTGTCGCTCAGCTCTCGAGTGCTGCCGCCGCCATCTTCAGTAAGGGAATCAGGAAGTGAAGCTTTCCGGCTTCACTTCCTGGTTCCCTACTGTGCATGCATGAGTCGCGCTGTGCTATCCCAATGGTCTCCGCTGTCTTCTAGGACCTGTGTGTCTCCCAGAAGACAGCAGGGGGCAAAGTAGGCGCCGGAAGTGGCGTAGGTCACCACGATCGCCCAGAAGTGGGAGAAAATACCTGGATTACACAGTTATCTGATATTTATGACAAAGTGCATTACCACATTTCCCCATTTTGAATAAGTGCTGTGGTGTATTATATTTGATGAAAGTAGCGCAACTTTATCATTTTGTCCTTAGCTGAGATAATTGTATCTATATATGTATTAAGGACTTCTACCCATAATTCCTACGTCAAATCTGTCAAAATTACTAACCATCTATCTCGTGACTGATGACAACGTTTATGGTCAGTTATGCCGCGTACACGCGACTATTTTTCGGGTTCTAAAAAATGACGTTTTTAAGGGTCTAGAAAAAACTATGTTTTTTTCAACTCGATCATTAAAACGGCCTTGCCTACACACGATAGTGAAACAAAAATGCTCTAGCAAAGCGCAGTGATGTACAACACATACGACGGCACTATAAAGGGGAAGTTCCAGTTGCATGACGCCACCCTTGGGGCTGCTTTTGCTAATTTCATGTTAGTAAAAGACGATTCGCGATTTTCTGTCTGTTACAGCGTGATGAATGTGCTTACTCCATTACGAACGCTAGTTTTACCAGAACGAGCGCTCCCGTCTCATAACTTGCTTCTGAGCATGCGCAGATTTTTTCACGTCGTTAAAGCCCACGCACGACCATTTTTTACAACCTTAAAAACGACAACGTTAAAGACGTCGTGAAAAAATAGAGCATGTTCAAAAAAAAATATGGCCATTTCTTAGAACACGAAAAATGCTCTGAAGCCCACACACGATCGTTTTTAATGACATAAAAAAAAACGTCATTTTTTTGAATCCCCGAAAAACGGTTGTGTGTACGCGGCATAAGAGTGAATGCAGAGTAGTAGCTGAAAATGTGTTTGTTATGATCGAGTTGTAACAAAGGAGTTTCCAATTTAGTATTAGAGAACGACACCCCTCGCAGACCAAATTGTGCCATTGCGACATGTTTGAATTGGACATAACAAAAGTACCAGGAACTTTTCTTTACGTTTTTTAACCTTAATTTTATATTGACAATCATGCTAATACCATACTTCCTGTCCTAGGGTAATAACACTAATTTCTTGTCTGTATCTATAGAGAAGTAGCAATGTCACACTAAGCTGCTCTCCTTGTTTGGACTACATGACTACATCTTCATTAGATAGGGAAGAGAGGTTGTGTAGTTCACAGAAGCTGGCTTAGAAATCCCTTAATACAGTTTTAGCTAGATTCAGATAGACTTAGGCTGGCGTATCAGTAGATACGCCAGCCTAAGTCTGAATTTGCGCCGGCGCTAATTTAAGCGTATCCTGGTAAACAGATACGCTTAAATTAGGCTCAGATACGAGCGGTGTAAGTGTCTTACACCGTCGTATCCTAAAGTGTAATTTTTAGGCTGACCGCTAGGTGGCGCTTCCATTGCGGTCGGCGTAGAATATGTAAATCACTAGATACGCCTATTCACGAACGTACGCCCAGCCGACTCAGTACAGATACGCCGTTTACTTAACGCATTATCAGGCCTAAAGTTATTCCATCAAATAGCTGGAATAGTAATGTTAAGTATGGCCGCGGTTCCCGCGTCGAAATTCGCAAATTTTACGTCGTTTGCGTAAGTCGTCCGTGAATAGGGATTTACGTCATTTACGTCCACGTCGAAACCAATATGATCCGTGCGGCGTACTTTGCCGCAATGCACACTGGGATATGTACACGGACGGCGCATGCGCCGCTCGTAAATTACGTCAATCGCGTAAGGTCACCCCCCCATTACCATAAAACACGCCCCCTCAGCTAAATTTGAATTAGGCGCGCTTACGCCCGCCCGATTTACGCTACGCCGCCGTAACTTAGCAGGCAAGTACTTTGTGAATCATGTACTTGCCTCGCTAACTTACGGCGACGTAGTGTAAATGCCATACGCTACGCCGCCGCAACTATGCGCTCGCCATCCTGAATCCAGCTATTTGAGGTTGTAGTTCAGTGCAGTGGAAATCCCAGGGATGCTGGATTTCTATCAGGCATTTTTTGTACTTGCAGAACATATATTGTACTTAGCCTAAGAAAAAATGCTAATGCAGCCGCCACATCTACTATAAGTACTGGTAAGCTGCGATGTATTATTTTTAGGGAGTTTAGTCATATGTGTCTACATGTGAGTTTGAATGTATTGATGTTGAACACAGCTGTCATTATGTTATTTGTGTGTAGGACTGTATGTCATTGTCTTTCTATTTTTCACTTTAGCCGGCACCTCCCTCTTCTGATCGGAGCTGTGTCAGCCAACGATTCCTCCAAGCAACCATCATCGCCTTAGTCATTATCATGGCTTTCAGGTAATAGAGTCTTACGATTCCCCAAACGCATTAAAAGACGCTGCTTGTTATTGTCTAAAGCATTAGTGATGACTTTTAAAAAAAAAATATTGTTAACTGTAAAAGTTAAAAAAAGTAGTGGTTCCAAAGGCAGGACATTTTATACCTTATCCAGGACCATTTGGCTGGCCAAAGACCAGAGCACTTTTTGCAATTAGGCACTGCTTCGCTTTAACTGACAATTGCGTGGTCGTGCGACGTGGCTCCCAAAAAAATTCACAATAAGCGTTTATTGATTGGTTTGCGCAAAAGTTATAGCGTCTTCAAAATAGGGGATAGTTTTTTGGCAAATTTATTTATAATTTTATTTTTATTTTTTCTGGTAATGGCGGACACATTTGGCGCCATTTTGGGACCATTGTCATTTATACAGAGATCAGTGCTATAAAAATGCACTGCTTACTGTAAAACCGACACTGGCAGGGAAGGGGTTAACTACTAGGGGCTAAGAAGGGGTTAAGTGTGTCCTAGGGAGTGATTCTAACTGTTAGGGGGCGTGGCTACGAGTGACATGTCACTGATCGCTGTTCCCGATTAGAAGGAACAGACGATGAGTGACATGTCACTAGGAAGAACGGGGAGATGTTGTGTTTACACTCACATCTCCCCGTTCTTCAGCTCCGTGACCCGATCGTGGGACACCAGCGGACATTGAGTCCACAGGTCCCGCGGGCATGGTAGGCAGGCGCACAACCACGTGGCGGCAAATTTAAAGGGATGTACCTGTACACCCATTTGCCTGTCTGTGCCATTCTGTCGACGTATATGTGTGTGCGCTGGTCCTTAAGTAGTTAATACTTCCCCTGCATTAAGGTAACAAAAAAATCTGTATTTGTAACAGCCCCCCCCCCCCATGCTTTTCTGAGGCCTTAATCAAGCCAGTGCAGTTCCCATCTTCAGCGGCTCTCTCTGGCTCCTGCTGATGTCAATCAAATTCTGTGAGTAGAGGGAGGGGACGGGGCTGAGCTGAGTTTACCACACAATCAGCTGTATTGTTTCTCCCTTTCCTGCCCATTAGTCCCACCTATCAGTGCTGCCTATCAGTGGCCATTAGTGCCACCTATCAGTACCCATTAGTGCCGCCTATCAGTGCCACATATCAGTGCAGCCTATCAGTGCCCATCAGTGCAGCCTCATCAATGCACATCAGTGAAGGAGAAGAATTACTTATTTGCAAACGTTTTCTAACAGAGATGAAAAAAAAGGTGTTTTTTCCAAAATTTGACATCTTGTTTTGTTTGTTTAGCAAAAAATAAAAACCCCAGTAGTGATTAAATAACACCAAAAGAAAGCTCAATCGGTCTAAAAAAAAATTATAAAAATGTCATATGGGTACAGTGTTGCATGACCACGCAACTGTCATTCAAAGTGCGACAGCGCTGAAAGCTGAACATTGCTCTGGTCAGGAAGGGGGTATAAGTGCCCAGTAAGCAAGTGGCCAACCTACCAGCATGTCTTTGAAGTGTGAGATGAAATCGCAATACCCGAAGGAATTGCACTTAGATACAGGGAGAACATTCAAACTCCAGGCGGGTAGTGCCATCATTGGGATTTGAACCAAGGACCCCAGTGCTGCTAGGTGGAAGTGCTAACCACTTAGCCACTAATATAATTGTAGCGCATATAATATTGTATATGGTACACAAATAGTTAGAATAATAAATAAGCTAATTAATATATATAGAATTTACACATTATACTTTGTCTCACCAAGTTACTGTGTTTATTGTCGCAGTGTTATCTCCATGACAACGCTATATGTTTTGAATTTACGCAGCGAGGATGATCTGTTAGATTTGGATAGGTAAGTTTTGTAGCACTTCAGGTATGGGGACTGTAGGCATTTATTTGAGCATGTTGTAAAAGGAACGTATAGACGTTATAATGTTTTAATTGTATATGTAAAAACATTATCTCAGCTTGTTTTTATATAATGTTTTATTTTTTTTTTATTTTTTTTGTATGTATAATTTGTAATTCTGCAGTGGTTTCCTGCTCTTTCCTAAGGCTGGTACACACTGGCCAAATTTAGGTCGGTATTGGCTGCTCCAAATTCGAGATTTGGAGATTTAGTACAGCAAGCTCTTCTGCAGCTTCTCGTTTTTTTTTTTTTTTGTTCAGCCCGCTGGGTTGAACAAAAAAAAATCTGATAGGGCCAGATCCACGTAGCGCGGCGCTTTTTTACGTCCGGCGTATCGTATCTCAGATACACTACGCCGCTGTAACTTACAGCGTATTTCCCGTATCCACAAAGAATTTGCGCCGTAAGTTACGGCGGCGTAGTGTAAATGTGTCGGCGTAGGGGCGCGCAATTCGTTCTGAATGCCTGCGGGTGGAAGGATTGGTGATCATGTGACTAATATGATTTTCTGGTTCAATGCATTTAGCGGGTGTGATTTTGTTTCCATGTTTATTATTTATTGAATCAAAGCAGAAGCTTTTACCTTTTAGAAAAAAAGACAGTTTAAAAAAAAAAAAAAAATTAAGTGCCTTGCATTCAATAGTAATGAGCCGCAGCAACCAGTCTTTTATTTATGTGTTACAACAGTTTTTGTGTCAAATTTGTAATACTGATTAGGGCTTTAAGTCTGTATATTAAAGAGACCCTGTCACCAGACCATTTGTTTAAAAAAAAAAAATAGTTTCTACTTTTTCACATATTTTATACATGTTATTTACCTGTAAAATCCTCCCTTGTGTTGACATTAAAAGGCGCTGACACTGCTGCTGGGTGCCACCATATTGGATTTGATGTCGGCACCTCCAGTGGACTAAATTTGGACGAATTTTGATCCATGTATGGGCACCCAGCATGTCGGTTTTTTCCCCCGAAAGATTAGTGCCACTGGCAACACTAATTGTGCTCTGCCGACAGGGAAGGCTCCCCAACCCTGCCCACCCCCCGTCCCCCCGACCGCAATATGCAATAGCACTGCAAGAGGGATTCCCCTATCAACACTGGCCCAGATTCAAGTAGAATTGCGCAATATTTGCGTGGGCAAAGAGCAAATTTTTTTTCTCTGCGCCCACGCAAATATTGCGCTTTGCCCTCGATTCACGGAGCAGTTGCTCCGTAAATTGCGCGGGCAATATGCTAAGCAGCCGGGCGCAAGGCTGCCTAATGTAAATGATCCCGCCGGGGGCGGGAATCATTTAAATTAGGCGCGCTCCCGCGCCGAGCGAACAGCGCATGCTCCGTCGGGAAACTTTCCCGACGTGCATTGCGGCAAATGACGTCGCAAGGACGTCATTTGCTTGTAAGTGAACGTGAATGGCGTCCAGCGCCATTCACGGTTCACTTACGTAAACGACGTGAAATTTGAACGTCGTGAGCGGGAGGCGCAGCTATACTTTAGCATTGGCTGCGCCTGCTATTAGCAGGAGCAACCTTATGCTAAAGGCGCCGTACGGAAACTCCGTACCTTGCGTACGCAGGGCCCGCGCAACTTTTGTGAATCGGTGGTAGTATGCAATTTGCATACTACACGCCAATCACAAAGGCCGCGCCCCCTAGCGGCCAACGCAAGAATGCAGCCTGGGATGTGAAGGCATAAGGAGGCTTATGTTTGTCACATCCTAGGCTGCATTCGGTGTAACGAGGTTCCTGAATCAGGAGCACTCGTTACACCGGAGCAAGTAAGCACTTGCGCCGCGCAACTATGGTTGCGCGGGCACAAGTGCTTCTTGAATCTGGGCCACTGACTGTGTTGATGAGGGAATCAAGCAATTTTCTTTTCTTCCACCCATGGAAGGAAAGAAGATTGCATAATGTATGGCTTGCTTAAATCTCATCACACATTTGATTGTACAATCTCCTTTTGATCTCCCAAACACTATGTAGTGCAAGGCAGTGGTGGCTGGTGCTCCAAATTTTTGGGGGGGCGCAAACGAAAAAAACAATTGCGGCCTCACTGTGCCCATCAAATGCAGCCACTGTGACATCAATTGTCACCACTGTGCCATGCCATCAAACGCAGCCACTGTGCCATGACATCAAACGCAGCCACTGTGCCATCAATTGTCACCACTGTGCCATGCCATCAAACGCAGCCACTGTGCCCATCAACTGTCGCCACTGTGCCATGCCATCAAACGTAGCCACTATGCCATGCCATCAAACGCAGCCACTGTGCCCATCAACTGTCGCCACTGTGCCAATTGTCACCACTGTGCCCTTTAATTGTTGCCACTGTGCCAAAACGTTGGTTTTCCTGACGAGATTCTTGGAAAGAATCTCTTGCCGGCCGAGTGTACAGACACTCCATTCAAAAGAACCGCCATTCTTTTGAATGGAAGGAACGCGGTGACGTCATCGACTACGACGAGCATACGCTAGTCACATTCGATGCCGTCGCCGCCATCTTACTAAACCCTACCTATGCCTAGGAAGCTACCGCGCATGAGTCAAAGTCATTTCGAGCATGCGTGGGTTTCCACGGTGACAGGTAAGTACACACGCTCGGGTTTCTCGGCAGGAAAACACTGCCGATAATCTTTCGACGAGAAAATAGAGAACATGTTCTCTATTTTTCTCATCGAGATTTTGGGCAATTTTCTTGGCGAGAAACCTGAAAGCCTCGTACACACGCACGGTATACTCGGCAAGAAAGCTCTGCCAGCAGTTTTTTTGCTGGTTCTTGATGAGAAAACCGTGCGTGTGTATGAGGCTTCAGACTTAAAATTTTGTCTGGAAGTGTGCTGGGCTCTGTGATATTCTTGAGGGCCCCTCCAAATGTGTTGCAGTAGCATGTGTTTTGCTGTGTGCTACTGTAACGCATGGAACTTTGTAAAATGTATGGTACATAGCAGGGCCACTCAGTGTTAATGTTCCAATCCACAACTACAGTAGCCTGCAACAGACCCACGCTGCAATGCACCACAATGCACATGTTCTATGTTAGAAAATGCTGCAGGTTCTGTTTTTTTGCCCATTGCTGTTTGTCGGGAGACCATTCAAATTGGATTGGCTGCCTTAACGCAAGGCACATTACTATGTAAAATATGGTTTAGAGCGAAGGGGTCAGAATGTTTAATCTGAGCTGTGATTGCCTTATCTGCACTGACTTCTGTACCTCCTTTCCTTCTCCTTTGTTTGGCGCTGTCCCCTTCCTTTTGCTGTCTACCTCTGGCAGTGTTTTCACTCCACCTGGTACCTGCACTCTGACTTTCTTCCGAAAGATCCGTCTCACTCTTCCTTTCGCTGTATGTGCACGGTATGTCTCTTTGGCTTATATCACCATTGACTTCTAGAATTTATTCCAATGGTATTCTCACCCCATGATCCGTACATATCTCATGTGTTTCATTCTATAGCTCAAGTCAAAACTTTGATACCACACAGCTGAGAGGTTCCACCACCCCACCTATCAACGGCACAAAAAGTACAGGTAAGTCCCTCGTCTCAGCCTGTTTTTAGGTTAGGTTTTCTTATGGTATTGACTAATAAGCATTTGTATGGTTCACTTTTTAGAAGATTGGCTACATAATCAGAATCCTTCCATCACAATAAACCTTTGTCTCAATCCACCGTGTCAAGCTATCTGCTGCTCCAGTCCTCCTGGTGTCTCTACTTTTCCTGCTGTCACACATGGGAAAACAGCTTCTCGTCCTGAGAGCTCAGTAACAGGTGAGGATTGCCATTATGAAGAAATGAAGGATCGCCTGTACCCAGGAACCTAATTGCTGACTGGGGATGTATTCAGACATAGTGACAATGGTGCATTCTTTTCAGTACTGGAAGAACAGTGGCCCAGATTCAGGTACATTTGCGCTCTATTTGCGGAGGCACAGGGCAACGATTTTGCCCTGCGCCCACGCAAATATTTAGCGCTTCCCTCGATTCACGGAGCAGTAGCTCCGTGAATTGCAAGGGCGCGCCGGGCAAAATTGCCCGGCGTAAGCGCGCGCAATGTAAATGATCCCGCCGGGAATCATTTAAATTAGGCGGGAATCATTTAAATTAGGCGCGTTCCCGCGCCGATCGTAAAGCGCATGCTCCGTCGGGAAACTTTCCCGACGTGCATTGCGGCAAATGACGTCGCAAGGACGTCATTTGCTTCAAAGTGAACGTGAATGGCGTCCAGCGCCATTCACGATTCACTTACGCAAACGACGTAGATTTTAAATCTCGCGACGCGGGAACGTCGGTATCCTATAGCATTGGCTGCGCCTGCTATTAGGATGTGTAACGTTACGCGAAACCCGACGTATGCAAACTACGTAATTTGCGTACGCAGGGCTCGCACAACGTTGTGAATCGGTGTTAGTATGCAATTTGCATACTATACACAGATCACAATGGGAGCGCCCCCTAGCGGTCATCGCTAGAATGCAGCCTAAAATCTGCGTGGCATAAGAGCCTTATGCCACGCAGATTTTAGGCTGCAGTCGGCGTTACGATGTTCCTGAATCAGGACCATTCGTAACGCCGGAGCAAGTAAGCAATTGCGCTGCGTAACCTATGGTTACACAGGCGCAATTGCTTCTTGAATCTGGGCCAGTGATGGTAATTTTGGCATAGAGCTCAAAAAGTAGTGGCGGCTGGTGTTTTGTTTTTGGGGGTGGGGCGGGGGGTAATCAACCTCCATCCAGGTTGGTCGGTCAGCGGAACCCCTTCTACCCCATCGGTTGCAGGCAGACGGGCTCCTACATCCGGCTGGCAGTGGCCGAGTTGCAGGCTCCGTATGGGCGGGTTGCGGGCTCTTATGGGCGGCAGGTTGCTGGCTCCTATGGGCAGCAGGTTGCTGGCTCCTATGGGCAGCAGGCAGTGGCTCTTGTGTTCTCATCACGGCCGTTTGCGTCGTGTGGCTCCTCCCTCCTACTAGGTGTCCAATAGGATCTATTGTCCAATCGGTTGACCAGTGTCAAACCCCGCTTCCTGGAATACATGCACCAATGTCCTGAAAGGGGTCAGACACATGGATATGGGGTAACCAAAATTTCAATAAAGTGTCATTATAGAAATCCCTATGTGAAATAGTCAAATCAGTAATGATTGTGCATATAAAAATACGCCAAAAAAAATATGTGCTAAATGTTCATTGTGTGAAAAAATGAACAAAGTCCCAAAGCATAAAAATAGGACACTTCTAGGATTTAATCCAATAGCTACTGCAATATTCAACGGGGTATCTGGAAGGAGCCTTGGTCTTATTTTCAGCCAAAAGAGTGTAATATTACTGCCGCTTACCGGACTGAGAGGATCTCAGGTTATAGAGATCTCTAGAGCGTGTGCATTAGCCTGCCGGCCACGATAAACGACCACCTCGATCAAGGAGGGATGCTTCCGTCTTGTTGGATGAGGATATCACCTTCAGCTGTTCATCAGACCGGATCACACCACACAGGAAGGAAAAACCGGCAGAATCCACTTAGCTTTACCACTTGATCTGGGAATAGTAGGCTCAGCAAAAAGGGGACAATAGAGTCTTCATGGTGAAGTTTTTAAAAAATTGGAGGTTTATTTAAAAAAACACAGTCAAGTGTCACAACAACCAAAAAATAAAAATAAATAAAAATGAATTTCGCAGCAGGTGTCCACAGCAAAATAATATAAAAGGCACAACGATAAAAAAAAGAGTTCCTTTGCACATCAGCCAAGGATCAAACCTAAAGCCTATGAGCGTGATGGCGTTAGGAAATGGTGCTCCACCGGACACGTTGCACCAAAAATGGCTTCAACTGGGAACGGAGGCTCGCCCCCTCCCTTGGACTACAGGAGAGACCACTAACACACAGCTCCTTTCTCTATATGCAATGTAGAGAGTGTTCTGACCCTCCTGTAGTCCAAGGGAGGGGGCGAGCACGACACGCCACACCAGGGAGAAAGCCTCGCATTACTGTGTGGTGTTACAGACAGAAGAACAGGAAGTGAGGATTTCTCAGAAGGAATAAGGACATTTAAAAGCAAAATGGAAGGATGAGGTAAGTGAAGGAGGACTGCACTAAGGTAAAGGAAGCTATTTAGGGAAAAAAAATTGTACCTTTACAACCCCTTTAATAAATGGGCCGCCCCTGCCAACCTAAAGCCTAGTACACATGGGCCGAATGTCGGCGGGTATGGGCCGGTTCAATAAAAGCATTCAACCAATGTGTACTGCAGCCGGTCCAACAGAAGCCAGCCATTTGGTTGGCTTCTGTCAAAGGAGCATGACCGAAAAAGAGCGCTGACCGGAGTGTTCTGGTGGTGGTGGGGTGCAGTCCTCTGTCAGAACACAGTAGCACAGCAGGGGAGATTGCTGTACTAACATTGCATAGTTTCTCTTGTTAAAAAACATTGCATAGTTAGTACAGTGGCTCCTCCTGAGCTGTCAGTTTTTTTTCTTTCAGCCCTCACACTAACCCTTCCTGAAACTCCTACACTAACTCTTGCTGCAACCCTTTTAACCACTTAAGGACCGCCTCCTGCACATACGTCGGCAGAATGGCACGGCTAGGCACAAGCACGTACCTGTACGTCCTCTTTAAGTGCCCAGCCACGATCGGTCCCCGGAGCTGAAGAACGGGGAGAGCTGTGTGTAAACACAGCTTCCCTGTGGCACTGTCATCGATCATGTGTTCCCTGATATAGGGAAAGACGATCAATTACGTCACACATCCAGCCCCGCCCCCCTACAGTTAGAAACACATATGAGGTCACACCTAACCCCTTCAGCGCCCCCTAGTGCTTAACTCCCAAACTGCAATTGTAATTTTCACAGTAAACAATGCATTTTTATAGCATTTTTTGCTGTGAAAATGACAATGGTCCCAAAAATGTGTCAAAATTGTCCGATGTGTCCGCCATAATGTTGCAGTCACGAAAAAAATCGCTGATCGCCGCCATTAATAGTAAAAAAAAAAAAAAAATGATAAAAATGCAATAAAACTATCCCCTATTTTGTAAACGCTATAAATTTGGCGCAAACAAATCGATAAACGCCTATTGCGATTTTTTTTTTACCAAAAATAGGTAGAAGAATACGTATCGGCCTAAACTGAGGAAAACAATGTTTTTTTATATATTTTTGGGGGATATTTATTATAGCAAAGAGTAAAAAATATTGTTTTTTTTTCAAAATTGTCGCTTTATTTTTGTTTATAGCGCAAAAAATAAAAACGGCAGAGGTGATCAAATACCACCAAAATAAAGCTCTATTTGTGGGGGAAAAAGGACGCCAATTTTGTTTGGGAGCCACGTCGCACGACTGCGCAATTGTCTGTTAAATCGACGCAGTGCCGAATCGCAAAACTGGCCAGGTCCTTTACCTGTATTTTGGTCCGGGTCTTAAGTGGTTAATCAGTCAGCATTTTTAGTTTAATACAAGAAAACAAACATTCCCTAGTTGACCTTTCGTTACATTTCTTATCCCAGCACTTGCAGTTTACAACTTCCAATGCTGCTTACTCCTGCTCCCTCATTGCTGCTTCTCTGAACTTCCAGTCTTCACAGAAAAGAGTTAACAGTGGACAGTGCAATCTGGGGCCAGTCTGTTGACTTAAAGAAAGGAGGGGGAAATGAGGGAAGAGCCTTGCCTTCTGAGACTACAGGGCTTTGTGTTCTATTGATGCACCCAGTGTAGGGAGACTTTGTATGCCCATAAAAATACTATAGCTTTGTTTTCTCTCTGTCCAATTCTGGAGTCATCTGTCTGCATGAAATCATACATCTTTAAATCTCTTTTACAGACAATGCTTCATCGGTCACCATCAGAAAGGCAAAATCCCGGGTCTTAGATAAGAGCCGCAACTCTTTACAAACTCCAGCTCGCCCTGTAAGTCCCCCACCCCAATACACTCAGAGCAAAACTAAACACAACCCCAACAGCCTGCCTGGCCAAGACCTCCGCAATAAGAGAAGTGTGGCGGGAGAGGCCATGGTCACCACTACTGCTGACGTCACAAAAGCAAATGGTGAGATATCTATTTTATCTGCTTTTCAAAATTTCCTCTGGCTTGATGTCTCAGCTTTTTCCTTGAACTCCAGGCAATCAGCTAAATGCCAACAGTTTGTGTGGCACGTTACCAAATAAAGTGAGGTTGTACAGTTTCAATACAATGCAGGACAAGAAGGTTGGAGGGTCCTGCCCATGAGAACTTACACATATGTGTTTTCTGTACTAGCTGCCATTGTAGGTTATGAATTATGTAAAGCGATTCTTGTGATTTACACGAATCTGCCACCATGTACAGTCAGGCGGGAGATACAGGTCCCAGAAGACAGCAGGGACCAGTGGGATCGCGCAGAGTGAGTCGCGCATGCGCAGTAGGGAACCAGGAAGTGAAGCCGAATGGCTTCACTTCCTGATTCCCTTACCGAAGATGGCGGCGGCAGCACCCGAGAGCCGAAGGAGAGATCGGCTTCGTCAGCAGCTACAGTTTTTGTAGCTGCTGACTTTTAATTTTATATTTTTTTGGCGGAACTCCGCTTTAAAGTGTTATTTAACCCAGGAGCCTGCATTCACTATATCTGGTCTTCTACAGTACACAGAACATGGAAATGCAGTTATTTTAGTAAATATAAACTGCTAAATACTTTTTCTCATCAGCAGTATATATTATTATTATTATTATACAGGATTTATATAGCGCCAACAGTTTACGCAGCGCTTTACAACATATATAGCAGTCTTGTGACTTCTATCAGTGTTTGGTTAAAGCTTGTAGGAGGGGTTTTCATTCTGCACTGACTGTACTATCAGGATGCAGGACCCCTGACTCTCTGTTTGTGCTGATTGGCCCTGTGCTGATCACATGCACCCTCCCAAGAAAAAAAAAATAACTTTCTAGCAATACACACCCTGGCTCTGTATTATCAGGAATAGGGATGAACTTCGTATTCGAGTCGAACATCGTATGTTCGTTCGTCGAATTACGAACGTTTTGGGCCGTTCGAGCCAAATTTGAGTGGCGTGTCACGGCCCATTATTCACTGCGGCATCGCAATGCATTGCTGGCTGATGATTGGCCAAGCATGCACTATGACCCGCATGCTTGACCAATCACAGTGCGCAAAAAACGGAGAGCCATAATTGGCCAAAGCCAGGGTGGCTTTGGCCAATTATGCTCAGGGGGTTTAGTACACGCCCCACACTATATATTGCTGCCTGGAAGTCGGCCTTGTGTAGTGTGTTGGTGGTTTACAGAGAGAGAGAGTTTCATTTTAGTTAGATAGAGCAGGCAGGCAGGCAAGCTAGTCAGTCAGGCCCCCGTACACACGACCGAACATGTCTGCTGAAACTGGTCTGCGGACCAGTTTCAGCAGACATGTTCGGTCGTGTGTAGGCCCAAACGGACAGGATTCCAGCATACATTTGCCCGCCGGGCCTTTTCCCAGCGGGCAAATATTTCCGGGCTTGTTTTAAAACAGCCCGCTGGAATCCTGTCCCCTCGGACATGTTTGGTCGTCTGTACAGACCTACCGTACATGTCCGAGCGCCCGCCATCTCTCGCATGCGTCGAATGACTTTGACGCATGCGTGGAAGCACTGAACTGGCAGGGCCGCCCACGTCGCAGCGTCATCGTCGCAGCGACGGCGCGGCCACGCGCGGATTTCTGTATGATGGTGAGTACAGCCACCATACAGAAATCCCCGGGCATACATGTACGGTGAAAACGGTCCGGCGGACCGGTTTCATCGTACATGTATGCTCGTCTGTACGCGGCCTTAGAGTTACAGTGTGTAGAGGATATATATGCATCCCAGGTGTTGTATATATATTTATACACTGTATAGTTTAGCTAGATCCGCTCTTCCTAATTTACTGACAGGCAGGTGATTGTGCTAGCTGCAGTATTCTCACGTGGTGTACTGTCTGTTTCCTCTGTACAGTGTGCACCTAAAGCTACCCAATAGATTTGCTGGTGTTTCTCATATTAATTCCTAAAGGCAGTATGGCTGCACGATTCTGGGAAAAATAAGAATCACAATTCTTTTGCTTAGAATGAAGATCACGATTCTCAAAAAAATGCATGGTGCTTTTGTTAGCATGCATTTTTGTGTTTTTTTTTTTATTTTATTTACACGCACAGAGTATGTGCCTTGCTTCAGAACAGCCTATTAATTTGAGAATAAACTGCCTGCCACCCCTCAATAGCACCAAAGTGCATGGGCCTTTTTTTAATTTTATTTTTTAATGCCACTGCATCAAAATGCATGGTGTTTTTGTTAGCATGCATTTTTATTTTTGTGATATTTTTTTTTATTTACACACACACACACATATATATATATATATATATATATATATATATATATATATATACACACATATATAATGTGTGTAAATAAAATACATGCTAACAATGTAATGCAAGGCTTTCTCCCTGGTGTGGAGTGTCGTGCTCGCCCCCTCCCTTGGACTACAGGAGAGTCAGGACGCCCACTAACACACAGCTCCTTTCTCTATCTGCAACGTAGAGAGCGTCCTGACTCTCCTGTAATGCAAGGGAGGGGGCGAGCACGACACTCCACACCAGGGAGAAAGCCTCACATTACTGTGTGGAGTTACAGACAGAAGACGTGGATCAGGACCACTCTGTGCAAAACAAACTGCACAGTGGAGGTAAGTATGACATGTCTGTTATTTAAAAACAAAGCTTTACAATCACTTTAAGTACTTTTTTCTTTACAATGCTTATAGATAGAGGTGAATAGGGTCCTGTTTAAAAGTGCTTTTACTAAATAGTGTGCATGGTCTGGACACAGGTTCACTTTAATTGTCTTTTAATAACATTATTTTATATCTTTAATAACAACTTTTAAAGCAGAAATGTGTATAGCAAGCACTGAGCAGGATATAAGAATGAGAATAAAAATGGAAATAGTAGACTTGTCAGTGACACATTTATTACATTTCACAATAACACAGGCATCGTCACTGAAATTCTATTGATGACATGTATGAATGAATGTCACACATTTTTTTGCCATTTCTAGCTATTTACAGTTTGCCTTGCACATATGATTTTGGGTGGTCATCACAGACTGTTCTCTGTGTTGCAGATTCCCGTACCGCAGCTTCTTCTATTCGCCTCCTAGAGACCGACACCCTCATTGCAGATCACCTTTGTTCCTCTCAAAACACCTGCAGGTAAATTGTGCAGAATATTGTACCTGGCAATCTTTCATTTTTACTTGTCCTCATTAGTCCAGTAGGGGGTCCCTTGAGCAGAGAGGGGAATTGTTATTTTCCACGGGGATAAGGCAAAGTATTACCATGGCTTTCAGCACGTATAGTAAACGTCCCTGGGCCCCACTAGTTCAGGAGGGTCCAGGTCAGAGAGAGGGATTTTTAGGTAATCAGTCAGAATCACCCTTTGGGTATAATGAACATATGTAAGAGAAAAATAAAACAAAAACAAAAAAAAAAAACCTAGGAGAAGCAATAATAAGTGACTTGGCTCCTGAAAATAACTCCTGCACTCTGTATGATATATTCTCCTGACACCTGCTCTCTGTACAACAGATATTCCTGACCTATGTCCTCTGTAAAAATACATACTCCTGACACCTGCACTCTGTAGGATACATCCTGCTGTATGGTACATATTTCTGACCCCTGCAGTCTGTACAATAGATACTCCTGACCCCCTGTACAATACGTATTCCTATTACCTGCCCTCCTGACCACTGCACTCTGTATGTTACATAACCCTGACACCTGCACTCAGTACGATACATACTCCTGACCCTTGCACACTGTATGTTACATACTCCTGACACCTGCACTCTGTAGGATACATCCTGCTGTATGGTACATATTTCTGACCCCTGCAGTCTGTACAATAGATACTCCTGACCCCCTGTACAATACGTACTCCTATTACCTGCACTCCTGACCCATGCACTCTGTATGTTACATAACCCTGACACCTGCACTCAGTACAATAGATACTCCTGACCCTTGCACACTGTATGTTACATACTCCTGACACCTGCACTCTGTAGGATACATCCTGCTGTATGGTACATATTTCTGACCCCTGCAGTCTGTACAATAGATACTCCTGACCCCCTGTACAATACGTACTCCTATTACCTGCACTCCTGACCCATGCACTCTGTATGTTACATAACCCTGACACCTGCACTCAGTACAATAGATACTCCTGACCCCTGCACACTGTATGTTACATAACCCTGACACCTGCAGTCTGTACAATAGATACTCCTGACCCCTGTACAAAAGGTATTCCTATTACCTGCACTCAGTACGATACATACTCCTGCACTCTGTATGTTACATAAACCTGACACCTGCAGTCCGTACAATAGATACCCCCTGATCCCTGCAATCTGTATGTCACATAACCCTGACACCTGCACTCAGTACGATACATACTCGTGACCCCTGCAATCTGTATGTTACATAACCCTGACACCTGCAGTCCGTACAATAGATACCCCCTGATCCCTGCAATCTGTATGTCACATAACCCTGACACCTGCAGTCTGTACAAAAGATACTCATGACCCTTGTACAGTACATACTCCTATTACCCTGACACATGCAGTCTGTACAATAGATACTCCTGACCCCCGCACTTTGTATGTAGATAAAACTGTTAAGGTCCTCCCACTGTTGGCACACTTTTGCTTCACCCACAATTCATCACAGTGTGCTTGACATGATGCTTCTTTATTGCCCTCTGGATGTTGAAGGGGGCCGGTCAGGTAGGCTGTGCAGGGCCCTTTGATTTCTAATGGAAGCCCTGATCTACAAAACAAAACGCAGCTCTCACACGGATGAACACTTACGTGCGCCCATGTGAACAAGGCCCAAGACTTTGCACTTTGACTTTATGTAACCTAAAAGTAAAATCAGACTTTACAAAGTGCAGCGTTCGAACCTTCGGTTTGTCTTCATCCAAAACCTGAATTAGGACATTTGACAAAAGTCAGATATTTAATAATGTTATGACCAGTGAACGGATTTATCTTTGTGTTCATGGTGTGTACAGCAGACCCCCTATGTCACCGCTCAGAGTTTGGGGAGACAACTCCACTGTGGCTTTCATTAAGATCTGTAAGCCGAGATATCTGCTGAGTATTTCCTTTTCCAAAGATGTTAGCACTGATGCATGATCCCGCGGATATTGTCATCTAATATCTATGGGTACTATAAAGCTGATATTGTTTGTATGGGTTTACTATGGGCGCTTCCACAATTCAACAGCCTACCAATAGATTATATGGTTGGTGACCTAAATTGGACCCAGCCGAGGTTCATGACACTGTGGTGTTGGGATGTTAGACTAAGTTCCTTTAGCACCCTCAGGTGAGGATGAGATCGTTTTTTTTGTTCTATGTAAAGTTCTGCACAATATTTCAGTACTATATAAATCAGTAAATTAATCAAAGTTTGTCTGTCTTTACAGTGCAGGCAATTACACGTATTCACTCCCTCTCAGCAAGTACAGCTCACTGTCAGGCAGAATGACACTGGAAGTCAAGTAAGTGGACTATATGAGTGTAATCTTTCCTGTGTGGCCTTTCCTGCAGTTTGCTCTTTATCCAATTCCCCCGCTCCTCTAAGTGTAGCCTGCCTTGCAAAATACCGTCTCTTCTGCTCCAATGATATTTACTGTATGGCCCTACCTGGCCCGAAAATAAGCCCGGGTCTTATATTAATTTTGGCAACAAAAGACACAGTAGGGCTTACTTTCGGTGTAGGTCTTACCATGTAATGTGCTGTCTTCTCTCCCCCTCTCTCTCCCTGCCTGACTGGAATCCCCAGTATAAACTGAGTTAAAATGCTTGTAAAATCCTATAATCCACTCTATTACAGTATTATATAATGTACAATGTGTGTGTTTCTGTAATATAATTGTGCCAAATACCTTCGTTATAGCGACGTTCGGCGCTTCTGTGACCCGCCGGAGCTCTCTTCCCCGCAATTATATTACAGAAACACACACATTGTACATTATATACTCCTGTAATAGAGTGGGTTATAGGATGTTACAAACATTTTAAACTAGGGCTTATTTTCGGGGTAGGGCTTATATTGCAGCCCTCCTGGAAAATAACGCTAGGTCTTATTTTCGGGGTAGGTCTTATTTTCGGGGAAACACGGTATGTCTAGAAAAAATCCCCACCCAGTCCTCTTACTGCGCAGGTGCGCCACAGCCCCACTCATTCCTATGCATAAGCCATTCTCATAGTAGCCTCCAAAATACGGGGAAGCTATTGACATGAATAGGGCTGTAGCGCAGTAAGAGGACATGGCAGGGACAATTTTTTTATTTCAACAAAGGCTGTGTGGATCCGGTGGGTCGCATAGTGAATGTTACTGGAACTATTAAGAAGGTATTTTACACAACAAGCTAAAGAGTCTGGGGGATTCATTAAAGAGCAACTTATTAATAGTACAGTTGCCATTTCCCTTTTTTCTTTTTAACGTCATTTGTTTGTTGCTGTTTAGCTCCACATTCCCCGTGTCAGTGAACCTCTGCGAATCATCAGCGGGTAAGAACTGTGCGACATCCGTAACCAGTTCTGCTTCAGAAGATCAGAGCTGCGCCCAGGTTTGTTTATAACAGCCTATTTACTAATACTATACAGTGAAAACAGCGCTAAAATCAGAATGTCCACTCATACAGTGGCTCAAGAGAAACTCTGAGTAGCTAACTTGGAACAAGCATGCAGCAAGTAAAGTCAAATGTGAAGTTAGTACTGATCTGAGCATCAAAGCCATTGGATAAGCATAACAACAAGGCAAATAGCATTTAAGACCCCTTTCACACTGGGCGTTTTTCTAGCACTTTAGCGTTAAAAAAAAAAAAAAAAAAATCTGAAAGAAGCTGCATCTGCAATCCCAATGTGAAAGCCTAAGTGCTTTTACACTGAAAAAAAAGTCATGCAAGCAGCTTCTTTGCAGGGCTTTAGGAGCGTTGAATACACCGCTCCTAAAGCCCCTTCCCATTGAGGGAGCTTTTTTTATTTATTTTTTAACGCCAACGCGCCTGAAAAACGCCCCAGTGTAAAAGGGGTCTTAGCGGCGCTTTACCAGCATTTTTCAGGCGCTGGCAGTGTGAAAGGGCTCTGAAAGTACTCAGGCTTTCACATTGGGGTTGCAGGTGAGACTTCCTTCAGGCGCTTTACATGTTTTTTTTTTTTTTTAATGCCAAAGCGCCCGAAAAACGCCCCAGTGTGAAAGGGGCCTTAAAGTTATACGAGTTTGGCAGTCACACCCCACATATCTCTCCAGCACAGGTTTCCTTTTATGTGAGATTTATATAATCCACTTTAGGTAGATTTCAAAGAGTTCTTCATATGTGGGATGGGCATGTCTGCTTTTTAAGACCCAGGCTATTCAACGTTCTTGTTTGCTGCATCACCCGACAAGTGTAAACTTCTAAAGCCTTGTACACACGGTCAGATTATTAGATGAATTTTCATCAGTTCTTTGTGGGATGCTAGTCTCAAATCGAAAGTGAAGAGGGTACTCCCCATCAGAAAATTCTCTGACAAAAGCATTCAACGCCAGCAGTAACAAAAACGTGTTGTATGGTTTTGTGCGTTCTTTCATTTCTGAGCATGCCTAGTCTTGCTCTTGAGATTTAAAATTTTTTTTAGAAGAAAACCGTACTAATGAAAAGAACAATCAGACGTTGTGGTCACATCAGACAAAATTTTGAAGCCTGCACATCCAGTTTTTGTCTGACGAAAATTCGTAATCGGCTGTCAAAAGCAGCATACCATCGATCAGAAAAGCGGCAGATTGTTCATCGGACTAAATTGAACAGATTTTCTGACCGTGTGTACGGGCTTTTATGTAGGTGTGGCTGTGGGAGACTTTTTAGCAGCAAGGCAGAAGACCAGTGATGACAAACTTGGCACCCCGGATGTTTTGGAACTACATTTCCCATGATACACATGCACTCTGCAGTGTAGAGGAGCATCATGGGAAATGTAGTTCTAAAACATCTGAGGTGCCAAGGTTCGCCATCACTGGCCTAGACTGTTACAATTTCTTTCCTGCAACCACGAGCTGCAGCCAAGAAATTTGTACGATTCCCCCTTCAACACACAGTGCTGACAGTGGAATCCCTCCTGTTGAGACAATGGGGGTTATTTACTAAAGGCAAATCCACTGTGCACTTCCAAGTACAGTCACTGTAGATCTGAGGCATACATGCAAGAAAAAAAAAAACAAAAAAAAAAAAACAAAAAAACAGTATTTTTGGTTGTACATGAATGGATGATAAATCTTCACCTTAGATCTACAGCAAGTGCACTTGTAGTGCAGAGTGGATTTGCCTTTAGTAAATCAACCTGATTGTATTCTCCCAGTGAGGGGGGGAAGCTGTCCCCACTGGGAGAAGACAGTGATTATTGCTAGCAGCTCTAACAACCATAATCACAAGTAAAATGTGTCAGGCTGGTTGTACCCAAGTTAATCGAACGATCAATCAACTTGGTACATTCAGCCTGCCCATACACTCTTTGAATTTTGGCTGGTTCAGCAGAACCAGCCTAACACTTTATTACACCAGACCATTTGCGTGAGAAAGCAGGATCCTATGTTTGGTATTTTGAAAAAAGCTTGTCTGCATTACATACAGGAAAGCATGTAGATGTGTTCCCTGTATATATATTTGAAGTCTTCGACCATTTTTTTCCCCTCCAGGTTTCAGGTGTTTGCGCTGTACCTGCCCCATCATCGTACAATTTATGGTCACTCCAGGTGTATCCATCCCAGGACTTCTCCTTCCACCTGCGAGTATCCCCAGCGGTAAGCCAGTCACATTCAAGCAAACTTATTGCAATCCAAAAAAAAAAATAGGAGGGGGGATTTTATATATATTTGTGCTGCAAAACGTTGTTTCCATTGGTTTTAGTAAAGTATCCAGTTTGGCCCATTTGAAGGCACTTTTGCCCCCCCCCCCCCCCCCCCCAAAACACCAATGCATGCAACGTGCCGCTACGATTTACTAAAACTGGAGAGTGCAAAATCTGGTGCAGCTCTGCATGGTAGCCAATAAATGTGTGTGTGTGTATATATATATATATATATATATATATATATATATATATATATATATATATATATATATATATATATTAGGGCTGTGCGTTAAACGCGATATTAACGGCGTTAACGCAAACCCATGTTAACGCCGTCAATATTTTTGTCGCGCGATTAACGCAGGAGCCCTCGGGTGGACATGCAGAGTGTACAGCGGCGCGGCGCGGCTTACCTTTTCGCTGGATTCACAGACAAGTTACTCACCTTGTCCCTGGATCCAGCGATGCCACCCCGCTGTGTGATCGGCGATGCCACCCCGCTGTGTGATCGAGCGGGTCCTCCTTGCTTGGCGGGTCCTCCTCGCTCGATTCACAGTGCCTGTGTGCCGCCGAGCTCCGTTCCCTGCGACGTTACGACGCACGGGAGCGGAGAACGGCGCCAAATTTAAAAAAGTAAACAAACACAATACACACAGTATACTGTAATCTTATAGATTACAGTACTGTATGTAAAAAATACACACCCCCCTTGTCCCTAGTGGTCTGCCCAGTGTCCTACATGTACTTTTATAAAATAAAAACGATTCTTTCTGCCTGAAAAACTGTAGATTGTCCAAAAGTGTCCCTTTATGTCAAAAATGGTTTTAGATCAGCTAGAAAACAGCGATAATAAATTATAATCACTTGCATAATTGTACGATATTTGTGGGGAAATTCGTCATAAATTAGAGCGATTAATCGTGAGTTAACTATGACATTAATGCGATTAATCGCGATTAAAAATTTTAATCGTTTGACAGCACTAATATATATATATATATATATATATATATATAAATAAATAAATCTCTATAGATCTTACAATCCAATGTACCCAATTCTAAACCCACAGTTGATCCAGAGGTGGGGGGGGGGGGGGGGGAAACCAGCAGAGCATGCTCCAAACCTGCTCTATGCAATGGAATTGCAGAGTGGCCGCAAACAACCTCTTCTCGGGTACCCTGCCAGCGCTCCTGGTCCCCGAGCCCCACTGCTATGTCCATTGACAGACAGTGGGACTCAGCCCCGCCCCCATCACTGGCTTTGATTGCCATTGGCTCCCAGTGCCCCAGCGAGACCTGGAAGTGAGAGGAGGGAAGAGCTGCAGACATACCTGAGCTCTTTTAATCCAGCGCAGTGCAAGTAAAAAAGGAGGGGGGGGGGTGGCTGATGCCTAAATATTTTTTTACCTTAATACAGGGAATGCTGTTAGATTTAAAGTAACCAAACCACACAAGATTCCATTGCTATTGTTTTATCACATATGGCTCTGCTAACGGTTCCTTCATTTCCATCTCCTAGGAGGCATCAGGATGCTATGATTTTACAGTGGATATTTCACAAGTTACAGACTATTATTTCAATTTCTACCGACTCTGCGACTGATACATTTGCCAAACAGCTGGAAAACCCATATAGATCTCCCTCCTTGTACCGGACTCAGAAAATGTGTCACTTGCCCCCCAGACTGCAGGCAGCCACGGGGTCAGCCCCACCCGTCACTGGATGTACAACACTGGACCAAACCAAGCAGCACTGGAACCCTTCTGGGACCAACTGGATAACAGAGAGCATTCACACTGGAGACACAGGGAACCCTACCCCAAACAAGACACATGGGATTTCCCTAGTCCAATAAAGGGGAATGAATGGGTGTAGCTTCTCCCCCAGTTAATGATTTTTTTTTTTTTTTTTCTATGTGTTTAATATTGTGATTCTGTTACAACCCTTCTACATATTCCCGACTCTTCCCCTTAATCAGTTACCAGGAAAGAACCAACTCCCCGTTTCAAGGAACCCCTTCGTAGGTCTCTGTTAACAAGCAATCTGAACTGATAGATGCTGCAACTAAGGGGTTGGAGAAGCTATTTCAAGTTACTGAAATTTTTGAACAGTTTGTGTTTTGTTGTATTTTATGTTATTTTTTTTCTTGTCTTGTGTTTTGTATTTAATTCTCTAACCAGAAAAGTGCACTTATTCTCAACTTGGCAGTAAGGACCAAAATCTAGCCTTGTAAAAGGGGCAACTGAAAGTGCCTGGAAAAGAGGCAACACCTCAAAGACTCTGTGAGCGCTTGGTGTGCCAATGCCATGCAAGAAAGAATATAAAATGAATTGATGACTTTAAAGGACCAAAAAAAAACTGGACCACTGAAGATGTCTTTCTGGATTTCTGCTCTTAATTTTTAAAATCTTGTAAATAAAAGGCTTTCCTACAGTAATTGAAATACACTAATCGCATTGCATCACTTTAACCCTTTCACTACATCCTGGTACCTGTCCTACAGTACTGAAAGGGTTAAATTATCTTATTCTGGACCAGTGAGCTCAAAGCATTTTTAATATTTTTTTTTTTTTAATTTCGGATTTGTATTTATATTTCCATGCTACAACTGCACTGCTCTACCCTTACTTGTACCCTGTTATCTGGGTCTGATAAATCCTGTCTGCATATGAAAACCCACAATATAAATAATCCTTTGTACTCAGACTGGTGTTGTGCGTCTGTAGAAAAAGAAACAAAATTTGAGAAGAAATACAAATTATAGGCCATCTTTAACAATAAAGTGTTTTATTGTGACTGAACGGTTTGCTATGAACAAAGAAATCTCCATGATAGAATCAACAGTGCAATGATACCAATAGTCTCAGCCAGTAACGAATGGTCCCCGAACTCTCGGCAGTAAAAAAAATCTAATATATAATCACCCCTTCAACAGGGACCTGAAAAAAAAAAAAAAAGTATAAGTATCTGTTAACTGTTCACATAATGGGACATAGTTATACCAAAATGATAAGGATAAACACATACAAGAAGTTTTTTTTCCCTCATTGAGGCTGGCCATACATTATAAAAAAAAAATAAAAAAAAATCTTTAGATTTACCAAAACCATATAAAAAAAAAATAGGAGATCAAACCTAAACACTTTTAGTTTGTATGCAATCAGGCAGGCCCTTGTACTAAATAAAAAAAATAAAAAAAGGGAAGGAGGAGAGAAGCGCCAAGCCAATCCTTAACCTGCATATTGGTCCGGGTCTTAAGTGGTTAAACAGCTTATGAATTTATTCTGTATTAGATTATAAAACACTAAAAACTTGCGTGAAAAATGTTGGCGCACTTGGAGTGCTAGAGCGGGTGGGAACTTCCACATGCAGTGTCACAGGAGGGCCGCTGGAAAGTCTCTATTGCGGGATCCACGAGCGACGCGTGTTAGCTGCAGCTGGAGCCTCGATAAGCCTCATGGAGACGAGGCTTATCGAGGCTGCAAACTGGGGAACGCGTTTCGAAGGCACGGCCTCCCCACTGTGTGAATGTATTTCAACTGTGAGGAGATTTTCCTTTCCCGCTGTCAGAATACACTGATCAGCACCGCTAGCTATAGTCTGCAGCGTTGATTGAGGCTAGGCTCACACCAGTGTGGGTTCTTCCACTGCAGGACCCTCACAAATTCCTGCAGCTGCAACCACCCGCACAGTGAGACGTGGGACCCTCGGGCGAGTGCCATTAATCCTAATGGCATGCCGCCTGCACTGGAAATTGCACCTGCAATGTACTCGTGTGGTTCCCATGCGGGCTGCGATTTCCTAAGTAGTGCAGGGACTTCTTTCCTGCATTTCATAGGGCACAGCAGCCCATTCAAATGAATGGGCTGTCGTACCCACGCAAAACATGGCCCCCAAGGCCACGTAGATGTGAACCTAGCCTTAGTGGGGAAAAAATACTAATACAAAATCTTACAGGGCGTTTGTAAAGACGTCAGCTGGTTGGTTGACTTCTGGACCTCCCTGCCCATACATGGATTGAAATTTGGCCAGTCCATTCTGAACCAGCCAAAATTTCGATCCATGCATAGCCGGCTTAACCGCTATCGATAGCAGTGAAAACCATTGTAAGCAACACGTAAAGCTACTTTCACACTGAGGCAATTTACAGGCGCTTTTGCGCAAAAAAATTAATAAAAGTGCCTGAAAAGCCCCTTTAAACGTCCTCTTCAGCAGCCCTAGTGTGAAAGCCTGAGTGCTTGCACACTGGGGCGGTGCGCTTGCAGGATAGGGGAGAAAAAAAAAAAAATAAGTCCTGCAAGCAGCATATTTCGCGTAGTGTGGGAGCGCTGCATTTAGCTCTCAAACAGTCCCTGCCATCAAAATCAACGGCCAGCGCTTTGGCAGCGGTGCTTTTAACCCTTTTTTGTCCACTAGCATGGGTTAAAAACACCCCGCTAGTGGCTGAAAAGCACCTCTAAAATTACAGTAAAGTGCCGCCAATGCGGCCAGTACCTCAGTGCGAAGGTGCCCTTACTAAAAAGGTTGGCTTTATCCATTAAAATGCCAAGCCAACAAAATAACCAAGCTAACTCTTTTCACTTTAAAATAGCTTCTGTGGGCCAAGATCTTCATTATTAAATCCTAAATTGCCCAGCGTGTAAAGGAATGGCTGTGTTGGAATCCTCTGATACTCCTGTATAAGAGATGGCAGCGCAGTCTGCATCAGGAGGGGCACAAAGTGCATTTTAGCCAGCCTTGCACAGCCCCCATCCTATCCCCTTCTTGGAGAAGATGCTCTACCCCTTGTAATAGCAATAGGGTAGTAAAAAACATTTTTCAATCTCCTAAAAAGTATTTTAACATTTAGTTTACACGGGCCCTTTAAGAGTGCACCAGCCATTTGTATTCTCAATTAAATTGACTAGAACATCCCTTACCCACTGCAATAGATAAAACATGGCTTAAATTATTACCGTATATACTCGAGTATAAGCAGTTTTCAGCACATTTTTTTTTCAGCACATTTTTTTGTGCTGAAAATGCCCCCCTCGGCTTATACTAAAGTCACCTTTTTGCACCTGATCTCCTGGACTTTGGGGACCCGGTAAACTTGGCACACATGTAGCCCCACTCCTCATCTACAAGTGTGCAAAGTTTGTTGTCCGAGGGACCTACGGCCGTAAGCACCAGTTTTTCAAAGCCGGTCTCCCCTTCCACAGACTCCCATGTTAAAGGAATTTCTCTGGTGACATTGGGGACCCGGTACCGGCAGGTCGTACGTTCCCTGGACCCGGAACTTGGCACCCATTCAGCCCCATTTCTCCTCTACAAGTGTTCAAAGTTTGTTGGCTGGGGAGCACCAATTTTTCAAAGCCATTCCATAGACTCCCATGTTAAACGTCAGTCTAGGCATGGGCACATTGAGGCATAGTGAGGCATGGGCACAGTGAGACATGCATATGGACACCCTAGGCTTATAATCGAGTCAATAGGTTTTCCCATTTTTTTGGTGGTAAAATTAGGTGCCTCGGCTTACACTCGAGTACATATGGTACTTTAAGGGGAATTTGTCAAGCCAGAAATATGGGAGCTGCCATTGTGCCAAGAATCGCCATTCATATCACTGCTACCACAAGAACAAAGGAGAGTAAGAAGTACCAGGACACCTGACCTGCAAGCTTGTTCCAGTTCAGAGACTCATTAAAAGTGTTACTAAACCCAGGACCCTGCATTCACTATATATGGTCTCCCACAGTACACAGAAGTGCAATTATTTTAGCAAATATTAACGGCTAAATAAGTTTTCTAAGCAGCAGTATATAGAAATCTTGCAACTTCTATCAGTGTCTGGTTAAAGCTTGTAGGAAGAGTTTTCAGTCTCCTCTTCCATATGAGGCAGCATGACCCCTGACCCTCTGTTTTGACAGTGCCGATTGGCCCTGTGCTGATCACATGCACCCTACACCCCCCCCCCCAAAAAAAAAACACACTCAAGCAATACACACCAAACTGAGCATTTGCAGAGTGCTCCCCAAGGCCCTGTACTGTCAGAAGATCGATTGGGGACAGTAAATGAAAGGTAGGACTAGAGAAGATGGGATTAAACAGTCTTTTTACACAATGCAGAGGATTAACCCCTTAGGTTCCACAGCGAGTATAACAAGCATGCTTTACTGCATATACAGACTGGTTTTACGGTTGTGGGTTTAGTAACACTTTAAGTAATGAAGCAAGAATAAGGATGACAGCCCTGGAGCCTGAAACTTGAAAACCAAGTCAGCAATGGCAGCCTCATGTATATATTCCAACAGGTTCTCTACAATATATAAACCTTACCTAGACATAGTCCCCTTAAAAATGTGTTGCATAATTAACTTGCGCAACTTCAAGACCAAATGGAATAAGCAGCAATGATAAACAGGTTCATTACATTTTCACCCCTGATCTTCTCTTTCAGAAACTGAATCATGTGCATTCCTATCATTCCTATTCCTATCACAGCCATGCAATGTAAAAGTCATAGAACCAAAGGCATTTTTGTACTTTTCATACGACTCTTCTTACCCCGGTGGTCACACGTAGATTCCAACCCACAAGAGAAGAAACAAGACTCCAAATCCCATGAAGAGTGAGGCTACCAATGAGATTAGCAGCTCCTTGTACACGTCTCTAGTGTATTTTGTGGATGTCACCTCATACCTACAAGTATGCATTAAGGAAGACAACACAGGAGAAAACCAACCTATAGATTGCTATGAATGTATAATACTTTGAAATTGAAATATAAATAGCACTTGGTACATTCTGTTGATCTGACAGATTAATATCCGTTTATAAATACTGGGGATTAGACATGATCCAGCCATCCTCTGGCACCTCTGCCACAAGTTGTTCACATCTCTGCCATTGGGGGGGAAATAGTAGATCAACGGTTATCTGGCCATAAGTGTTATATTTGCAAGTTAACAGTTAAAGCATTGATGTAAGCTTAAAAATAAAATAAAAAGGATTGCCCTGTTTTGGCTTTAAAAACTGAATTGAACTTCCGACAAACATTTTTTTCCCAATTATTCCACAGGAGTTAGTTTGTTTGTTTGCTCTCTTTTTCAAAAGGTTTCTCAAGAGTACCTATTTGGGTATTGAAACAAAGCTAAAAAGTAAAAAACACAGTGGCAGTTCTTTTGAAGTACACAATGGGCAAAAAATGTCCTTTCAGTTTGGGATGGAGCAAGGAAGGGTTAAAACTTCTGTTGATTTATGGAGTGTTGGAGGAGGTGTGGACAGGTGGGAACAAGGGCCCACAAATGGTGGCAATGCCCTAAAATAGGGATCTATTGGAAGGAAGTGCTAAGCTATATTAAAGAGATCACCAAGATAGACCTACCTGTGGAACCTTGGACATGTTTATTTCATGGAGTACCGTATATACTCGAGTATAAGCCGAGTTTTTCAACACAGCTGAAAATGCCCCCTCGGCTTATACTCAAATCACCCTTTTGCGCCTGATCTCCCAGACTTTGGGGAACCGGTACCATCCGGCTGTAGGTCCCCTGGACTCCAAACTTGAAACATATATAGCCCCACTCTTCCTGTACAAGCGTGCAAAGTTTTTTGTCCGGGGGACCTACGGCCGGGGAGCACCGATTTTTCAGATTCGGGCTCCCCTTCCATAGACTCCCATGTTAAACGCTAATTTCGGGGACCCAGTACCAGCTGTAGCCCCAGTTCTCTTCTACAAGTGTGCAAAGTTTGCTGTCTGGGGGACCTATGGCCGGGGAGCACCGATTTTTCAAAGCTGGGCACCCCTTCTATATGCAAGTCTAGTCATGGGCACAGTGAGGCATGGGCATGGACACCCTAGGCTTATACTCAAGTCAATACGTTTTCCCAGTTTTTTTGTGGTAAAAGTAGGTGCCTCGGCTTATCCTCGAGTATATACGGTAACTATTCCATTAAAGGAATACAAAAACTCAATGATAATACATATGATGAATGTTGCAAAAAGTTTGATACCGAAAAATTGGAAAGAAGTAGAAAGCCCAAAGATAGGTGAATGGTTGGATAGGATAGAAGGGATATGGAATATTTAAGATGCTGCCATGAGATGGGAACAATTTGTATTGCCTGTCCCTGATGTATTACTAGAGACACCTAGTGGCCAAAGATATGTAATGCAATTTTCTTCAAAAGAGAAGGGAAAAGTAAACATGCACTCTCACTCATATACATATAATCTCCAGCAGTGTGAATCACTTGCAAACAAACTGATTTTGCTACAGTATTTTTATTAACTGCTTGCCGACCTGCCGCCGTCATTCTACGTCGGCTCTCTCGCAGGCTACCAGGGGCGCGCGCGCCCCCGACTCCCGTGCCCGCTCGTTACAGAGCGGGGACCAGGAGCTGTGTGTGTAAACACACAGCTCCCGGTCCTGTCAGGAGGGGGGGGGGGGGGGGGAATGCTGATCCTTTGTTCATACAATGTATGAACAGAAGATCAGTGATTTCCCCTAGTGAGGCCACCCCCCCCCCACACACACAGTAAGAACACACCCAGGGACATACTTAACCCCTTCCCCGCCCCCTAGTGTTAACCCCTTCACTGCCAGTGGCATTTTTATAGTAATCCAATGCATTTTTATAGCACTGATCGCTATAAAAATGCCAATGGTCCCAAAAATGTGTCAAAAGTGTCCGCCATAATGTCGCAGTACCGAAAAAAAAAAAAAAAAAAAAAAAGCATGAAGAATGAAGGCACCAGCTGAAATCTATCGGAAATTAGAAAGCAATCCTGCCCCTTGTCAGTGATTAATATCAACAGGGTCATTTAAAACTAATGGCCTATAAAAAGGTGCCTCAGTACCAAGGTGTCACACAAGAAACATCTCATGATGGGTAAAAGCTAAGAGCTCTCTTAAGACCTTTGCAACCTTATTGTTGAAAACATACTGATGGCATTAGTTACAGAAGGATTTCCAAACTTCTGAATGTTCCAGTGAGCACAGTTGGGGCCATAATCTGGAAGTGGAAAGAACATAATTTTGCCATAAACCAGCCACAACCAGGTGCCCACCGCAAGATTTCTGAAAAGAATTATTGGAAAAGTTGTCAAAGAGCCAAGGGCTACTTGTTGAGAGCTTCAGAAAGACCTGGAATTAGCAGATACAATTGTTTTTTTTTTTTTTAATAAGAGGGGATAGTTCTTCTTGGTGATCCTTTAGGGTCGTTTAATTCACTTGCTGCATTTCTGCTACATCTCCCATAACAAGTGATGATCAATAGAATAACCAAATTCATCAGCGGTTGACTAGCCTGATTATTTCAATACTGAACTGTGGACACAATTTTAGAATCCAAGCAATCAGAGTATAATTATCTTCAGTGAGCATTCTTGATGCTTAATGTTGTATAACCCCCCCCCCCCCAAATAAAAATGTAATATATTGCAGCTTTTCAATCCATAGATGTGGTTGGTGAATTTGTTTTCTTTTTTAGGCTTTTCCATCTCCCCCCCCCCCCCCCCCCCCCATCTAGTAATCCAGCCAGCAGGTGTAATTTTTCAACTTCCTATAGCAGACCAAACTGTCCACACAAAGGTGTACGTTTAATAAACCGTGATAAGCCGATATCATTATGATCACGGCTTATCTCAGAGCATTGCCAGTTTAATAAATTGAGATAAGGAGCAGAGAACATATTTTCCACTTCTCATCACAGCACATGGTCGTTTTGTCACAAACGGGCAGTTGAATAAACTGAGATCTGTCTCACAGCCCTTCCACTGAAATATCTCCCTTCCAGATTCACCAGCTCAGGAGGTGGAGAATCTGGGAGAGAAGCTGGTGTGATTAGAGGAAGAAAAGAGATTTTTAATACAGCTTACCTGTAAAATCTTTTTCTTGGAGTACATCACGGGACACAGAGCGGCATTCATTACTATGTGGGTTATATGGAGTACCTTCAGGTGATGGACACTGGCAATCTCAAACAGGAAATGCCCCTCCCTATATAACCCCCTACCATAGGAGGAGTACCTCAGTTTTGTAGCAAGCAGTCTGCCTCCCAAAATGGTCCCCAAAAGAGGGGTGGGAGCTCTGTGTCCCGTGATGTACTCCAAGAAAAAGATTTTACAGGTAAGCTGTATTAAAAATCTCTTTTTCTTTATCGTTACATCACGGGACACAGAGCGGCATATTCATTACTATATGGGATGTCCCAAAGCAATGCTTACAATGAGGGGAGGGAGAACATCTCCAAGACAAAAGGATTTAATTTTAGAGATATACTCAAATCATAATAAATCCAACTTAGTTGAGAAAAATAATTTTAAATTTTAAATTTAACTCAAAAAAGGGGAGCCCCCGGAATCCGAGGGTCTCAAACTGCAGCCTGCAGCACTGCCTGCCCAAAGGCTGTATCAGTATTCCTTCTTACGTCCAACTGGTAGAATTTTGTAAACGTGTGGACAGAAGACCAGGTTGCCGCCTTGCAAACTTGAGCCATAGAGATCTGGTGATGTGCTGCCCAGGAGGCGCCCATGGCCCTAGTAGAATGAGCCTTTAATGATACTGGAGGAGGCAACCCCTTCAAGCCGTAGGCCTGAGTGATTAATTGCTTAATCCACCTAGAGATGGTGGACTTTGCAGCTGCCTGCCCCTTCTTGGGCCCATCCGGTAAAATGAACAACACATCCGTTTTCCGGATCTTCTCTGTAGCTTTAAGATAGGCCTTCATGGCCCTGACAATATCCAAGGTATGCAGCAACCCTTCCTTTCTGGAAGTAGGTTTAGGGAAGAAGGATGGTAATACCAAATCCTGGTTTAGATGAAAACTGGATATAACCTTCGGTAGGAAGGAAGGATGAGGGCGGAGAACGACCCTGTCCTTATGAAAAATAAGATATGGTTCCTTACAGGATAAGGCCGCCAGTTCCGATACTCTTCTTGCGGAAACTATGGCGACCAAAAATACTAACTTCCTTGTCAGTAAAACCAAAGGAATTTCAGCCAACGGCTCAAACGGTTGTTTCTGCAAACTTGACAGAACAAGATTTAAATCCCACGGACAAAGCGGGGATTTAACTGGAGGTTTAATACGTAAGACCCCTTGAAGGAAGGTCTTAACCAGCTAGTGGGTGGCCAGCGGCCGCTGAAACCCCACTGACAGAGCTGAGATCTGTCCCTTGATTGTGCTTAATGCCAATCCCTTATCCACTCCTAGCTGGAGAAAACTTAAAACTCTATCGATGGTGAACTTGCGAGGAAGCCATAGCTTGGACTCACACCAGCCTACATAGGCCTTCCAGACCCTGTGATAAATCACCCTAGAGACCGGTTTCCTGGCTCTGATTAGGGTAGAGATTACCTTCTGAGACAGACCTCTACCCCTGAGAATCAGGGATTCAGCTTCCAGGCCGTCAAATTTAGATGCCGTAAGGCAGGGTGGAGGATCGGACCTTGCGATAGCAGGTCTGGCCGTAGAGGAAGAGTCCAAGGGTCTCCCACTACCATCTTCAGGATTAGTGAATACCATGCCCTTCTGGGCCATGCTGGAGCTACTAGGATGACTGGTATGTGCTCCACCCTGATCCTGCGCAGCAGGCGGGGTAGTAATTGGAGCGGGGGAAAAGCATAAAGAAGTTTGAACTGATGCCAAGGGCAAACCAGCGCATCGGTTCCGCAGGCCATCGGATCCCTTGAGCGGGATATGAACCTGTCTAGCTTCTTGTTGAGTCTCGATGCCATGACATCCACGTCCGGCACTCCCCATCTTTGGCAGAGTGCTTAAAAGATTTGTGGATGTAGAGACCATTCCCCCGGCAATAGAGTCTGGTGGCTTAAGAAGTCCGCCTGAAAGTTGTCCACTCCTGGAATGAATATTGCCGATATGCAGGGCACATGAGCCTCTGCCCATAGGAGAATCAAGCTCACCTCTCTCTGAGCGGCTTGACTCCTGGTTCCCCCTTGGTGATTTATGTATGCCACAGCCGTGGCATTGTCTGATTGAATTCTCACCGGGAACCCCTGTAATTTTGACGTCCAAGCCCTGAGGGCTAGTCGAGCAGCTCTGAGCTCCAAGATGTTGATGGGCAACTGCCTCTCTGGCCTTGCCCAAGTACCTTGGCGAGTGCAACCATCCAAAATTGCTCCCCAGCCCGTCAGGCTGGCGTCTGTGGTCACTATCTTCCAAGCCACTGGGCTGAAAGACCTCCCCTTCAGTAGATTCTGAGGGTCTAACCACCAACACAGACTTTGTCGGACTCTTGATGAGAGCGGCAAAGGGATATCCAAGGCCTGTGGCCTTCTGCTCCATACTGACAGGATGGCTGCCTGCAGGATGCGAGTGTGGCTCTGGGCGTACGGCACCGCCTCGAATGTGGCCACCATCTTGCCTAGTAACCTCATACATAGGCGAATAGTCGGTTCCTTCTTGCTTAGAACCAGTAGGATTAATTCCTTGATGGCTTTGACCTTCATCAGGGGTAGAAACACCCTTTGTTGTTCTGTGTCTAACCTCATGCCGAGATATTCCAACTGCCTTGTGGGCTGGAATGTTGACTTTTCTCGATTTAGGACCCAGCCGAACCTCTCGAGGTATTGGACCGTGAGGGCCACTGCTCGCTCCAAGCCGGGAGACGAGTGATCTATGACTAGGAGGTCGTCCAGGTATGCTAGGATCGTGACCCCTTGGATCCTTAGCTTGGCTAGGATTGGAGCTAGGACCTTCGTGAACACCCGGGGGGCCGTAGCCAACCCGAAGGGAAGCGCCACGAATTGGAAATGACGCGAAGCCACCATAAAGCGTAGATATCTCTGATGTGGCTGAAAAATTGGAACATGAAGGTAGGCATCCTTTATGTCTATGGACGCCATGAAGTCGTCCTTTTGGAGTGTGGCAGCCGCTGACCGCACGGACTCCATCCGAAATGAGCGGATCTTTAGGTAAGTATTTACCATCTTTAGGTCCAAAATTGGCCTGACATCTCCATTGGACTTTGGGATGATGAATAGGTTGGAGTAGAAACCCAGCCCCTGTTCCAGGACTGGTACCTCTACTATTACTTCCTGGGAAAGTAGATGATTTAATGCCGACATTAATGCGGCTCCCTTCTCCGGATCGTTTGGAATCCTCGACTCCTGGAAATGAGGAGGAGGAAACCTTAGGAAATCTAATTTGTAGCCCGTGGCCACGGAAGACCGTACCCACTTGTCGGGAATGCTTGCTTCCCAAACCTCTGAAAAGAGTCGCAGCCTTCCCCCCACCTTCGTGGGTGGGGGCGCCCCTTCATAAGGTCGGCTTGGGGGCTGGTTTTGCTGGTTTGCGAAACCACTGCTTTCTGCCTCTAGCAGCCTGTCCCTGCGACTTGCTGTTGAAGCTGAAGTTTGCTTTCGCAGGAGGCCGTCGATACTGTTTGGCATTAGAGGGCCCCTGCCCAGGGGAGCACTGACGTTTAAACCCAGGCCCCTGAAACTTCTTTTTTGTTGGCAAGAGAGTACTTTTGCCGCTTGAAATGGTCTGAATGTATTTATCTAGGTCTTCTCCGAAGAGTCGTCCTCCATGGAAGGGGAACCCTACCAGGAGCTTTTTGCATGGGGGCTCGGCCTCCCAGCTTTTTAACCATAAGAGTCTTCTCATATGGATAAGGGATAACGATAAACGTGACGCTTGCTGGATAGAATCCTTAATTGCATCTACCGTAAAGCATATGGCCCTAGGGACATCCGAAAATTCTTCTGCCTGCTGGGCAGGAATAAGTTTAAGCATCTGCTTAATTTGATCCGATAATGCTTGAGCAACCCCAATCGCAGCCACAGCTGGCTGCACTACTGCCCCTGCAGTAGTGAAGGAGTTCTTAAGTAGTGCTTCCAAGCGTTTATCAACTGGATCTTTGAACACCTGTATGTTTTCTACAGGGCATGTTAACGATTTGTTAACACATGAGATGGCTGCGTCCACCGCAGGAGTAGCCCATCTCTTGGAGACTTTATCTTCCATAGGATATAGGGCAGAGAATCTTTTAGGTGGTAAAAAGATCCTATCTGGCTTGCTCCAATCTTGGAACAAAACTCCCTCTAGTAGAGGGTGGATCGGAAACACTGCATTGCTTTGAGGCGCCCTTAGTGAGCCCAAAGCTGAAACCGTCGATACTTGGAGATCTGGTACCGGCAAGTTGAATGCACTATGGACCAAGTCCGTTAAGGCTTGAATCCACCAGCTCTCCCCTTGGGAGGCTGTTCCAGACTCCTCTGTATCCGGGTCTTCGATCCCTGAACCTGCTTGGTCCTTGTCCAAGAGGTCGTCCAATTCCCCTGAGGAAAGGACCTCCTCTTCCGAGGGTCCACGCTCGGGCGACGGAGACCTAATCCGTTTACTGCCCCGCATAGCTGTGGCTATCATTTTTCCCATTCTTTTCTCCATCTCTTTTAAAGAGGTGAGTAATACCTCGTCCGTGACCACCTTAGGGTTGGACTGACCCGCGCCAGCTCCAGCCCCAGATCCCGATGGCCCCAAGGCTCCTTCTGGGGAAAGCAGCGGCATAACCTTGTCCGAGACCTCAGACTCTCTGGGGGAATCCCCACCTCTTGTACCCTCTGACCCGGATGCCATGGTACAATACCGAGGTACGCCTGCTAGCTTATTGGTACTTGGAACTATAAATAGTTAATTGTCCAAACACCTGTTTGGGGGATAAAAAATGCCTCCTCTCCCCTAGATGACCTTTTTTCTTTTTTTTTTTCTTTTTTCAAATCCAGGAAAGAAAAAGCATTCTGTCCCCCTAAGTAGTATTGCCAAAGAAAAACTATTGGAATGGAAAAGAACAGCCTATTTCTAGGCTTGAAAACAGTCTTCTGAAGACTGTAATATCTTTTGTGGCCACTGTGTGTCCTCAGCGCCCCGTGCTGCCGCTCTGTTCTTTCCCTCCTCAGTTCCAATCTTAGAATGAGCTGCTGGAACGAAAAAGGAAGGGCCGCCCCTTCCTTAAGCAGCTGACCCGCCCTTCCCCCCTCAGCTCAACGGCGCGAATTGCGCCTATAACACGGGGATGCGCGCGCCCGCCGACAGGGGGGGGGGTTGGGGGGAAGAGAGCCTCTCCACGAGGAGGTCAGCGTCTGCCTGCTTTGCAGGCTCTGAGGAGGAAGAACCGATGGAGCACCGCCTGGAGGCTTGCAGGTAAGCACAGCTCTCTGAACACACACATACCATACACACAGGCCCCACTTAATGCTTTTCCAACACTACAAGGGAGGTCACTTCTTATGGGGAAAAATACACATAGAGCCATCCTATCATAAAAGATATGTGACTAGTTTGCCAGATGCAGCGCATAACTTTAGGCATGTCCCCTGTGACCCCCCAGAAAAAACCTGCTAAGAACCAAGTTCCGCAAGTTTTCCCCTCACTTACCTGATCCATGCCGCAGGACTTTGCCAAGCAAGAGGCCCAATCTTCCCCCATCTCCGTGGGGCTGTCTAGACCTTCAGGCCCTGGGTTCCTATGAAGGATCCACTGTCCTGGGCCCATATAGCACCCTGGCAACAGAAACATTTAGGCCCCCAAAGGTTTCTAAGTTCTGGGCCCAGGGTCCAGCTCTCTAAAAAGAAAAGCATTATGGGCTATACCCCAAGGGTTTGGGGTCCGGTTACTGACCACTTTAGCACTGAGGCCTTTGGACAGAACCGGTTAGCTCACCTAATCCCAAGGATGCGGAGGCAAGCTAAACCATGACCAACACTTAAGACACTGGCGTAAAAACTGAGGTACTCCTCCTATGGGAGGGGGTTATATAGGGAGGGGCATTTCCTGTTTGAGATTGCCAGTGTCCATCACCTGAAGGTACTCCATATAACCCATATAGTAATGAATGCCGCTCTGTGTCCCGTGATGTAACGATAAAGAAAGGCTTATTTCTTCCTAATATCAGCACCAGTGGGTTAAAAATGAATATTAAAACACACACACACACACACACACACACACACACACACAGTACAGACCAAAAGTTTGGACACACCTTCTCATTCAAAGAGTTTTCTTTATTTTCATGACTATGAAAATTGTAGATTCACACTGAAGGCATGAAAACTATGAATGAACACATGTGGAATTATACATAACAAAAAAGTGTGAAACAACTGAAAATATATTTCATATTCTAGGTTCTTCCACCTTTTGCAGCAGACACACCTCTAGAACTGGTAAGAGGAGACTGTGTGAATCAGGCCTTCATGGTAGAATATCTGCTAGGAAACCACTGCTAAAGAAAGGCAACAAGCAGAAGAGACTTGATTGGGCTAAAGAACACAAGGGATGGACATTAGACCAGTGGAAATCTGTGCTTTGGTCTGATGAGTCCAAACTTGAGATCTTTGGTTCCAACCCCCGTGTCTTTGTGAGACGCAGAAAAGGTGAACGGATGGACTCTACATGCCTGGTACCCACCGTGAAGCATGGAGGAGGAGGTGTGATGGTGTGGGGGTGCTTTGCTGGTGACACTGTTGGGGATTTATTCAAAATTGAAGGCATACTGAACCAACATGGCTACCACAGCATCTTGCAGCGGCATGCTATTCCATCCGGTTTGCGTTTAGTTGAACCATCATTTATTTTTCACCTCCAGGCTGTGTAAGGGCTATTTGACCAAGAAGGAGAGTGATGGGGTGCTGCGCCAGGTGACTATCTCTTGAAGCCCATCAAGAGAATGTCAAGAGTGTGCCAAGCAGTAATCAAAGCAAAAGGTGGCTACTTTAAAGAACCTAGAATATGAAATATATTTTCAGTTGTTTCACACTTTTTTGTTATGTATAATTCCACATGTGTTAATTCATAGTTTTGATGCCTTCAGTGTGAATCTACAATTTTCATAGTCATGAAAATAAAGAAAACTCTTTGAATGAGAAGGTGTGTCCAAAATTTTGGTCTGTAGTGTGTGTGTGTATGTGTATGTGTATGTGTATATATATATATTATATACACACACACACACACACACACACACACACACACACACACACGATAGATATATAGAGAGATATATATCACATGTCTGAAAACATGCAATTACATGTTGTTTTAAACTTTAGTTCCACTTTATGAACTCGACTGCACCGTAATCTCACAATATCTCATGAGATTACAGGCAACCCACCTACTTTTACACAGATCTCGGCCGTTTTCAGAGGAAACACTTCTCCTCTGTTCTCCCTCTGAGAATTGAAGTTCTCAGTTTATTAAACCGGCTGCAGAGGAGATACTTTTCCTCTAAGAATTGCCGAGAACTGTACTGAGAAAAAACTTCTCAGTTTATTAAAACTGACACCTTTGTGACAGGTAGCGGTTTGACACAAATCATTTAACATTAACAGGGATTCTTACAATGATCAGCTTTTATGCGTTTATGTAAACCTTTATCCCAAAAGGGAAAACAAATGTTGCTGTAACTGTTTATAAAGTGTTAGCCTGAATTCAGCTTTAATTTGTTAGTCAAGTCCATCTAAATCTGCTAGTACAACAAACACTACCCCTCCCCCCAGACTGACAATGTTGCTATCCATAGGGGTCTCAATTGCTCCTCCATTTAGAGTGAAGACACCCTAAAGCAGGAGGTGTGTTACTCGCCGGATCACCAGGAAAAAAATAAATCCTAAAAATGGAAGACGAATGCAGCCATCACATTAGGGATAAGTAAGCTGTAATTAATTACTTTTTTTGTTTTTGTTTTTATAAACACTTTAAGGTAAAGAAAAATATCTTCCCCTGCCCCCTGGAGAGGTCATAGAGCACTAAAAGGATACACAAAGAACCAAGCTGTGAAAAACATCCCGATTGCCATTAGGACAACTGTAAGGTGCGGGAACACTGCCGGGTTCACCGGACTTGTATATCGGCTCATTGCTTCCAACTCCTGAAAACAGAAAATGTAAAGTTTGAGAAGGCAAGAGAGAAAAAAATAAAATAAAAAAAAATTACAGTAAAACACACATTGTACTAATTAAACGGAATTCCGGGATGTCTCCGCCCTTCCTGTAATAAAGACCCTCACTGCTGATCTCTCTCTCCTTGTGCAGGGTCACTGGTCTCACGCCCTCCCCGTAGTTTTCTGCATTGCTGAATTCCTCATTGCTGCTTTTGCAAGGTAAGATCTGGACTTGCAAGGCATTTGGGTACACACAAGTGGATTCATATCCTTTGTTGCTATTAGTATATTAACATTTTTGCACCTAAAGGGGTTGTAAAGTCAGAAGTTTGTATTTTTATTTTAAAGGGGTTGTAAAGGTAATTTATTTATTTTTTCCTAAATTGCTTCCTTTACCTTAGTGCAGTCCTCCTTCACTTACCTCATCCTTCCATTTTGCTTCTAAATGTCCTTATTTCTCCTGAGAAATCCTCACTTCCTGTTCTTCTGTCTGTAACTCCACACAGTAATGCAAGGCTTTCTCCCTGGTGTGGAGTGTCGTGCTCACCCCCTCCCTTGGACTACAGGAGAGTCAGGATGCCCACTAACACACAGCTCCTTTCTCTATCTGCAACGTAGAGAGCATCCTGACTCTCTTGTAGTCCAAGGGAGGGGGGGGGGGGAGACACTCCACACCAGGGAGAAAGCCTTGCATTACTGTGTGGAGTTACAGACAGAAGAACAGGAAGTGAGGATTTCTCAGAAGAAATAAGGACATTTAAAAGCAAAATGGAAAGATGAGGTAAGTGAAGGAGGACTGCACTAAGGTAAAGGAAGCCATTTAGGGAAAATGTTTTACCTTTACAACGCCTTTAATGCATTAAAATAAAAAGCCTTCTGTGTGCAGCAGCCCCCCTAATACTTACCTGAGCCACAATCTCTGTCCACGAGTGTCTCGGCCGTACGAGACTCTTCCTCCTGATTGGCTGAGACACAGCAGCGGCGCCATTGGATCCTGCTGCAGTCAATCAAAGTCAGTCAGCCAATCAGGAGAGAGGAGGGACTGGACCAACCATGGCTCCTTGTCTGAATATACACACAGAGCTTTGACTCGGCGCGGACAGTTGTCCTGTCCCCTAAGCAGAAGAACACCCTCGAAGCATGTTTGCACCTCCATGTTTGATGGTGGGGATGGTGTTCTTGGGATCATAGGCAGCCTTCCTTCAAACATGGCGAGTTGATGCCAAAGAGCTTCATCTGACCACAACGCTTTCACCCAGTTCTCCTCTGAATCATTCAGATGTTCATTAGCAAGCTTCAGATGGGCCTGTACATGAGCTTTCTTGCGTAGGGGGACCTTGCGGGTGTTGTAGGATTTCAGTCCTTCACAGCGTAGTGTGTTACTAATTGTTTTCTTGGTGACTATGGTCCAGCTGCCTTGAGATCATGGACAAGATTCTCCTGTGCAGTTTTGGGCTGATTCCTCACTGTTCTCATGATCATTGAAACTCTACCAGGTGAGATCTTGCATGGAGCCCCAGACCCGAGGGAGACTGACAGTTATTTTGCGATTCTTCCATTTGCCAATAATCACACCAACTGTTGTCACCCTCTCACCAAGCTGCTTGACGATGGTCTTGTAGCCCATTTCAGCCTTGTGTAAGTCTATAATCGTGTCCCTGATATCCTTGGACAGCTCTTTGGTCTTGGCCATGGTGGAGAGATTGGAATCTGATTGATTGCTTCTGTGGACAGGTGTCTTTTATACAGGTAACAAGCTGAGATTAGGAGCACTCCCTTTAAAGTGGTTGTAAACCCCACTTTATGACTTTTACCTGCAGGTAAGCCTATAATAAGGCTTACCTGTGTGTATAAAGAAAATCTCCTAAACCTGTACGGTTTAAAATATATTCCCCACGCAATGCGCCACTGATTGCAGTGGCGTATGCGCAGTGAGGATCCTCGGCTAAAGGACCGGCAGTCGCCGGACCTTGCCAAATTAAAGTCTCCCGTGCGCATGCGCGGGAGTGACGTCATGGCCGCTCCAGCCAATCACAGCGCTGGAGCGGCGATACCAGGAAGACACGCCAAATCAAGATGATATCTCGCTCGGCGTGGTCCAGGTAAGTTCCTCTCACCTCGTTCCGAGGTAAGTATTTCATAATGAGCTAATATGCGGTGCATACTAGCTCATTATGGCTTTTGCCTTTCAGGTGAAAAAAATTAAAATAAAAATAATCACGGGTTTACAACCGCTTGAGGCTGGGTTCACACTACTACACTACTTTGATCCTACTTTGCTCTGTGTTCAATGTTTCCCTATGAGAGCGTCTTGTAGCGTCCTACACAAGTCAGTCCGACTTTGAAAATGCTCCCTGTACTACTTTTGGTCCTACATTGATCCTACTTCAGGCCCATTGAATATCATTGAAGTCGGACCAAAGTAGTATCCTGTTCATGAAAGTAGGATGGATGTAGGACCAAAGTAGGATAAATGTAGGAAAGATGTAGCAGAGCAAAGTAGGATGAAAGTAGTGTAGTAGTGTGAACCCAGCCTTAGAGAGTGCTCCTAATCTCAGCTCATTACCTGTATAGAATACACTTGGGAGACAGAAATCTTGCTGATTAAAAAGGGGACTAAATTCTTATTTCACTCATTAAAAATGAAAAGCAATTTATAACTTTTTTTTAAATGCATTTTTCTGGATATTTTTGTTGTTATTCTGTCTCTCACTGATAAAATAAACCTACCATTAAAATGATAGACGGATAATTTCTTTGTCAGTGGGCAAATGAACAAAATCAGCAGGGGATCAAATACTTTTTCCCCCTCACTTTGCTGATTTTGTCTATATCTGAGGGAATCCCCATTTCCTGTTTGAGGAGCTCCCGGTGACTGTATGTGCCACCCCCACCCACCTGCAGAGCCGTACATCTGGTGACATCTTCCCATCATAATGGATTATATGGACTATTTTTTTATAATTATTGATTTATCCTATTTGCTGTCAGTGAGCGCTGACTCACGTAATACCTGCCAGTTTGGGACACGCAGCCAGGCAATGATCCGGGTGTCCGGGGACACGCAGCCAGGCAATGATCCGGGTGTCCGGGGACACGCAGCCAGGCAATGATCCGGGTGTCCGGGGACACGCAGCCAGGCAATGACCCCCGTGTCCGGGGACACGCAGCCAGGCAATGACCCCCGTGTCCGGGGACACGCAGCCAGGCAATGACCCCCGTGTCCGGGGACACGCAGCCAGGCAATGACCCCCGTGTCCGGGGACACGCAGCCAGGCAATGACCCCCGTGTCCGGGGACACGCAGCCAGGCAATGATCCCCGTGTCCGGGGACACGCAGCCAGGCAATGATCCCCGTGTACGGGACACGCAGCCAGGCAATGACCCCCGTGTACGGGACACGCAGCCAGGCAATGACCCCCGTGTACGGGACACACAGCCAGGCAATGATCATTTTGTAGAGGAGTACGGTCATTGTGGAATGTCCCCCATGTCAGAAGGTCCGGTGTCTCTGGAGAGGTTTCCTCACACAAGGCACAGTAATGGCTCCCTGTAATATAATATGAGGAAAGAACTCCTTATTGCCCTCCACCAGCCCCGCACCCCTCGGGGGGTGACAAAACGCACACAGCCCCCCGAAAAAAAAACCTCCTCACCATGTTTTCTCGGTGACACTTCTCCCGGTACAGCCACGTCTCTTCCAATCAAAACGGGGTCAGAGGTCGCCGCACTGACTCCTGGGAGCGGAATATAGTAGTTATGCGCATGCGTGCTAGCTGAAAGTCCAGTCACCCAACCTCATCCAATCAGAGCGCGGCTCCTAGAATTCTCTTTCCAATCACATTATGGAGGCGTTTCCGGAATGTCTGTCTCCGTGGACGGCCAATGACAGAGCGAATCTGGACAGCTCAGCCAATGGGCGTTCTTACGGTGTCCTAGCGCGCTGACAGGGCGATTAGCGGGAGGGAGGGACGTAGCGTGAGCGCGCGAAAATCCTGAGGCGGTAGCAGAGTGTGGTGAGTGGGTCGGGGGGTATATTCGGTAAAGTGAAGCAGTGTGTGATAACCCATAGTGCCCTGCCACCCCGCTTCTGACCTGGTGTAGGTGCTCAGAGGTTGCTGTAGTTGTCGCTGTGCTGTGTACATGACTGAGCATAGAACTTTCCTGTCATAGCAGGCAGTCTCTGTATACAGGGGGGTCCCTGATGACATGTGACGAGTGTATACAGGGGGTCCCTGAGGACATGTGAAGAGTGTATACAGGGGGGTCCCTGAGGACATGTGATGAGTTCATGGCATGGGTGGTGGGCAGAGACTAGAGGTCAGCTGACTGGTGAGGAATGTGAAGTGGGAGGGGCTGGAGGAGACTCTACCTCCTGATTTCGGCATAGGTGTCACTGCTACGAGACACCACAAAGCCGGAGAGACACAGTCAGTAACACTACCTGTGATTAGAGTTGCCATTAAAAGTCCCCACTACAGTTCTCAGATCAAAAGATGACCTTCATCAAAAGCACCTAAGTTGGCTGATCAGAACTCCCCCCAGTGATGCCAACTTCATGCCAGCACTGCCACTTATCCCATTCCCCCCCACCAAGGAGTAAGAGAAGGAATACAAATAGAGAATACACGGAAGTGAGAGGAAAAGAGCGGGAGGAACAAAGAAAAATGGAGAGAAAGAATAAGAGAAAGATGGCTAGAGAGAGGGATGGGGGAGAAAAAAAAACAAGAAATTAGGATAGAGAGAGATAAAAGGAGAACAAAGAGAGAGGGGTACATCCTAAAATGTACCATAAGGGGTTTTAAAGGGGTGTTCCAGTCAGTTTTTATGTTTATTAAAAGTCAGCAGCTACAAAAAGTGTAGCTGCTGGCTTTTAATAAACAGACACTCGCCTGCTCCACGCGTCTTCATTCCAAGTGTGGGCACCCGGCCGTGACGGCTTTCGGCTTCACGGCCGGGCATGCGCGAGCGGCGCCGCGCCATCCAATTGGACAGGTGATTGCCTGCGACCTGTCACATGTCCCAGGCGATTGCCTACAGGGAGGGGCTGCAGAAAGACGATTAGGCTATTCGCCTTAGCAGCCTCTCGGCGGAAGGAAGAAGTAGGACAGGAAGTCCCACTCCTGAAGCCCCCACTCCCCCCCCCCCCCCCAAAAAAAATGACATGCCAAATGTGGCATGTAAGGGGGCGAGGAGTGGATTAAGCGGAAGTTTCACTTTTGGGTGGAACTACGCTTTAATACTTGAAGGGACTCGGGGGGCACTAAATGTCCGTGGGTTAGGGGCGCAAACTACTTGTCTTGGGTGCTGACAACCCACACTACGAAAATAATTTTACTGTTTGGGGTCACCACAACTTGGGAAATTTTATCAAGAGGTCACGTTACTAGGAAGGTTGAGAATCACTGTTCTAGCCCAAGACCTCCTCTGTAACTCTAAACAAGTAACCGGTAAAAAAATTAAAGCGTTGGTTATGGATATTTTTAAGTACCAAGTTTGGTGCCATTTCATACCATTTTAAAGTGTGACGTGTGGTATTTATTTACTTGGCATGACGTCTGTCACATTGTACAAAAAAAATTGGGCTAACTTTACTGTTTGTTTGTTTTTTTTTTTTTGTTTTTTTCATAAAGTATTTTTCCCAAAAAATCGTGTTTGTAAAGTTGCTGCGCAAATACCATGTGACATTAAGTTGCAATGACCGCCATGTTATTCCCTAGGGGTCTCTGCTAAAAAATATATATGTATGTTTGGGGGTTCTGAGTAATTTTCTAGCAAAAAAAAATTATGTTTTTACATGTGCGAGAGGAGTGCTGGAATTGGCGCTGTATGGAAGTGGTTAATTGGGTGTGGACCCTGCGCCAGTTTGCTTCATTCTGAAGTATTAGCTGGTATGGGTGGCACAGATAGACCCTAGAACAAGTGTATCTGCTTAGTTATTGTGACGCACGCCACTTTCCTGCACCATTATATTTGTGCAGAAATCTTTAATTTCCCCCAATATGTAGTGAACGAATTATGAAACGCATGTTTTTGAACAAACGCATGGGGGAGAGTTTATCAAAAGTGGAGCTGTTGTGCATAGCAACTAATCGGCGTCTAGCTTCAGCTTGTTCATTTTACTTTTAAAAATGAAAGTTAGAAACTGGTTACCATGCACAGCAGCTTTAGATTCTCTGGATGCTCAAGTTTTGTTAAATTCCCCTCAATGCGTTTTTCAAACAAGTACATGGTGTGTAAGTTTGTGTTGTAGACTGAGTAGTCTTACTTTTTCATTGTTTCTCTTGTTTTGAAATTACTTGGAGTGTCATTGTGTATTCACATAAGACTGACCTAAATTTATGTCCACTGTAATCTCACAGCTGTCCTTCTTCATTTCAGGTTGTGCATCAATACATTTTTTTTTGCTGCTCATTTTTACTTTAACTTGTACCTGGCTATACAATGGGAATTCAAGGTCTTACTAAACTGATTGCTGATGTGGCCCGTGGAGCCATAAAAGAAAATGACATAAAAAGTTACTTTGGGCGCAAAGTGGCTGTTGATGCCTCTATGTGCATCTACCAGTTCCTTATTGCTGTGCGTCAGGATGGGAATCTGCTTCAGAATGAGGAAGGTGAAACCACCAGCCACCTAATGGGGATGTTCTATCGTACAATTCGCATGGTTGAGAACGGCATCAAGCCAGTGTATGTGTTTGATGGAAAGCCTCCTGAGATGAAGTCAGGTGAACTGGCCAAACGTACTGAAAGGAGGGCAGAGGCTGAGAAGCAACTTCAAGCTGCCCAAGAGGCAGGAGAGGTGGAGAACATTGAAAAGTTCAATAAGAGACTTGTAAAGGTCACAAAGCAACATAATGAGGAATGCAAGAAACTGCTAAGCCTAATGGGTATTCCATATGTGGATGCACCATGTGAGGCAGAAGCTACCTGTGCTGCTTTGGTGAAAGCTGGAAAGGTGTATGCAGCTGCGACTGAAGATATGGATGCGTTGACCTTTGGTACTCCACTGTTGCTCCGTCATCTCATGGCTAGTGAGGCCAAAAAGTTGCCTATTCAGGAATTTCACCTCAGTCGTGCCTTAGAGGATATAGGAATCACACAAGAGCAGTTTATAGATCTTTGTATATTGTTAGGCTGTGATTATTGTGAGACCATCCGAGGCATTGGCCCAAAGAGAGCGATAGAACTGATAAGACAGCACAGGAGCATTGAAGAGGTCCTAGATAACATAGACCTGAAGAAGTACCCTGTTCCAGAAAACTGGTTGTACAAAGAAGCTCGTCAGCTTTTTTTAGAGCCTGATGTGGTTGACATAAATGAAATAGAGCTGAAGTGGCAGGACCCAGATGACGAAGCCCTGGTGGCCTTTATGTGCGGTGAAAAGCAGTTCAACGAGGACCGGATCCGTAATGGTGCCAAGAAGCTGACCAAGAATCGCCATGGTAGTACTCAAGGCCGACTAGATGACTTCTTCAAGGTGACTGGTTCCGTCAGCTCCACCAAAAGGAAAGAGATTGATGTTAAAGGCTCAGCCAAAAAGAAGGCAAAAACCACGGGCGGCACCCCATCAAGGAAATTAAAGAAAGGCAAATAAGTGACTGAATTTAGCAGAGCTGGAGATGTGAACTGTTTTTCTGATTTGAGTATTATGCGTGTTGATGTCTTGGAATGTTATTTTCATTAAAATGTTTAAAAAAACTTTTTATTTTGCGTTTTCACAATTTTTGAGAAATGCTGAATAGAAAATAAGCACCTTTAATAAAAATTAAACCATTTTCTGATGCCGCTAATTGCCTGCACTAGAACATTTACATTAGACGTGCAGATAGGTGGTACAGTCAGTGCTAGGTGATACACTGGTACATTGCCCAGCACGTGCCCATCTTGGTGGATCACGGAGCTCTGTATCTGGGGTATCGTGTGATTGCTATGATTGTTCATAGTGATCACGTGATTATAATGTAAACAGTTTTGTTTTCCATTTATGACGGCTTGCTTTTCTGTTATGAAGCTGTGATTGGCCCGCAGCTATCACATGGTACCTGATAGCCTATACCATATGATTCGCTGTAGCCAGTCACAGCATGTCAACAGAAAGCAAGCTGTCATAAATGGAAAGCCATTTATGACCATTAACTATTGCTTATAACCGTGTTCATCACTGTTCTAAACAATAACAGTGTAAAAAAAAAAACATTCCTGATCGCTACTCCCCACCCAAAGTAATATTGTTACTATGGTAATAAAAAAAGTTGACTACAATATTTTTTTTTAACCATTTCAGTTTTGGAAAGAATTTCCCCCCTAATGACCAGGCCATTTTTTGCGATACGGCACTGTGTTGCTTAAACTGACAATTGGGCAGTCGTGTGATGCTGTACCAAAACAAAATTGATGTCCTTTTTTTTCCCACAAATGGAGCTTTCTTTTGGTGGTATTTGATCACCTCTGCAGTTTTTATTTTTTGCGTTTATAAACAAAAGAGCGACAATTAAAAAATATATATATATTCCTTTACTTTCTGCTATAATACATATCCCCAAAACATTTTAAAAACAAATTTCTTCCTCAGTTTAGGCCAATATGTATGCTTGTACATACTTTTGGTAAAAAAAAATCCCAATAGGCGAATATTGATTAGTTTGCGCAAAAGTTAAAGCGTCTACAAGATAGGGGATAGATTTAAGGACTTTTAAAAAAAATTCTATTGTTTTTACTGGTAATTGCGGGTATCTGCAATTTTAAGCGGGATTGCGGCAGACAAATTTGACCCTGGGTGAAACTTTTTGAGGACCAATACAGTGATCAGTGCTAAAAAAAATCAACTAATCAATGTATAAATGACACTGGCAGGGAAGGGGTTAACACTAGGGGGTGATCAAGGGGTTATCTGTGTTCCAACTGTGGGGGATGGGCTCACTGGGACAACGCAGAGATCGATGTTCCTGATCACTAGGAACAGCAGATCTCCATGTTGTCCCTATGTCAGAACGGGGATCCGCCTTGTTTACATGGGCAGATCCCCATTCTGCCTCTCTATATCGTAATTGTGGGTGGTTGCGCGCCCACAGTATCCTAATTACGGGGAGCCGGGCCACCCAGCCACAGTATATGTGCGATGGGCGGTCCGAAAGTGGTTAAAATACTGTCACCAATCGTATCCCTGATCACCGCCACATCAGTCATATGATGCTGTACTGCGCTGGTGTCGGTATGTAAAAAAAATAATTGTGAAAAAAAAAAATATATTTCTCTTATCGTCCATGGATGGACACAGCTCCTTAAATCTTGACAAGTGGGTTATGTTCCCTGTTTACAGGAGAGGACTAGGCAGAAACATGTTAAATAGTTAAATACATGTTACATTAACAGAGTTGAACAGCCCCGCCCCCTGGAGGGGGCGGTCCCTCCAGACATAACCCTCCTCACTGCAGCTTGCAGCCTCAGTTTCTTTCTGCCTAGCAAAGGAGAAGGACGTATGGCTCCCTTTGGGCCCAGCGCCCTGAGGAGAAATTTTATTTTATTTTACTTTTTCTTGAAGAATCTTCTTTCAACTGTCGGCTGAGAGACAGGCTGGATAATATAGATCCTTGTAGTCTACTCAGTCCGACCAGCAAGTGTGGGCACACCTTTGCAAAGAGGCTTGGTCTGCCACGCCATACCCCATGACTCCTGGGGGGGGGGGGGGGGCGATGGTGAGCTTTGCTCCGAGGTCCACATATGACTGGGCTGTGGTGTTGTCTCACTCACAGTGGACTGGGCCGACAGCTACCTCCATTTCGGTTGTAGTTCTGTCAGGAATGCGTCAGCGAGCCCTCGCTTGGACGGGTAAGTACAGTGCCTCCTGCTTCGGTGGGTTGGTACGGCTGGGCATTCCTGGGGTTCGGGGGTCCCTTCTCCCTTCCCTGCTCCTTTCCCTTGCTGCATTGCTAACATTGCCACTGTCAGGGGGGAGGGGGCCTTCCTGAGGGGACTGTGTTATCTGGCCTGTGCTTTTTCTTTTTTGTATTGGGCTTTCCTGTGAGGTAAAAAGCCCTGTGATGAGCACAGATGTTTATGATTATACTTCAGCGAGTAGTTAAACGCTGACTGATTGGTGACACCTGTAAAGGTTTTGCTTTTTATGCTGTATCTGTGTCTTATCCTTAAATAAATAAAAAAGCTCTAGGAGGCTTTTCCTGTTTAAACACAGGTCCCTGCAGATTCCGCACAGTTACCTCACGGTTCTTTTCCTCTCTCACACTGTGTGCTGAGAGCGGACGGCAGCGCTGGGCAGTCTCCTCCTGAGGTGAATCCCCTGGTTACCCCTGTTTAGCGCAGCAAGTGGGTGAGATGCCCTGAATAGGGCTCTAAGAGCTTTTGTCTATTTGTAAGGACAGGTGTGCATATTATAATACACACTATGTAAATATTAATTAATATTTGAAGTCAGTATCTGGGTCCTTCCCCACATGCTGGTGGTGGCAGCAGGTGTTAGCACCTGGGATTCCCACAGAGTTTTTATTGTTAGTCCTGGACACGTTTGTTCCAGGGTGGGGGTGGACTGCGGGCGGGCGGTAAGAGTGCCCCCTTCCCCCCGTTATCCCCTGGGGAATGCTCTGTTATGAAGCCATGGACCAGGTACCTAGTAAAAAAAAAAAAGAGAATAAGGCATTTATGGGTGCGCTTTTTACTGCTGCAAGGGACTCTCCTAAGCTGCATAGTGCAGCTGGGTTTCCGCCGAGGGCTCGGTCTTTTTTGGATCACACAAATCAGACCGCTGTGTAGGTTTTTTCCTTCTGTGCCCTCCTTTGATAATTTCTGAGATGCGGAATGAGAAAAGCCGCTGAGGGCTTTTGTAGTCCCTCGCCGCCGGGCGGGAACCCCCACTTCTATGGATCTGACTGATAGAAGATCCGAAGTACTGACCCGTTCCATGTTTACCATGCTGGGGTCTGGCTTGCGGCCTATTATGGCCACTACTCTAGAGTCTCAGTCGGCGCTGGCGCCATTTTTTGGGAGGTTTTTCAATTACATTGAAAACTCCCGTTGGCGGCTATTTTGTCGTAGCCGCGCTATGGCGCAGCTTACATTGCACCGGCCATTTTCCTGTGGCCGCGTTCTGAACGCTCGGTGGCCATCTTGGAGAAATCCTGACCCCTAGTGCTGTATACAACTCACGGAGTGAGCATTTTGCACCAGACATTGGAGGAGCGCCGACTCTCTCCTGAGGTTATTAGGCTAGCGGACCAGCTGGTCCGGGGCCTCATATAGGTCTGTGATGCCTTATTGTATGCTGCACCCTTGTTATCCAGGGCTTTGGTTTCAGAATAGTTTTATGCACACGGTGGTGTAGTGCCTAACTCCATTACTTGGCAGCAAGAGAGTCATTGGTTCGAATCCGGACACTGACGCCAATCTGCCTGGAGATTGCATTGTCGCGCTCTGTGTCTGCGTGGGTTTCCTCCGGGTACTCCGGTTTCCTCCAAAGGCATGTGTGCATACACCTACATAATATACACACACACTATTAGCCAGATTCAGGTAGGGGCGCGTATCTTTAAGGCGGTGTAGCGTACCGTATTTACGCTACGCTGCCTTAAGTCAGAGAGGCAAGTACTGTATTCACAAAGTACTTGCCTCCTAATTTACGGCGGCGTAGCGTAAATGGGGCCGGCGTAAGTGCGCCTAATTCAAATGAGGATGAGGGGGCGTGTTTTATGTTAATGGGGGGTGACCCGACGTGATTGACGTTTTTTACGACCGGCGCATGCGCGGTCCGTGTACATATTAAAGTGGGCATTGCTCCAAAGTACGCCGCAAGGAAGTATTGGTTTCAACGTGAACGTAAATTACGTCCAGCCCTATTCACGGACGACTTACGCAAACGATGTAAAATTTTCACATTTCGACGCGGGAACGACGGCCATACTTTACATTGACTAGGCAAGCTATTTGATGGAATAACTTTACGCCGGAAAACACCTTACGTAAACGGCGTATCTTTACTGCGACGGGCGCACGTACGTTCGTGAATCGGAGTATCTAGGCATTTACATATTCTACGCCAAACTCAACGGAAGCGCCACCTACCGGCCAGCCTAAATATTGCACCCTAAGATACGACGGCTCAGGCTGTCGTATCTTAGCTAGGTTTAAGTGTATCTTAGTTTGAGCATACACTTAAACTTACGACGGCGCAGATTCAGAGTTACGGAGATACGCCGGCCTAACTCTCTCTGAATCTGGCTATATGTGTGTATTATTTAGGGGCAACCCTCCCAGGCCGTCAAAGGCCCAGCTGGGGGAATAATCCGTCCCTGGGTGCGTAAGGCGATCACACCGGCACCCAAATCCTGCCAATGTATGTAGCCTTCCCTCCCTGTCTCTAGGTGGGAGGGGCGGCTTGCAGGTTCACAATTCGGTGAAACCTCCCTGCTCTCCGACCAGTGGGTCTGCGAGGTGGTCTCTTCGGAGTACTAGATAGGGTTTCCTCCTATCCACAGAACAACTTTCCTTGTGTCTTCCTCTCCTGGCCCGTCGGTCTGCCTTGGGCAGTGTGGGATTTGCTAAGCTGCGGGGTAATTTTACCTTTCCTGCAAGACGAGAGTTTTGGGGTTTTCTATGGGCCTCAGGCCCTAAATACCTTTGTGAACGTCGGGTAGTTCCGCATGGAATCCATTTGTTCGGTGGTAGCTGCGCTCCATCTGGGGGATGTCCTGACGTCCTCGGACATCAGGGACGCATACATGCATGTCCCAGTTTTGCGCATGTCAGTGTTTTTTTCTGTTCTTCGTGATGAGAGAGGGTCTCTGTCAGCCTGTGGCCCTCCCTTTTGATCTTCGTCAGCACCATGGGTTTTCAGCTAGGAGCTCGCACTTATCCTAACTTTGTTGGGACAGCGAGGCTTTGCCTCATTGGCTACTTGGACGACTTTTCTTCTGAGAGCAGCTTCTGTCTCTGACCTAGTGGATGGGTTATTCCCATTCAGACCCTCCGAAGATTCGGGTGTTGATCCAGACTCCTCGGTGGCAAAGGTCCTTCTTCCCCTGGAGAAATTGCAGACTCTTCAGTCTGCGGTGAAGGTATTGGCATCACGCAATCGGTCTTCTCTCCAGGCACCTGCGGGTAGCCTCCTTCAAGTCGGTACTGTATGCCCAGTTCCACACCCTGGTTTTCCAGGGGAAATACTGTCCAGGTGGTAAAAATCTCTTGTCTCTGAAATCATCAGATTCTGGTGCGCCACCTAGTCAGAGTCTCTCTGAGTTGGTGACAGAGATCCCCGACTCTTCGGTCCGGGAAGTTGTTTCTTCCTTCCAGTGATCGGTGTTTACGACGGATGCCAGCTCACGGGTTGTGAACCTGGGGGGTTCACAAAACTGGGGGGTCCATTCGGCCCTGAGTCGCTGGACTTGCGTGACCTACGGCCACACCTCCCTGAATGTGTCTAGTCTCGGTAGCTACCCACTGTCGGGCCTGGCTAGTGCCTGGGTAGGAAACCGCCTGGGAATACCAGGTGCTGTCTACTGTTCATTGTCCTACTATTTTAGGGAATCAGACTATGTTTCTCCTCGTGGTCAACCGATCTGGTTTCAGCCGGACAACGCCATGGCCGTGGCTTTGGTCTACCATCAGGTATACCGGCAGGCGGACTACTGGAGTCGCCAGATGCTGGACCAGGGCGACTGGTCTTTGTGCTTGGGGTGTTTCGGCTCCCTTGCAGGAGGTGAGCCTTTACAGGGCATGGATCTCCTGGCCGCTCGTCTCCGCCGCAAGGGTCTCAAAGTTAGTGGCCAGATCTAGTGATCTGGTACAGACGCGTCAGTCGCGCTGGTGGCCCTGTGGGGTCTGTATCGGCGACTTTTTGCCGTTCCTCCATGGTAGTTGCTTCCTCGGCCGCTCCACAGAGTGGAGGCTAAGGAGATCCCGATGATTCTAATCGCTCCAGATTGACCTCTGCGTCCTTGGTGCGCCTGGTAGCGGAGGTAACCTGGCGGTTGCCAGGGCAGGAGGTTCCTCTGTCTCGAGGTCCCATACTTCCTCCTGTTGTACAGTCACTGACTTGCTCAACATGGTTATTGGAAGCTAGACTTTAGGTGACCAGGGTCTGTCTGACTCGGTCATCTCAACAATGCTGAGGGCACCGTAGTCTTCTTCCAGGGGATCTACCGTCGCACCTCTCTTGGTGCGAAGGGATGGATAGACGTACTCGGTGTCCAGGGTCCTGCTGTTTTTTAAAGCTTGGAGTGGATCTAAAAATTGCTTAAAGCACCGTTTGGGGGAAGATATACTTTCCCCTCTTGGCCCATCTCTTCCCCCATGAGTTTTGACTCTGGTGCTCTCGGTTCTTCAGGAACCTTCCTTTGGAAACATCAGAGAGATTTTCTCTTGACACTATCTCAGAAGGTGGCCCCTTTAGTGGCCTTTACCTCTGTTGGAGGGGTTTCTGAGTTGGCGGTCTTGTCTTGCAAGCCGCCATGCTTGATCCTCCATAAGGATTAGGTGATGGTGCGCCCGCGACCTTCCCTTCTTCCGAAGGAGGTTTCGGCCTTTCATACTTTAGGCGTGGTACACGCTTTGCTGGTATACCGGCCTACTACGGCTCAGTTTCGGAGCTTCTGACTCTTTTGTGTCAGTGTCTGGTCCACAAAAGGGCCTGGCGGTCTCGTCGACCACCATTTCTCGGTGGATCAGGCAGGCCGTCATACAGGCCTATGCTCCTAAGGGGCGGGCCCCCCTTTCCGGTCACGGTACTTTCGACCAGGGCAATTGGTGCTTCCTGTTTTTTTTCCCAAATACACCAAAAAGGAAAACTCTGCGCTCCTGAAAGTTCACCAATTATAAATCCACTTAATGTTTGTGAAGAAAAAAACATACATTAACACTTTTAATTTTCGGAAGATCCAGTCCTTTATATCAGTGGTCATCAACCTTGTCCTGCAGGGCCCACTAACAGGCCAGGTTTGCAAGATAACTGAAATACATCACAGCTGATATCATTTGCTCCTCAGTGATTGCAGTATTCTAGACTGCATCTCCCCAAGGTAATACATAAAACCTGGCCTGTTAGTGGGCCATGCAGGACAGGGTTGATGACCACTGCTTTATATGGTTAAAAAAGGGGAAAGTTTCCACAATGTACACAATATAATAAAAAAAGTATAAAAAAACTTTCCAAATGTCTGCATCAGACCAGCACCCTCTTCAGACTTCAAATAGTTAAAGCTTGCGGTTTTAGTTTGTGGGCTGTCTAGCAAGACATCATTAGTGCAAATGGTGAGCACAGTACATTACCCAGCCAGATGTAAACATCGATCGAATGTCCTTCTCCTGGCTGATGTAACAATGTCCCGGATCCTAGGCTCTCTCCTATGCGGGTCTGGAAGCTTCACAGACCCGATAAATGTGACTGTTGGAGACACAGCGTGGATCAGCCTATCAGAAAGGACGCTCTCCCTGGGTGAACGTGCAAGCGTCCCACCACATTAAGTGGATTTATAATTGGTGAACTTTCAGGAGCGCAGAGTTTTCCTTTTTGGTGTATTTGTGTATTTGTGGTACTTCAGGGTATCCGGATCTCTGCAGCACGGACTGTTCTCAGCCCATACGAGGGTTTCAAGTATTTCATGGGATATTAGTTATTTCCCATTGAGCGCCAGTGATTTTTTTGTATCAATATTGCTGTCTGTTTTTTTTCTGACATGCGTCGGTCTCACAGGTGTGGGAGGCGGCGACTTGCTCGTCCGTTCGCGCTTTTTCCAGAATTTACATGGTTGCTGTGAGTGCATCTTATGATGTTTTTTTCAGCCGCTAGTTTTTGCCGGCGGCTGTTTAAAGTTGCACCTCCTCCGCTGAAGAGCTCTGCTTGTTTTGGGGTGAAGTTAAAATTGGTTTTACTGATATATTTCCCACCCCTCGTTTTTTGACACTGCTTGGGGACGTCCCACTTGTCAAGATTTAAGGAGCTGTGTCCGTCCATGGATGATAAGAGAAAATAGGATTTTTTGTACTCACCGTAAAATCCTTTTCTCTGAAGTCCATGGACGGACACAGCTCCCACCCCTCCTTTTTAGGTTTGTACTGCTTGTTACGAACTGAGGCTGCATGCTACAGTGAGGAGGGTTATGTCTAGAGGGACCGCCCCCTGGGCGGGGCTGTTCAACTCTGTTAATGTAACATGTATTTAACTATTTAACATGTTTCTGCCTATTCCTCTCCTGTAAACAGGGAACATAACCCACTTGTCAAGATTTAAGGAGCTGTGTCCGTCCATGGACTTCCGAGAAAGGGATTTTACGGTGAGTACAAAAAATCCTATTTCGCTGATTGGACATTCGTTTACTGCTCTACTCACTACTATCACCCTAGACAACGATTAGCGGTAACTTAATTCGCCGATCCCAAAAACAACCAGCAGCTCCTGAGGGGGTATGGCTACATTTATAATAATAAAAAAAAAAAAAAATACCCTTTACAGTCACTTTAAGATAACGGAGTCTTATGAAAGGGGCAAAGGGGCAGCCCTAGCAAGTATTTTTTTTGCCAGTGTCCAATCACCTGAAGGTAACTGGTACTGTACGATTAAGATTTCTTATTTTCCTACATCTGCTGAGACCACACGCAGGCTTATGAAATCAATTTATTAGTTGTTACAACAAAATCAAACCAGGAATCCCATTTACAATCAATACAGATAAATTAGTGTAATTAGTCTTTTACTGTCGTCATAATAAAAGGCCTTGCTGGTACAAAACTACAAAAAAGATCTTAACATTAGCGGAAGCTTTTGCCTCTATAGTCCAGAAAGCTAATGGGCATGTGTACCACATCCAGTAAGTAGGCATTTGTTGGAGTCCATGTTGCCGAGGGATTTGCAAAGTATCAAGCTAAAAGCAATATCTAGAAAATACTTTTCAGAAGAACCTGCTTTCCAATAACACTGCTGCACTGACACAACATTCAATCTTGTTACCATTACTCCTAAAAGGCAATATAACATTTTGTAGATTGGTTTGGTGCTACAATCAACAGTGTAATGATAAGACAGAATGTAATATTAAAAGAGAAGTAACCGTATTGTTTTTTTTTTTTTAGAATCATACTTGCCTAGCTGGATGCTGTATCTGTCGCTTGCCAGCTCTAACACTGAGAACCGAACGATCAAACACAGCCGATCGCTTAGTTCTCACAGCTCTGTAAGCGGAGAGCTGCAGACTGTCAGTCACCAACTCTCTGCTCTGTCCCCTCCTCGCTCACTGGAGCTCTGAACTGTGGAGACGGCAGGAGCAGCCAGCTCAACCTCTCAGCGGGTCACTGAGAGGTTGAGCTGGGTGGCATGTGGGCAGATCCCGACCATATGGTCTGGATCTGTCCTGAGCATGGACTGGCTCTGCGCCGTCAGCGCACTTTAGCCTGTCGTCTGCTTAAAACGGACCACAGAAGTGCAGAACGAGCTGCACTCCTCTAATCCACAGGAGAAGTACAGTCAAACAAGCTTTGGCTGTGCTTCACCTTTTAAAGCGTTTGTATAGTCCATTTTGTAACTTTTTACCTACAGGCAAGCCTATAATAAGGCTTACCTGTAGGTAAAAAAAATATCTCCTAAACCTTTACGGTTTAGGAGATATTCCACTCGCAATGAGTCACTGACTGCAGCGGCACATGCGCACAGAGGATTCACAGCTGAAGGCCCGGCAGACGCTGGACCTTGCCGGAAATAAGTCTCCCGCGCAATTCACGGGAGTGACGACATCGCAGCTCCAGCCACTCACAGCACTGGAGCCGCGATACCCAGAAGACACGCCAAGGCAACATGTCAGCTACCTCAGCGTGGACCAGGTGAGTTGCCGACGTCTCGTTCTAAGGTAAGTATTTCATAATGAGCTAGTATGCGGTGCAAACTAGCTCATTATGCCTTTTGCCTTACAGACAAAAAAAAATTTGGGACTCTACAACCGCTTTAAGTCCATTGTAGCAGTGTGATACAATTGCCCAAAACACTGCTATTTGTTCATTCAATATTTCCATTTTCCTAGGAAATATGTCTACCTGAAGGAGCTCATCACACAAGGCTGCCTGTCCAGTAAGGATGAGCTCTGGCGTGTCCGCATAGAACATGCGCAGAGCCCGCCAGAAAGTGAGCACGGCGCTGTGCTATTCACAGCCAGGGAGACATTGTCCCGAGGCTCGGCTGCAGGGATCGTGAAATGTCTCCCTGGCTGTGATTAGCGCAGGGCCGTGCACACTTCCTGGCGGGCTCTGCGCATGTTCTATGCGAACACGCCGGAGCTCATCCTTACTGTCCAGTATGCTCCTATGCAATACAAGCAGTGTCCACCAGGTGTTGGAATTGTTTCAAAATACTGGGCAGCTCTATGACTACAAAACTTTGAAAAATGTCCACATTGAGAGCAATACAAGGCTGTGACTGTTGACCTTTAAAAAAAAAAAAACTAGCTGCCTGGCTAGCTCTAGCTAAAATAAGCTTCTAATTAGGTTGATTTAAGTGCGGTGGCAGTGCGCAGGATTTTTTGTTGTCCATCTAGTTAAAATACTGTATCAGCTACTAACCTAGAACAAGCATGCAGATTAGAAAATCAAAGTGAATTTTGTATTTCTGATCTGTAAACTTATTCTAGGTCAGTGCTTGAAAAAGTATTGAAGCCACTGGATCAGCATGGCAGCCAGGCAACTAGCATTTTCAGGTGGATAGGTCATCAATGGCAGCCTGCGTGCTCTCCCACTACAGGCTTCCTTTAATAGATGTCTACACCCTAAACCAGTGATGGCGAACCTTGGCACCCCAGATGTTTTGGAACTACATTTCCCATGATGCCTATGCACTCTGCAGTGTATTTGAGCATCATTGGAAATGTAGTTCCAAAACATCTGGGGTGCCAAGGTTCACCATCACTGTGCTAAACAATCATACAATTTGTGGTAGATGCTGACACGTTGGATCATAGCATCAAAGGAAATGACAGCCACACACTTGGTTGCGATCGTTTCTTTGTACACTGCAAATCAGGACCTGAGCGCCGCCCTCTGATGCATTACACTCAGAACAAGTTACATTACACACTTTTTTTTCCTTTTAGTTGTGGGACTGACATGAAATGAACCTGCCATAGTTCTGAACTCTGCACTGGTGTCACCTGCATCACTCTTAGTAATCTTTCTAGTAAAACCTATAAAAAAAATCAGGAGCTCCCACTGTTGGGTCCATGGCAGGTGGGTGGACCTGGGAAATTCAAAAAATCTGATCTTGCCATCGGAATCCCAACACAGATAAAGTGGTGTGATTCAAAACACCGGCATCTCCAAAAAACACAAATGCCAGTTGTTGGTGCACTGAACCTTTAAAGCAGTATTAAAGTGATTGTAAAGGCTAATTAAAAAAAAAAAAATAACAAATATGTTATACTTACCTCCTCTGTGCAGTTGGTTTTGCACAGAGCAACCCAGATCCTCCTCTTCTCTGGTCCCTCTTTGCTGCTTCTAGCCCCTCCCTCATTTGAGTGCCCCTCAGCCAGCAGCTTGCTACAGGGGGCACCCAAGCCGAGTCAGAGCTCTGTGTGTCCATTCAGACATGGAACCCCCCGACCCCCTATTTCCCCTGATTGGCTGAATGACTAACAGCCATGGGAGCCAATAGCACCGCTGCTCTGTCTCAGCCAATCAGGAGAAGTGTCCTGGATGGCTGAGGGGATTGTGGACATCGCTGGAGATTGAAAGGGGTCAGGTAGGTAGTTGTGGGGGCTGCTGGACACAGAACATTTTTATCTTGATGCATAGAATGCATCAAGTTAAAAAACCCTCTGCCTTTACAACCCCTTTAAACTCAAAGCAAACATTTATTATATTGCTGCCTACCAATTGTTTTATTTTTTATTACATTTTGTCATGTTTACCAAATCTTAGCTGTGATGGCTGCATTTATTTTCTTTTTTAGGCTTTTTTTTTAAACTGGTGATCCAGCCCGTAAGCCTGTTGCTTTTCAAAAGAACAAGCTGTCCTACGGATGTAGCAACAAATAGTAGAGACAAACCATTTTTGGATTTTTGTCCGACGTGTAAACACAATCGAAAAATCTGACAAGACACAATTGTTGTCGGAAAATTTAAACCATGCTATCCAACATTTGTTGGCGGAAAATCCAACAACAATTGTTCGATGGAGCATACATACAGTCAGATTTCCAGACAACAGCCTTTCATCACACAATTCAAGACGGAAAATCAGTTTGTGTGTACGAGGCAGGAGGTCTGTTAATGGCCAGAGCACCAAGTGAGAAATGAAGGGAAAAAAGACTAAAAAAAAGAAAACAAATGCAGCCACCACATCTAATGATTGGTAAGCTGAAATGTATTATATTTTTGGTTTAATACTGCTTTACCTACTTGCCGACCAGCCGCCGCAGTTCTAGGCGGCAGGTCGGCTCCCCTACGCGAGAGCCCGTAGCTCTACGTCGCCTCGCGAAGCGCACCCCGCTCGTCCCTGATCCCGATGCGCGTGCCCGGCGGGTGCGATCACCGCCGGGCAGCCGCGATCGCTTGTTAGAGAGCGAGAACCGGGAGCTGTTATTGTAAACACACAGCTCCCGGTCCTGTCAGGGGGAGAAATGCCTGACCGTCTGTTAATACAATGTATGAACAACGATCAGTCATTTCCCCTAGTGAGTCCACCTCCCCTACAGTTAGAACACACCCAGGGAACATACTTAACCCCTTCCCCGCCCCCTAGTGTTAACCCCCTTCCCTGCCAGTGGCATTTTTATAGTAATGGTCGCTATAAAAATGCCAATGGTCCCAAAAATGTGTCAAAAGTATCCGAAGTGTCCGCCATAATATCGCAGTACCGAAAAAATAAAAACCGCTGATCGCCGCCATTACTAGTAAAAAATAAATATTAATAAAAATGCCATAAAACGATCTCCTATTTTGTAAACGCTATAACTTTTGCGCAAACCAATCAATAAACGCTTATTGCGATTTTTTTTAACGAAAAATATGTAGAAGAATACGTATCGGCCTAAACTAAGGAAAAATATATTTTTTTATGTATTTTTGGGGGATATTTATTATGGTAAAAAGTAAAAAATATTCATTTTTTTCAAAATTGTCGCTCTATTTTTGTTTATAGCGCAAAAACTAAAAACCGCAGAGGTGATCAAATACCACCAAAAGAAAGCTCTATTTGTGGGGAAAAAAGGACGCCAATTTTGTTTGGAAGCCACGTTGCACGACCGCGCAATTGTCAGTTAAAGCGACGCAGTGCCGAATCGCAAAAAGTGCTCTGGTCTTTGACCAGCAATATGGTCCGGGGCTTAAGTGGTTAAGGTGACGTTAAAGCGGATCTCCACTCTAAAGTGGAGTCCCGCTGATCGGCACCCTCCCCCCCTCCGGTGTCACATTTGACACCTTTCAGGGGGGAGGGGGGTGCAGATACCTGTCTACAGACAGGTATCTGCACCCACTTCCGGCCCTACGATACGGGCAAAGGACGGGTTTTTTCTCCGCTTCCCGTCCGTCCCCCGTTGTATGCTGGGAACACTCGGCTCCCAGCACACAGCGGGAGCCAATCGGCGGGCGCAGCGCGACTCGCGCATGCGCCGTAGGGAACCGGGCAGTGAAGCCGGAGCGCTTCACTTCCTGGTTCCCTCAGCGTGGATGGAGGGGGGAGCAGCAGGGTGACGAGCGATCGGCTCGTCATCTGCTGCGATCACCGCTGGACTCCAGGACAGGTAAGTGTCCTTATATTAAAAGTCAGCAGCTGCAGTATTTGTAGCTGCTGGCTTTTAATATATTTGTTTAGTGGCACATCCGCTTTAACAGCTCTTGATCAGGGACAAGTAGTACATTACACATTGTCAGCCTATAAATGTCACAAGCATACAAAGTGCTCTTGTACTGCACAGCACATCATTTCTATTGGTGAACTTCCTAACGTTATGTAGACAGCATCACCTCTCAGGAATAAAATCAAAGCAAAGCTGAAGAAAATTCAGCATAAGATATCAGGTCCAGCATATAGGAGGGAGGAGGGCCTTATGGAATACAGATTATGATCCACACCTAATTCTAGAACTGTACAATTTGGATATCTTGGGGGTAAAATTACGCAGTCCCTTCTCCTATTATTTCTCAGGTCCTTAAAGTCATCCCTGACCTTGACTATGCTTCTTAAATAAATGTATACATATTTGTAGGTTTCTCCTCCCAAATAATGATATAACATGTTCCTACTATCATATGGTTTCCTTCTTGGTACAGGCAGCCTAGACCAGTGTTTCTCAACTCCAGTCCTCAAGGCGCCCCGACAGGTCATGTTTTCAGGATTTCCCTCAGATGAAACAGCTGTGGTAATTACTAAGGCAGTGAAACTGATCACCTGTACAAAATAATGGAAAGCCAGAAAACATGACCTGTTGGGGCGCCTTGAGGACTGGAGTTGGGAAACACTCGCCTAGACTGTTATGGCAGAACTGTTCTTACATTTCATAAACATTCACAGCCATTTTTATTGGCTTTAACATCGTTTGGCTTTTCACTAAATTAGTTGCATTTCAAAGTAATGGCCATTGAGTGTTCAGGGTTGCACCTTGATTTTGCTCAGAAGGAAATATACACGGCATACAAATTAAGATCGAGCCTTTCCGGCCTATAATGCATTCATCTGTCATGATTGTGATGTGCTAACATTACAGCACTGCAGGGCTGCAGGGGTCCTGATTGATTGCGTAGCAGTGTGGACACTAGAGGAATGTTGTGACAGTGTTCTTTGCAGCAGTAGTTCCCTGGGCTTCATTGGTCCGGCAGATAGGTCACTCATTACTTGTGCAGGTATGCATCCAGCCACAACTCCCCGGACTCCTTGAGAGAACTGCAGAACACACAATGCAAAATGGGTCATACATATTCAGAAAACATGTAAACAAATCGGCATTCTTTTTTGTAAGAATAATAACAATAATGTCAGGATCCACCCAGATGCCTGACTGGCAGCTGGCTTAGCATCTAAGCGCGTTGCTGAGCCAGCTGTTCCCACCCTCTCCACAGCCCGGCGCTCCAGTGAGCACTGGAGGGGCAGAGCACAGTCACTGCTTTGTGCTCAGAGCAGATCTGAGAACTGAGCGATCAGTCGTCTTTGATCACTGAGTTTTCGGTATAGGGCCAATGGGGGACAGCTGACAACTGCAGCATCTAGGTGAGTGTCAATCTTTGTTTTTTTTAAAAAAACATATACTTCTCTTTTAACCATTTTAGACTACATAAATGCTGGCCAGAAATTGTGTTCATTGCGTTAACCAGGCAGGAAATCAGCTGTTCGTGGGAATATCTTTCCAAATACAATTGCTACATCATCTCCACTATCTTCTGTTTTACTAAGCACAATAAACACTTTTATATACCAGTATTGTAAACTGGTATATAAAGTAAACTTCCCTCTAATGTTTGTACCTACAGGTAAGCCTATAAAAAGGCTTACCTATAGATACTGTAAATACCTTTTAAACTTGCACCGTTTAGAAGATATTTACTGTATGATGATGTCATCGGCGCATGTGCTCTGAAGGAATGGCTGCCTGCGCTGTTTCTTCAGAGGCCTCTGCAGTGATGTCACGTGGCTCTGGCTAGTCACAGATTCAGAGTCCGTGGACCTGGAAGGAAGACGGCGAAGATGGATGCGACTTCCAAAGGGAAGCCTACACACCATCAGTTCAAAAACCGATCGAGTCCAACGCAGTGACGTAAAACCGATGCTTTTGCGTACTAACCATTGGTTTTGGCCTATCGGTCAGGCGTCCATCGGTTCGATTTTAAAGCAAGTTCTCTGTTTTTCGACCGAAGGACAACAGACCGATGGGGCCCACACACTGTCGGTTTGGAGCGATGAAACTGAACTTCAGTCCGTTTTCATCGGTTTGGACCAACCGTGTGTACGCGGCCTAAGGCTTTTTTTTGCATTTGCGATGCATACTAACACATCATGCCTTTAATTTGCAGGGGACTGAAAAATAAAATAAAGAGAGGCAGTGTTTACTTCCTCTTTAAAGGAGAAGTTTGGGGTATATAAAAAATGCAAAGACATATACTCACCTCTATGCTGCAGCATCAGTATAATGCAGCAGCTGTTCTACGTTGGCTTCAAGTCTGAGAACTGATCATTCACATTACCGCTGACTTCTCAGTTCTTGGTCTGCGGAGACTAATGCTGGCCATACACTATACGAAAATTCGTCCGAAATTCGGTCGTGCAGACAGTTCTTTCGTTTTTTGGCCAGTTAATGGGCACAAAATTGACAATCGTTGGGACGTTTTTGAGCCGAAAAACGAACGACACATTTGGAAATTTTCTGCCGAACGAACGATAAATCGGAAGGTTAATGTGTTTCCCGTCCAAACTTTCTGCACTAGGTATATGTAAAAAAACAACATTTTTTTGTTTATTTATATCCACTGAACGATTTATCGGTCATTACATGATGGCACTATCGTTTGCGCTCACGACCGAACATTAGTTTTTTCGAAAGTTTCTTCGGACGATTTTTTGTGGAGTGCATGGCCAGCATTAGTCACTGCTCTCCACTCACTGGAGCACCAAGCTGGATAGGGGGTGGGTGCAGCTGGCTCTGGCACTCAGCTTCAAACGGTCAATCAGGCAGCTGGGTGGATCCCGACAATATTGTCAGGATCCTTTCAGACAGAGCCTGAAGTGGCTCTGTCACATCAGATAATGGTGGGTTATACTACAAAAAAAAAAATGCTGCTCAAAACCTTTGTGTCTCAATGCTATTATCCCTACTTGGCTATTGTGAGTGCTCCAATAACAGGTCAAAAAAACAATTGATTGTTTTGAGCAGTTGATTTATAGCAGTGTTATTAATATTGAAGCACTCACAATAGGCTAGTAGGGGTAATAACTTTGAGACACAAAGGTATTTCACAGCATTTTTACATATTGATGTGGGAACTTTAAAGCGGAGGTCCGCCTAAAAAAATAAATATTAAAAGCCAGCAGTTACAAATACGGCAGCTGCTGACTTTTAATAAATGGACACTTACCTGTCCAGGGTGCCCGCGATGTCAGCAGCCGAAGCCAATCAATCGCTTGGCTCTTGGCTGCCCCCGCCGCCATCCTTGGTGAGGGAATCAGGAAGTGAAGTATTGCGGCTTCACTTTCGGTTCCCTACTGCACATGCGCGAGTCGCGCTGCGCGTCCTCACTGGTCCCTGCTGTCTTCTGGGACCCGTGTGTTTACCAGAAGATAGTGTGATCCCTGCAGGGTCTATGCCCGGAAGTGGTGCAAATACCTGTATTATACAGGTATCTTCACCCCCCTCTCGCTTGAAAGGTGACAAATGTGACACCGGAGGGGGGGAGGGTTCCGAAAAGCAGAGGTTCACTTTTTGTGTGGACCTCCGCTTTGACAAAGTCCATTTGGCCCCCTTCACATGGGCGATCTGATTAGGTCCACCTGTCAGATTTTTTAGGCGGATCTTTTATTGATCGGTGGATGTCAGCAGACACCCACCACCATCCAATCCGATCCTATTCCCCATGTGTCTGGCGGATCCGATGGAAATAGACAGGCGGTCCGTTTGCATCTGATTGTCCCATAGCCGTGTCTGTTATGTAAAGCGGACACGGACCTGTCATCTGCCTGCTCAGCGGAAAGATCCCCTGCTGAACAAGCGGATCCCACTTCACGGAGGAGCCCGTGTGAAAGGGGCCTTTGGGTCACAGGATCAAAGAAGTGCATGCCTGTGACCCACAACAGAAGTATGACCAAAATGCTTTGATCATACTTTTATTTTATTATTACACAAATTTGTATACTTTTGTACTACTTTATCTACGCTAACAGGTGTATGTTATCTTGTGGGAACTTTTCATGGTGCATCCGTCAGCAATTTCTTTCTGTGAGGCAAAATAGTCTCAGCTGACAAAAGCCTGGTCACTTGCCAAAAGGTAAGCAGTTTCCATCAGTTGGACCAGAGGCAACAGCCAAGTACCACAGAGTAGTATTCTAATAGAAAGACCTGCAAGTAATGTAACTTACTGAACTATATCAGCAAATGCAGTAAACAGTGGTTTGGACTGGTATTCGATGCCATACTTCTTGCAAAGCGAGCGAACAAGAGGAGCGACCTTCCAGTAATTGTGTCTTGGCATTGTGGGAAATAAACTGAAAATAGAAAGCGGTCATTGTTAACAGTATTATTGGAGGAGAAGAAAGTAGCTTAAGCTCCAGCATAAATAAAGAAAAGGTTGCGCTGTCAAAATAGTAATATAGTGATAAAATATTTCCTCAATATAGTGACATCAGAGTATATAAAGCATTAAAATCTATTGCATAGTCCAAAAACCGTAAGGCTACTTTCACACTAGAGCTGCACGATTCTGGTCAAAATGAGAATCGCGATTCTTTTGCTTAGACTAAAGATCACGATTCTCAAAAATTGATTGCCAGAAACCCCCCCCCCCCAAATAAATAAACCTGTGATTTATTTGAAAATACGAATATATAAAAAATAGACCAGTGATATGTCTATAATGTTAAAGACCATATAACTCCTTTGAAAAAAGCAAAATCAAACTTTGATTCTGCTTTTTTCATAGGAGTTATATGGGGCCAGATCCACAGAGCTACTGATACGCCGGCGTACTTTCAAATTTCCCGCGTTGTATCTTTAGTTTGAATTCTCAAACCAAGATACGACGGCTTCTGGGTTCGATCCGACAGGCGTACGGCTTCGTACGCCTTCGGATCGTAGGTGCAATACTTTGGTGCCCGCTGGGTGGAGTTTGCGTCGTTTTCCGCGTCGGGTATGCAAATTAGCGATTTACGACGATCCACGAACGTACGCGCGGCCGTCGCATTTTCTAACGTCGCCTGTAGTCGGCTTTTTCCGGCGTATAGTTAAAGCTGGTATTTTGTGGCGTATAGATAGATTTGCCATGTTAAGTATGGCCGTCGTTCCCGCGTCGAAATTAGTATTTTTTTTTTTGCGTAAGTAGTCCGTGAATAGGGATGGAAGTAACTCACGTCTAAGTTCAAAAAATGACGTCGTTGCGATGTCATTTTAGCGCAAAGCACGGCGGGAAATTTCTGGACGACGCACGCGCAGTTCATTCGGCGCGGGGACGCGCTTCATTTAAATTAAACCCGCCCCCTGATCGCCGATTTGAATTCCGCCGCCAGAAATACACTACGCCGCCGTAACTTACGGCGCAAAATCTTTGTGGATTTGAAAGTACGCCGGGTAAGGTACGGCGGCGTAGCGTATCCCTGATACGCGGCGCAAGTGTAAATGTATGTGGATCTGGCCCATGGTCTTTAACAATATAGACATATCACTGGTCTGTTTTTTATAAATCAGAAGCAGTACCACCTACAACCACTGGGTGGCGCATGGATACACACAGTTGTACAGAACTGTGAGAAAGATAAATACATCAGAAGCAGTACCGCCGGCAACCACTAGGTGGCGCATGGATACACACTACAGTTGTATTGAACTGTGAGAGAAGCCCAGGCTGCTGACGTCGGTTCCGATATCGGCGGCATTTGCGTTCCACGCTGGTTACGTGGAATGGCGGTGACACATAAGAATCGCGGGTCATCCTGTGGGGAGATCGCAGGCGCGGAGAATCGAGATCGCGATTCTCTCTGCGATTAATCGTGCAGCTCTATTTCACACTGATGCGCTTTGCAGGCGATATAGCGCTAAACATAGCGCCTGCAAAGCGCCCTGAAAGAGCCTCTCCTCTAACTCCAGTGTGAAACCCGAGGGCTTTCACACTGGAGCGGTGCACTGGCAGGACGGTAAAAAAAAGTCCTGCTAGCCTCATCTTTGAGGCGCTATAGGAGCGGTGTTAAAAGCGCCCCGCTAGTGGCCGAATAGCGACGCAAATACGACGGTAAAGCGACGCTAATAATAGCGCAACTTTACCGCCGATGCCCCCGCGCTGGCAGTGTGAAAGTAGCCTTAGGTATGTTAAAGTAATGAAAGTGTCCAAACACCAGTTAATCCTTAGGTGAAAAAAGGGTGGTGTTCTTCCTATTAACAACAGGTGCAACACCCTATGATTGATAATTGATTTATAATCATTGCAATATTAATTATTTGATATCATACAGGAGTGTTGCATGAATTATAATCGAAATAAGTTGTTTTATCTGTAATCTATATGAAATGTTATATATTTATTTATATATATATATATAGAAACAGCATTGTGTCAATTTATAACGTTTCCACTCACTGGAGCGCAGCTGATCTTCAGGAATATGGCAGCCACATTATATTGAATGGTCTACAACAGCATGGTGGTATGTGCCAGGATGGTTTGTATACCATCAATACAGTTCTGCTGCCCTCTAGTGGTGAACGTGTTTACTCTTTTTGCGATTCGGCACTGCGTCGTTTTAACTGACAATTGCGCGGTCGTACGACGTGGCTCTCAAACAAAATTGGCGTCCTTTTTTTTCCACAAATAGAGCTTTTTTTTGGTGGTATTTGATCACCTCTGCGGTTTTTATTTTTTGCGCTATAAACAAAAATAGAGCGACAATTTAAAAAAAAAATGCAATATTTTAGTACTAGTACTATATTACTATTTTGACAGCGCAACATTTTCTTTATTTACTTGTTTACAGCATATGGTGTGTACATATTTATGAGTGCTGCTGTTGTGTCATATAATATCAAACATAATTAGCTCACCAAGCGCAATTTTCCCATTTATACTGTTAAGTTTCAGCATACTTACTGATGTTCAATTTGAAAATTGAGATGTCCACTGAACCAATCGTTAAACAGAGACTGGTCCACGTTACAAGTGGCTTGCAGCTGGGTGAGAGAGTAGAAAAACAATATAGTAAAGTGCAGTGCTATGGAAGGTAACCAACAAACATTTTCAGGGTTTGTAGATTACTCAATTATAGTCAATGTTGTCTGCAAATCTGATCCAATGAAAGAGGAGCTCCAGTCATTGGTAGAAAAATAAAAGTCAGCAATGACTAGCCCAGGGATCCAGTGTGGTCATCGCCTGAGCCGGTTCATCGCAGGTCTTTGAGTCCTCGGCGCCACCATCTTAAGTGTGGGAAGCTGGTTGTGACTTCCTGCTGGCTCACAGCCGGCTCCCCTAAATGGTCCTGGAGTCTCTTGGAACCTGTGACGTGCCACAGCAAGTTACAGCCGGGTGGGATAGGGGGCACCTTCCGCTCTGCTCATCTAGACGAGCGGAGTGGGAGTGGGTCCCTGCCAGAAATATGCCACTCTCAGAAAAAAAAACAATGCTTATATTAATGGCAGAGGAGAGAGAGAGGAGAATGAGCGTAACTTTTGATTTTCAGTAAAGTTCTGTATATACTTGAGTATAAGCCAACCCGAATATAAGCCGAGGCACCTAATTTTACCACAAAAAAAACAGGGAAAACGTAATGACTCGAGTATAAGTCTAGGGTGTCCATCTGCATGCCTCACTGTGCCTCACTGTATCCATGTGCATGCCTCACTATGTCCATGCCTCACTATGCCCATGCCTCACTGTGTCCATGACTAGACTGACGTTTAACATGGGAGTCTATGGAAGGGGTGCCCGGCTTTGAAAAATCGGTGCTCCCTAGCCGTAGGTCCCCCAGACAACAAACTTTGCACACCTGTAGAGGAAGAGTGGGGCTACATGTTTGGGGTCCAGGGGACCTACGGCTAGCCGGTACCGGTTCCCCAAAGTCCAGGAGATCAGGCGCAAAAAGGTGACTCGGGTATAAGCCGAGGGGGGCATTTTCAGCACACAAAAAAATGTACTGAAAAACTTGGCTTATACTCGAGTATATACGGTAACTCTCATGTAAAGCTTACCTATAGGTACAGTAAATAACTCCTAAATGTGCGCCATTTAAGAAATATTTACTTGTAAAGCCACCGGCGAATGCTTTTTGAAGGATCGGTCTACCGTGCCGTACCTTCAGAGCCCTGTGCTGTGATGTCACCGAGGCTCGTCCAATCAAAGAACTGTGGACCGCCAACCCAGAGGGAAGACCGGGTGAAGATGGAAACCCTGTCAGCGGTGACAACACGCTGCTGGAGGGCTTAGTTTTAAGGTAAGTTTCACATAATGTGCTAGTATGCAATGTATACTAGCACATTCTAACTTTGCCTTGCAGGTGTCATGGTTATGCAATAAAGTCTGGCAGCTTACCTGTCTCATGTGTCCATTAGAGGCCTGACCCTCTTTCTGGCTGCCTTTTATCACCTTCCTCCCTGTATAGCCCCACCCAGGCCATCCCAGGAAGTCTATATTAACTGTTGCACTACAGGTCTGCAGTGCTGTTCAACCTTTGTTTGTAGCTTGTTCCTGTCTGCAGTTTACCTTCCTGTGTACCGACCTTGGCTCGTCCCTGACTTCTCCTGTTTGCCTGTTTCCCTGACCCTTGGCCTGTTCCTTGTTTACCCTTGTCTGCCAGTTGCCCCAACCTTGGCTTACCCATCACTATCGCTTGTCCTGGTTGCTGCTTCCCCTCTCTCCCTGCAGAGCGTGACCTTGGGGACCCCAGGGGTCGCAACCTGGATTCAGCTACGGCGAAGGCCATCCTCACCACCAGAGGCTCTGGTGAACACAAAGCTGGGTCTTAGACTCCGCTCTCCGGGGGGAATCTTGGTCTCACGCTTCCTCTCTGATCCCAGCAGTCGGCCATAGGGTTCACTACCCTGTGGTGCATCCCTGACCCCAACGGGGTGCACTTGTCACCTGGCCACAGGTGACCTGACAGCAGGTTTAAAACATAAAAAAAAGCAAGTGGTTTACTACTGCTTTAATACTACCTTTAGAAGTACCAAACAACACTACAAATGATTCCCTGTTCACTTGTTTTTTCTATGGCTCCCATCTGTGACCTATTTTTGAAATGTAAAGTGTACAATAAATACAGCTGCTCGAAGATCACATTAATCTCAACAGGAAAAGGCTCTGATCACATTCGCAGATATTTTGTTTCATTGGTTCAAGCACAGAGGATGAAGTTACTTAACACTGCAGTGGTCTTTCGCAGTTCACTTTATAATGTGGTCATAAAAGATCAGTATGATGTCAAAATATCCTATATGGATAGAAAGAAACATCGATAAAGATGGTTACCTGTCCAGAAAGCCATTCCTTATTCTGATCGTAGTCTATGTGCATTGGAATGTGGTTCATCTGTGTCACCCAGACAAACCAGTTACTTTCTATGAACCTAGAATAGAATAAAATACATTAGAATCAGATTACCATTGACTCTGCAATTCTATTATTCTTTCAGTTAACATATTAAAAACTAAGGAGGATTTGTATCCTAAAAGAGAAGTTCTGTAATATTTTTTTTTTTATTATACTCGCCTAGGTGGATGCAATATCGATCGAATGCTGCATCTGTCCCCTGCCAGCTCTAAGGCCTTGTACACACGACCGAACGCGGACCGTTTTCATCGGACATGTCTGCTGGGAGGTTTTGGTCTGATGTGTGTACACACCATACAGAGACGGAGACAGAGAACGCGGTGACGTAGAAGACACCGACGTTCTCTAACACGGAAGTTCAATGCTTCCACGCATGCGTCGAATCAATTTGACGCATGCGCGGGATTTCGCGCCGCTGGTTATACGTCATAACCAGCGGACATGTCCGATGAGTCGTACTAACCATCGGACATGTCCGACGGACAGCTTTCCAGCGGACAAGTTTCTTAGCATGCTAAGAAACTTTTGTCTGCTGGAAACCTGTCCGCTAGGCCGTACACACGGTCGGACATGTCTGCGGAAACTGGTCCGCGGACCAGTTTCAGCGGACATGTTCGGTCGTGTGTACGAGGCCTAAGACCAAGAACTGAGTGATCAAAGGCCGCTGATCGCTCAGTTCTCACTGAGCAGATAGCAGTGGCTGTCACTCACCAGGTCTCTGTTCTGCTCCTCCAGCATTCACTTGAGTCCTGGGCTGAGAGGCTGAGCCAAGTTCCAGTCCAGGCATCTGGGTGGATCCCAACAATAAAGTCGATTGATGTCAGCCAACAGTGGACTTTTGCCGGCTGTAAGCTGAAATCAGGTCAAAGGACTGCAAGACTAAGTACACTCCTGTGACCCACAGGAGAAGTAGGGTCAACGGTTCTTTGGCCCTACTTCTCTTTTAATGTATTTTGTATTATCATGTATTATCATGTATTAACCACTTCCAATCCGGCCATTGACTATTTACGGCCACAAGATGGCTATAAAATGCCGGGAGGCCATCAATATACGGCCTCTGGCCTCCCGCCGCTGGGGGGCGCGCGCGCGCCTGCCGCATCACTCAGGTGCCAATGTGCTTGCATGGCGGCCGCGATGTCCGCCGGGCACCCGCAATCGGCAGTCACAGAGCCAGGAATGTGAATCTGTGTGTGCAAGGGAGAGGAGACCGATGATGTGTCCCTTGTACATAGGGACAACCGTCGGTCACCTCCCCCAGTCAGTCCCCTCCCCCCACAGTAAGAATCACCTAGCAGGGAATACATTTAACCCCTTGATCGCCCCCTAGTGTTAACCCCCTTCCCTGCCAGTCACATTTATACAATAATCAGTGCATATTTTTAGCCCTGTTCGCTGTATAAATGTGAATGGTCCCAAAAATGTGTCAAAAGTGTCCGATGTGTCCTCCGTAATATCGCAGTCCTGACAAAAATCGCAGATCGCCACCATTACTAGTAAAAAAAATAAAAAAAAAATTATAAAAAAAAAAATCATAATTCTATCCCCTATTTTGTAGGCGCTATAATGTTTGTGCAAACCAATCACTATACGCTTATTGCGTTTTTTTTTTACCAAAAATATGTAGAAAAATACGTATCGGCGTAAACTGAGACATAAATAGTTTTTTTGGTATCGGTGCAACCCTACTATCTACCATTGCTTCTAGGGCGATCATCAGTCCTTAGGTGCAGGTAATCACTCCTAATGCGATTACTTGTGAACAGCAGCAGAGAGCTGCTGCCGCTTTGTACATACATGGCTGTTTGCACACACCCGGGCTGAGCTGCAGTTTTCTGGAAGATACTTGCCACACCGCGGCTCATTTGGCCAATGAATGGGGCCTTTGATTTTTTTTTCCTCTTTCTCTGATGCTTGAAGCTTTCACCTATGACATAGTCAGTAAAGGCATTATGTTTCCTCATGCCTAACAGACAACAGTAAAACTCCGCTGCACAACAACACATCCATTACAATAGCCTGAGTCACCACTAACTCATTTCATTCTATTCATTTGGCTTTTCTAATCCTGTAATATCAAATACTTACCGGACTAGCATGAACATGCTGATGGTGCCACCAATCCCAATTAGCGGGAAATAACAATAGGCAAACCTCACGTAGAATGAAATCATCCAAGCCAAATCCTGGAAAGGAGAAATCATTTAGTCACATTCTATTTAAAATCTCATAATGAAAGCTCACCTGTATTACCCAACACAGCCAATCAGATTCTCCCTCTCATTTTTTAATATTCCAGAGAAACACAAAAGGAGGTTATGATTAGTTGCTATTGGCAACACGTAGTTATTACATCCCACACTACCAGGGCCGATCCTAGGGTCACAGACGCCTGGGTGCAGAAATATTTCTGGCACCCCCACATGGGCGTGGTCATCTTACAAACTCCTCCCCTTTACAAATGTTTCTATGGCTACGACTCAAACACAGAGATGCTCCCCTAAGAAGTCTTCATTACCCTGGGATCCTCCCATGATCTTTTAACAATAAAGACAATTAGTACACTAATGGGGCCTGGAGGGGGGTCCCTCTAATGCACACAGAGAGGGCTTCTGTTAGAGTGTCTGTTAGAAAGAGCCCCCAGACATACTGCAGACATGATACAGGAGATGGTCAGAGACTGCAGACATGATACAGGAGATGGTCAGAGACTGCAGACACAGTACAGGAGATGGTCAGAGACTGCAGACATGATACAGGAGATGGTCAAGGACTGCAGACATGATACAGGAGATGGTCAGAGACTGCAGACATGCTACAGGAGATGGTCAAGGACTGCAGACATGCTACAGGAGATGGTCAGAGACTGCAGACATAGTACAGGAGATAATCAGAGACTGCAGACATAGTACAGGAGATGGTCAGAGACTGCAGACATGCTACAGGAGATGGTCAAGGACTGCAGACATGATACAGGAGATGGTCAGAGACTGCAGACATGATACAGGAGATGGTCAAGGACTGCAGACATGCTACAGGAGATGGTCAGAGACTGCAGACATAGTACAGGAGATAATCAGAGACTGCAGACATAGTACAGGAGATGGTCAGAGACTGCAGACAAACTACAAAAGATGGTCAGAGACTACTCCACGCGCACTATACAGAATAATTAGTGGAACGTTCCGGTACTAGGCTCTGCTGCAGTACCCAGCCCGGATTCTGGGGACAGCAGTTATGCACTCTTGTCAGTTGCCAGCGGAGAGAGCAAGCAGGATGGGGAACTGCAGCACCCGCTACATGCTCTCTGCCTCTAGACACAGACAAGGAGGAGGGAGGGGAGCTCTCTGGAGCTTCGGCGCCCCCACCTCTGCGGCGCCTGGGTGCTAAGCACCCCACGCACCCTGCCTAGGATCGGCCCTGCACACTACTTTCATCAGGAAGGAGCCACAAATAAAACTGTACTCACTACCCACTTCTTCCGCTGGACAGCAAAATAGAAAATGTACCACTGAAAGTACAGGGGAAGCAGAGCGGGGGGACCAACTGCAAAACAGAAAAAAAAAAAATTAAAAATGTAATGCTAGATAAGGACTGAGCCATAATCATTGAACTGCTGTGTGCAGGTAATGTACTGTATGCATACTCACTCAGGAAGAAGTACTTGTGCTGGTGATTATATGGCATATATTTCTTCTTTTTAATTCCAAGCTGTGGAGGAATCAAACAAACTGATGAGCTCCAATTGTCTAGGACGCCATGAGAGGATATCTGAACATTCCCATTTCATTATAAATCAGTAAAATAATCAGATCTAAAGCTGGATACACATTATACAATTTATGTTGTTCAATTTACTTTAGATTTACCTTCAACTATAGTTGCAATAAAAAGTATGTGAACCCTTTTGGAATGATATGTATTTCTGCATAAATTGGTCATAAAATCTGATCTTCATCTAAGTCACAACAATAGACAATCACAGTCTGCTTAAACTAATAACACACAAATAATTAAATGTTACCATGTTTTTATTGAACACACCATGTAAACATTCACAGTGCAGGTGTAAAAAGTATGTGAACCCTTGGATTTAATAATTGGTTGAACCTCCTTTGGCAGCAATAACTTCAACCAAACGTTTCCTGTAGTTGCAGATCAGATGTGCACAGCGGTCAGGAGTAATTCTTGACCATTCCTCTTTACAGAACTGTTTCAGTTCAGCAATATTCTTGGGATGTCTGGTGTGAATCGCTTTCTTGAGGTCATGCCACAGCATCTCATTCGGGTTGAGGTCAGGACTCTGACTGGGCTACTCTTCTGTTTAAGCCATTCTGTTGTTGATTTTCTTCTATGCTTTGGGTTGTTGTCCTGTTGCAACACCCATCTTCTGTTGAGCTTCAGCTGGTGGACAGATGGTCTTAAGTTCTCCTGCAAAATGTCTTGATAAACTTGGGAATTTATTTTTCCTTCGATGATAGCAATCCGTCCAGGCCCTGACGCAGCAAAGCAGCCCCAAACCATGATGCCCCCACCACTATACTTCACAGTTGGGATGAGGTTTTGATGTTGGTGTGCTGTGCCTCTTTTTCTCCACACTTATAGCTAGATTCAGGTAGATGGGCGCATTTTTACGGCGGCGTAGCGTATCGTATTTACGCTACGTCGCCTTAAGTCAGAGAGGTAAGTGCTGTATTCACAAAGCACTTGCCTCCTAAGTTACGGAGGCGTATCGTAAATCGGGCCGGCGTAAGCGCGCCTAATTTAAATGAGGATGAGGGGGGTGTGTTTTATGTAAATGATTGGTGACCCGACGTGATTGATGTTTTTTACGAACGGCGCATGTGCCGTCCGTGTACATATCCCAGTGTGCATTGCTCCAAAGTACGCCGCAAGGACGTATTGGTTTCGACGTGAACGTAAATTACGTCCAGCCCCATTCACGGACGACTTACGCAAACGACATAAAATTTTCAAATTTTGACGCGGGAACGACGGCCATACTTAACATTGGCTAGGCCACCTAGGGGGCAGCTTTATCTTTACGCCGGCGTACCTCTTACGAAAACGGCGTATCTTTACTGCGACGGGCAAGCGTAAGTTCGTGAATCGGCGTATCTAGTCATTTACATATTCTACGCCGAACTCAACGGAAGCGCCACCTAGCGGCCAGAGGAAAAATTGCACCCTAAGATACGACGGCGCAGGCCGTCGTATCTTAGCTAGGTTTAAGTTCATCTCAGTTTGAGCATACACTTAAACTTATGACGGCTTAGATTCCGAGTTACATCGGCGTAGTGATACGCCGGCGTAACTCTTTGTGAGTCCAGCTAATAGTGTTATGTGTTTCTTCCAAACAACTCAACTTTGGTTTTATCTGTCCACAGAATATTTTGCCAGTACTGCTGTGGAACATCCAGGTACTCTTGTGCAAACTGTAAACGTGCAGCAGTGGCTTCCTCTGTGGTATCCTCCCATGAAATCCATTCTTGTTAAATTTTTTTACGTATCGTAGATTCGCTAACAGGGATGTTAGCATATGCCAGAGACTTTTGTAAGTCTTTAGCTGACACTCTAGGATTCTTCTTCACCTCATTGAGCAGTCTGCGCTGTGCTCTTGCAGTCATCTTTACAGGACGGCCACTCCTAGGGAGAGTAGCAGCACTGCTAAACTTTCTCCACCTATAGACAATTTGTTTTACCGTGGACTGATGAACAGCAAGGCTTTTGGAGATACTTGTATAACCCTTCCCAGCTTTATGCAAGTCAACAATTCTTAATCGTAGGTCTTCTGAGAGCTCTTTTGTGCGAGGCATCATTCACATCAGGCAATGCTTCTTGTGAAAAGCAAACCCAGAACTGGTGTGTGTTTTTTTATAGGGCAGGGCAGCTGTAACCAACACCTCCAATCTCATCTCACTGATTGGACTCCAGTTGGCTGACACCTCACTCCAATTAGCTCTTGGAGATGTCATTAGTCTAGGGGTTCACATACTTTTTCCACCTGCACTGTGAATGTTTACGTGTGTTCAAAAAAAACATGGCAACATTTAATTCTTTGTGTGTTATTAGTTTAAGCAGACTGTGATTGTCTATTGTTGTGACTTAGATGAAGATCAGATCACATTTTATGACCAATTTGTGCAGAAATCCATAGCAATCCAAAAGGGTTCACATACTTTTGATTGCAACTGTATGCCTGATTGCATACAATTTAAAAGTTTGACATAATATTATATGGTTTTGGTAAATCTAAAGGTAATTTGTACAATAACATTTTATAAAAATTGTATAGTGTGTAGCCTACTATACAGTATGATCTGCTATTCTTGAATCGTAACATTCTAGGTTAAACACACCTAATATGATGTCACACATGTACTACTGCATGCAATCTGGGCACTCTTATCAAGTATACATTTGCACATTCCGTGCAGGGTAAAAGGTAACTGGATAAATTCTGACAGCTGTGTTTTAACCACCAGGCCAAACCTGACATTTCACACTTATGCCGCATACACACGATCGGAATTTCCGATGGAATTTTCCATCGGAATTCCGATAAAGCTGACTTCCATCAGTTTTGCATACACACTGTCAGACTAAATTTCAACCGTCCAAAATGCGGTGACTTAAAACACTACGACGAGCAGAGAAAAATAAAGTTCAATGCTTCCGAGCATGCGTCGACTTGATTCTGAGCATGCATGGATTTTTTCACCGTCGGAGTAACACACAGACGATAGGAATTTCCGATCATTTTTTTTTTCATTGGAAAAAAATAAAACATGTTCTATTTCTAAACACTGATGGAAAAAAGTCCAATGGGGCCCACACACGTTTCGGAATTTCCGAGTAAAAAGAAACCAAACCTGTTAGGCTTTAAAATTGCGCACGCCCATGGAATGGTGACAAACTAAGGTACCTATAATTTTCCATAGGAAATGCTTTAAAAGCCTGTACAGGTTGCCAGTTTAGAGTTATACAGGAGGTCCAGTACTAGAATTATTGCTCTCACTCTGACTTTTGCGGCAATACCTCACATGTGTGGTGCAATCACAGTTTAAATACGCATGCGGGTCCTATGTGTGTGTTCGCCTTTGTGTGTGAGTACGGGGTGATGAGGGTACGTTAAATTGTTTCTACATTTTATTATTTATTTTATTTAAATGTATTTTTTGCACTGTACCTTGTATTTTTTGGGTATTACTATCACAAGGGATAAACAACATAGCATGGGACCTGACAGGTTCACTTTTTGGAGAGATCTGGGGTCTAATAGACCCCAGATCTTTCCTCTGGTCTTTAAAGCATCTAATCAAACTGAAATTGCTTTGATCAGATGCTGTATAAGCCGATAATAGCCCCACAAGGGATGAACAATATAGCATGGGATGTGACAGTTCCACTTTTTGGAGAGATCTGGGGTCTATTAGACCCCAGATCTCTCCTCTGGCCTCCGAAGCATCTGATCAAGCTGAGATTGCTTTGATCAGATGCTGTACAAGCTGATAACAGCCCCACAAGCGATAAACAACATAGCATAGGATGTGACAGGTCCACTTTTTGGAGAAATCTGGGGTCTATTAGACCCCAGATCTTTCCTCTGGCCTCCAAAGCATCTGATCAAGCTGAGATTGCTTTGATCGGATGCTGTACAAGCCGATAACAGATTGCACACAAATAAACCAAAACTGGAAGTGAGTAAACTCTCATCACTTCCCACTTCTGTTTCTTACAGTCTTCTCAGTGTATGTGACCCCACCGGCTGCATCAGTCCCAGGTTCCATGATGGAACAGGAGAGTCCAGGAAAGGCAGAGGGAGCTGGGAGGACCCCCTTCCACCACCCGTAAAAGTGATCAAGTAGCTTTTTACATTGTGCAGAATTGTCAGCTGTAAGGGATTATGGTTGTAGCTGCAACCATGATCCCGGTAAAGCCACCTCAATACAAGGCCATATATCTACATACAGCAGTACTATAGTTGTTAAGTGGCTGGGCAGCGTTTGCATTTTCCATTTTGGTAATGTAGTATACATTATATAGGGCGTGACCTAGCGGAAATGAGGATAGCGTGTCACGAATGCAGAGAATTAGCCTGAGACTGTCTAGGCAGTGGATACAACACGAGATAGAGGACCGCATCTCCTCCTGAATGGTGACATATTGATTTCTACTACTCTCCTGTTCTAAATTTTGTATTTTGTAAGGCCCCTTTCTCACAATAAGCCCATTCGGATTCGAGCGGGCCACCCATTGACAGGTGGGTGTCAGTGGAGATGTGTCCGCTGACACCCACCTGCCATCCAAACTGCTCAAGACAGACATATGGTGATACGTTCAGCCATCCGTCTGGTGGATCGGATCAGATGGGATCTGATGAAAATGAACATGCTGTCCGTTTTTGTCCGCTCTCCCCATAGAAATGACTGACAGGTCCCTCCCTGCTTACTGAGCAGAGACAGACCTGTCATCCTCCGGCTCAGCAGAGATCAATGGAGCGATTACCTGCTGAGTGGATCCGCCCTGTGTGAAAGGGGCCTAAGTGTAATTATAAGGGGGGTGATTGTTCTAACAATAAACTAGTTGAAACGAGAGGACTCTATGTGGTGTGTTTCTTTTTCTCATGTGATCAACCACCCATGAAGTTATGGATTGAATGGGTGGAATGCTGAACAGGCGGATGCCCTTGAGCTTTTTTAAGGCTTCTATATTTTAGCAGTGTGATGAGGGTATATACCCTTAGGTGGAGAATGACTCCCGAGGTGCGGAGTCTGGTGTTTTGGTGCACACTTTACGGATAATGACTGAGATCTTCACCTACTGACTGTCCATCTCATCACCCAGTATCACGCTTCATTTCTCTTATGGGGCTCTGTGTAAGGATTGTTTTTATTCATGTGTATACAGTATATACTCGAGTATAAGCTGAGTTTTTCAGCACATTTTTTTGTGCTGAAAATGCCCCCCTCAGCTTATACTCGAGTCACCTTTTTGCACCTGATCTCCCGGACTTTGGGGACCTGGTACTGGACCCGGTACTTGGCACACACATAGCCCCAGTTCTCCTCTACAAGTGTGCAAAGTTTGCTGTCTGGGGAACCTACGGCCGGGGAGCACAGATTTTTCAAAACCCGGCACCCCTCCTATATACTCCCATGTTAAACGTAAGTCTAGTCATGGACACAGTAAGGCATGGGCACAGTGAGGCATGGGCACAGTGAGGCATGGGCACAGTGAGGCATGGACACAGCGAGGCATGGACACAGCGAGGCATGGACACAGCGAGGCATGCACATGGACACAGTGAGGCATGGGCACAGTGAGGCATGCACATGGACACAGCGAGGCATGCACATGGACACAGTGAGGCATGGACATAGTGAGGCACAGTGAGGCATGCAGATGGACACCCTAGGCTTATACTCGGGTCAATACATTTTCTCATTTTTTGTGGTAAAATTAGGTGCCTCGGCTTATATTCGGGTCGGCTTATACTCAAGTATATACAATATAGCCTATGATCTTTTAAGCGATTGCTTTTATAGAATATAATTTACTTATTTATTTACCTGAATAAGATTGCAGTTGTATCCAGCAATAAGAGGTACTTCAAGGCACCATAGCGCTAAATGTGTTGCATGAAGGCCGTTTGTTTAACCACTTATGGACCAGCTGCCGCAGTTATACTGCGGCAGGCTGGCTCCACTCCGCGAACCGTCGTAGCTGTACGTTGGTCGCTTTAAACAGGCTAGCAGGTGCGCATGCCCGCTGCATCATGGGTGCCGATGCTCGTGACCGGCCGTCACAATAACCACCGGCCGCAAGCGATCACAGGCACAAGAGGCAGAACAGGGACATGTGACTGTAAACACACACATCCCTGTTCTGTGAGCTGAGAAAAGACGGATCGCGAGTTCCTAATAGCTAGGAATCACGATCTGTAATTTCCTCTATTTCCTACAGTTAGAACACACATTAGGGAACACAATTAACCCCCTAGTGCTAACCCCTTTCCTGCCAGTGGCATTTTTACAGTAATCACTGCATTTTTATAGCACTGATCGCTGTACAAATGCCAATGGTCCCAAAAATGTGTCAAAAGTGTCCGATGTGTCCGCCGTAATGTCACAGTCCTGATAAAAATCGCAGATCGCCACAATTACTAAAAAATAATAATAATAAAAATGCTATAAATCTATGCCCTATTTTGTAGACGTAATAACTTTTGCGCAAACCAATCTATATACGCTTATTGCAATTTTTATTACCAAAAATATGTAAAACAATACATATCGGCCTAAACTGAGAAAAAAATAGCTTTTAAAAAAAAAAATGGGGATATTTATTATAGCAAAAAGTACAAAATATTGTTTTTTTTTCAAAATTTTCGCTCTTTTTTTTTGTTTATAGCGCAAAAGAGATGATAAAATACCAGCAAAAGAAAGCTTTATTTGGGGGGGAAAAAGGACTTCAATTTTGTTTGGGTGTAGAGTCACACGACACGCAATTGTCAGTTAAAGTGTCTCAGTGCCAAATCGCAAAAAATGGCCTGGTCATTGAGCAGCCAAATCTTCCGGGCTGAATTGGTTAATGTAGTGTACTTGTTAAACATGAAGTCATGCATTTGTCTAGATACACTGATGAAATACAGATGTGACCTCTTTTTTTTTAAATCAGCTAAAGGATTTATGATTCAATTCCTTCAGTTTTGTGATTTAATCGCCCCTGTGAAACAGCACTGCCAGGTCAGTGACCTCACATTTTCTCTGCAATACACCTATCCAAGCCATTGAATGGACAATAAAGGAGTAGCGCACTGATGAAGTAGCCCTGTCCTCACTCTGTCAGTAAGCATGCTCAGAGTGTTTGCCTGTGTCCTGATTGGCTCTCAGTAAAGCCCCTCCCTTTCACAGTGTGAATGCTGATTTGCAGGGGATTACAACAAGTTAGTCTAAAGATAGAATAAGGTATAATATGTATGTAAGAAAAAATATAGGGGCAGATTCAGAAATATTGGCGTAATTTTCGGCAGGCGTAGCGCATCTCATATACGCTACGCCGCCGTAACTTAGAGAGGCGAGTACCGTATTCAGAAAGAACTTGCGCTCTAAGATACGGCGGCGTAGTGTAAATGGGCCGGCGTAAGCACGCCTAATTTAAATTATCAAGGCAGTGGGCGTGTTGTATTACAATGAGCCGTGACCTCATGTAAATGAGGGGCCGAACGAACGGCGCATGCTCAGAGTCACGTCGCAAATGCTCCCTAACATACGTCGGCTCAATGCTTTGTCGACGTGAACGTAACATACGCCCAGCCCCATTCACGTACGACTTACGCAAACGACGTAAAATACGACGCTGTTCCGACGTCCATACCTCAACATGACTTACCCCTGCTTTATGAGGGGTAAACTTACGCCGGACATACGCCTTACGTAAACGGCGTAGCTAAATCCGACGGGCGCAAGTACGTTTCTGAATCAGCGTATCTTGCTCATTTGCATATTCTACGCGAAAATCAACGAAAGCGCCCCTAGCGCCCAGCGTAAATATGCACCTAAGATACGACGGCGTAAGAGACTTACGTCAGTCGTATCTTGGACAAATTCTGGCGTATCTGATTCTTTGAATCAGGCGCATAGATACGACGCCTCACATTCGGACTTACGACGGCGTACCTGGAGATATGCCGTCGTAAATCCTTTGTGAATCCGGGCCATACTCTTTAGATACAAAGCTGGAATTGTGTTTTTTTTTATATACAGTATCTGTATAGAGTTCAGTTTTAAATGTCATAAATACTATTTATAATATGTTATCGCATTTACTATTTCTCCTGCTTAACCACTCCTATATGTCCTTACCTCCACTGACAGCTTCTTGCCCAGTGCAAAGAAAAGCGGGTGCATATTAATATCCGGGTCCTTGCGAAAGCAGTTGGGTTTGGCATGATGCTGGAAATGCATGTGATTCCACCAGCTGGCAGGGGCACCCTGTGCCAGGAAAAAGGGGAGATTATATATAGAAGGCATATAAAAACAGCCAGAGACAGAGCGAGCTTGAGATGGGGGAGCTCATAAAACAATGCAAACAGCATACACAGAAATGATTTACACTGACAGCATAGAAAGCAAGCTAAGGTGGTATTACAGGCATACTTACCTGTCTGTGCAGTAATTTTGCACAGAGCAGCTTCGGTCCCCTGCCCCCTCCCTCCTGCAGAGTGCCCCCACAGCAAGCAGCTTGCTGTGGGGGCACCCAAGCAGGCTAGCTCCCAAGCCTGCATTCACACACACACACACACAGCAGCGGCTTGGCCCCACCCCCTCTCTCTCCTTATTGGGTCATTGGCTGTAAATGACAGCAGCAGAAGTCAATGACTCCCACTGCTGTCTCAGCCAATGAGGAGGGAGAGTCCCCGTGTGCACATCGCTGAATTGCAATGGGGCTCAGGTAAGTATTGGGGGGGGGGGGGGATTTGGGGGCTGCTGCACAGGGAAGTTTCTTTTTACTTTAGAGCATTTTGAAAAAACGATGGTGTGTAGGCAACGTCGTTTTTTAACCACTTAAAGACCTCAGGTGTTTTTCAGATTTGGTGTTTGCAAGACTAAAACAGTTTTTTCTGCTAGAAAATTACTTAAAACCCCCAAATATTATATATTTTTTTTTTCTAACACCCTAGAGAATAAAATGGCGCTCATCGCAATACTTTTTGTCACACCGAATTTGCGCAGCAGTCTTACAAGCGCACTTTTTTTGGAAAAAATTCACTTTTTTGAATTAAAAAATAAGACAACAAAAAAATTGGCCCAATTTTTTTATATATTGTGAAAGATAATGTTACGCCGAGTAAAATGATACCCAACATGTCACGCTTTAAAATTGCGCCCGCTCGTGGCATGGCGTCAAACTTTTACCCTTAAAAATCTAGATAGGCGACGTTTAAAAAATTCTATAAGTTGCATTTTTTGAGCTACAGAGTAGCTCTAGGGCTATAATTATTGCTCTCGCTTTAACGATCGCGGCGATACCTCACTTGTGTGATTTAAACACCGTTTTCATATGCGGGCGCTACTCGCGTATGCGTTCGCTTCTGCGCGCGAGCTCGTCAGGACGGGGCGCTTTAAAAAAAAATTTTTTTGGTTTTCTTATTTAATTTTATTGATTTTATTATTTTTTACACTAAAATATAAAAAAAAAAAAATTATCACTTTTATTCCTATTACAAGGAATGTAAACATCCCTTGTAATAGAAAAAAGCATGACAGGTCCTCTTAAAGCGGGAGTTCACCCATTTGTAAAAAAAAAAAATTTCTCCCCTTAGCTTCCTGCTCGTTCGGTCTAGGGGAATCGGCTATTTGTATTAAAATATGAGCAGTACTTACCCGTTTTCGAGCTGCATCTTCTTCCGTCGCTTCCGGGTATGGGTCTTTGGGAGCGGGCGTTCCTTCTTGATTGACAGTCTTCCGAGAGGCTTCCGACGGTCGCATCCATCGCGTCACTCGTAGCCGAAAGAAGCCGAACGTCGGTGCGGCTCTATACTGCGCCTGCGCACCGACGTTCGGCTTCTTTCGGAAAATCGTGACGCGATAGATGCGACCGTCGGAAGCCTCTCGGAAGACTGTCAATCAAGAAGGAACGCCCAGACCCGAAGCCCATACCCGGAAGCGACGGAGAGGATGCATCTCGTAAACGGGTAAGTACTGCACATATTTTAAAATAAATAGCCGATTCCCCTAGTAAAAAACGAGCAGGAATCTAAGGGGGAAAAGTGCCCTCTAAGGGTGAACCCCCGCTTTAAATATGAGATCTGGGGTCAAAAAGACCTCAGATCTCATATTTAGGCTTAAATGAAAAAAAAAAAAAAAAAAAAAAGGAAAATTTGTCATTTAAAAAAATGACAGAAAAAAAATTGTCTCTTTAAGAGGCTGGGCGGGACTGACGTTTTGACGTCACTTCCGCCCAGCAGAGCTATGAGGACGGGTGGGGGCCATCTTGCCCTCACTCAAGTCCTCACTCTCCAGGCGGCAGCATCGGATCTCCTCCGCCGCTACCGACGGCTCCGGTAAGCGGCGGAGGGCGCGGAAAAGCGGCGGGAGGGGGGGGGGCCCTCTCCCGCCACCGATAACGGCGCTCTCGCGGCGAATCCGCCGCGGAGACCGCCGTTATCGTTTACACGGCCGCCCGCTGAAAACATGGATATCTCAGTTGTGGCAGCAGCTGCTGCCGTTACTGAGATATCCATGTTTAAAAAGAGGACGTACATATACAGTGGAGGGTCCTTAAGTGGTTAAAATGAAGTTTGAAAAACGTCGTTTTTTTTCACGAGAAAAAAAATGTTTTTTTTACAAGACAAAAAACGACCGTGTGTACGTGGCATTAAGGTTTGACCTCATATTTAATGGTTTTGGTAAATCGGAAGACAAAAATCTGCAGAAAATCTACTAGTGTGTATGGGGACTTAGTACGGTTCAATATTGAGTTCCACCCTTTGCAGCTATAACAGCTTCAACTCTTCTGGGAAGGCTGTCCACAAGGTTTAGGAGTGTGTCTGTGGCCCCTTTCACACGGGCAGACCGTTCAGGTCTGCCTGTCAGTTTTTTAGGCGGACCTGAGCGGATGCTCCGTGCAGGTCTATGGAGCCACGGATGCCAGCGGTGACATGCCCGCTGACATCCGATCCGCTAAAGTGTGACGGATGGAAACCCTATTTTCCATCCATCTGCCGGATCGGAACGAATGAAGGCGGACTCTACGGTCAGTCTTCACCCGATCCCCCATAGGGCCGAGCGGCGTTCTGACAGGTCGCCCCCTGCACAGTGTGCAGAGACCGACCTGTCATCTGCCTGCTCAGCGGGGATCGACGGAGTAATCCCCGCTAAGCAAAGCGGAGCCTACACAGGGACACATCCGCGTGAAAGGGCCCTATAGGAATGTTTGACCATAAAGACATGGATGAGCAAGTTTGGGGTGGAGGAACTTGCTTAGCCGTCCCAAAACTTTTGACAATATTGAGTTATTAATACAGTCATATAGTTTTATATGAATCTGATTACCAATCACACCCACCTTCAATTGTCCAATCACAAAATGATGTACTAGGTGATTCCACTTTGACTTGCTGAAAACTGACAAGTGGCCAAAGTCATGTTGTAGCCACCCGGCCTGAGCCTGAGAAAGAATGGGGAGAGAGTGTCAATCAACGTCCAATGTGAATAAAAACATACTGTACATTGTTTCAACTGGTTAAACTAGATGGACTTGTGCCTTTTTGCAACGTAACTATGTAACTGATGACCAAAAGTACAACCAAAGGCAAAACTTTGTTTTAGTTTTGGATAGAGTAGAGAGGCATTAGAACAGGGGTCGACAAAATCCGGGCGCCAGGTCGCAATTGCGACAATAAATTGTGACCTGGCACCCGCGGCGGCCGGTAATTGAGGCCGCGGCTTTGCGGCCTTGTGAAGTCCCAAGCTCTTCCTTCTGTGAGCAGTGACCTTCTGTGAGCAGTGACCTTCTGTGAGCTGGCGCCATCTGGTGGTGGCCGTTGGCATTACAAGTTAAACAGCTGTTCTAATGTGTAATCTTTCACTATTTTCACTGCCATCTCCTTCCCTCTAAGTAGAACCCCCAAACATTATATACATTTTTTATTCTAACACCCTAGAGAATAAAATGGTGATCGTTGCAATACTTTCTGTCACGCCGTATTTGCGCAGCGGTCTTACAAGCGAACTTTTTTTGGGGGAAAAAAATACACTTTTTTTTTAATTAAAAAATAAGACAACAGTAAAGTTATCCCAATTTGTATTGTGAAAGATAATGTTACGCAGAGTAAATTGATACCCAACATGTCACGCTTCAAAATTGCGTCCGCTCGTAGAATGGCGACAAACTTTTACCCTTTAAAATCTCCACAGGCGAAGTTTAAAAAAAATCTACAGGTTGCATGTTTTGAGTTATAGAGAAGGTCTAGGGCTAGAATTATTGCTCTCGCTCTAACGATCGCGGCGATACCTCACATGTGTGGTTTGAACACCGTTTACATATGTGGGCGCTGCTCACGTATGTGTTCGCTTCTGCGCGCAAGCTCGTCGGGACGGGGTGCGTTTTCTGGCTCCTAACTTTTTTAGCTGGCTCCTAGATTCCAAGCAAATTTGTCAAACTCTGCATTAGAACACTTGTCAGGTTCTTATTGCTGCCTGTGTATGCTAGGGAGATTTACCCTCTCTATTTGTCCTGTTTACTTTTATCATTGAAAGTCAAAGTAAAAGAAAATCCCACATTTTTAGTAGTACCCATAAAAGTAATAGAGGGGAAATCCTCTATTGGGAACACTAGTTTTGGTGACCTGCCCGGCGCATTTTTTTTACGTCGTTTGCGTAAGGCTTTTTCCGGCGTAACGTTACTCCTGCTATATGAGGCATAGCCAATGTTAAGTATGGACGTCGTTCCCGCGTCGAATTTTTAAAATTTTACGTCGTTTGCGTAAGTCAGTCGCGAATAGGGCTTTGCGTAAATTACGTTCATGTCAAAAGCATTGACTATTTGCGACGTGATTAGGAGCATGCGCACTGGGATACGTTCACGGCCGGCGCATGCGCCGTTCGTGAGAAACGTCATTTACGTGTGGTCATGTTTTATTTGCATAAAACACGCCCACCTCTTGACAATTTGAATTTGACGCGCTTACGCCGGCAGATTTACGCTACGCCGCCGCAACTTACGGAGCAAGTGCTTTGTGAATACTGCACTTGCCTCTCTAAATTGTGGCGGCGTAGCGTAAATAACATACGCTACGCCCGCACAAATTTACGTCTATAGTATATAAATAGTTACATTGGTCCAAGCTCGATCAATGTAACTATTTATATAATATCCATAAATGGAATTCTACTTTAGGTTTTAGATTTAGTTGCCATTTCTGCCTACAACCGGGGTGATTTTGTGTTGCAAAGAAGCCATAGGTGTGCGCACAGGGTGTGCCAGGTGTGCCAAGGCACACCCTAATCACTCCCTGCAGTGCAGATTCCCCCTGCAGCCCGGTGTCCCCTCCCACAGCATGGTTGGCTTCCCTCCTCTCCCATTGGCTACTGCAGTGGGCATACATAATAATATTTCAGGATGAGTGGGGGAGAAGGGGTAATGTCATTTACCGGCCCCTTTCCTTTCTGAATGAACACAGTGAGAGATCGGTACCATGTTTTTGAGCTTTCAGGTGCACACCTTAATGCTACAGGCTGCGCACACCAATGAAAAAGCTATAACATTTACTCAGCACCTGATCATTTACATGACCTGAACACGCATGTGGGATCTTCTGAGATCAGAGTCTGCAATGACTTCATACCACTGAATCATCATTACCTGAAGAGTGCCTAGGATCAGAGATGTGACCAGGAACGGGATGAGTGAAGGACCAAAATAATACAGATTCAGCCAGCCTAGTACATCCAGCAGCAGAATGTGCAGAAGAACACCAACGAAAAATAATTTATTGGGATTAAGGAGATCCATCTGTTCCACGGTGGAGCGCAGTGTGCGGAAATCCTCCACCATAGCCGCCTGCGGGAGAAAGAATTAAACATCAGGGGGAGGGGGACACATTACAGGGCAGGGAAATTCTACAGCGGGGAACACGTGGACTCCTTACATTCTTGCAGGGCTCCATACAAGGCTGTCCAGGCGCCAGCTCCCCAATCAGCAGGCATTTCATATGCTTCTGTACTAACTCCTTATCAATGTGGAATGCAGTGAACGGGTCCTGTGGAGTAAGAGAGATAAAGAGATAGTTAGAATTTTTCTAAATCATCTGAAAAAGTTCATATAAATATATATATATACAGGCCTCGACAAAATCCGGGCGCCAGGTCGCAATTGCGACAAGAAATTGTGACCTGGCGCCTGGGGAAGCTTAGGGCTGCAGAAGGCCGCAAAGCTGCGGCCTCAATTACTGGCTGGCGCGGGGGGCGCGATCGTGGCAAACCCGCGCCCCCCGGTAATTGAGGCCGCGGCTTTGCATCCTTCACAGAAGGAAGCTGAGGCCAGCAGAAGGCCGCAAAGCCACAGCCTCAATTACCGGCCGGCCCGCGCCTTCACAGAAGGAAGCTGAGGCCTGCAGAAGGAATCTAGGAGTGGCCATCTTGTGGTGGCCATTGGCATTACAGGTTACATTACAAGTAGCAAAAAACAGCAGTTCTAATGTGTTTTTTCACTGCCATCTCCTTCCCTCCAATTAGAACCCACAAACATTATATACTTACTGTATTTATTGGCGTATAACACTCACTTTTTTACCCTGAAAATAGAGAGTAAACTGTGCCTGCGTGTTATACGCAGGGAGCTGTGGAAAGGTTTTTTCCTGAAACTTCCCTCTTAAAGTTAGGGTGCGTGTTATACGCCGATAAATACGGTATATTTTTTATTCTAACACCCTAGAGAACAAAATGGCGGTCGTTGCAATACTTTATGTCACACCGTATTTGCGAGCAGCGATCTTACAAGCGCACTTTTTTTGGGGAAAAAATACACTTTTTTTAATTAAAAAATAAGACACCAGTAAAGTCAGCCCAAATTTTTTTTATATTGTGAAAGATAATGTTACGCCGAGTAAATTGATACCCAACATGTCACGCTTCAAAATTGCATCCGCTCGTGGAATGGTGACAAACTTTTACCCTATAAAATCTCCATAGGCGACGTTTAGGGCTAGAATTATTGCGTGCGAGCTTGGCGGGACGGGGTGCGTTTTTTGGCTCCTAACTTTCTTAGCTGGCTCCTAGATTCCAAGCAAATTTGTCAAACCCTGTATATATATACATATTGGCCCGGATTCACGTAGCACTTACACCGACGTATCTCCAGATACGCCGCATAAGTCTATCTGTGCACCGTGCCCACAGAACTAGATACGCCTGAAAATAGGCTTCCTACGACCGACGTAACTTTCCTACGCCGTCGTATCGTAGGCGCATATTTACGCTGGCCGCAAGGGGTGCTCCCATTGATTTACGATTCGAATATGCAAATAAATGAGATACGCCGATTCACAAACGTACTTGCGCCCGGCGCATTAGGATACGTGGTTTACGTAAGGCTTACGTCCGGCGTATAGTTATTCCCCATCTATAAAGGCGCAACTCATGCAAAGGTATGGACCTGGGAACAGCCGTCGTATTTTATGTTGTTTACATAGTAGTACGTGAATAGGGATGGGCGTAGGTTACGTTCACGTCGTAGGCTGATTCGACGTATCTTAGGGAGTATTTCCGACGTGATTCTGAGCATGCGCACTGGGTCGCGTCCACGGGACGGCGCATGCGCCGTTTGTTCGGCGCTTCATTTGCATGGGGTCACGCTTCATTTAAATGGATCACGCCCACTTTCACCTACTTTGAATTAGGCCGCCTTACGCCTACGAATTTACGTTACAGCGGCGCAACGTTGGGAGCAAGTGCTTTGTGAATACTGTGCTTGCCGCTCTACGCTACGTCGGCGTAGCGTATATTCGATACGCTACGCCGGCATAACTATGCGCCGAGGTACGTGTATCCGGGTCATTGTATATATTGGAGTATAAGTCGAGTTTTTCAGCAAATTTTTTTTGTGCTGAAAAAGCCCCCCTCGGCTTATACTCGAGTGAGGGTCCCACTTACTGCTCTCCGGTCTCTCTGGGGCCGCTTTGAGCTGTTGCTGCGACCGCCTCTAGAAGTATGGATAGTGCTGGCAATCCGCCTCAAGAGGTCTAACAGCGGCCTGCAGTGTTTCGGAGTCATCACCATTTTGTTGTAGCCGCGGCTCAAACTCGACAGTACAGTGGACAGCGGGAGACTGTAAACAAGGTGAGGCTGCAAATAGTCACACTGAGGTTGCAGATAGGCACATTGAGGCTGCAATTTTGGCACAGTGAGGCTGCAGATAGGCACAGTGAGGCTGCAAGTGGGCACAATGATGCTGCAGATGGGCACAGTGAGGCTGCAAATGAGCACAGTGAGGCTGCAGATGGGCACAGTGATTATGCAGATGGACACGACAGAAAATTCGACGCTGGCCCGACGTCCATACTTAACATTGCGTACGCGTCATAGACCCAGGGGTAACGTTACGCCTAAAAAAGCCTTACGTAAACGATGTAAAAAAATGCGCCGGGCGGACGTACGTTTGAGAATCGGCGTATCTAGCTAATTTGCATAATCTACGCGGAAATCAACGGAAGCGCCATCTAGCGGCCAGAGTAAATATGCACCTAAGATCCGACGGCGTACTAAGACGTACGTCAGTCGGATCGAGCCCACATTCAGGTGTATCTTGTTTTGTGGATACAAAACAAAGATACGCCGGAGCATCCTAGAAGTTACGCGGCGTATCAATAGATACGCCTACGTAACTTCTTTGTGGATCTGGCCCCTTGTCTCTATACCCTCGACAAATCCCGGTCGCCACAATTTTTTGTGAGCTGGCGCCATCTGGTGGTGAGCCGTTGGTATTACAAGTTATTACCACCAGATGTGTAAGCTGGCGCCATCTGGTGGTGGCCGTTGGTATTACATGTTAAGCATTACAAGTTAAACAGCAATTCTAATGTAATTTTTCACTATTTTCACTGCCATCTTCTTCCCTCTAATTAGAACCCCCAAACATTATATATATTTTTTATCCTAACACCCTAGAGAATAAAATGGCGATTGTTGCAATTCTTTCTGTCACGCCGTATTTGCGCAGCGGTCTTACAAGCGCACTTTTTTGGAAAAAAATTACACTTTTTTTAATTAAAAAATAAGACAACAGTAAAGTTATCCCCATTTTTTTTATATTGTGAAAGATAATGTTACGCCGAGTAAATTGATAACCAACATGTCACGCTTCAAAATTACGTCCGCTCGTGGAATGGCGACAAACTTTTACCCTTTAAAATCTCCATAGGCGTTGTTTAAAAAAATTCTACAGGTTGCATGTTTTGAGTTAGAGGAGGACTAGGGCTAGAATTATTGCTCTCGCTCTACCAATCGCAGCGATACCTCACATGTGTGGTTTGAACACCGTTTACATATGCGGGCGCTGCTCACGTATGCGTTCGCTTCTGCGCGCAAGCTCGTCGGGACGGGGCGCGTTTTCTGGCTTCTAACTTTTTTAGCTGGCTCCTAGATTCCAAGCAAATTTGTCAAACCCTGCTGTAAACAGTCATTTCAGCAAAAAAATTCCTTTACAACTCCTTTAAGCCCTAATGAAGGGCGGGCTTCTAAAGCCTCCGAAACCCATCATTTCTGGACAGTAATAATAGTGTGGTGCTTCTCTTCTTACTACTTCTAAGGAGAGTGCTCTAAGGGCCCAAACCACAGAACCTTACATCAAAGAACTGCCGGAAAATATCCCACACCCAGCTGGGCTGTCCAATCCAGACCAGAGCTCCGGAACCCATCGAAGTAACCTTCAGACTGAGCAGCCCAGTGTGCTTCCTATGGACATCAGTGCTAGAGGTTCTTTTATTGCCATGTTCCCTTTGGGCAATTTAAATAACTTTCACAAATCTAAAAAAATCATCACCACCACACAACCTAAACATCATAATCTTACGCCGACATCAAAACAAAAGGCTTCAAAAAAGTTAGGTACCAGCTCAAAATGTTTAAGGGGTTGTGGTTACCTTGCCCAATTGTGTTTTACATTACATCTACAAATGATACTCTAGAACCCTGGTCCCCAACCAGCAGCCCTTTGGCACCATTGGGTGGCACTTTGGGCCCCTGCAGACAGTAATCTGGTCTTCTCTATTGCCCTGTTATAGTAATGATTCTAGCAGTCTCATGAAAGATGTCTCCTGAAGCATGTCCTCAGTCTCCAACAACTCCTTTAGCATGTTCAGTCTCTGACAGTTCCTGCAACACGTCTGCAGTCTCTGACCATCTCTTGTATCATGTCTGAAGTCTCCGATCATCTCTTGTATCATGTCTGCAGTCTCTGACCATCTCTTGTATCATGTCTGCAGTCTCTGACCATCTCTTGTATCATGTCTGCAGTCTCTGACCATCTCTTGTATCATGTCTGCAGTCTCCGATCATCTCTTCTATCATGTCAGCAGTCTCTGACCATCTCTTATATCATGTCTGCAGTCTCTGACCATGTCTTGTATCATGTCTGAAGTCTCCAATCATCTCTTGTATCATGTTTGCAGTCTCTGACCATCTCTTGTATCATGTCTGCAGTCTCTGACCATCTCTTGTATCATGTCTGAAGTCTCAGATCATCTCTTGTATCATGTTCCCAGTCTCTGATTATCTCTTGGATCATGTTTACAGTCTTGGATCATCTCTTGTATCATTTCTGCAGTCTCTGATCATCTCTTGGATCATGTCCGCTGTCTCTGATCATCTCTTGTATCATGTCTGAAGTCTCCAATCATCTTTTGTATCATGTCCGCTGTCTCCGATCATCTCTTGTATCATGTCCACAGTCTCGGATCATCTCTTGTATCATTTCCACAGTCTCTGATCATCTCTTGTATCATGTTTGCAGTCTCTGATAATCTCTTATATCATGTCTGCAGTCTCTGACCATCTCTTGTATCATGTCTGCAGTCTCTGACCACCTCTTATATCATGTCTGCAGTCTCTGACCATCTATTGTATCATGTTCACAGTTTCTGACCATCTTTTGTATCATGTCTGCTGTCTCTGATCATCTCTTGTATCCTGTCTGCAGCCTCTGACCATCTCTTGTGTTATGTCCATAGTCTCTGACCATCTGCTGTATCATACCCACAGTCTTTGACTATATCCTGTTTTCCTTTTGCCTCTGACACAAACAATTCACTGATTTTAAGTTTGTCCCTTTGGAGATGTTAAGGCTGCACTTGAGCCCCCCCCCCCCCAACCCCTATGTCAAAATAAGTTGACCACCACTGCTTTAGCATGTGGACAGCACAGTGGCTCAGTGGTTAGCACGTCTGCCTTGCAGCACTGGGATCCTTGGTTTGAATTCTGGTAATGATACTATCTGCATGGAGTTTGTATGCTCTCTGTGTGAGTTTCCTCTGGGTGCTCAAGTTTTCTCCAACATTCCAAGACATGCTGGTAGGTTAATTGGCTTCTGTCTATATTGTCCCTAGTATGTGTATGTATGAATGTGAGTTAGGAACCTTAGATTGTAAGCTCCTTGATGGCAGGGACTGATGTGAACATACAGGGCCAGATCCACAAACAAATTATGCCGGCGTATCTATGGATACGCCGCGTAATTTTTAAAATGCCCCGTCGTATCTTTGTTTTGTATCCACAAAACAAGATACGACGGCATCTCGGTTAGATCCGACTGGCGTGTGTCTTAGTACGCCGTCGGATCCAAGGTGCATATTTACGCTGGCCGCTAGGTGGCGTTTCCGTAGAATTCCGCGTCAAGTATGCAAATTAGCTAGATACGGCGATCCACGATCGTACGTCTGGCCGGCGCATTTTTTTTACGTAGTTTCCGTAAGGCTTTTTTCGGCGTATAGTTACCCCTGCTATATGAGGCGTATCCTATGTTAAGTATGGCCGTCGTTCCCGCGTAGAATTTTGAAATTTTTACGTTGTTTGCGTAAGTCGTTTGCGAATAGGGATTTGCGTAGAATGACGTCACTGTCGTGAGCATTGGCTTGTTCCGGGTTAATTTCGCGGGGATACCCCCACGGACGGCGCATGCGCCGTTAAAAAAAAACGTTTACGTCGGGTCACGACGTGTTTACATAAAACACGCCCCCCTCACAGAGATTTGAATGGCGCGCCATTACGCCGCCAAAGATACACTACGCCGCCGTAACTTACGGCGCAAATTCTTTGAGGATATGGAAAAAAAAATAAGTTACGGCGGCGTAGTGTATCTTAGATACGCTGCGCCCGGCAGAATATTACGCGAAGGTACGTGGATCTGCCCCACAATATGTAATGCTCTGTGTAAATTGATGGTGCTACATAAATACCTGTAATAAATGAATATCTAATATTGATAGGGGAACTCTGACCAGTTACATGCTGGGTGATTATTTTTGTGCTAGTCTGATAACCATATAAAAACCTGGAAATGACTCCTGATCCCTTTCTGGGTAATATGTGTGATCTCACATACTTCTTCGGGGACTGCTACTTCTCGTAGAATACTTCCCATATACTAGTACAGGAATCTCCAAACTATGGCCCTCCAGCTGTTGCAGAACTACTACTAGTACATCTATATTACACAGCTGAGCTCAGATATACAGACACACAGCTTAGTTTTTGGTAAGGTAGGGGTTAAGCAGATCTGGAGGCTGCGAGCCTGGTAGGAAAACACACGCTCCACCTCTGGGGGATAAAGAGGAGGAGATGTTAGCGGTGGGGAAGTGGGCTGAGCAGACGGTGGGACCACAAGGCTGCACCAATCCGGTGACTGGATCCATGTTGTCAGAGCAGAGAATAGCCAACACCTGACACTGAATAGAATCATACATCCATGCTATACTGGCACCGCGCTTACGTGGACGGGTACAAAGCATCTCGCTCTCCGCGCTTTCCCGCTCGAGAGTTCACAGAAAAAATATTTAACACGCCACATATCATTATATATCCAGAAGACATAAAAAGATGTAATAATAAAGTCATTACTATACAAAAATGTACATTGTGTGTCACTAGTGTGTAAAGACACCCCACAATCATACAATTATACTAAATATAAAGAGATAGCTACATACCCATCATGCTCTCACTTCCTCTGGCATTGTTGTTTTTTATTACATATATGGTTACTTTATTTTGTATCATTTATTTTATGTCGTTTTATTATACAGTAGTTACATTTGTATCATATTGGTTTTTTGTAATATGTATTTTATGTCATTTTTCATTTATTTTTATTGTGTATTATGTCATTTATATCATTTTTATATATTTCCATTTGTATTATATTGTTATTTTGTAATATGTATTTTATGTCATTTTTCATTTATTTATATTGTTACATTATTGTGTATTATGTCATTTATATCATTTTTATTTATTTACATTTGTATTATATTGTTATTATGTATTATGTATTTTATGTCAGTTTTCATTTATTTATATTGTTACATTATTGTGTATTAAGTCATTTATATCATTTTTATGTAGTTACATTTGTATTCTATTGTTATTTTGCATTATGTATTTTTATTTATGTCGATTTTTTTGTATTATGTAATTTACTTGATATAGTTACATTATTATGTATTATGTAGCTACATTTGAATTATGTAATTATTTTGTATCATTATGTCTTTTTGTATTATATGTTATTTTATATTATGTAGTTTATTTTGTATAGTTCCTTTTTTATGGTTAAGTTTTTACATTTTTTGTATGATGTCATTTAGTTTATATTGTTACCATAGGTGTGCCCAGCCTATTGTATAAGGGTGTACACCCCAAAGCTCAAACTCACATGTGTCTGTATATATATATATATAAATATACTGCGGGCCAGATTCAGATACAAGATACGACGGCGTATCTCCTGATACGCCGTCGTATCTCTGAGTGCGCTCGGTCGTATCTATGCGCCTGATTCAGAGAATCAGTTACGCATAGATATCCCTAAGATCCGACTGGTGTAAGTGTCTTACACCGTCGTATCTTAGGCTGCATAATCACGCTGGCCGCTAGGTGGCGCTTCCGTATAGTTACGCATGGAATATGCTAATTTGGTATTTAAGCCGATTCAGAAACGTACGTCCCGCCGGCGCATTTTTTTACGTCGTTTACGTTCGGCTTTTTTCGGCGTATAGTTACCCCTGCTATATGAGGCGTAGTTAATGTTAAGTATGGCCGTCGTTCCCGCGCCGAGTTTTAAAAATTTTACGCCGTTTGCGTAAGTCGTTCGCGAATAGGGCTGGACGTCATTTACGTTCACGTCGAATCCAATACGTCCTTGCGGCGTACTTTGGCGCAATGCACACTGGGATATTTTACGGACGGCGCATGCGCCATTCAAAAAAAACGTCACAAACGAGGGGTCAAGTAAAATTTGAATAAAACACGCCCCCAACATCCCCATTTGAATTAGGCAGGCTTACGCAGCAACACATACGTTACGCCGCCGTAACTAAGGGCGCAAGTTCTTTCTGCATACGGAACTTGCGCCCCAAAGTTACAGCAACGTAAGGTATCGGAGATACGTTACGCCGGAAGAAAGATGCGCTCATCTTTCTGAATCTAGCCCTGTGTGTGTGTATGTGTAATATATATATATATATATATATATATATATATATATATATATATATATATATATATAATCATATTTATCGGCGTATAACACGCACCCTAATTTCAAGAGGAAAGTTTCAGGAAAAAAACTTTCCACAGCCCCCTGGGTATAACACGCAGGCACAGTTTACTCTTTATTTTCAGGGTAAAAAAGTGAGTGTTATACGCCAATAAATACAATGGGGCAGATCCACAAAAGAATTGCACCGGCGTATCTATTAGATTAGATGCGCCGCGTAATTTTAAATTTCCCGCATCGTATCTTTGTTTTGTATCTACAAAACAAGATACGACGGCATCTGGGATCGATCCGACAGGCGTACGTCTTAGTACGCCGTCGGATCTTAGGTGCATTTTTTCCGCCAGCCGCTAGTTGGCGTTTCCGTCGAATTCCGCGTCGAGTATGCAAATTAGCTAGTTACGGCGATCGTTTGCGTAAGTTGTTCGCGAATAGGAATTTGCGTCGAATTACGTCACCGTCGTAAGCATTGGCTGGTTCCGGTTTAATTTCGAGCATGCGCACTGGGATACCCCCACGGACGGCGCATGCGCCGTTCAAAAAAAACGTTGTTTACGTCGAGTCACAACGTATTTACATAAAACATTCCCCCATCACATCCATTTGAATTCCGTGCCCTTACGCCGCCAAATATACACTACGCCGCCGTAACTTACGGCGCAAATTCTTTGAGGATTCGAAAAAAAAATTAAGTTACGGCGGCGTAGTGTATCTTAGATACGCTAGGCTTGGCGGAGAGAAGCGCCGATCTACGTGGATCTGCCCCTATATATATATATATATATATATATATATATAGAGTGTCAGTAGGGCAGAGATTATATAGTTTATTTTAATAATTTATTTTTACTCTTTTACAATTTTATTTTTTATTATTTATTGACTTTTTTATTTTTTATATTTTTTTTTACAATGTTTTTTATTTTTAATTTGTTTTTTTTTTTGTTTTTTTAGGAGCCCCATTGCGGGGCTTTGGTGAAATATCAGGGATCCAAACAGACCCCTGATGTCTCACATTTGACACAGAGAAAGGGGCTGAGGACAAACATTCCCCAGTCTTTCTCTGCATCAAAACAGTACGGGGAATCTGTGCAGCACAGGGTGATTAGGGTGTGCCCAGGCACATCTGGCGCACCCTGTGCACACGCCTATGATTGTTACATTATTGAGTATTATGTCATTTATATCATTTTTATGTATTTACATTTGTATTATATTGTTATTTTGTATTTTTATTCATGGAGTTTTTTGTATTATGTCATTTTACTTGATATACAGTAGTTACAATATTATGTATTATGTGGTTTACATGAAGTTACATTTGTAATTATATTTTATATATTTTATATTTTATACAGCGGCTCTCTCTCCCCCCAGCCTCCAGCGGCTCTCTCTCCCCCCAGCCTCCAGCGGCTCTCTCTCCCCCCAGCCTCCAGCGGCTCTCTCCCCCCAGCCTCCAGTGGCTGGGGGGAGAGAGCCGCTGGAAGCTGAGGAGACAGAGCCGCTGGAGGCTGAGGGAAGAGAGACGCTGGAGGCTGGGGGGACAGAGACGCTGGAGGCTGAGGGGACAGAGACGCTGGAGGCTGAGGAGACAGAGCTGCTGGAGGCTGGGGGGACAGAGACGCTGGAGGCTGAGGAGACAGAGACGCTGGAGGCTGGGGGGACAGAGACGCTGGAGGCTGAGGGGACAGAGCCGCTGGAGGCTGAGGAGACAGAGCTGCTGGAGGCTGGGGGGACAGAGACGCTGGAGGCTGAGGAGACAGAGACGCTGGAGGCTGAGGAGACAGAGACGCTGGAGGCTGAGGGGACAGAGCCGCTGGAGATACGGGGAACAAAGCCATTGGAGAGGAAGGAGGAGCCGCAGCCTCTGATGTCCACAGGGGAATCGGTAACCAGAGAGGGTGAAACCCGTCATGCAGGGAAGTTTCCCGCACCCTCCTGTAAATCTCTATGACAAGCCTGGACTCACACAGGGCGGTGCGGGAAACCTTCAGACAAGAATCGCACCACATTCCTGATCAAATCGCATGGAATTCTCTGCAGTGTGATCTGTGCTCATTCATTATGTATGGACACAAATGGCCCCGCACAGTATGGGAGCATCTTCATGAGTAGGAGTGAATACGATATCGCTGTCTCTCTAGGATGGGATGATCGGGAATTACATTTGCTGTCCTTTGAAATGTTTTTTTTTTTTTACCATAAGAAGTGACTGTTCTCCTCGGATGAGAATCTCACCAAACAAGACCTGCGGGGGAGGAGCCGGGGGTTCCGGGGGCCCCAGGCGGTGCGGATCTTGTGGCCCCCGATGGATTCCTATTCATTAGATTCTCTCCAGCAGTTTTTATTATTTCCTCTCACCTCGTGTTCTGAATGTTCGGGTCCCTCTCACTTTTTCCATTTTCGGTGACAAGGGTCCCCGGTACAGACAGAGGGAGACTCTCCTCATTGGGGATACAGACAGCAATAAACATCGGGCAGAGGGTCTAACCCTCCCCCATTCTATCCAATACTACAGAGAGTTTTACCCAGAGATCAAAGTGACTAGCACAGCTGGAATAGAATAGAACAGACTAGAATAGAATAAAACACAGAATAGAATAGAAAAAACACAGACTAGGACAGAACAGAATAGAACACAGAGTAAAATAGCACAGACTAGAATAGAACATATAATTGACTAGCACAGAATAGAACACAAACTGGAATAGAATAGAACACAGAATAGAATAGCACAGACTAGGATAGAATAAAACACACAATAGAATAGCAGACTAGAATACAACAGTCTAGAATAGAATAAAATAGCACAGACTAGAATAAAATAGAACACAGAATAGAATAGAATAGCACAGACTAAAATAGAACAAACACAGACTAGAAAATATTAGAACACAGAGTAGAATAAAATAGCACAGACTAGAATAGAACATATAATTGACTATCACAGACTAGAATAGAATAGAACACAAACTGGAATAGAATAGAACACAGAATAGAATAGCACAGACTAGAATAGAATACAAACTGGAATAGAATAGAACACAGAATAGAATAGCACAGACTAGAATAGAACAAAACACAGAATAGAATAGCAGACTACAATACAACAGACTAGCATGGAATAAAATAGCACAGACTAGAATAAAATAGAATAGAATAGCACAGACTAGAATAGAACAAACACAGACTAGAAAATAATAGGACAAATAGTAGAACAGAATAGCACAGACTAGAATAGAATAAAATAGCACAGAGTAGAATAGAACACAAACTAGAATAGAATACAGACTAGAATAGAATAAAAACAATAGAACATACTAGAATAGGATGAAATAGCACAGACTAGAATAGAACAAACACTGACTAGAACATAATAGAACACAAACTAGAATAGCATAGAACACAGACTAGAACATAATAGAATAGCACAGACTAGAATAGAATAAAACAGACTAGAACAGAATAAAAGAGCACAGACTAGAATAAAATAGAACACAGACTAGACTAGAATAGAATAAAATAGCCCAGACTAGAATAGAACAAACACAGACTAGAACATAATAGAACACAAACTAGAATAGAATAGAACACAGACTAGAACATAATAGAATAGCACAGACAAGAATAGAATAAAACAGTCTAGAACAGAATAGAACAGACTAGAATACAACAGACTAGAACAAAATAAAAGCGCACAAGCAAGAATAGAATAGAACACAGACTAGAACATAATAGAATACAACAGACTAGAATAGAATAAAACAGACTAGAATAGAATATTATAGAAATAATAAATATGCGTCCCCCCCATAGGTGAAATGGGCCCCCCCCAGGGTTGTGGGCCCCCCTGCTCACCGTGGCGTCCTGTCCGGCGTAGTGGCTGATGACGCGCTGCCCCCCGGGGTGCCTCTGGCAGAATGTGGTGATGTCATAGACCTTGCGGTTGATGACGAGCCATCGCTCCTCGCGGGTGTTCCGTCTCTGGACCTCCTCCCAGGTGTAGGGGGTGAGCTCCGGGCCGGACCCCATGGCTGGACCCTCCTCTGTGTTCCTCTTATCACTTTATATACAGAAACACACAGTCACTGCACCGTCCGCACACCGCCCATACATACAATGGGGGAGACTTCACATCACATGACCTACACCTGTCCCCACATCCCCATCACCCCGCCCCTCTCTATACCCGGATCTCAGTATACGCGCCCCTCTCTTCTCTCCCCTCCCTCCGCCCGGCAACCCGGCTCTGAGCTTCAGCACCAAACCCTCCTGGACCGCGGCCTCAAGACACGCCCCCGAAAACACTTCCCCCGTCCTCACTGGCCAATGCACCGGCCTATCAAAATCTCCTGGCGTCTAAGCACCTACCCCCCTAGCGCTGGTTGGTTAAACTCAGTGACGTTGGAACCAATCTCCAGGGGGCTGTTCTTAGAAGCATCAGCTCACCTCCGCTCAGCCCCGTTATCCGGAGGAACCCATGTAATGGCTGTGATTATAGAGGAGGCGTGTGCTGTGAGGTAGTGCCGCCAGGTGGCGGTAGAGACAGCGGTGTGTGTGATGAGTCCTGTGATGTCTGTTCTAATCACACACACAGTGCGATCTGATTGTACGATCTGTACACAAGATCAACATTGGATCTTGCCAGACAATTCATCCTATCTGTATTCAGTTAGGTAGGTTCTTGTGCTACGTATTGGCAGATCTCACCACACATGATACAATCTGTCCAATCAGGGGCTCGGGTCGTCCGTTTATTATGGTTTCCTATGGGCATAGGTGTGCGCAGCCTATTGCATTAGGGTGTGCACCCCAAAGCCCAAACATATTTTATATGTGTATATACAGTATACTGATGGTGTCAGTAGAGCAGTGGACGGAGTCAGTAGGGCAGAGATTGGTGTCAGTCGGGCAGAGATTGGTGTCAGTCGGGCAGAGATTGGTGTCAGTCGGGCAGAGATTGGTGTCATTCGGGCAGTGGACAGTGTCAGTAGTTTTTTATTTTTATTATATATTTATTTAATTTTAGGAGCCCCATTAGGGAGTTTTGGTGAAATATCAGGGGTCTATTTCTGTGTGTTACTGCACACTTAACGCAGTATATTTCTGTGCATTACTGCATGTTTAAAGCAGTATATTCCATTGTGTTACTGCACGTTTAATGCAGCATATTTCTGTGCATTAGTGCACGTTTAACGTTGTATATTTCGGTGTGTTATGTGCAATTTAATGCTGTATATTTCTGTGCATTGCTGCATGTTTAACACAGTATATTTCAGTGCATCAGGGCATGTTTAACGTTGTATATTTCAGTGCATCAGGGCATGTTTAACGTTGTATATTTCAGTGTGTTATGTGCCGTTTAATGCTGTATTTTTCTGTGCGTTATTGCACATTTAACACAGTATATTTCGGTGCAAACTGCACCACAGAGGGTGATTAGGGTGTGCCCAGGCACACCTGGCACACCCTGTGCGCACGCCTATGGCAAAACCTCATTTTGCAGCCTCTATTGGCTCTACCCCTTACCCTGCCCATATATACTCCACCGTTTAAATGAAGCGCCCATCAAATGCAGCCTCACCAGTGCCCATCTATGCAGCCTCACCAGTGCCCATCAATGCAGCCTCACCAGTGCCCATCAATGCAGCCTCACCAGTGCCCATCAATGCAACCTCACCAGTGCCCATCAAATGCAGCCTCTCCAGCGCCCATCAAATGCAGCCTCACCAGTGCTCATCAATGCAACCTACCAGCACCCGTAAATGTAGCCTCACCTGTGTCCATCAAATGCAGCCTTTACCAGCGCCCGTCAATGCAGCCTCACCAGCGCCCATCAAATGCAGCCTCACCAGTGCCCATCAATACAACCTACCAGCACCCGTCAATGCAGACTCGCCAGCGCCCATCAAATGCAGCCTCTCCAGTGCCCATCAGTGCAGCCTCACCAGCGCCCATCAAATGCAGCCTCACCAGTGCTCATCAATGCAACCTACCAGCACCCGTCAATACAGCCCTACCTGTGTCCATCGGAAGCAGCCTCAGCTGTGCCAATAAAATGCAGCCTCACCAGTGCCCATCAAATGCAGCCTCACCAGTGCCCATCAATGCAACCTACCAGCACCTGTCAATGCAGCCTCACCAGCGCCCATCAAATGCAGCCTCATAAGCGCTCATCACTGCTTCCATTCATTTGGGAGTCAGAGCACAGACACAGTCCTCTGCCACTGCTGTGCCTCTGACACTATGTGTGAATGGAGCGGCGGCTGCCTGCTGATGCTGAGACTTAGTTGCTATTGCAAAGAGAAGAAAGCAGGAACACCAAAGGCCCAGCGACCTAGGCAGCTGCCTAGTTTGCCTGGTGGTAGCACTGGCCCTTGCTGCACTTCTGGGCACTGATTAGGTGGCACTGATGAGGAGGCATTAATATGCCGCACTAATGGGCACTGATAGGCGACACGGATAGGCAGCACTGATGGGTGGCAATTATGGGCAGCACTGATAGCCAGAACTGACTGGCATCACTGGTGGGCACTGATTGCGGGCACTGGTGGCTCTTTTTCATAGTCAGTATCCTGATTACATGTCTTGATGTCCCCCTGCGAGGAGATACCTCTGATTGGCTCTCCTCTCCTCACACTCTGTCAGTGTGAGGCAATGAGAGCTGATTACCAGAAATTCTGGCCCAGATTCTCAAAGGGCTTACGACGGTGCAGCGCCATGTACGCCGTCGTAAGTCCTAATCTGGGCCGTCGTATCTATGCGACTGATTCTTAGAATCAGTTACACATAGATATCCATTAGATCCGACAGCGTAAGGCTCTTACGCTGTCGGATCTTAAATGCATGTTTTTTTTTGCCGCTAGGTGTCGCCTCCGTCGTTTTCCCCGTTGAGTATGCAAATTAGCAAAATACGTGAATTCCCGAACGTACGCGCGGTCGACGCAGTGAAGTTACAATGTTTACGTTAGATTTGCGCCGCGTAAAGTTGCCCCTGCTATATGAGGGGCAACCAATGTTAAGTATGGCCGTCGTTCCCGCGTCGAAATGTTAAAATTTACGTTGTTTGCGTAAGTCGTCTGTGAATGGGGCTGGACGCCATTTACGTTCACGTCGAAACCAATGACGTCCTTGCGACGTCATTTGGAGCAATGCACCCTGGGATATTTTCCAGACGGCGCATGCGCAGTACGTTCGGCGCGGGAACGAGCTTAATTTAAATGCTCCACGCCCCCTACCCGGCTAATTTGAATTAGGCGGGCCTGCGCCGGGTGATTTACGCTACGCCGCCGCAACTTTACAGGCAAGTTCTTTGTGAATAAAGCACTTGCCTGTAAAACTTGCGGCGGCGTAACGTAAATCAGATACGTTACGCCCGCACAGTTTTACGCCCATCTACGAGAATCTGGGCCTCTGTGTTTACATGCGATTGGACACAGCCAATCACATGGTTAAAGAGCCGCGGTTACAGAGATCGGGATCGCACCGTGTCCTAGCAACACAACGCCGCGTGCGTGCGAGAGAAGCCATTCTGGGTAGACGTCAGAACGAGAACCACACCGCCCCTCCGTCATTTTATAGTTGACGGGCGGCAAGCAGTTAAATGCAAAACTTTTTTTGTTTCAATAGACTTCAAAGAGAACTTACAGAAAAGCATGTAGTGCTTTTTTTTGCAGAAACTTTACTGCGTTTTTGCTGCGATTTGCATTTTCCGCTTTTTAATCTGACCAACAACAAATTGGCAAATCACAATAAAATTACGTGTGCAAAACGCACTGCGGAACCGATTTAAAACAAACTGCATAGGTGTGACCCAAGCCTTAGGATCTCCCAAAAAAAAACTCTGCGTTAACTGTGCGTTTGTGCTTGCGTGTTTGCAGTGCGTTTTTTAAAATAATTGTCTTTCATTTAAATTTATTTTCTTTAGTAAATTGCGTTTGCATGGATGCAGTGCGTTTTGGTGTGAAAAGGTGCAGCGTGCTGTATTTTTTTGAAACGCACACGATAGTATTTGAATGGTGTAAGAGGCGGTTCGCACCACATGTCTGCATCAAAAACACATGGGGCCGGATTCAGATAGGTTAGCGGATCTGATTTACGATCCGCCGCCGCAAGTTTTTGAGGCGAGTGCTTAATTCAGAAAGCACTTAACTCAAAACTTGCGGCGGCGTATCGTAAATCTCCCGGCAGAATTCAAATTCCGCGGCTAGGGGGAGTGTACTATTCAAATCAGGCGCATCCCCGCGCCGATCGAACAGCGCATGCGCCGTCCGGAAATTTTCCCAGCGTGCATTGCTCCAAATGACGTTGCAAGGACGTCATTGGTTTCGACGTTTACGTAAATTACGTCCGGCCGTATTCGCGAACGACTTACGCAAACGACGTAAAAAACTCAAAACTCGGCGCGGGAACGACGGCCATACTTAACATAGGATACGCCGCACTTACCCCTGCTATAGCAGGGGTAACTTTCCGCCGGAAAAAGCCGAACGCAAACGACGTAAAAAAAAAACGGCCTTACATACAAACGTGTATGAACGTAAACACGCGCAATGTGGACACCTACCAATTAAAACGTCAATTGTGCTACACGTGTTACATGTCGCCGGTGGACTAAAACCAATAGTTCTAGGCCTACTCTTCATGATTTACTCTAAACTGATGACCTGTGGAAAATTTAGGGTACCAACATTTTATGGGCACCGGCAATTTTATGGCATCTACTCGGCATGACCTCATATATTTTATCAAAGAATTAGGAGATATGTAGTGTTTGTGTGCAAAAAAATTCACTTTAATGTCGTTTTTACTGAAATTTTGCACTTAATTAACCATTGGACAAATATCGTGTGAGATAAAAATTTGAAACTTTCATCATTTTATTCTCCAGGGTCTCTGCTTTTAGAAAATATATCCTGTTTGGTGGGTTTTTAGTTATCGTTAGGCTATAAGGCTAGCATGGTTTTGGGGGCCGGTAAGGAGAATGCAATAGTCCAGTAAAGTGCTCACTTGCCTGCCCCATAATCTCTGCTTCCTGCCCCATAACCTCTGCTTCCTGCCCCATAACCTCTGCTTCCTGCCCCATAATCTCTGCTTCCTGCCCCATAATCTCTGCTTCCTGCACCATAATCGCTGCTTCCTGCCCCATAATCTCTGCTTCCTGCTCCACAAGCTCTGCTTCCTGACCCATAATCTCTGCTTCCTTCCCCATAATCTCTGCTTCCTGCTCCACAAACTCTGCTTCCTGACCCATAATCTCTGATTCCTGCCCCATAATCTCTGCTTTCTGCCCCATAATCTCTGCTTCCTGCCCCATAATCTGTGCTTCCTGCACCATAATCTCTGCTTCCTGCCCCATAATCTGTGCTTCCTGCCCCATAATCTCTGCTTCCTGCACCATAATCTCTGCTTCCTGCCCCACAATCTCTGCTTCCTGCCCCACAATCTCTGCTTCCTGCCCCATAATCTCTGCTTCCTGCACCATAATCTCTGCTCCCTGCACCATATTCTCTGCCTCCTGTCCCATAACCTCTGCTTCCTGCACCATAATCTCTGCTTTCTGCCCCATAACCTCTGCTTCCTGCACCAAATTCTATGCTTCCTGCCCCATAACCTCTAGTTCCTGCCCCACAACCTCTGCTTCCTGCACCACAATCTCTGCTTTCTGCCCCATAACCTCTGCTTGCTGCCCCATAATTTCTTCTTCCTACCCCACAAACTTTGCTTCCTGCACCATAATCTCTTCTTCCTGCCCCATATGGCATAACCTCTGCTTCCTGCCCCACAACCTCTGCATCCTGTGATTTTAGTAATAAACTGACCTTTAATAGCAGTATTCTATTTTATTCCATCCCAGAGCAGGAGGTCGCGGGCCACATCAGAAGGCTCCGCGGGCCACATGTGGCCCCCGGGCCACTGGTTGGGCACCCCTGCTTTAGACCTTAGGGGGGGCTGGCTCATGGGAGTAAACAACAGTACCAGTGAAAAGAATAGTTGCCCATCGATAGCGTCAGTGAGAAGATCAATGTCTCATCTTTGGTGTCAGTGGGAGGAATAGTTCCTCGTCATTTGTATCAGTGTGAGGAATAGTGCCCTATCATTGGTGTCCGTGGGAGAAGCAGTTCCCCATAGGCCGGATAAGCAAGCAATGGTCTTCAGTTTGGAGACCACTGCCTTATGCCGCGTACACACGGTCGGAATTTCCGACAACAAATGTTCGATGTGAGCTTGTTGTCAGAAAATTTGACCGTGTGTATGCTCAATCGGACATTTGCTATCGGAATTTCCGACAACAAATGTTTGAGAGCTGGTTCTCAATTTTTCCAACAATTTTTCCAATTTTTTCCAACAAAAGTTCTTGTTGGAAATTCGTCTGCATGCAATTCTGATGCACAAAAATCTTACGCATGCTCGGAATCAATTTGACGCATGCTCAGAATCATTGAACCTCATTTTTCTCGGCTTGTCGTATTGTTGTACGTCACTGCATTCTTGGCGTTCGGAATTTTTGACAACATTTTTTGTGACCGTGTGTATGGAAGACAAGTTTGAGCCAACATTCCGTTGGAAAAAAATCCACGGTTTTGTTGTAGGAATGTCCGATAGTGTGTACGCGGCACAAGGGGGATGGATGGTGCTTGTAGATTACTCTGGGTTACATCTTTCATGTAGGACCTTCTTCTCTTTTCTCATACTGCCCCTCTCGCTCTCCGGGCCTGAACTTCCCCCTAATTTATATGTTGAACAGGGTTAGAGGGCAGGACCCAAAAAGCCTGGGAAAGTGGCAGCCCCAGTATTAACCCAAAAAGCCTGGGAAAGTGGCAGCCCCAGTATCACCTGGGCATCCCAGACTCTCTATCTAACAATAACCCAACTTGTAGGCACCTACACAAGCTAGACAGCAGAATCCAGGGCAACAAACCCCATCCAGACATTGTTGCCCATCCCAGTGGGCAGTTTTCCTGAGGAGTCTTCAGGGACAGGGTTGGCACCAGTCCGCGTGGCTGAACAAGATAAATGTAAAAGGTATATGGCTAGCTTAAGAGTTGTTTTAGTTGGAATATTGGGCAAATCTGACTCATAAGGCAACAAAAGAGATCACAATTAAAGTGGGAACACTCATGGCTCTTGAATTCAGCCAATATTTGTTTAGCCTCCATTCAGTGGCACCTTAAGAGCATTATAGGCCCCCGGGCAATACAGTGCACTGGGGCCCTGTCTACACAATCGTGCATGAGAATTTACTGACAAAAATCATTAAATTTACTGTCAGAACCACATTTTTTTTACTGGTACAGCAAAAAAAAGTTTGCTCAGAGTTTCCTCTTACATCAGAGTCTGCAGGATTCCCCCAGAGTCTACAGTTCTGACCCGCTGCTCTCCACCATTTTTTACTGGGGTCGCTGGGCAGCCGATGGGGGCCCCCCAGGCAAGTGGGGCCCCGGGCAACTTCCCAGCGTGCCCAATGGAAAAGACAGCCCTGCCTCCATTTCAGCTTCAAGTCTACGTAAGTTTTATTTTTTTTGGTCTTGGTCAGGAAGCAATAAAAATAATTATAATTCAAGGTGAGATGTTTTATAAATTTGCTGTACTCTGCTACCCAAGATAGGATGGTAGAGCCACACAAAGCCTGTCAGAGATAGAAACTCATTGAGATAAGCATGAGAGAAAGGGAGATGGAAATGTTCAGTCCTTGAGGATCGGTGTCATAGGTGAAATCCAGGTATGTTACTTTTGTTTCTCTGGAAAGACTGATGAATACAGTTAAATACAGTAATATTCTAACCTTGTAATTGTTAGACATACACAACCACAGACATGGAGGCATAGGCGTGCGCACAGGGTGTGCCAGGTGTGCCCAGGCACACCCTAATCACTCCCTGCAGTGTAGAGTCTTCCTGCTGACCAGGGCCCCCTCTCACAGCATGGTTGGCTTCCCTCCTCTCCCATTGGTTACTGCAGTAGGCACACATAGATGATATTTCAGGATGAGTGGGGGAAGGGGTAATGTCATTTACCGACCCTTTCCCTTTCTGAATGAACACAGTGAGAGATCGGTACCCTGTTTTTGAGCTTTCAGGTGCACACCCTAATGCAACAGGCTGTGCACACCTATGCATGGATGTTGATTTACCAAAGGAATATCATCTGTTCACTTTGCAAACTAAGGCCCAGATTCTAGTAGGAGATACGACGGCGTATCTAAAGATACGCGTCGTATCTCTGAGTCTGAGTCGTCGTATCTTGGCGCCTGATTCGAAGAATCAGATACGCCAGAATTTGTATAAGATACGACCAGCGTAAGTCTCCTACGCCGTCGTATCTTAACTGCATATTTACGCTGGCCGCTAGGGACATGTACGCTGATTTACGCCTAGAAATATGTAAATCAGCTAGATACACCAATTCACGAACGTACGCACGGCTGACGCAGTACAGATACGCCGTTTACGTTAGGCTTTTCCCGGCGTAAAGTTATCCCTGCTATATGAGGCGTAGATGAGGCGTACCAATGTTAAGTATGGACGTCGGAACAGCGTCAAATTTTTCACGTTTTACGCCGTTTTCGGAAGTCGTTCGCGAATAGGGCTGTGCGTCATTTACGTTCACAACAAAAGCATTGGCTTCTTGCGGGTTAATTTGGAGCATGCGCACTGGGATACTTTCACGGACGGCGTTCGTAAAAAGCGTCATTTACGTGGGGTCACATTAAATTTACATAACTGCCCACATCTTCCACATTTGAATTAGGCTTGCTTATGCCGGCCTATTTACGCTACGCCGCCGAAACTTTGGTTTAAGAATACTGCACTTGCCTGTCAAAGTTGCGGAGGCGTAACGTAAATAGGATGCGTTACGCCCGCACAAAGATGCGCGCTTCTACGTGAATCCGGGCCTAAATGATCACCTAGCCTAGTGAATAAGATGAAAGTTATCAAAGCATATTTCACGTTTGGGTATTGAAAGTGAAAGTTGGCTCCCCTTATTAAAGTGGTTCTCCAGTCACTTTAAAAAAAAATACTGTAGCTTCTGACTTTTAAAAATAAGACACCTACCAGTCCAGGGATCCAGCGATGTACTCACTTGGGCTGGTTCTTCATTAGTCTTCTGCTCTCCACTGCGCATGCGCAAGCCACATTGCGCTGTGTGAATGGTCCTGCAGCTTCCTGGGACATGTCAGGTGTCCCAGAAGGTTTCAGGCAGAGAAGGAGTGGGTTGAACTTCTAGTGGAATCATCTAGGTGAGGAGCGGGTACCTGTCAAAACTAGGAACCTACCCCCCCACCCCCCTCAAAAAAAAATTATGTTCCAAAAGTAGGAGAGAGGGAGGAGGACGATGAGCGGAAGTTCCATTTTTCAATGAAGTTAAACTTTATGTAAGCTAATGTATGTGAACATTCTCTACTATATCAGTTACTCATAATCACAGTCTTTAAAGCCCAATTAAAATTCCACTTTAAAGCAGTATTAAACCCAAAAGCAAACATTTATTATATTGCAGCCGAGCTTATTATTTCTTACATGTGATGGCTGCATTAGATTTCTTTTTTAGGCTTTCTTTCTACTATTTTCATCTGACTTATAAAAAAAAAAAGGAACATTTTAAGTAACTGCTTCCCGCCCGCGCCATTGTAAAATGACGATCGGCAGGAATCCTATTGTTCTGGGAGGACATCATATGACAGCGCAATCTGTCACCCGCTGTGTCCGCCGGATAACTGATCAGTGTACAGGCCTGCTGTCGGTACCTTGTGACCGCTGTGACCAATTACAGCAGATTACATGACAGTTGTAAATAATGAATGGCTTTGTTTTATGTCATTCATTGCATACAGTTGTGTTGCTAGCTGTGATTGGTCACAGCGATCACATGGTACAGACAGGGCCAATCACGGCCCAATTGTACCATGTGATTAGCTTTGGCCAATCACAGCTAATACACCGTATCTACACACTGTCATTCAGTAAACATATTTGCTTATAGCAGTGAAATTCACGCATGTATGTTTGAGCTTTGGTGTGCACACCCTAATGAAATATGCTGCGCACACCTATGGTTGTCACATTTTGGTGTGGATCTTCTGTGTCACCATTGACAGGTGTGAGCACACTTAGGGGGGTTGACCTTATCTGTATGACATATCTAGGTTAGTGTAATGATGTTGCCTCACTGCTGGCAGCTCATAAGTTGACAAGCAACCTAAGCCAAGTATCATATCATCAAGGAAAAGTCAACTCTTATAACAGGTATAACCAAACAGCACTTAAAAGCCAGTACTCAGAATGTTGCAACAAGAACAGCAAACAAGGTGTTACCAGTACAGGTCAGAATACACAGTCCACAATAAATGGATATGGATATTTTGGGCCAGATAGCAATGGCCTTTCAATAACCAACAGAATGCCTTTATTATTTCTGCATTGAATTAATATACGTCAGCTTAGTTGATGACATCATTGGCACCATGGCTGTGCTGAGAGTATCCACCATTGCTCGCCTGGGGGTGTCATTACAACTCCAGGCCAAGGGTGGCAGCAGCAAAGTCAGGGTGTATTGAGTGTTCCCCTCAGCAACAAATCGTGAGACAGCTCCGGCTGGCGACATCGCTCCCGGAGTTACTTCCGTGTATTGCGGGCTACGGCGATGTGATTGGCCAGAGCCGCGATGACCGTCACTCACGCGCAGCCGGGATGGCAGGTCTCCTTGCAGCATAGAGGAAATCCCTTCGTATTCAGCCTGTGAAAATGCAGCTGTCTCTCCCTTTGTACCCAGCTTGTATTGGGACTTGTAGTCAAAGAGTCCATAGACTTGAATTTCACCTCCCATGATCAGGGCCGGTGCAAGGATTTTTGCCAACTCAGGCGAATGTGCATTTTGCCGCCACGGCACGCACAAGCGCACACACACCATACATTATATATGTATATATATCAGACCCCCCTCCACTAACTACAGACCCCCCTCCCGCAGTATGGATCCCCCTCACTAAGAACAGACCCCCCTTCCTCAGTACAGACCACCCTCCGTCAGTATAGACCCCACATTAAGTACAGACCACCCTCCATTAGTATAGACCCCACACTAAGTACAGACCACCCTCTGTTAGTTTAGACCCCCTCCCTCAGTACAGACACCCCATCAGTATAGACACCCCCCATAGGGCAGACTCCCCCATCAGTATAGACACCCCCATCAGTATAGACATCCCCCCTTAGTACAGACCACCCTCCGTTAGTATAGACCCCCTCCCTCAGTACAGACACCCCATCAGTGTAGAATCCCCCTTAGTGCAGACCCCCACAGTATAGACACCCCCCCATAGTGCAGACTCCCCCATCAATATAGACACCCCCATCAATATAGACACCCCCATCAGTATAGACATCCTCCCTTAGTACAGACCCCCGCAGTATAGACACCCCCCTTAGTTCAGACCCACCATCAGCATAGGCACCCCTCTCCCCTCCCATAGCGCCCCCCCACATGTCCATCTATTTATAATAGAGTAATACATAAGTGTACAGTACAGACCTCAGAACAGCACGGCAGCAGACGTATACACACAGCGGTGTGTGTCCCTCGGCTCCTCCTCCTCATTGTATGGAAAGAGCGAGGAGGAGGCGCTGGCGGCTTCAGTCCGCTCCACCGAAACAGAGCGAGGTCAGATCAACAGGGCAGCGGGCGGTGATATCGGTGCCGCTATCCACGGTGTCACCCCTCTGGCGGGTGTCACCCGGGTGCGGTTCAAAACAGATTATAGCGCACACATGCAAAAATGACATTTATCCTGCAAGGCTAATTAAAAACACCTGAACATATTCAAAAATACGGGGGTTTGGTCACATCCGTGTGCGGTCCACACCCCCCGCACCCACCTAGCAACGCCTGTGTCGGGCGGGCGACTGTCCCATTCAATTTTCCGCCCTGGGCGGCGCTGGCGCCGTAAGGCAAGTGCCTATGTTGCCTTGCGCTTGCGCCGGCCCTACCCCTGATTCAAAACTGCCAGCCATCAATTCTCTTGAGCTCCTTCTGCTTGTCAGCTCCTTCTGGTGGACTGAAGTGACGTAGTGTTAACTTATTCAGCTGAGGTCCATTGGGAGCACTGAGAGCACTGCAGCTCTCATAGTCGCTCTCTGTCATTATCCAAACTTGTGGCTACATAAGTATGCATATTTCATGCCTTATAGGCCATTGAGGAAACTGGAAATCCATGCAACATGCTGATCACATGCACACTCCCAAGAGAAAAAAACTCTAGCAATACACACCAAACTGAGCATGTGCAGAGTGCCCCCAAGGCTGTGTACTATCAGCAAATTGATTTGGGACAGTAAAAGAAAGGGAGGATCTGAAAAGATAGGATTAAATAGCCTTTTTACACAATGCACATGATTAACCCCTCAGGTTCCACAGTGAGTATAACAAGCATGCTTTACTGCGTATACAGACTGATTTTACTGTTGCGGGTTTAGAAACACTTTAAAGCTGGCCATAGATGGGTAGTTTTTTGTGTTCAGTCAGAAGGCTGATTAAAAAATAAATGAACAGATTCCACCATCCACACAAAGTCAGTACAGTAATTCCCCCACTGGGATATTGTATTCTGACAGCAGGACCTGACCATGCTAGGAAACAGTGATCAGCAGCTGCAGCTGATGATCGACAAAAGTTTTCATCAGGGACCATTTCTGATCCATCTAAGGCCAGCTATAGTTTTATTGGACCCCTTTACATTACACAGCACCCTGCATCACTGGACCCCTTTACATTACACAGCACCCTGCATCACTGGACCCCTTTACATTACACAGCACCCTGCATCACTGGACCCCTTTACATTACACAGCACCCTGCATCGCTGGACCCCTTTACATTACACAGCACCCTGCATCGCTGGACCCCTTTACATTACACAGAACACTGCAGCTCTGGACCCCCTGCATGTTACACAGACCCCCCTTCAGTGTATCCACCCCTTCAATGCAGACCCCCACATTCAGTGCAGACTCCCCTTTAGTGTAGCCCCCCTTCAGAGTAGCCCCCCCGTTCAGAGTAGCCCCCCGTTCAGTGTCGTCTCCCCCCCTTCAGTGTATCCCCCTTGTTCAGTGTAACCCCCCGATTCAGTGCAGCCCCTCTTCAGTGTAGCCCCCCTCATTCAGCGTAGCCCCCCTCGTTCAGTGCAGCCCACCCGTTCAGTGCAGCCCACCCGTTCAGTGCAGCCCCCACTTCAGTGCAGCCCCCCATTCAGTGTAGCCCCCCTTGTTCAGTGCAGCCCCCCCCCCTTCAGTGTAGCCCCCTATTCAGTGCAGCCCCCCGTTCAGTACCTCAGATCAGCGCGGCAGCACATGCACAGCAGGTCCCCTCCCCCTGTTTACACATAAACGGAGAGGAGGGGGAGGCGGCTTCACTCGGCTGTGCCTGTGTGACATCCGGGATCGCACAGACAGGCAGCCCGTGCCAGTGTGCTGCTGCCGAAACCCGCGGCGCTGCCACCGCGGGTGTAATACAATCGCAGAGGGAGTGCCGGTCTGACACCCCCCAGTGTGTGGTACCCGGGGGCGGCTCGCTCCCCCTTAGGACGCCTCTGGATGGCCGCACTGCGCCCCTGTTGCCCATGGCACCCTGTGCGGCTGCACAGTTCGCACACCCTAAAGGCCGGCCCTGCCTGTCAGCATTATTTTAGTGGTAATACATTGCAATGTGTGGATAATTGTATGTTTCCTAAATGATGTTTATTAATGCAAGTGAAAGTCCAAGATAAGATATCAGAACTCAGGTGATTGGCTCATAGTAGTCACCAGTATGTGGCATGCCTAGGCTCTGTTGATCATTAAATATTCCAAGTAGAGAAAGTTCAGTAAATTCATTCAGTTATTTTTTTTTGAAGTTGGTTTATTTCTATATTGCACAAACAAATGTGCCATAAAGGCCTGTTATCTGTCCTCAGTAGGTATATAGAGATAGTACAGGCCAGATAAGGCATTCTGTGTAATCAGGAAGGATGTTTACAGCTCACACACCGACAACTTTGTCTGATGAACTCGGGACTCCTGGTCGATAAGCATGGGTCAGGTACATAAGGAGAGGATCAGGTGAGGGGCGCCCTCGTAGTCAGATTATATTTAAAAACACGTAAAAAACATAGTGCAAGTTTATCTTAGTGTGTCAGGTCAGGCCCCATGATAGTGAACTACGTGTAACAATCGGCCACTGACCCCTGTACAGTACTAGGTAAACAATTCACGGCAAAGCAAAATGTATATTGCTAAGAATGAGTGATTGCATGTAGTATGTATAGCACTCTGTATAGCACATAATATATTATCCTGTGGAAAAAAAAAAATTCCACAGGATTGGGGGCCACTTTAGGGGTGCGCGGTATACGCGGGTATACCGTGCACCCCTAAAGTGGCCCCCAATCCTGTGGAAAAAATGTTTTTTTGTTTTTTTGTACTTACAGTTTTGGTGTCTTGCGCGGCGTCCATCGGCGGCCTCGTCGGGTCCGGCGTCCTTCTGCGGCTTCGGGTGTCCTCTTCGGCGGGTCCGGTGTCCTCTTCGGCGGGTCGGGTGTCCTCTTCGGCGGGTCCGGCGTCCTTCTGCGGCGTCCTCGCCGCTCGTTTCCCGCCACGAGTTTGAATACTGCGCCGGCATATACCGAGCGCAGTACACTCGTGAATCTTCGGGCAGGTTCGGCAACTGTCGCGCTGACATCCTGTACGCTCAGGACGTCAGTGCGAGAGGCGCCGAGACTGCCCGAAGATTCACGAGTGTACTGTGCTCGGTATATGCCGGCGCAGTATTCAAACTCGTGGCGGGAAAGCGGGTATCGGCGTATATCGCGCACCCACGATTTTGCCCTGATTTTCAGGGCAAAATAGTGCGCGGTATACACCGATAAATACGGTATATGGAAATATAATTCTCTGGTATGTGTATTCGGGTTTGTCTGATCTGTAGTGTATAATGAACTGGATCTTGTCTGATAGATTCAGTCATTATGTGACGCTTTACAGATCAGATAAGACCACCTTTGCGTGCCACTTTGCCAACTTCAATACCGGGCACCTTTACCATCTTCCTGCCCAGGCCAATTTTCAGCTTTCAGCACTGTCGCACTCTGAATGACAAATGCGCGGTCATGCAACACTGTACCCATATAAAAATGTTTGCATTTTTTTGAGACAGATAGAGCTTTCTTGTAATTGTATTTATCCACCACTACCAACAACCAAAGAAGACTGACAATTTTGAAATAAATATATATTTTTTAAAGTTTCTGTAATAAAATGTTACAAATAAGTATTTTTTCTTCTCCACTGAGGTGCGCTGATGAGGCTGCACTGGTGGGCACTGATGAGGCTGCACTGATGTGCACTAATGAGACTGTACTGATGAGGTTGAACTGATGGGCACTGATAGGGTGGCACTAATGGACACTGTTGAGACAGCACTGATAGGCACTGATGGGGCTGCACAGATAGGTGGCACTGATGGGTACTGATAGGGTGGCACTGATAAGCTGCACTGATGGACACTGATGAGATGGCACTGATAGGCGCTGATGGGGCTGCACAGATAGGTGGCACTGATGGGTACTGATAGGGTGGCAATGATAAGCTGCACTGATGGACAATGATGAGACAGCACTGATAGGCACTGATGGGGCTGCACAGATAGGTGGCACTGATGGGTACTGATAAGCTGCACTGATGGACACTGATGAGACGGTGTATTGTCACAGTTTGCTGCCTATCGTACAATGCTCCGGAAGTCACGTGACGGCCAACTGCGCGATGCGTTCCAAACGCAAATGCGATGCGTTCCAATGGATTCACGACAGTACACACCAGTGAAACCTCGGTCGGCATCCAGGCTCTTTCCTTAACATCCCCGTGGATTGGAGGATGTTAAAAAAAGAGCCAGGAGGCCGAGCGAGCGGAGCGAGCCGTCTGAGCGAAGCGAGGACGTGAGGCCGACTGGCCACTTTCCTCTAAATCCACGTTGACCTGAATGCCGGGTTCGCTGGTGTGTACTGTCGTTAATCCATTGGAACGCATCGCACATGCGCAGTTGGCCGCCGCGTGACTTCCGCAGCATTCTACGATAGGCATCAAACTGTGACACTACAACGGCACTGATAGGCACTGATGGGGCTGCACAGATAGGTGGCACTGATGGGTACTGATAAAGTGGCACTGATAAGCGACACTGATGAGACGATACTGATAGGCACTGATGGGGCTGCATAGATAGGTGGCACTGATGGGTACGGATAGGTGGCACTGATAGGAAGCACTGATGGGGCTGCCCTGATTATCAGTGTTAACAGTGTGCTAACAGCCTTGGTGGCTATCAGCACACCTTCCCGTCCGGCCTATAGTAAAATGACAGCTGGGTGGGACATTCCCCGCTCTGGGTGGGCATCATATTGCTGAGGGGGAGTTCGGAGAAGAGGAGGAGCTGAGAGTGCTGGCAGAGGACTCTAGAAGAGAAGGTAAGCCAAAGCTCTGTGTAATACCATTGTAGGTAAGTATAAGATCTTTTTTGTTTTAATGCAAAAAAAAGCCTTACAACCTCTTTAATCAACGAGGGCCCGGATTCAGGTAGATTTGCCCCTTTCTTGCGGAGGCGCAGGGCAAAGTTTTTGCCCTGCGCCCCCGCAAATTTACTGCGCTACCCGCGATTCACGGAGCAGTAGCTCCGTAAATTGCGTGTGCGCTGTGTAAACTTGCCCTGCGTAAGGGCGCCTAATGTAAATGATCCCATAGGGGGCGGGAATCATTTAAATTAGGCGCGCTCGGGAAACTTTCCCGACGTGCACTGCGGCAAATGACGTCGCAAGGACGTCATTTGCTTCAAAGTGAACGTGAATGGCGTCCAGCGCCATTCACGAATCACTTATGCAAATTACGTGAAATTCGAACGTCGCGACGCGGGAACGACGGGTATACTTTAGCATTGGCTGCCCCTGCTATTAGAAGGGGCAGCCTTACGCTAAACACGGCATACGGAAACAACGTAAATTGCGTACGCAGGGCTCGCGCAACATTGTGAATCGGTGTTAGTATGCAATTTGCATACTATACACTGAGCACAATGGGAGCGCCCCCTAGCGGCCATCGCAAGAATGCAGCCTATGATATGCGTGGCATAAGACCCTTATGCCACGCAGATTTTAGGCTGCAGTCGGCGTTACGATGTTCCTGAATCAGGAGCATTCGTAACGCCGGAGCAAGTAAGCAATTGCGCTGTGTAACCTATGGTTACACAGGCGCAATTGCTTCTTGAATCTGGGCCGAGATTATTAGAATACAATAATTATGCATTCATTACATAATCTAACCCCAAAGTAGTTTCCCACTATCAGCTAAACATAGCCCGTTGTCTGACGCTTTCGGAAAACACTTGCTATTCTGAATATTTTCCCTTGATTTTTATTTTCTTAATCTGGAAGTTGATCCACATTTTTGAAATATCTACTCACAGCTGCAGAATTAGGGAAGACGTTCGGAACTGACTGTTAACTCTTTCTAGCTTGGAATAACCTTTTACACCCAGTTGCAAAATGATTAAATGACTTGTGTCCCGTCGTTTTTTTTTTTTTTCTGACTTAAATGCTGCCAAGGCCATGATGAAAATAACAGGAGCCTGAGGTCACTTTAGATGTTTCTTTATAAAAGCTGGATCATAAAAAAATAAACACTCCGAAAGGAAATCCAACAATTTACAATCCTGTTTGTCTCATTTCTTGTTCCCTTTAGTTTATTAGATAAGGTTGTTGAGCCTTTTGATTAAATACAGTCCTGCAACTGTTGAGGAATTATAGGGCCAGATTCACAGATATCTGCGGCGGCGTAACGTATCGTCTTTACGTTACACCGCCGCAAGTTTTCAGCGCAAGTGCCTGATTCACAAAGCACTTGCGTGTAAACTTACGGCGGTGTAACGTAAAGCCGTCCGGCGCAAGCCCGCCAAATTCAAATGGGGCTTGTACCATTTAAATTAGGCGCGTTCCCGCGCCGAACGTTCTGCGCATTCTCCGTGTGAACATTTCCCGACGTGCTTTGCGCGAAATTACGGCGCCCCAACTTATTTTTTGAACGGCGACGTGCGTTACGTCGTTTCGTATTCCCGGACGTCTTACGCAAAAAAATAAAAATTTGAAATTCGACGCGGGAACGACGACCATACTTTAACATGGCTGTTCTAAATGTAAGCCATGAAATAGCAGGCTTATGTTTGCGACGGGAAAAACCGACTAGCGACGACGTAAGAGATTGCGACGAACGCGCGTATCTTTGTGGATCGCCGTATTCAGCTAATTTGCATACCCGACGCTGGAAAACGACGCAAACTCCACCCAGCGGCCGCCGAAAAATTACACCTACGATCCGAAGGCGTACGAAGCCGTACGCCTGTCGGATCTAAGCCAAAAGCCGTCGTATCTTGGTTTGTGAATGATAAATAAAGATACGACGCGGCAAATTACTAAAGTGCGGATTCTCCCGTGGTTCCTATATGCGGGTCTGCACTTTGACACTCTGGGGCTGGGGACTCCCACAGACTTCCTCCTGCTGGGCAGTTCTTTGCAATGATGGACTCTATACCATTTTTTACCAATGATGCCATCCTAGTCAGAAGTACCTTGAGTTGCCCCTACCTTCAACCTGTCTTACAGCCTCCGCATCTTAGTGAACCACCAGTGATGGTTTGGCACCCATACCACTCTTTTATTACTCGAGTTTCCGCATTCTTCCCCCTCGTCCGCCGCGGGGGGGCCTGTTTTACCTTGGCGGCTTGACGCCACACATGACCACCAAAATAGTGGATTGGTCCTCCTGAGGAAGCGGTTGTTACCGTAAAACTAGTCGAGACATAGACCAGTCTTTATGTTTGTAATAACAGATTTTGCCCAGGGGTATCCCTGAGGCTCTGTTTTTCAATTTTAATCATGTATTCTTTGCTTATTTTATGTTTATTTAATAAATTATTATCATTTTTACATGTATGTGTTTCTTACCAAGTACCGAGATAGTCCATTAACTTCTTGGGGAGAGGGAATGTTGAAGGACTAGCACCTTTTTGCAAAATATGAAATACTGTACACTGTAGTCTGACATTGAAATAACCCCTTCCCCCTGACCAGTTTTCTCGGCAGGGTTCTCTGTTTTCCCGTCGGGATTCCCGGCCAAATGCTCTCCTGGCATTTTTCCTGACGGGAAAATCGGTCGTGTGTACGAGGCTTTATTGAGGGAAGCCTACCCCGCCTTCACCTAAGAATTGTGCCCTAACCACCTACATCAGATCATCAGCTGCAGCCATTACCCTTTGTACCACCTCCCTCTCCCTCTAGATTGTAAGCTCCAGGGCTTTTTTTCTGGGGGAACTTGGGGGAACTCAGTTCCACCACCTTTGGCTCAGACCCTTTGGTGCCTGCTCACCACAATCACTTGTAAACACAGAAGTCTGGTTTCTGTGTTTACAAGTGACAGCTCTGCACTCTGTGTGTAACCCCCTGAACTCTGCACTCTGTATGTAATGCAATTCTGGTATTTAATGCCCCTTTCAGACCCTTCTACTGTTTTTGAAATCTGAACAGGTCGTGGTTGAGTTCCTGCACCTATTTTCTGAGAAAAAAAGCTCTGGTAAGCTCCATGAGCAGGGCCCTAGTATTCCTTCCGTAATGAACGGTATTGTAATCGTTCTTTCCCCCTTATATTGTAAAGCTCTGCATAAACTGTTAGGCCCCGTACACACGACCGAACATGTCTGCTGAAACTGGTCCGCGGACAAATGTTTCTTAGCATGCTAAGAAACATGTCCGCTGGAAGCCTGTCCGTCGGACATGTTCGGTCGTCTGTACAGACTCACCGTACATGTCCGCTCGGCCGAAAGCCCTCGCATGCGTCAAAGTGATTTGACGCATGCGTGGAAGCATTGACCTTCCAGGGTCGCGCACGTCGCGACACGTCGCCGCGTTTGTTTTCCGCAGGGATTTTGGTCTGATGGTGTGTACAGCCATCAGACCAAAATCCGGCAGCGGACATGTCCGATAAAAACGGTCCGTGGACCGTTTTCATCGGACAGATCCGCTGGTGTGTACGAGGCCTTAGCGCTATATAAATCCTGTATAATAATAATAATATTATGTTTTTGGGACAGGAAATTAAGAAAATCTTCCTCCTGGGGACAAAGACAATAAAAAAACAGACATAGGTTCTAATCTTTCCAACTACTATCCATGAATAAAATTTGTCTGGGGTTCGATGCACTAAAGTGTACATCTAGCATTAGAGATCCATGACATCTTGCAGATATGCCTTTTTATCTGAGTTGCCGCTCACATAATTGATTTGCTATGATAAAATCCATGTACTATAACCAGCACTGGCAAATGATTAACAAATATTAGAACAAGTTTTTTTGCAACAGCCAGAAATTTTCCATAATCTGATTTCTGGCAGTTGGAAATGTTCTGTTCTCATTTCTTTATACTTAGTAGTGTTTTATTTTATTTTATTTTTATTGTACTAGAAACACAAATATGCACATATTTATAGATCCATAATTTACACTCACATGCACAAGAGAGCTAACTTTAATTAGGCGCGTTCTTTCTTTAACTCTCAAATGCAAAAACGGTCCATAGGGTTTTAAAAGAGTTGCACCCAACAACAACAAGGCAAAGCATGCTTAAAAATCTAATTTTTATTCACATACACAATTAAAATCATATTAAAATGACATAGGCCCGGATTCACATACAACGGCGCATATTTATACCGCCATAGCGTATCTAATATACGCTACGCCGACGCAGCGCAGAGAGGCAAGCACAGAATTCACAAAGCACGTGCCTCCCAAACTGCGCTGGGTTTCCTCTGCGTAATCCAGCGTAAGTGGAAGTGGGTGTGAGCCATGCTAATGAGGCGTGACCCAATGCAAATGATGGGCCGAGCGCCAGACAGATACGAATAATGAACGGCGCATGCGCCGTCCTGTGGACGCGTCCCAGTGCGCATGCTCAGAATCACGTCGGAACGAATGCCTAAGATACGACGGATCACTGCCTATGGCGTGAACGTAACCTACGCCCAGCCATATTCACGTACAACGTAAATGACGTAAAATACGACGACTTGATTTCCCTGGTCTATACCTTTGCATGGGTTGTGCCTCATATATGGGGAATAACTTTACGCCGGACGTATGACTTACGCAAACCGTAAGGCGCAAGTACGTTCGTGAATCGGCGTATGTGCATAGAAAATCAATAGGAGCGGCAAATGCGCCCAGCGTAAATATGCGCCTACAATACGACGGCGTAGGCAAGTTAGGTCGGTCGTAGGAAGCCTATTTTTAGGCGTATCTCAGATTGTGGGCACGGCGCATAGATACGACCGCGCATAGCTACACTTACGTGGCGTATCTCGAGATACTGCGGCGTATCTCGAGATACTTCGGCGTAAGTGCTTTGTGAATCCGGGCCATAGAGTTTATCAAAAAATTATGAGTAGTTCTATGATAACATATGCATAAAGAAATAGCCAGTTGATATCCTAACACTCAACGTGTTTCGTGAAGCAATTTACTTCCTCAGGAGATATTTGATAATAGTAATATTTACTAGGATATCCACCAACAATACAGCATATGCAGAAATATAAAATCCTTCTCCGGCAAAAGCAATAGAGTACAAAGGGAGAGCACCACAGGAGGCGTCTTTTCTGGGAGCTGTGGAAAGGGCAGGAGACAACCTGACAGGCACCACACAATGGGGGTCACAGACCAAGGTTTTTAAACATATAATGGATAACTAACTGCTGCACATTTGCTGCTATTTCTATATGCATATACACTATATTATCAAAAGTATTGGGACACTTGCCTTTACACACACATAAACGTTAATGGCATCCCAATTTTAGTTCGTAGGATTCAATATTGATTTGGCCCATCCTTTGCAGCTATAACAGTTAATATTTTATAATTTAATTCTTGCATTTTCGTAAACCTTGAAGATTTTAACGACAGATCTATAATATTCTGGCATTGTGCTGGGGAGAAAGTTTGGCCTAGATCTCTCTCCCATTTGGCCAGGCATGACATTTTAAAGTCTTCTGGGGGTGCAGTCAACAGTGTATACATTTTGGAAACCACGTGGAAGAGTGGCTCACCCCCCCCCCCACAATATTTCTCAAACTTTGTTAATGTCCGATTATAATTTTCTGCATTACCCAGAGTTTCCAAAAAATGTTGAACCTGCCGCGCTTGCCATACCGGTATTTCACAACGCCCCCCACTTTGTGTTAATTCACCTATTATTAACCATCCCCTTTCTCCTCTCTTTCAAGAAATGTGAAGCTTTCTGTCTGATGGTGTGTACAACCATCAGACAGAAATCTCCGAGGGGACATGTCCGCTGAAAACGGTCCGGCGGACTGTTTTCAGCGGACTGTCCCCTCGTCTGTACGAGACCTTTGAGTTTATTGCATTAATAACTTGGATAGGGTTCAGGGAGCTGTGGGATACTTCACAATACTATCAGGAACAATAAGGTTACCTTGTAGTAGCTCTGCAAAACAGTCCCTTAATTAGTGGGACGATAAGTGGATAGCGGCTCTAGGCTTTTCTGCCCACAATAGTGTTAAGGCGTCCTGTCGCTTCTAAAATAAAGTCACGCTGCAAAGAAGCTGTTCGGTCGCCATGAGGCCTGTTTAAATGAGACAGGGCTCCTAATGCTGCCTAAAATTTGGGGCTCCTACGACCTATGTTTCTGGAGATATGGGGCTCTTTGTGCAGCCTGTCAGAAGCTACATACAGAGCAGCCAGTTTAAATACAAGCTGGCACACTCTGTTTGCGGCAGACTGAGAGGATGAGCTCATAGTGCCTCTTACTTCTTGTCAGAGGCACTGAGCTCAATGGATAGCTTGGAGCCATGGACCAATGGTAAAGCATCATTGGCCCAAGCTGTTCAATAAAAATGCTGCAGTGGAGGCACGCCTCTCACTGCAGTGTCATAGAAGGGGGCATGTGTCTAAAAGACACATGCTCCCTTCTAGCCCAGCCCTCTTAACTACTAGGAAAAACATAGGTTTATGTGTATAAGATTTATAAGACAACTAAATGTCCCACAATCTTCTTCTCTGCTCTTTTTTTATTGTATTTCTCCACTGGCCAATATGAAGGAGGTCGAAGAAACTAGACATGTGCACTGCCAAAAAATGTGTTTGTTTTCGTTATTTTTTTTTAAATGTAAATATTTATTTAGAAAATTAAAGTTACAAGAACATACAAAAACAATTCAATAGTATTGCATTTCTCAACAGTTTCGAGCTGAGAACGCCCTTCTTCAGGTCAGAACACATCAGATGCTGTATATAGATTGCATTTCTGCTTTAAATCAAGTGAAATTTAAAATTATAACAAACCATTTTAGTTTCCCCATAACTGAGTACGTAGGTGGCCTGGAAGTTCGTCATTGATATAATTCATTAGTCTGCCTGGGGAAAAAATATCACTATTTGCAACTTGTTCATGATTTCTGTAACAACATTCTGACCCATTTCATATGCAGGAAGTCATTCTGCTCCTAGATATTGTAATAACATTGTTACATGAATAAACTTAGACTAATTTAATGTTCTAAAAGTCAAAGTTTAATACATAAAAATGTCAGTTGTAAGCATGGGAACAGATGGATGTCTCTTGGGTGGAGTGGGTCTCTGTGACGGGCTGTTTCTATATTTCTTTAATTCTCTCTGTATTCGGTTATAAGTTTCCACAGCATTATGTGCATTATCATCATGACTTACTTTCCATTTGCTTAATGTAGAAAGAACTCCAGTCTCATCAAAAAGCAGGATTTTATTTTAGCCAAAAAACCTGCAGAGATGGTTGAATGTAACCAACGAAGACCTGGCATGAAATAGATGTATTAGATGTAAATTGATCAGCTGGGTTTGATGAATATGGCATTTGGGGGGTTTTCATGTTCAGCAGATATCTGAGAATAATTCCGGACTATCAGAAGGGTCTTTTTTTTCTCTTTTCTACCTTTTTAAGTGTAGTGCCCTGCTCCTGTTGAACAGGCGCTGCTTTAAATTTAGTGGGGGTCTGAACTGTTGTTTGGCTCAGACAAGAGTGATTAAGGGCAATTTAGCCTCTGTTCCAACCATGGCTGTGCTGAGAGTATCCACCATTGCTCGCCGGGAGGTGTCATTACCATTCTAGGCCAAGGGTGGCAGCAGCAAGGTCAAGGTGTACTGAGTGTCCCCCTCGGCAGCGAATCAGTGGGAGTGGTTGCCCCGCTGTGTGTGCTGGGAGGGGTACTTAAAGTGGAGGTTCCCCCTAAAAAAAAATTCTAACAATACATTCGGAAGACTGGTTACACTGCGGTTAGGCTGTTTTTTTTTTTGTTTTTTTTTTCGTACATACCTCGATATCGCCGTTTCATCCCTCGGCTTCCGGGTATGATTCTTGCTGGACCTAGTTGATTGACGTTCCTCTGACCGGCGCAAACTGCTCATCACGACTTTCCTACAGAAGCCGAACGTCATTGCGCAGGCACCGTATAGAGTCGGCTCTATACGGCGCCTGCGCAGCAACGTTCGGCTTCTTTTGGAAAGTCGTGACGTCAAGTATGCGTCAGTCGGAGGAACGTCAATCAACTAGGAATGCCCAGACCCGAAAGAATCATACCCGGAAGCCGAGGGATGAAACGGCGAGATCGAGGTATGTACAAAAAAAACAAAACAGCCTAACCACAGTGTAACCAGTCTTCCGAATGTATTGTTAGAATTTTTTTTTAGGGGGAACCTCCACTTTAAGGGACAGACGCCATTAGTGCGGGGTCTGTTGTCCCACGCGCCTTGTGTCCTGCCTGGCCTGAGGTGCGTGTCCTGAATCCTGGTTCCGGGACCACGTCGGCCCGGGGCTGTGACTTCGTTTGTGGGCCCAGTAGTCTGGCTGGGGCCTGCCTTTCAGAGGTGATCCTGTGCTGTCCGTCCTGCGGGAGGAAGCCACTTGATGAAGGAAGCCAGGGGAGGACCTTTCCTGGAGAGGGCCATGCAAGAGGCTGGTACCTTGGGAGAAGGCTTGGAAACTTCATCGAAGGATGCACCATACACTTGACAGTGTCGCCTGTCGGATCTAAAAGTTCTAAAGAAGCCAAGCTAAAGAGATCCGGGTGCTGAATCCTGTGGCAGGGGATTCCGAAACCAAAGTGTCTCATCTACGAAGGAAGGTCTGTGGCAGAGACTGTACTTTGCTTGGTGCGCCATCCCGGCTGCTAGGCCAGTGAGAGGGACCTATCCGGGTGAGCAATACCCACTCTGGCTATAGTGGCGATGAGAACTGTTGGAAACAGGAGTGTTTCCTTACTTTGATTATGCACCTGAACCTACCTACCCTTCCACCCCTCATCCTTCTTTTCTTCTGAAGTTCTCCCAAATAAATTCAAGAAAAAGAAGTGCATTGTGTGGACGTTGAAATTCTTCAGACTCTCCTTTCACTCTGGACAGCGAGAATATAGAGGTAACGTGCCACCCAAAAATAATCAGCAGCTGCTACGGGGGTAGTGCTACATAAGGTTTTTTTTTTTTTTTCATTTAAAAATATGCCCCACCCCCCTTATTTAAACAATATCAACCTAGTACAAAGAATTATGGACTGATATCTCCAGAAAAAGGTTGTCATAAGCAGGGCTTTTTTTCAGCGGGAACGCAGGGGGAACGCAGTTCTGGCACCTCTAGCACTGAATGTATGTGATGTCAAGGGGTGCTGGGTTGTGCTACAGTGTCTATTGCTGCCGGGGGATATAGTGTTGCTGGAATGGATGTATTTTTGCAAGGGAAGGATCTATTTTTGCTCAGGAGGTATATTTTTGCTAACGGGGCATCTATTGCTGCTGAGTGGGGCCTTATGTCAGTTGTTGCCTGGGGGGATCTACTGTTGAGGGAGAATTCTATTGTAGCTGACTGATAGTCTATTGATACTGTCTGTGGGGGAGATATTTTGTTGCTGCTGGGGGTCTATTGTTGCTAGGGGGTGTTTATTTTGTTGAGGGTGGTCTATTGTTGTCAAGGAACTATTGTTGCTGGGGGGTCTATTGTTTTTGGCTGTAGGGGATCTGTTTTACTGCTTTTCTTGTTATCATTAACAAATTAAAAGGGGGACTACTGGGAGGTGGGTAGGGGGTGGGACCAAGGAACGGTGCTCGGAGGTAGGTAGTGGTGAAGACGGAGTAACTCCAAAAGGGAGAGGATGTCCAGTTGGTCAAAGTGGAATGGAAAATGCACTTGTAGGTAGCTTGCATCTGATGGGGCCATACCAGTACAGACAATGCAAATGAAACAGATTTTGTTTTGCCAATTGCAATGCTTGTCAATGGCAATCAATGCAAAGGCATAGGGAGGTCAAAGCTACTTCCTTGCATTAGGCTTCATTCTCTCTCTAGGTTGAATGCCCAAAAATGCAAAAATGGGCCAACCCAACCTCTTAACCACTCAAATGCAAGTGAAGTTAAAAAAGACACTTAAAATGTTCTTGGTTAAAAATCAATCATATAATGTACCTGTAGTATCAGTTTCGTTTTTGCATGTTCTCCTGTCTCTGTGCTGTATAGAGCCATAGAGAAGTGATGGTTTGGAAAACGAAACTAGAAACTAGAAACTAGGTGTGCGCAGCCTATTGCATTAGGGTGTGCACCCCAAAGCTCAAACATATTTGCATGTGTCTGCATGTGCATATACAGTATACTGATGGTGTCAGAAGAGCAGTGGACAGTGTCAGAAGTTTTTATTTTTATTATATTTTATTATTTTAGGAGCCACATTAGGGACTTTGGTGAAATATCAGGGGTCTATTTCTGTGCTGCACGTTTAACGCAGTATATTTCTGTACATTACTGCACGTTGAATGCAGTATATTTCTGTGCATTACTGCACGTTGAATGCAGTATATTTCTGTGCATTACTGCATGTTTAACGTTGTATATTTCAGTGTGTTATGTGCCATTTAATGCTGTATTTTTCTGTCCATTAGTGCACATTTAACGCCGTATATTTTGGTGCAATCTGCGCCACACAGGATGATTAGGGTGTGCCCAGGCACACCTAGCACACCCTGTGCGCACACCTATGCTCCCAGTACTGTGGTCCTCAGGAAACAGACAACCAGGAAGTGTCCAGAACAGAGCAGAATTACAGCAACATCAAAGCAAAAACGAACAATAAGGACATGAAACCAGGACTGCAGTAAGGTAAAGGAAGCTATTTAGCTAAAAAAAATAAATTCCTTTAGTGATCCTTTAAGTGGTTAAAGTCATTATCCTCAAAGGAAAATAAAAACAGTTTGTTGTAACTACCTAAAAATAGCTGGAGCTTGGCTTTCATTTGTCAGTCAAGTTCATCTGTATCTGCTAGTCCATATAACACTTTGCTCCCCCCAGATTGACTATGCTGCCTCCATTGCTCCTACATTCAGAGTGGAGAATAAAGGGAAAATATAAGTCTAAAAAATAGGAAATGATTGCAGCCACCACATTTAGGGATTGGTAAACTGCAATACAGGTGGTTCTCAAAAAATTAGCATATTGTGATAAAGTTCATTATTTTCTGTAATGTACTGATAAACATTAGACTTTCATATATTTTAGATTCATTACACACAACTGAAGTAGTTCAAGCCTTTTATTGTTTTAATATTGATGATTTTGGCATACAGCTCATGAAAACCCAAAATTCCTATCTAAAAAAATTTGCATATTTCTTCCGACCAATAAAAGAAAAGTGTTTTTAATAAAAAAAAAGTCAACCTTCAAATAATTATGTTCAGTTATGCACTCAATACTTGATCGGGAATCCTTTTGCAGAAATGACTGCTTCAATGCGGCGTGGCATGGAGGCAATCAGCCTGTGGCACTGCTGAGGTGTTATGGAGGCCCAGGATGCTTCGGTAGCGGCCTTAAGCTCATCCAGAGTGTTGGGTCTTGCGTCTCTCAACTTTCTCTTTCCAATATCCCACAGATTCTCTATGGGGTTCAGGTCAGGAGAGTTGGCAGGCCAATTGAGCACAGTAATACCATGGTCAGTAAACCATTTACCAGTGGTTTTGGCACTGTGAGCAGGTGCCAGGTCGTGCTGAAAAATGAAAACTTCATCTCCATAAAGCTTTTCAGCAGATGGAAGCATGAAGTGCTCCAAAATCTCCTGATAGCTAGCTGCATTCACCCTGCCCTTGATGAAACACAGTGGACCAACACCAGCAGCTGACATGGCACCCCAGACCATCACTGACTGTGGGTACTTGACACTGGACTTCAGGCATTTTGGCATTTCCCTCTCCCCAGTCATCCTCCAGACTCTGGCACCTTGATTACCGAATGACATGCAAAATTTGCTTTCATCCAAAAAAAGTACTTTGGACCACTGAGCAACAGTCCAGTGTTGCTTCTCTGTAGCCCAGGTCAGGCGCTTCTGCCGCTGTTTCTGGTTCAAAAGTGGCTTGACCTGGGGAATGCGGCACCTGTAGCCCATTTCCTGCACACGCCTGTACACGGTGGCTCTGGATGTTTCTACTCCAGACTCAGTCCACTGCTTCTGCAGGTCCCCCAAGGTCTGGAATCGGTCCTTCTCCACAATCTTCCTCAGGGTCCAGTCACCTCTTCTCGTGCAGCGTTTTCTGCCACACTTTTTCCTTCCCACAGACTTCCCACTGAGGTGCCTTGATACAGCACTCTGGGAACAGCCTATTCGTTCAGAAATTTCTTTCTGTGTCTTACCCTCTTGCTTGAGGGTGTCAATGATGGCATTCTGGACAGCAGTCAGGTCGGCAGTCTTACCCATGATTGCGGTTTGGAGTAATGAACCAGGCTGGGAGTTTTTAAAAGCCTCAGGAATCGTTTGCAGGTGTTTAGAGTTAATTAGTTGATTCAGATGATTAGGTTAAGAGCTCGTTTAGAGAACCTTTTCATGATATGCTAATTTTTTGAGATAGAAATTTGGGGTTTTCATGAGCTGTATGCCAAAATCATCAATATTAAAACAATAAAAGGCTTGAACTACTTCAGTTGTGTGTAATGAATCTAAAATATATGAAAGTCTAATGTTTATCAGTACATTACAGAAAATAATGAACTTTATCACAATATGCTAATTTTTTGAGAACCACCTGTATATACAATTTTTGTTTGTGGGTTTAATATTGCTTTAGGGTCCATCTTGAGCTTTGCATGTTTTACATTGGAGTTCTGCTTTAAGTAGCACCTGCAAAATATAATCTGTAACAAAAGCAGCATGAATGTGAAAAGTAAAAGTGATTTCCACATTGTGTGACAGCACTAAGCTCTACCACTCTGTGGCCCGGATTCAGAAAGGAGATACGACGGCCTATCTCCGGATACGCCGTCGTAACTCTGAGTTGCGGCGTCGTATCTATGCGACCGATTCATAGAATCAGTTACGCATAGATTTCCCTAAGATCCGACCGCCGTAAGTGTCTTACACCGTCGTATCTTAGGCTGCATATTTACGCTGGCCGCTAGGTGGCGCTTCCGTATATTTACGCAATGAATATGCTAATTAGGTAGATACGCCGATTCGGAAACGTACGTACGTCCGCCCGGCGCATTTTATTACGTCGTTTACGTTCGGCTTTTCCCGGCGTAAAGTTACCCCTGCTATATGAGGGGTATCCTATGTTAATCATGGACGTTGTTCCCGCGTCGAGTTTTGAAAATTTTACGTCGTTTGCGTAAGTCGTTCGCGAATAGGGCTGTACGTAAGTTACGTTCACGTCTAAAGCAATGACGATTTACGGCGCAATTTCGAGCATGCGCACTGGGATTCTTTCACGAATGGCGCATGCGCCGTTCGTAAAATAATGTAAAATACGCGGGGTCACCATTCATTTATATAAAACACGCCCACATCATCCCCATTTGAATTAGGTGGGCTTACGCCGGACCACAGACGTTACGCCGCCGTAACTAAGTTCTTTCTGAATACGGAACTTGCGCCCTATTTTTCGGCGGCATAACGTATCTGAGATACGTTACGCCCGCCAAAAGATACACCAATGTATCTGAATCCGGGCCTGTGAGTATAGGGAAAAGCGGCACAAGATTCACAGTAATGGGTTCGGGGCTCCGCAGTATGGTGTCTGACCGGAGAAGATCGGGGTTTCAGTTTTCTATGAATCGGATGTTTGATCGGACAATCTGACCGCGTGTACGCACCATCGGACAATTGTTTTAAAGATCAGACAACAATAGCAGAAGTTGCCCAAAGGATGGCGGTAAAGAGCTGAAAAACCATGTGATTTGGTGAAAGTTGGCTGAAAAAGTCCTGCCGTGTGTATGCAGAACAAGTTCCCAGCCAACGCCCATTCAGAGCAAAATCCACGGAAAAGTCAGATGGAAGTCCGGTCGTGTGTATGAGGATTTAGATGTACTAGCAGATTTCAATACATTAACAAATCAAAGCTAAACACCAGTAACACTTTATTAACAGTTTTTTCCTTTTGGTATAAAGATTTTATATAAATAAATAAAAGCTGATCATTGTAAGCACCCCTATCAGTGTTAAATGGTTAGTCCCTGTATCCCTGTACCTGATACATTTTTCTGGAGAGCTTGTTCTTTTGATAAACCTTACCACCTTACCAACCGCTCTGTCTCTGCTACTCCTCTCTGTCAATCCCTCCACTGGCTTCCGCTCATCCAACAAATTAAATTCAAAATACTAACAATTACCTACAAAGCCTTCCACAACTCTGCCCCCAGCTACATCACTGACCTAGTCTCTAAATACCAACCTAATCGCTCTCTTCGTTCTTCTCAAGACCTCCTACTCTCTAGCTCTCTCATCACCTGCTCCCATGCTCGTCTACAGGACTTTTCCAGAGCCTCTCCAAGCCTATGGAACGCCTTACCCCAATCTATCCATCTATCTCCTTCTCTATCAGCTTTTAGAGGATCCCTGAAAACCCTTCTCTTCAGAGAATCCTACCCTTCCCACACATAACTGTATTTTCATTTGAGTCCATCTGATCATCCCCCACAGCTAACTACCCTTTGTTCCACTTGACCCTCCCTTCTAGATTGTAAGCTCTAACGAGCAGGGCCCTCTGATCCCTCCTGTATTGATTGTATTGTGACTGTACTGTCTTCCCTGATGTAAAGCGCTGCGCAAACTGTTGGCGCTATATAAATCCTGTATAATAATAATAATAATAATAATAATAATAATAATAATAAACAACAGACTTATTGGCTGGATCAACAGATGAACATAGAAGAAAGAAAGCCTAAAAAAGAAAACAAATGCATCCATCACACCAAAGAATTAGTAAACTGAAATATAATACGTGTTTGCTTTCGGGTTTAAATCCACTAGTAAAGCTGCAACAATAACACAAGTGATGGACACATAAACAGGCTTTCTTGTACTTGTCTGGACATTTCTGGCCCCAACAAATGATAAGCATGTGATTTATTGAAAGGCCAGTGGGAGACCTTGGTTAGATACCAGAATGATTAAACATATGAGATCATTTCTCATAGACAGCGTCCTGTCAGGGAGAGAGGAGACCGATCTTCCCCCACAGTTAGAACACTATGCAGGGTACACATTTAACCCCTTCCTCACCCCCTAGTGTTAACCCCTTCAATGCCAGTCACATTTATACAGTAATGAGTGCATATTTATAGCACTGATCGCAGTATAAGTGTGAATGGTGTCAAAAATGTGTCAAAAGTGTCCGATGTGTCCGCCATAATGTCGCAGTCCCACCATTACTAGTAAAAAAAATAATAAAATAAATAATTCTGTCCCCTATTTTGTAGGCGCTATAACTTTTGCGCAAACCATTCACTTATTGAAATATTTTTTTCTTTTTTTTAAATTGGGATATTTATTATAGCAACAAGTAAAAAATATTGTATTTTTTTTTTCAAAATTGTCGTTCTTTTTTGTTTATAGCGCAAAAAATAAAAACCGCAGAGGTGATCAAATACCACCAAAAGAAAGCTCTACTTGTGGGGGAAAAAGGACGTCAATTTTGTTTGGGAGCCACGTCGTACGACCGCGCAATTGTCAGTTAAAGCGGCGCAGTGCGGAAGCTGAAATTTCACCTGGGCAGGAGGGGGGTATATGTGCCCAGTAAGCAAGTGGTTAAACAGGGATGATAAAATCTCAAAAAAATCACATCTGACAATGATCCAATTGGAACAGCCACAAAATCAGATTTTACGCAGATTTTTATTATTTTTTTCATAAAACAGTACGACCCCAAAATGTATGTTACAGTACCAGGATGGTACCACTGAAGCCTATGAGCTTCAAAATCCAATGCCGCGTACACACGATCATTTTTCGGCATAAAAATTCGAACATGCTGCATTTTTTCACGTTGTTTTTCAAAATGTCATTTTTCGTGTTGTAAAAAATGATCGTGTGTGGGCAAAAAAGACATTTTAAACCCGCGCATGCCCAGAAGCAAGTTAAGAGACGGGAGCGCTCGTTCTGGTAAAACTACCATTCATAATGGAGTAAGCACATTCATCACGCTGTAACAGACAAAAAAGCGCAAATCGTCTTTTACTAACAAGGAATAAGCTAAAAGCAGCCCAAAGGCGAATGGAACTTCCCCTTTAGAGTGCCGTTGTACGTGTTGTACGTCACCGCGATTTGTTCATCATTTTTCAAAAACAATGGTGTGTGAGCAACATCGTTTTTAATGATGAAGTTGGAAAAACTTTGTTTTTTGGACATGCTGAAAAATGAAATTTTTTTTCATGCCGAAAAATGATCGTGTGTACGCGGCATAAGAAGTTGTAACTCCAGCCAAAACGTGTTTTGTTCATATTGAAGGGGACCTCTGTCAGGATTTATTCCTCTGTCCTTGTTAGGGAGATGTCGCCTGACTTCCTGGCCTTGTGACCACACAGTAAATATGGGGAATTCCTGCAGTGGAGGCACAGCAATAAAAACTTTACTAGTGCTTTTTATCATGGGACTGTAGTTGAAAATCTTAAGAAAAGCTTAATTTTCTCAAAGCCTACAACCAGAAGCTGTAATATATATAAAGGGCCAAAATAACCCAATGCATGAAAATTCTCAGAAGGATAATAAACTTGAAATACAAGCTGGCTTTTATGTAAGAGATATGAATAATATTTACTCCCATATTTGAAAAATGTCCCATGAGCTTGTCATAACTGTGAATAGTTGAGAGCCTATTTGAGTTTTAAAGTAAATTTCTGTTTTATTTTAGTAACTCGGAAATGATTAGGCATTTTCAACAAATACAGTAAAACCTTGGTTTGCAAGCATTATTAGTTCCAGAAACATGCTTGTAATCCAAAGCACTTGTATATCAAAGCATTTTTTTTAAAGGGTATAATAAAGAAGAGAGGCACCTCTAAGTGTAGCAAAAAGTTGCTAAATGTTGTACCTTCATTAACCACTTGCCGACCAGCCGCCGTCGTTTTACGGCGGCAGGTCGACTCCCCTGCGCGAGAGCACGTAATATAACGTCAGCTCTCACGCAGGCCACTACCCCCGTGCGTGTGCCCGGCGGGCGCGATCGCCGCCGGGCACCCGCGATTGCTCGTTACAGAGCGGGGACCGGGAGCTGTGTGTGTAAACACACAGCTCCCGGGCCTGTCAGGGGGAGAAATGCTGATCTCCTGTTCATACAATGTATGAACAGAAGATCAGTCATTTGCCCTAGTGAGTCCACCCCCCCTACAGTTAGAACACACCCAGGGAACATACTTAACCCCTTCCCCGCCCCCTAGTGTTAACCTCTTCACTGCCAGTGGCATTTTTATAGTAATCCAATGCATTTTTATAGCACTGATCGCTATAAAAATGCCAATGGTCCCAAAAACGTATCAATATGTATATAAATCATGTGCTAGTGTGCCCCATTAATTACTGCCAGTGTGCCCATCAATTGCTGCCAGTGTGCCCCATCAATTGCCGCTACTGTTCCCCATCAAATGCTGCCAGTGTACCCCCCCAACACCCCCCGCCTGGCACTTGAGTGTCTCAGCGCTGTCCTCCATGCTCAGAGTCCTCCATGTCATCTCCATCCTCTTCCCGTCATCTCTGCTATGATTGGACGGTAGGCGTTGTTAACCGTGAATAATATTTAAGATTTCATATCTAAAAAATATGATGTGGGCTAAATGAGAGTTCCTTTGACCAGGAGTGAAAGTGTTAACGTCCAATCACAGCGCCTGTCGCTTCAGCCAATCAGGTGACAGGGTAACCAGACCCAAGCACCTGATTGGCTGAACGACGGGACAGTGTTAGGGAAGCAATTTATTTGCTTCTCTAACACAAAACTGTGTAAACAGCGAACGCACAGCATTGCGCCCACTGTTTACCAATTTGGAAGCCTATCAGAGCCCACGCGTCTAATCAGGATGCCTATTAGAGCCAACGGCTTTTATTTTAGAAGCACGGTGTTGGAGCATATATTGAAGAATTGTCTATATTGACACATATGGATTTTTATATATATTATATTTATATACATATTGATGAATTGTACACATTTTTCTTATATTGGTTTTATTTCTGTAAAGTTTTTATTAATTGACCACATTTGTTCTAGAATAGATAGTGCCCTTTACACATATTTTTCATGATCTATTATGCCCCATACAGACGGTCGTTTTTTGTGATGAAAAAAAATGACGTTTTTGAAAACGTCATTTAAAATGATAGTGTGTGGGGAAAATGTCGTTTTATGTCTTCAGAAAAACGACCAAAAAAAAATTCGAACATGCTCGAATTTTTTGTGTCGTTTTTCAAAATGTCATTTTTTGTGTCAATGAAAATGATAGTGTGTGGGCAAAACGACGTTTTTGAACCCGCACATGCCCAGAAGCAAGTTTTGAGACGGGAGGTAAAACTACCATTCATAATGGAGTAAGCACATTCATCACACTTTAACAGACAAAAAAGCACGAATCATCTTTTACTAACAAGTAACCAGCTAAAAGCAGCCTCAAGGCGAATAGAACTTCCCCTTTAGAGTGCCGTCACTTTGTTCATCATTTTTCAAAATGATGGTGTGTATGCTCCATCGTTTTTGAAAATGAAGTTTCAAAAATGTCGTTTTTTTTCATCACTTCAAACGTCATTTATTTTTCATCACATAAAACGACCGTCTGTATGGGGCATTAGTGTATTCTAATTTTAGGTGCAGCACTAGGATATTCAGTTATAATATTAGTTGGCGCCGTAACCTTTATTTCTTTCACATAAACTTTAAATGTGAAAGAATGTGTAAAGCTTAATGGAAGACTGGCGCTAGGCCTAAGTAGCCCTCTAGTCAAAGACTCTTTCAGTAAAATCCACATATTTAAAGAATTTAACCAAAGTGCAGATTTTCGTTGTTGCTCACCGAATGACATTAGAAACAAATTGGTCTATCAGGCAATATCAAATGGTGGGAAGGTAAACATGCACATGCATATACAGGAAAAAAGGTGATTATGAGAACAACCATGACCTTATCTATTCATATTTGGAAAAGTGTTTGAATGTATTTACTTAGTGTCAGGTCACCATATAGCAGAGGAATATGGGTTTGTGAACAAAGTTTGAACAGAGACTACAAAGTCATTTGAAACACTATCTTACTTGGCCATATAGAGTCGCTCAACAATCTAAATTAATTGGCTTAATGTGACTTATTTTTGTATGCTCTTGTTTGTTTACTTGATTAAAGAAACCACACATAGATTTCAATGATTTAGAGGTGTCATCATCAACCATTTTATGCAAATATTACACCACATTATTCTTAGAATCAGGTCTTAACTAAACAACATTAAATAGTAATAAATCACAAATAAACTTTCATTAAGATTAATGAAAGTCATTTTAAATTTTGATGATGTTGTATAGATCATACACAGGTACTGGAAGAATAGTCGACACCTGAATGTCATTAATGTCAGGGTGGTAGGTGGAATCTATACAGTATATTAATCAGCGCTACTTATTAACATTCTTTCATTCAAAAACTTGTGTACTGTAAATGATTATTGATTGATACAAATGTTTCTTCTACATGTTTCTGGATGTGTTTAAAAGATTGTTTTGACAAAAAAAAATTCTATACACTGTAGTTTTTGGATTAATATATCAACTGAATGGAATATTATGTAGTGTTTGGATACTATGTTGCACTTGCTAGATACGCCTGAATTGTGGCTTCATCCAACCGACGTACGTTTCATACGCCGTCGGAGCCTGGGCGCATATTTACGCTGGCTGCAAGGGGTGCTTCCATTAATTTACGTGTCGAATATGCAAATGACCGAGATACGCCGATTCACGAACGTACTTGCGCCCGTCGCTGTAATCTACGCCGTTTACGTAAGGCGTACGTCCGGCGTAAAGTTAAGCCTCATAAAGCAGGTGAAAGTCATGTTAGGGTATGGACCAGGGAACAGCCGTCGTATTTTACGTCGTTTATGTTAGTCGTACGTGAATGGGGCTGGGCGTAGGTTAAGTTCACGTCGTACGCATTGAGCCGTCGTATCTTAGGGAGTATATGCGACGTGATTCTGAGCATGATTTACATTCCTCTTTGGGTGATCTAAGGATTTTAATAAACTTTGTTGCAGGATCCTACCTTTTGTTATTCTGAATAAATAGCTGTTTGTTTGTGTGTCCATGTACAAAGTGAATGTGAATGGGAGTGGTTTTGTAATTATCAATTAGCTGCTATACTTGCAGGGTTCTAATGAAGAAAGTGGCAGGGTCTGTATCCCTGTAGACGTGATTTCCCTTCAGCAGTATCTCATCAAAAATTTCAAAAAGTGTAAAAAAAAGTCAGTAAGCCAATCCCACAAGCCCAGAAGCCCCCTTCTTCGAACTGTGTATGGCCAGCATTAGAAACTCCCAGAATGCCCCTTTCAGGCAGATTTGAAAGAGTATGCCTAGGCACTGTCACTTGAGCACAGCTGAGAATATTTGTCTGCTTTTATAAAAGGTTTTAAAAATGAGTAGACACATGCTTGCACTAGCCATGAATGGGTTAAAAATATTTTGGCAAAGTGACCTTTGCATCAAATCCTGAATTCCTTGGTGCACAGGATTTCTACAAGTCTCTTTATAATTCTTTTTGCTGGCCTCCTATGTTCCCCATATAAAGAGAACCCATTGTGTGAGTTCCGAAGTACTGGCTTTGCATATTAGTCAGCTTGCTTGAGAACGGTTGAGGGGACAAGGGGTCAGAGAGTGTGAAATGCTTGCTTATTTCTCATGCAAATAGATCTGGCAGAGACATGAATGGTGAAACCTGCCATGGAGTACACAGTGTTCTGCATCTAGGTTTCTGTGTGCTCAATACTCAGCCTTCGATGGATTATTGTGTACTACAAGGCAAATTTAATGCCAAAACTTTTTTTTTTTAATAGGTACATTAGGGAATAGTTAAAACTTTTTTTTTTCTATCTTTGTTGTATTAATGAGATTTCCCTTTACTTCCTGTCCTGTAGACCCAACAGTTCTCCTCATCCTTCCTCTTCCCACATTGTCCCCTCTACTGGCCAAGTTGGTTGTAATAAAATTCCTGCGCAACCCTTGGGAAAGTCTCATCATCCAATCTGCTGTGCCTGTGTTTCTGCTACCACGGGTACCTGCATTCCTCCTTTCATTGATCCTCACTCTGCCCCTACCAGTCACTGTAGATCTCGCACTTCCTCTGGCCACTTGCTTGGAATAGTAGAAGCTGCGGGAGGCTGAAAGAAGCTTAACAACAGTCTGCTCCTGAGCCTCACTGCTGTTGTGCTGGGGGTCTGTCTGCACCACGCAGTCATGTTACAGAGCTTAGAAGCAGTCTGGGTTAGGGACATCCCCACATCTGATATGACCCCTCAACAAAAAAAACCCACCCTTTCCCTGCTTAAATTGAGGGGATGGCAGACTCTCAAGAGCTTCTCTTCCACCACAGCTGTCTCCTCCTTAGCCTGCTTTCTGAGTTCTGACAGATTACTCTCAACATCATCAAGTCCATCTGGGTCCAGAGATGCAGGGTGCTATGAGATGTAAAGGGGTCCAGTGATGCAGGGTGCTGTGTAATGTAAAGGGGTCCAGTGATGCAGGGTGCTGTGTAATGTAAAGGGGTCCAGAGGTGCAGGGTGCTGTGTAATGTAAAGGCGTCCAGAGGTGCAGGGGGCTATGTGATGTAAAGGGGTCCAGTGGTGCAGGGGCTGTGTAATGTAAAGAGGTGCAGGGTGCTGTGTAATGTAAAGGGGCCCAGAGGTGCAGGGTGCTGTGTAATGTAAAAGGGTCCAGAGGTGAAGGGGGCTGTGAGATGTAAAGGGGTCCAATGATGCAGGGTGCTGTGTAATTTTAAAGGGGTCCAGTGATGCAGGGTACTGTGTAATTTTAAAGGGGTCCAGTGATGCAGGGGACTGTGTAATGTAAAGAGGTCCAGAGGTGCAGGGTGCTGTGTAATGTAAAGGGGTCCAGTGATGCAGGGTGCTGTGTAATGCAAAGGGGTCCAGAGGTGCAGGGTGCTGTGTAATGTAAAGGGGTCCAGTGATGCAGGGTGCTGTGTAATGTAAAGGGGTCCAGAGGTGCAGGGGGCTATGTGATGTAAAGGGGTCCAGTGTTGCAGGGGGCTGTGTAATGTAAAAGGGTCCAGAGGTGCAGGGGGCTATGAGATGTAAAGGGGTCCAGTGATGCAGGGTGCTGTCTAATGTAAAGGGGTACAGTGATGCAGGGTACTGTGTAATTTTAAAGGGGTCCAGTGATGCAGGGGGCTGTGTAATGTAAAGAGGTCCAGAGGTGCAGGGTGCTGTGTAATGTAAAGGGGCCCAGAGGTGCAGGGTGCTGTGTAATGTAAAAGGGTCCAGAGGTGAAGAGGGCTGTGAGATGTAAAGGGGTCCAGTGATACAGGGTGCTGTGTAATTTTAAAGGGGTCCAGTGATGCAGGGTACTGTGTAATTTTAAAGGGGTTCAGTGATGCAGGGGGCTGTGTAATGTAAAGGGGTCCAGTGATGCAGGGTGCTGTGTAATGTAAAGGGGTCCAGTGATGCAGGGTGCTGTGTAATGTAAAGGGGTCCAGAGCTGTGAGGTGCTGTGCAATGTAAAGTGGTCCAGAGGTGCAGTTGTGGAGAGGGGTACACAGTAGTAACAAAAAGATATTGAAGGATGCAGAGGTATGCAGGGGGCACAGTGGGGTGTTTTTACATTTTAACGTGGGGGGGGTGCTAGATATTGGATCCGCCCCGGGTGCCAAATGCTCTAGGTACGCCCCTGCCTACATCCACTGTTGTTAGTTCTTCAAGATGTTTGGAACAAACCCTGCTGAGTTCCTTCAAAAACTGTGTGCAAGTGTACCTAGGAGAACTGCTGTTTTTAAGGCAAAGGGTGGTCGCACCAAATATTGATTTGATTAGTATTTCTCTTCTGTTCATTGACTTTCTATTTTGTTAATTGATCTACAGTATATATATACAGTATAAATATTTTATTGTAATGGTTTTAAGATTTATTATAGGTATATGAATATTGCAGGCTTTTCCAAAAACCTTGGCATGGAAATCCTTCCAGACTTATTAGCCACCATACATTCTCCACCTCAATGCATAATATAACACCAGACACTCGTAAAAAAATAATTTTTTCATAGAGCTATATATAGTAAAAATCACTCAAGATACTCAGCACATCATTCCAGCAACTGTAAATCTTGCTATATTATACCGTAAAGCAGGCATGTCCAAAGTCCTGTCCGCGGGCCAATTGTGGCCCGTTTTCCAGTTTAATGTGGCCCCCTGGTAATTTGGATATACATATCTTTTGGGGCCACAAAAGATATATAAATACTGTATCGGCGCTGCTTTGGAGGGGACAGGGAGGGGTGGGTATAGGAAGAGGGCCAGGGGCAGCATCCAGAGAAACCAATCCCCTCCATTTTCCCAACCCTGATCCCATTCCCCCATCACTGCTACCACTGCTCACTGTCACTCATCCCAGCCCCATGCTTCAGGGGGCCCATGTCTCACCCCTGTACACCCGCATAGGAGGGGCAGCTGGCGGCATATAGAGGAACCAATACCCTCCATTTTCCTCCTGCAGTCACGGCTTTTGGTTCCTCTATATTCCGCCCGCTGCCCCTCCTATCCAGGTGTACAGGGATGAGACATGGGGCCCCCTGAAGCATGGGGCAGGGATGAGTGACAGTGAGCGGTGGTAACAGTGATGGGGGAATGGGATGGGATCAGTAGTGATGGGGTGAGTGGCAGTAGTGGTGGGGGGGATGGGATCAGTGGTGGTGGGTTGGATGGGGTGAGTGGCAGCAGTGGTGGTGGGATGGGATCAGTGGTGGTGGGTTGGATGGGGTGAGTGGCAGCAGTGGTGGGGGGATGGGATCAGTGGTGGTGGGTTGGATGGGGTGAGTGGCAGCAGTGGTGGGGGGGTGGGATCAGTGGTGGTGGGTTGGATGGGGTGAGTGGCAGCAGTGGTGGGGGGATGGGATCAGTGGTGGTGGGTTGGATGGGGTGAGTGGCAGCAGTGGTGGGGGGGTGGGATCAGTGGTGGTGGGTTGGATGGGGTGAGTGGCAGCAGTGGTGGGGGGATGGGATCGGTGGCGGTGGTTGTGGGATCGGTGGCGGGGGTGGTGGGATCAGTGGCGGTGGGTGGGATCGGTGGCAGGGGTGGTGACATCGGTGGGGGTGGTGGTATCAGTGGCGGGATTGGTGGTGGGGTTGGCAGTAAGAGGCAGAGGTGGTGGTGGGGGAGGGTGGCATTGGGGATAGGGATAAGATCTGTGGTGGTGAGGGGGGTCAGTAAGAGGCAGAGGTTGGGATCAGCTGCACTGACTATTATGTCACTTACTTTCTCAGTCGATTCCTTCCATCGTTACTACCATGCCTCCAGGGATGCCATGGGATCTCCTGCAGAGGGCTCCTCCCCCTTCACTACATTGGTGTCAGCTATCCAGCTAAATTTTTCCTTCCAGCATCTGACATTTGCTTTCCTTTTAGCAGCCTTCCTCAGCGAGCAAACAACCCCCCAATCCCCCCCCCGCCCCCGCCGGCGCGTAGTGTAACAAGGTCCATGGCTAGTGCGGAACACTGATTCTATCGCACACGCTGGTCAAGGGGGGCGGGACCTTGTTACACAGCGAGCTGAACACAGACGGCTCCATGACACACAGCGGGACATCCCTGCTATGTGTGCTTTAAACATAACAAGAGGAGGAGGAGGAGAGAGAGAGGGAGGGGAGCGCTGCAGCCTCCTCAGCTCAAAGCCGCACCAGGGCAGTCCGGTCCTGCCGCTGTGTGTCCTCTGGCTGATCAGCCTGGTCCACCCCAGCTCCTCACTCGCCCTGAATGAAATTTCACTCGCAAATCGCGAGCAAAGAGTGGAATTTTTGAGGGCTGTCATTACTATTAGTTATTATTGTGATATCAATATTTCAATGATCTACTAAACTAATAACAATTTGTGTAGGAGGAAGTATCACATTTCAATGTCAACATAGTCAACTATTTTTCCATATTTCAAAAAATTCCTATATTAGAATTACATCCCAACTCCCTCTCACATAATGATCGACCGATCAATATGTCACTTTTCATGTAAGTCCATATGAATAAATCATTGAAGTTCATCCAAAAATGATAGTCCTTGATAACATAATCAAAAAATTATTTTGAAAATACTAGAAGTAATAACAAATATAAGTTTAGTTGTGCTTGCTTCATGGTCATGGAAGAATCCAAAAAATAAAATAACCTTCCCAATCGCAACTCCAATTGATATTTCAGTTGGCATTTCTATTGGCATCCTTGGTCCCTTGAGATCTATAATTCTTAACCATAACTTTAGCTACTGGAATAAATTATGAAACATACTCATAAGAAGTAGAAATCTTATTCAAAACATCATTTCTATTTAAATTTAGCAAAGGCCTAGCCATGTTTTGTGAACAAACTTCTGAAATTCTTATACCTGTACTTTGTCCTATACAACAGATTGGAAATAACTATGTATTCTAATCTCAAAAAGACATAGAAGAGCAGACATTCTTCACCCTGTCATTAACTCAAAAAATGTAACAAACCCTTAGTTTAGAAAAGTTTTTAAACAAAAAAATATAACAGGTAAATAAGTCACCTAGTATTTACCTTTGCTTGAATCATCTTACCCGATTAACTTTAAAATACCATTGTTGCGTTCTAATATATCTGGGTACTAAAGATGATAAGAAACATAAAAACTTTATAAAATAACAAAAATTTTATACATGTCCTTTATCACCTGTCCTATAAAAATGAAAAAAAATATAATCTGATTCCATGGTTTGAAATCCAACCCCAATGGAATATGACAAAGTTCACAACTTAGCTTTCATTAAAAATATATAAATTTTTCTAGAATTACCTCAATTAATTTATCAAAAAATTAACCAAAGGAAAAAACATCCTTGTATCCTCCTTTAGCAGGTGAAAAATCTAATATAATCAATCTACATAGATTGCCAAATCTCTCAATACTTTGTAGTATCAGGTTACTCTTTCCCTTTTGAATCGCTCTATAAACAAATAAAACAATATTCAGAAGTCTGATGACAAAATGCTCTAATAATGAGTAGTTCAAAAAATTTCTTACATTAGCTTAAACAAAAAATCAATTAATCAATTTGTCAGTCAACCTTTCGGGTACCTGGATATGAAAAAAAAAATATTTTCATTTAACCACTTAAGCCCCGGACCAATATGCTGCTAAATGCCCAAAGGCGTTTTTACAATTCGGCACTGCGTCGCTTTAACAGACAATTGCGCGCTCGTGCGACGTGGCTCCCAAACAAAATTGACGTCCTTTTTTCCCCACAAATAGAGCTTTCTTTTGGTGGTATTTGATCACCTCTGCGGTTTTTATTTTTTGCGCTATAAACAAAAATAGAGCGACAATTTTGAAAAAAATGCAATATTTTTTACTTTTCGCTGTAATAAATATCCCCCAAAAACATATATAAAACATTTTTTTTCCTCAGTTTAGGTAGAAATAGGTAGAAGATACGTATTCTTCTACCTATTTTTGGTAAAAAAAATCGCAATAAGCATTTATCGATTGGTTTGCGCAAAATTTATAGCGTTACAAAATAGGGGATATTTTTATTGCATTTTTATAAAAAAAAAATGTTTTACTCAGTGATTTTTTTCGTGACTGTGACATTATGGCGGACACTTCGGACAATTTTGACACATTTTTGGGACCATTGTCATTTTCACAGCAAAAAATGCATTTAAATTGCATTCTTTATTGTGAAAATGACAGTTGCAGTTTGGGAGTTAACCACAGGGGGCGCTGAACGTTTTAGGCTTCACCTAGTGTGTTTTTACAACAGTAGGGGGGTGTGGCTGTAGGTCTGACGTCATCGATTGTGTCTCCCCTATAAAGGGGATGACATGATCGATGCGCCGCCACAGTGAAGCACGGGGAAGCCGTGTTTACATACGGCTCTCCCCGTTCTTCAGCTCTAAAAGAAACTTGATCATGTTGAGGTACTCTAATTTTCTGAACCAATCATACAGTATGATTTATTGCACCACACATGCTCTGTCACTCTGTGACTGCTAAACAAACACAAGTCTTAAGGTCATCTTTCAGTGTAGACAGATATACAGGAAGTTCCATTGTGCCAATATATGGATCCACTTATAAAAGCACAAAATTCCTTCCCAATAAATTTCCACTGAAAAATGTATAAAGTAACTTTTGCATGATTAACTTACAAAACTATGGCTTTATCACACTGCATAATTTTAGTCTCATCATTTTATATCCTATTTCAACTGACCCTTTTTAACATCCAGTTGTCACTAGACAACGCTTAGTCAAAGCCTTATGTTTTGACACCTCATGTTTTCCTTAAAATAACACCTTTAGTGTTTTCAAAACAAATGGTGCAAAACCCACGTGTTTTTTTTCTTTTAAACAATTACTTTAGTAAATAAAAATATCTTTTAAAATATATTTTTTCTCATCCATGGACCTTCTTCCAAGTTTCTGGAAAAATGTGTTCTGATCCATAGAAGTGAAAATTATCATGGCATGACTGACCATCTGCTTTTCTCTGTTAATAGTACATTCCCTTACAAGTCACACTCCCAGAGAATGATCTGTCACTGTCAGTCTTAGCTACCCTGCTTTGTATACCATTCATTGTAAGATTCTCATTTTATCGTTTTTATAATTTTTAACCTTTTTTTTACCATTTTTTAAACATATTTGGTTTGTACATCTGCCAAAAATCATGTACATTACATTATAATATGTAAAACAGGGAGTGTAATGGCGCTTGCTAATGGGAAGTTGCAATAATAAATAATAGAGTGCAAAAGACAACGCACAGCAACGTATGAATACTAATCAATAATATTCAATAATATAAACGTGTTCCACTCTTGAAGGCCCTTAATAACATCCACATCTGGGATGTAAAGGGTGGAAAAAGTGGGGATAATGGGTAAAATGAAAGCTACAATGAAATAATCATGATTATTTCATTGTAGCTTTCATTTTACCCATTATCCCCACTTTTTCCACCCTTTACATCCCAGATGTGGATGTTATTAAGGGCCTTCAAGAGTGGAACACGTTTATATTATTGAATATTATTGATTAGTATTCATACGTTGCTGTGCGTTGTCTTTTGCACTCTATTATTTATTATTGCAACTTCCCATTAGCAAGCGCCATTACACTCCCTGTTTTACATATGTCTTTGGGTGCGTGAGCACCGTTTTAGTAGTGGCTGCTGCTTTACACACATTTTATTTATTTTAATTTAGTATATTTGCCCATGGTCAGTTTGGTTAGTTTGGTTGTGCGCATTAGTTCCCCCCTGTTTACATTATAATATGACATTTCTTGACTACAGCAGCAACAAAAATTGTTTAGGGGACAAACTCGTGAAATTCACAGATTAGTTCCAACCTAATGAACTGTGAATTGGCCATTTTCCCGAGAAACTCCTTCTCTCCACTCTCATCAAAAACACCAAATTACAAAAACTTTTAATATTTGTTTTTTACAATTTTTATAATTGTTAGATTGAACATAACTTTAATATTTTAATATTTTAATATTTTTCCTGGGGAACCTTAAGTAAATTAGAACAATCTACTACCTTAATTTAACAACCAAATCCTAGTTTGGAATCTTTTGTAAAAATTGCTCAATCCTTAACTTATTATTTACTGCAACCAAATCTGTAGGACTTTTGTTAAATACTAAATACCTTGTTGTTTTCCATTAACTGAATTTTATACAGTTTTAATTTTCTCCGGCCATTCTATATCACCATTTACAGCGGCAAGTGAGGGAAGGAACAGGAGCTTCAAACAGCCGTCAGGGGGCAACTGGCTACACAATGATTCCAAATATGTCAACATATTTTCTGGGAACATTTCATACAACACAGAGCGAATTCATTTCAACTCATATTGGAATTCATAAGAAAAACAAATCTTGCAAGTACTGTATTGTTCAAAAGAGCAGCACTACTTGTAAAAGTCAAACTGTTCATGGCCCCCTGCCCTTTGTTGGCAGACACAATTGTTTTCTTTAGGGAAAATTCTGTCAACAGTGTTGGAATTTGAATATGATCTCTATTGTTATAATAAGATAAATGCACCTGAATGATATACTAAAATGCATATCTACTAGCCAAATTATGTTTTCTTTGTCAGAGGCAGCTCTAGGCTTTGTGAGGCCTTAGGCAAAATTTAGACATGAAGCCCCACTCACATCCCCAAAATGGGAAAAAAATTCAAGCAAGAAAAATGGCTGCAGAAAGATGCACAAATCTAACACACAGGTGATCAGCACCCTCGTCACCCATCAGATATATGCAGCCGATATAACATCTGAGTCTCAGCAAGGTGACAGCAGGGAACAGAAAACACAGGGCAGTGCTGGAGGTGGTGGCACGCCATCCTGGTGATTAATCACAGGCAAATCAGACGATCGTAAAGGCCCCTGTGAGTGCAAGGCCTCTGTTCTTCGTTTATGATATAAAATGGAGGGAATTCTTTTTTAGTGTGGACATTTAGCAAAGCTAGGGAAGAGAGGAGAACATTAGCTTGAACAGCAAAGTGAAAATGACTTGAGCATGGATAGGAAGAGAGGAAGACCTCAGCATGGAATAATATGAGACAGGGACTTCAAAGAGGCTAGAGAGAGAGCAATTGCTCTCTAATTTTCTTTCTTTTTAGGAACACTGTATCAATATTGTGAAAAAGAACATCTAATCTGCTATTAGTTTCAACAGTTCATAGTGATAATAAAGTTTGTGTCCTGAAAAATGTAAATCAGAGAGACCCCTGTCACTAGAAGGACGACTCACAGGGGTTGATTTACTAAAACTTGAGAGTGCAAAATCTGGTGCAACTGTACAATGCAGCCAACCAGAGGCGGCTCCCTAATAGGCAAATTAGGCGGTTGCCTAAGGCCTCGTACTCACAGGGGCCTCTTGGCTGCCTAATTTGCCTGTGATTAATACTAATGTTGGCGTCATCAGATCTCTTTATTACCCCTCTCTCTTTCTCACCTCCCCCTCTCTTCCCCCTCTTGCATTGGCTGAATATGTCTGATGGGTGAGGAGGGTGCCCTGGAAGTGGTGCTGATCACCTGCGTGCTAGATCCATGCATTTTCTGCAGCCATTTTTCTTTCTTGAATTATTTTTCCCATTATGAGCGTGAGTGAGGCCTCATGTCTAAGTTTTTCCTAGGGCCTCACAAAGCCTAGATCCGCCTCTGCAGCCAACTAGCTCGTACTTCAGCTTGAATAATTAAGCTTTTACAAAAAAAACTGGAAGCTGATTAGTTTATATACAGAGCTGCACCAGATTCTGCACTCTCCAGTTTAAGTAAATCAACCCTACACTTTGCATTTCTCCTCAAGTGTTCAAACAGTCCTTCTCTCAAATTCTTCCCAATTAAAATGTCTCCATAAGTGATGTATACCCTTAATTAAAGTAGAAGCTGCGTAACATACTTTTTTTTATTTATTATTATTTCCCTAAAACAACCTTCAGGAAACTCACATGAATTTTGCCAAAGCAGAAACCAGCCAGAACAAAAAACACAACACTCTGGTCAGCGTGCAGTGTGATCACATCACTACTTCGCTCGACGTGCTTTGCCTACCAAGGACTTTACCAAGAGCTTCTATTATTTGCTTTTTTAAGTCAGGCACAATGTATTTTTTCAGAATATATACATAATTTTGTATTTGTGACTTCAGTGGTCATCTAAACCAGGGGTCTCCAAACTTTCTAAAGGGCCAGTTTACAGTCCTTCAGACTTTAGGGGTGCCGGACTGTGCCGGAGTAAACAATGCACAATCTTTTGTATTAATTGGAGAAAAAGTCGGTGTCAGTGGGGAGAATAGTGTCCCATCATTGGTGTCAGTGGGGAGAATAGTGTCCCATCATTGGTTTCAGTGGGGAGAATAGTGTCCCATCATTGGTGTCAGTGGGGAGAATAGTGTCCCATCATTGGTGTCAGTGGGGAGAATAGTGTCCCATCATTGGTTTCAGTGGGAAGAATAGTGTCCCATCATTGGTGTCACTGGAATGAATGGTGCCCAACATTGGTGTCAGTGGGCCAGATAAAGGCAAGCAAAGGGCCTCATCCGGCCCCAGGGCCACAGTTTGGAGACCACTGATCTAAACAAAACATAAAGCTACTCCAGGTTGGTCCACTCCTCATAGCCTCTCATATCTCTCCAAAAGGGTGCCAGCCCAGAACGAAACTGTACACAATAGTGAAAAACAAAATCTGGACAGCTGCACTCCTTTATCCACCTTTATCATTCCATATAACATCCAATCAACAGCAACAATGGGGCAAGGAGAAGGTTAATGCATTTTATGCTCTTCTCAGCATTTTACTCATAACCTCATCTCATGGTCAAGGAGAGCGTGAAACGCGTTAACATTTTCCTTACCCCACTGTTACTGTTGATTGGATTTTATATGGATAAATAAAGGTGGATAAGAAAGTTCAGTGTTCATCTGTTAATGCTGGCTGATGAAATGATCTCCTGTTTCAAAAGCTTTAATTTTAAAGTTAACTTGTCATGATATACTATCAGCAGCGGTGCGTCCATAAAGGGCGCAGCAGCGCCGCCCCCTCTCTCCTGCACCGCTCTATCACCATAGATAGCTGCTGACACCCCCTATTCAGGTGCCTGGCCCATTTTTGGGTGCAGAGCACCTAAATTACAGTGCCAAGGGTGTTTTTTGGAAGCGCCTGATTAGACCCATAGGCTCTAATAGGCGCCCAAACCAGTGAACAGTGGGCGCCATGCTGGGCATTCGCTGTTCACTCAGCTGTGTGTTAAAAAGCGAAAGGAATTTGCTTTTCTAACACTGAACCGCCTCTCAGCCAATCAAGTTGCCGGGTCTGTTACCAGTGACCTGATTGCCTGAAACATCAGGCGCTGTGATTGGACGCCTGAGGCCCCGTACACACGTCCGAGGAACTCGCCGTGCCAAACACATCGAGTTCTGTGTTGAAGCCGCCGAGGATCTCGGCAAGCCAACTTTCCTCATTGAACAACGAGGAAATAGAGAACATGTTCTCTATTTGGCCTGACGAGTTCCTCGTCGGCTTCCTCGGTGAAAAGTGTACACACGACCAAGTTTCTTGGCAGAATTCAGCTCCGATCGATTTTCTGGCTGAATTCTGACGAGAAACTCGGTCGTGTGTACGGGGCCTAAGAGAGGACGGAAAAAAACATGGAGGACGTGCAGGAGACCGCCGCTGAACCGCTCTGAGACAGGTAAGTACCGGGCAGCATCTGATGGGGCACACTAGCGGCAATTGATGGGCACACTGGCAACATCTGATGGGGCACAGTAGCGGCAATTGATGGGCACACTGGCAGCATTTGATGGGGCACACTGGCTGTGTTTAATGGCACAGTGTCAGCAATTGATGGGTACAGTGGCTGCGTTTGATGGCACAGTGGTGGCAATTTATGGGTACAGTGGTTGCGTTTGATGGCACAGTGGCGCCAATTGATGGGTACAGTGGCTGCATTTTACGGCACAGTAGCTGCATTTGGCACAGTAGCTGCGTTTGATGGGCAAAGTGGTTGCAATTGATTTTTTTTTTTCATTTTGTTTGTGCCCCCCCAAATATTTTGAGCACCAGCTGCCACTGTATACTAGACACTGTATATATGGGTGCCTCCATTGCTGATTTTTTTTCCACATGCTCATTCCCTGTCTGCAACAATCATGCTTTACTACAATGCAAAGTGAGTTTCTGCTAAGAACAAATCAGAAGTTCCACCTTACATGCTTGTTAATGAATGTAATGAAGTCATATGCTATCATGTCAGGTACACTTTAAGCTCTCTAATCTATCACTGAAATTGTAAGGCTTTTGTCAATTTTGTCTTAATTATAATATAAATTCCTAAACAGAATTTTCTGGTCGCAGAGTAGATTTAGCTGCTTGCCTATGGCATTGGTATTGCAGAGCTGTACCACTGTGTGCAGGCTGCTGAATCCAAAGTACACCTGCCATTATGCTAATATGCAGAACTGTGTTTCTGGCTACAAATCCAATCCCCTTTCACCCAGTTGGCATTGGGACTAGGGCTGTCTGAAGCTAGAGGGCGACGTGGCTAAATGAAGAACAAAGAATAGTTGATATACTGACCATGGTGAATAAAGCTTCTCTGTAACTAAATTAAAGTGGGTCAATACAAATAGTTCTATATACAGTCCCTTAAAAAAGTATTCATACCCCCTGAAATTTTCCACATTTTGTCATGTTACAACCATAAATGTAAATGTATTTTATCTCCCACCTGAGCTGTGGATCTCTGCAGCTCCTCCAGAGTTTCCATGGGCCTCTTGGCTGCTTCTCTGATTAATGCTCTCCTTGCCCGGCCTGTTAGCTTAGGTGGACGGCCATGTCTTGGTAGGTTTGCAGTGCCATACTCTTTCCATTTTCGAGATGATAGATTGAACAGTGCTCCGTGAGATGTTCAAAGCTCTGGATATTTTTTTATAACCTTAACCTGTTCTAAACTTCTCCACAACTTTATCCCTGACCTGTCTGGTGGGTTCATTGGCCTTCATTATGCTGTTTGTTCACTAAGGTTCTCTAACAAACCTCTGAGGGCTTCACAGAACAGCTGTATTTATACAGAGATTAAATTACACACAGGTGGACTATATCTACTAATAAGGTGACTTTTGAAAGAAGTTGGTTCTACTAGATTTTAGTTAGGGGTATTAGACTCAAAAGGCTGATTACAAATGCATGCCACACTTTTCAAATATTTATGTGGAAAAAATGTGGAAAACTATTTATAATTTTTCTTCCACTTCCCAATTATGTGCCACTTTATGTTGGTCTATCAGATAAGATCCCAATAAAACACATTTATGTTTTTGGTTGTAACTTGAATTTTTTTTAAACATTTCAAGGGTTATCAATACTTTTTCAAGGCACTGTATTTAATGTCTTAAGCTCTGTACACGCGATCGGTCCATCCGATGAAAACGGTTTGATGGACCGTTTTCATCGTGTCAGAACGCGGTGACGTAAAACACAACGACGTGCTGAAAAAAACGAAGTTCAATGCTTCCAAGCATGCGTTGACTTGATTCTGAGTGTGCGTGGATTTTTAACCGATAGACGTGCCTACAAAAGATCGTTTTTTTTTTCTATCGGTTAGGAATCCATCGGTTACATTTTTAAACAAGTTGGCTTTTTTTTAACCTATGGATAAATAACCGATGGCGCCCACACACGTTCGGTTTGGACCAATGAGAACGGTCCATCAGACCATTCTCATCGGTTTAACCGATCGTGTGTACGCGGCCTTACTAGTCATCTGATGGAAATAGCCAGATTTACAAGCGTATGCAGTTCACAAACACTGTTACCATCTGTTCTTTATTTGCATCAGAGTCCTCTGCAGCTGTATGGGACATTAGCCAATATGATTATCTAATATTGCGCGAGATCACATTTTACTTATATCTCAGTTTGTGTATTGTAAACACTAATAGGTTTTGCTGCACACTTTAGTATTATCACCATTTCTGATACAAAGTGACATTTTCTATTCCTCGTAGTACGAAGGACACTTTTGCATTAATTAGCCAACCTAGCACAGTGTACTGGATATACTAAAATTTATATTACCAAATACATTTTCAGGTGCAGCAGCAGAATTACCATTGATACCAAAGGAACAGGTTTTTGGGTGCTCCAAAGCTGGATAGTGTCTGTCATTTCTAATGCTGATGCTGTAATACACAGGTCACTGCAATGTAGTTTTATGTATTGACCTAATACATTTTATTTATTAACCACATAAGGACCCCTTCACGCCGATATACGTCGGCAGAAGGTTACGGCTGGGCACAAGCACGTACCTGTACGTCCTCTTTAAGAACCCAGCCGTGGGGTTGCGAGCTCACCACCAGCGGAGCGCTCGCAAACCGGTCCGAAGCTCCGTGACCGCGCCCGTGGGACCCGCGGACCTGATCGCCGCCGGTGTCCCGCGATCGGTCACAAGAGCTGGAGAACAGGGAGAGGTGTGTGTAAACACACCTTCCCCGTTCTTCATTGTGGCAATGTCAGTGATCGTCTGTTCCCTTATATAGGGAAAGACGATCACTGACTTCACACGTCCAGCCCCGCCCCCTACAGTTAGAAACACATTTGAGGTCACACTTAACCCCTTCAACGCCCCTTAGTAGTTAATTCCTAAACTGCAATTGTCATTTTCACAGTAATCAGTGCATTTTTATAGCACTTTTCGCTGTGAATATGACAATGGTCCTAAAAATGTGTCAAAATTGTCTGATGTGTCCGCCATAATGTCGCAGTCATAGAAAAAATCGCTGATCGGCGCCATTAGTAGTAAAAAAAAAAATGTTAATAAAAATGCCATAAAACTATCACCTACATTTTGCCCATTTTTCCGTCGAGAAAAATGCTCTGGAGCCCACACATGAAAAAAGGTTGTGTGTACGCGGCATAATGCTTCCATATTTATTTTCCCTACAGCTCCCCTAAAAATTACGGTTGCCAAATTTGATGTTTCTCCTAGACTGATCAATAATAAAAAAGCAGAGGAACAAAAACATATGGACAAAAAAATAAGATATTGTATAAGAAATAAACCAGACCATTTTTCTACCAAAAGCAACTCTAAAGGAATTTTCTTTACTGACATGAGAAAGTACTTATGCAAAGAAGACTACTGTCTACCAGTTCTTAAAGCGAAGGTTCGGCCAAATTTTTTTTTTAAAAGCCAGCAGCTACAAATACGGCAGCTGCTGACTTTTAAAAAATGGACACTTACCTGTCTAGCGTGCCCGCAATGTCAGCAGCCGTGGCTGAGCAATCGCTCGGTCCTCGGCTGCTTCCGCTGCCATCCTCGGTGAGGGAATCAGGAAGTAAAGCCTTGCGGCTTCACTGCCCGATTCCCTACTGTGCATGCGCGAGGACCGTGGCGCGCCGTCACTGGTCCCCGCTCTCTCCTGGGAACAGTGTTTCCCAGAAGACAGCGGGGGGGATGACGTGCCAGGCTTGATTCCCCGCGGGGATCCAAACCCGGAAGTGGTGCAAATACCTGTCTCAGTCTCAAATGTGACACCGGAGGGGGGGAGGGATCCAAAAAGCGAAGGTTCACTTTTTGTGTGAACCTCCACTTTAAGCTGGCCATATGTGACTGTAGGTAGCCCTGCTGGCACCACTTAACAAACTTCAATCAAGAAACCTAAGAGCCATTGTGGAAAATTGTCTTCTATCAGATGCATTCACTGTTCAGAAGTTCTGACAGTCACAGGCGTCCGCTGTCAGAATACGACAGCCAGCAGAAGGAAACAGAAACGGAGCAAGTACAAAGCTAATAAAGAGTCTGGAGGATATTAGTTATGAGAAAAGGTTGCGAGCACTGAACTTATTCTCTCCACAGAAGAGACATTTGAGAGGGGATATGATTTCAATTTACAAATACCGTACTGGTGACCCCACAATTGGGATAAAATGTTTTCGCGGAAGGGAGTTTAACAGGACACACGACCACTCATTAACCACTTCCATACCAGGTACTTACGCAGCTTCCCGCCCAAGCCAATTTTCAGCTTTCAGCACTGTCGCACTTTGAATGGCAATTGCGCGGTCATGCTACACTGTACCCAAACAAAATTGGCGTCCTTTTTTCCCCACAAATAGAGCTTTCTTTTGGTGGTATTTGATCACCTCTGCGATTTTTTTTTTGCGCAACAACTAAAAAAAGGCTGAAAATTTGGAAAAAAAATTACGTTTTTATTTTTTTCTGTTAATTTTTTTGTAAATAAGTTTTCTCTTTCAATTACGGGCACTGATATGGCGGCACTAATGGGCACCGATGAGATGGCACTGATGGACATCGATGAGGTAGTACTGACGGGCACAGATGAGGTGGCACTGATTGGCGGCGCTGGTATGCGACACTGATGGGCACACATAGGCGGCACTGATGGGCACACATAGGCGGCACTGATGGGCACACATAGGCGGCACTGATGGGCACACATAGGCGGCACTGATGGGCACACATAGGCGGCACTGATGGGCACTCATGGGCGGCACTGGGCACTCATAGGCGGCACAGATGGGCACTCATGGGCGGCACTGATGGATACTTATGGGTGGCACAGATGGGCACTGCTAGGTGGGCACTGGGCATGGATGGGCACTGTGGGGTGGCACTGATGGACACTGGGGTGGCGCTGATGGACACTGGGGTGGCGCTGATGGACACTGGGGTGGCGCTGATGGACACTGGGGTGGCAGCACTGATTGTTGCCAGTCAGTGCCCATTTGTGGGCACTGACTGGCATCTTTTTTCTTTATGTTTTTTTTTTTATTTATTTTTTTGACTTTTTTTTTTTTTTTTAGCTTTTTTTTTTTTTTTGCCCACCCTGGTGCTCCAGGGTGGGCATCCCTGGTGGTCCAGTGTGGCGATCCGAGGGGGGGCTGCGCTGATAAACAATCAGCGCTAACCCCCCCTGTCAGGAGAGCCGCCGATCGGCTATCCTCTACTCGCGTCTGTCAGACGCGAGTGTGGAAGAGCCATCGGCGGCTCTTCCTGTTTACATCGTGATCAGCCGTGGTTGGACACGGCTGATCACGTGGTAAAGAGTCTCCGCCGGAGGCTCTTTACCGAGATCGGAGATGCAGGGTGTCAGACTGACACCCCGCATCACCGATCGCCGCGATGCGCGCCCCCACGGGCGCGCGCGGCATGAAATCCTGCAGGACGTTCTAGAACGTCCTGTCAGGATTTCATAACCACTTCCCGGACGTAAATCGGCCATAGGCCGGGCGGGAAGTGGTTAAAAATAGAAGAAAATCGTTTTTTTTTTTATATTCTTTATTTTATTGACATTTATCATATACAAAGAAGTAAAAAAATGTTTTCCCGACATACATTGACAAATTGTATTTACAGACCTTTTTTTCAAGTACTCGCCGATACTGAATACCGATACTTTTTTTTAATGTCATGTGACAGTGGCGGTATTTTTTTTTTTTTTACACAATTTTTATTTTTTTAAAAATTTTTTTTTACAGTTGGGGGGGCTTTGGTGAGATATCAGGGGCCTCTGACATCTCCCCTTCGAGACAGAGAAAGGGACTAGGGACACATGTTCTACAGTCCCTTTCTCTGCAGCCTCAGCTGAAATGAATGGAGAGAAGCTCCTCTCCATTCATAAACTGAAGCATCGTAAACACAGGTTACGATGCTCAGTTATGTGAATGGACAGAGTCAGTGATCACTGACTCTGTTCATTCGGAAAAGGTAGGAGCCGGGTTTAGCGGCTCCTACCTCCGCTCTCCATCCTGACAAATTGAGAGGGGAGAGCGGTACAGAGGGGGGAGAAGACTGCACGGGGGGAGAGCGGCACGGAGGGGGAGAATACGGCACGGGGGAGAGGTGCACGGAGGGGGGAGAAGACTGCACAGGGGGAGAGTGGCACAGAGGGGGAGAAGACGGCACGGGGAAGAAGACAACACGGGGGAGAAGACAGCACGGAGAAGACTTGTAACTTCCCCCACCCGATACCTGACTGCCCAGGTATCAGGTGAAGCATCGGAGCATTTCCCCCCGAGTACAAGTACTCGGGAAATGCTCGGTATCGGTACCGATACCGATACTAGTATCGGGACATCCCTACTCGATATATTCCCACTTGTTTTTTCAATGGTAAATAATCGCTCTATCAGTGTAAGTGCTTCTCCTCCTCTTATTGCAATTTGGGCTGCTTCAGAGAGAATGGGCAGGGAGGCGAGACGAGTGCCGTCAGATTACATACAGCGAGAATCTACTGTTTACTCAGCGGCCTCTGTAATAGGAAGTCCTGTCTCCTGGGCTGGCATTGGACCAGTGTTCTGTCTGTCATAGAAGCCGGTCCAGGAGGCGGGATTTGTATTAAAGAGGCCGCCGAGTAAACAGGAGATTTTCGCTGTATGTAATCTGATGGCGCTCATCCCACCCCCCTCCCTGAGATGGGCATTGATCAGGCTGCATTCATGACAATGGGGAGGCTGCAGATGGGCATTAATCAAGCTGTATTGATGGGTAATTGTGAGGCTACAGATGGGCATTGATTAACCACTTCAATACCGCACACCGTCATATGACGTCCACAAAGGGGATCTCTTATCCCGGGTGGACGTCATATGACGTCCTGGACTTTGTGCGGTGATATGTGAATGATGCCTGCAGCTAGAGGCATCATTCAGATATCATTTTGTTCCGGCGGCGATCCTGCGCACCATAAGAATGATCATAGCGACAGTTCCGCCGCTTGATCATTCTTATAGGCGGTGGGAGGGGACATCCCCCCTCCCGCCGCCATTCGGTGCTTCTCCGGGCTCTCCTGTGCCTTCGTCGCCCGTATGCCGTATAGGAAGCATAGAGATCACTGTCGGAGGTCCGGGCGCGATGTGAATTTGTTTTCACGATCTTATGATTTCCAGCCTGGACGAGACATGTGGGGTCTTATTGACCCCACATCTCTCCTTAAAGAGAACCTGTCACACACTATTCCTATCACAAGCGATGTTTACATTCCTTGTAATAGGAATAAAAGCGATAAAAAAAATATATTTTTTTTAAAAGTGTAAAAAATAAATAAATAAGTAAAATATAAAAAAAAAATTTAAACGCCCCTGTCCCCGGTAGCTCGCGCGCAGAAGCGAAGGCACACGTAAGTCCTGCCCACGTATGTAAACGTCGTTCAAACCACACATGTGAGGTATCGCCACATGCGTTAGAGCGAGAGCAACAATTCTAGCACTAGACCTCCTCTGTAACTCTAAACTGGTAACCTGTAAAAAATGTCAAAGCGTCGCCTATGGAGATTTTTAAGTAACAAAGTTTGGCGCCATTCCATGAGTGTGCGCAATTTTAAAGCATGACATGTTAGGTATCTATTTACTTGGCGTAACATCATCTTTCATATTGGACTAACTTTACTGTTTTGTTATGTTTTATTTCATGAAACCATTTTTTTCCCCAAAAAAAGGCGTTTGAAAAATTATTGCGTAAATACCGTGCAAGATAAAAAGTTGCAATGACCGCCATTTTATTCCCTAGGGTGTCTGCTAAAAAAAGCATATATAATGTTTGGGGGTTCTGCGTAATTTCCTAGCAAAAGAATGATGATTTGTACATGTAGGAGAGAAGTGCCAGAATAGGCCCGGTATGGAGGTGGGTATAAAAGCCCGGTATTGAAGTGGTTAAGTTGCATTGATGGGCAATTGTGAGGCTGCAGATGGGCATTGACTCTTATTTTGATTCAAAGTTCTTTATATAAAATTTAATTTTTTTCTTGAAACTTCGGGCCAGATTCACAGCTGAAATACGCCGGCGTATCTACTGATACACCGGCGTATTTTCAAATTTGCCGCGTCGTATCTTTAGTTTGAATTCTCAAACCAAGATACGACGGCTTCTGGCTTCGATCCGACAGGCGTACGGCTTCGTACGCCTTCGGATGGTAGGTGTAATACTTTGGCGCCCGCTGGGTGGAGTTTGCGTCGTTTTCCGCGTCGGGTATGCTAATTAGCTGTTTACGGCGATCCACGAAGTTACACGCGGTCGTCGCATTCTCTTACGTCGACGCTAGTCGGATTTTCCCGGCGTAAAGTTACAGCTGCTATTTCTTGGCTTTAATTTAGACTTGCCATGTTAAAGTATGTCCGTCGTTCCCGCGTCGAATTTAAAATTTTTATTTTTTTGCGTAAGTCGTCCTTGAATAGGAAAGGACGTAACGCACGTCGCCGTTCAAGAAATTACGTCGGTGCGACGTCATTTCGTGCAAAGCACGGCGGGAAATGTCAAAACGGAGCATGCGCAGTACGTTCGGCGCGGGAACGCGCCTAATTTAAATGATACACGCCCCATTTGAATTAGGCGGGCTTGCGCCGGACGGATTTACGCTACGCCGCCGCAAGTTTACAGGCAAGTGCTTTGTGAATCAAGCACTTGCCCGTAAAACTTGCGGCGGTGTAACGTAAATGCGATACGTTATGCTGCCGCAATTCTATGTGAATCTGGCCCTTCCCTCTTAAAATGAAGGTGCGTGTTATACGCCTGTGCGTGTTATACGCCTGTGCGTGTTATATGCTGATAAATACCATATTTATTCCTGCAAGGCTATTCAAATGGCAATGAGATTTGAGTGTAGGTCCATTTTAAACGTATTGCCTTGCTATTTATTTAGTTAACATTTGATACCCACTCTCACTGTTCTGTCTAGAAGTATTCTATTTACAAAAATGTTCACTTTCACAACCCACACAAGCACTTTTTCTTACCAGTTGGAGAATGTTTATTGCGTTTCTATTTTAGAGCATCGCATCTAAGAAGTAAGATGGGCGTCAGCAATTACAGATCTAAGCAGATTTCCCCTGTAAAATGTCTCAATCTGCAGCTGATTATTTCTATTCTGGGCACCTTATCTTTCGGTTAAATGTTTTGTTCTGCAAGGAAGAGGCCAAAGAGCACTACAACAAGGCCAACTCTCCATTAAGGGACAGGTTCCATCTGTGGCTCAAATAGTGCTGGCAGTGTCACTCTGACCCATCAGATGTTCTCAAGACATTTTATCAGCAAGTTGTTTAAGCTTTGATGAGCTGTAAAGTTTATAGTGAAGCTGTGCAGGCAAAAAGCCTAACAAAGTCTGCCCTAACAGCAGGTACCACAAGGCAGTGCGGCTGGTGCTCAAATTTTTTGGGGGGCGCAAACGGAAAAAAAACAAAAAAACAATTGCAGCCTCACTGTGCCCATCAAATGCAGCCACTGGGCCCATCAAATGCAGCCACCATGCCATCAATTGTCACCACTGTGCCATGCCATCAAATGCCGCCACTGTGCCATCAATTGTCACCACTGTGCCATGCCATCAAATGCCGCCACTGTGCCATCAATTGTCACCACTGTGCCATGCCATCAAATGCCGCCACTGTGCCATCAATTGTCACCACTGTGCCATGCCATCAAACACAGCCACTGTGCCATCAATTGTCCCCCAGCGGCGCTCATGGCTCCTCCTCTTCTTAAGTGCCCCCACGGAGAGGCAACCTACGTGCTTTTTATTTTTGCGCTATAAACAAAAAAAGCGTAAATTTAAAAAAAAAAAAAACATTATGTTTTACTTTTTGCTATAAAACACATCCAATAACAAAATGTCTTCATCAGTGTAGGCCAATATATATTCTGCTACATATTTTTGGTAAAATCTCAATAAGCGTATATTAATTGGTTTGCGCAAAAGTTATCGCGTCTACAAACTATGGGATATTTTTATGTAATTTTTTTTTTGTACTAGTAATGGTGGCAATCAGGGACTTATAGCGAGACTGTGACATTGGACTCCTAACTGACCCTTTTGACACTTTTTTTGTGGACCAGTGACATTATTTTAGTGATCAGTGCTAAAAAATATGCACTGTTACAGTACTAGTGACACTGGTAGGGAAGGGGTTAACATTAGGAGCGATCAAAGGGTTAAATGTGTTCCCTGGGAGTGCTTGCTGTGTGGGGGATGGTCTGACTGGGGGAAGACAGAGATCCGAGTTCCTGCTTAGCAGAAACACAAGGGGCCAGATTCACGTAGATCAGCGGATCTATAGATCCGCTCGATCTACGTGATTTAAGATCCGCTCCCGCAAGTTTGAGAGGCAAGTGGCTAATTCACAAACCACTTACCTCCAAACTTGTGGCGGCGGATCCTAAATCCCCCGGCGGAATTCAAATTCCGCGGCTAGGGGGAGTGTACTATTTAAATCAGGCGCGTTCCCGCGCCGATTTAAATGCGCATGCGCCGTCCGTGGAATTTCCCAGGGTGCATTGCTCCCACTGACGTCACTGTGAATCGGCGTACGCAAACGACGTTAGAAAATTCAAATTCGACGCGGGAACGCCGGCTATACTTAACATTGGCTGCGCCTGATAAAAGCAGGGGTAAGTATACGCCGGGAAAGCCGCTACGGAAACGACGTAAGAACACTGCGTCGGGTCCGCGTACGTTCGCTCCCTAGAGCTCCTGCACGAAATGACGGACAGGTATGTGATTTTGCACAGGAGAGCCGACTTGCCACAGACCATGTACGTTAGATGGTCGCCAAGTGGTTAAGGAACCTGAACCTCCATATTTTGCCCAGGTCCACAAGGTACCTCTGCTGGCTGAGACACTCTCTCTGTTGAAGTCTTCTTCTTTTGTTCCAGGCTCTTGTACCACAGCAAACAGGATACAAGCTGACGCGTTTCACACTATAGCTTAATGCTTAATCATCAGCTATAAGTTATAGTGTGAAACGCGTCAGCTTGTATCCTGTTTGCTGTAGCATGTATCCTGTGATCCTGTTTTAACAATAAAAAGCAATATTTTTGGAGTGTGGCTGTCCAGACATCCTCTTTTCATTTGCATTACTGTTCTGGCTTACATGTTTATCCATGTACTATGTTTTCACAAAGGGAAAAAAATGTTACTTTACTTTATATGGATTACCTGAGCTCATCCTTCAACCACACCTAGGAAACCTTGTGTTGCTCTCCCCAAAGGCCTAAAATGCAGAAGAAGTAAAGAGGTATTAGTTTGGTCCCAATATTTCAGCTCACTGCCCACACGTAGAGTCCTCCTGTCTGGTGAGTCCCACATTCATCTTTTTGCTGTCTGGTGAGTCTTGCTTTGTTCCGCAATGATCGTTCAATAACATCTTAGTGTTGGCTTCTGAACTTGCTGATTCACAAGTCCTTTAATCGTATTAAATAATGGAAGTCGTCTTGGTCATAATGGTCTTCAACTTGAAGTTGGCTGGATATATCAATAATTTACACCTACATCTACACCCGCGGGGCTTGTGTTTGATACCTGTGCTATAGAGGGATATGCTGTGTTCATATTTCATGTCTGAGGTTTACAAACACTTTAAAGGGGTTGTAAACCCTCATGTTTTTTCACCTTAATGCATCCTATATCACTGACTGGCCCCCCAGCCCCCCCGATTTACTCACCTGAGTCCTGTATTCCCCCACCGGAGACACGCTCTTTCCCTCTGCCCGTTGTCCCAGCTCTTGATTGAATAGATTCAGGGCTGGTGCAAGGATTCTTGACACCCCAGACGAAACCTCATTCTGCCGCCCCCTTGGCTCCACCCCTGACCTGCCCATGTATACTCTACCTTTTATATGAAGCGCCCATAAAATGAAGCCTCATCAGTGCCCATCAATGCAGCCTCACCAGCGCCCATCAATGCAGCCTCACCAGCGCCCATCAAATGCAGCCCATCAAATGCAGCCCACCAGCGCCAATTAAATGCAGCCCACCAGCACCCATCAAATGCAGCCTCACCAGCGCCCATCAATGCAGCCCCACCAGCGCCAATTAAATGCAGCCCACCAGCGCCCATCAAATGGAGCCTCACCAGCGCCCATCAAATGCAGCCTCACCAGCGCCCATCAAATGCAGCCTCACCAGCGCTCATCAAATGCAGCCCACCAGTGCCAATTAAATGCAGCCCACCAGCGCCCATCAAATGCAGCCCACCAGCGCCCATCAAATGGAGCCTCACCAGCGCCCATCAAATGCAGCCTCACCAGCGCCCATCAAATGCAGCCTCACCAGCACCCATCAAATGCAGCTTCACCAGTGCCCATCAAATGCAGCCTACCAGTGCCCATCAATGAATATTTGCTTGCTTCCATTCATTTGGGAGTCGGGACACAAACGCAGTCCTCCGCTGCCGCTGTGCCTCTGACATTATGTGCGAATGGAGCGGCAGCTTAGTTGTTTGCTGCAGAGATTAGAGAGTAGGAACACCAGCGGCCGGGGGCGCCGTAGGCAGCAGCGCGCCCTAGGCAGCTGCCTAGTTTGCCTAGTGGTAGCACTGGCCCTGGATAGATTAATAGCAGCGCAGCCATTGGCTCCTGCTGCTGTCATTCAAATCCAATGACACGGGCGCCAGGGGGTGGGGTCGAGCCCGGCATTCTGCGTCTATGGATGCAAGGTAACCCCCCCGGGAGAGCGCTTCTCTTAGGAGGTTATATATGCGGGGAAGAGCTACCAGAAGTCGAGGATCGGGGCCACGCTGTGCAAAATGAACTGCACAGTGGAGGTAAGTATCACATGTTTGTTATTTAACCCCTTCCTTACCGGGCCATTGTAAATATGACGTCATATGACGTCCTTTGTTCACCGCTCGTGACCCGGCGCGCGTGCCTGGCGGCCGCGATTGCCGCCAGGCACCCGTGATTGCCGGTGATCACGGCAGGAGTGTGGATCTGGGTGTGTAAACACCCAGATCCACCTCCTGTCAGAGGTGAGGAGACTGATGCTGTGTTCCCAGTACAGAGGAACACACATCGGTCTCCTCCCCTTGTGAGTCCCCTCCCCCCTCCAGTTAGAACACACTTTTGGGAACATTTTAACCCCTTCAGTGCCCCCTTCCCTACCAGTCACATTTACATCAAAAGTGTCCGATGTGTCACAATAAAAAAATCGTAGATTGCCGCCATTGCTAGTAAAAAAAAAAAAAAAAAAAAAATCTATCACCTATTTTGTAGACGCTATGACTTTTGCGCAAACCAATCAATATACGATTATTGCAATTTTTTTTTTACAAAAATATGTAGAAGTATACGTATCGGTCTAAACTGAGGAAAAACATTTTTTTTTTTAAAAATTGTGATATTTATTAAATAAAAAAGTAAAAAATATTGTGTTTTTAAAAAAAAATTGTCGCTCTTCTTTTGTTTATAGCGCAAAAAATAAAAACCGCAGAGGTGATCAAATACCACCAAACGAAATCTCTATTTGTGGGGGGAAAAACATAAATATTTAATTTGGGTACAGTGTTGCATGACCGTGCAATTGTCATTCAAAGTGAAAAGCGCTGAAAACTAAAAATTGGTCTGGGCAGGAAGGGGGTGAAGATGCCCTGTATGGAAGGGGTTAAAAAAAAAACCCGAAGCGTTATACAATCACTTTAAGGCAGATCTGACGGCAAAAGGGGGTCCAAGCGAATACTAGCAATAAACGAATAAAGTTGCGTGAATGTATAAAGGTGCATTGTGGCGTGTTTAACCACTTCCCGCCCGGCCTATAGCCGATTTACGTCCGGGAAGTGGTTGTGAAATCCTGACAGGACGTCCATGGACGTCCTGCAGGATTTCATGCCGCGCGTGCCCGTGGGGGCGCACAGCGTGGCGATCGGTGATGTGGGGTGTCAGTCTGACGCCCTGCATCACCGATCTCGGTAAAGAGCCTCCGGCGGAGACTCTTTACCACGTGATCAGCCGTGTCGAATCACGGCTGATCACGATGTAAACCGGAAGAGCCTGACAGACGCGAGTATAGGAGAGCCGATCGGCGGCTCTCCTGACAGGGGGGGTTCGCGCTCATTGTTTATCAGCGCAGCCCCCCCTCGGATCGCCACATGGACCACCAGGGAAGCCCACCCTGGACCACCAGGGTGGGCCAAAAAAAAAAAAAAGTCTTAAAAAAGAAAAAAAAAAGCTTTTTTTAAAAAAAACAAAAGATGCCAATCAGTGCCCACAAATGGGCACTGACTGGCAACATGGGTAGATCAGTGCTGCCCCACAATGTCCATCAGTGCCACCCCAAGTGTCCATCAGTGCCACCCCACAGTGTCCATCAGTGCCACCCCACAGTGCCCATCCATGCCCAGTGCCCACCTATCAGTGCCCATCTGTGCCACCCATAAGTATCCATCAGTGCCACCCATAAGTGCCGCCCATTAGTGCCCATCTGTGCCGCCTATGAGTGCCCAGTGCCGCCCATGAGTGCCCATCAGTGCCCATCAGTGCCGCCTATGTGTGCTTATCAGTGCCGCCTATGTGTGCCCATCGCAGAGTTGATCAAATACCACCAAAAGAAAGCTCTATTTGTGGGGAAAAAAGGACGCCAATTTTGTTTGGGAGCCATGTCGCACGACCGCGCAATTGTCATTCAAAGTGCGACAGCGCTGAAAGCTGAAAATTGGCTTGGGCGGAAAGGTGCGTAAGTGCCTGGTATGGAAGTGGTTAATAAACTCGATTGAACCGGCATCTATGCAGATCAGCTTTTGCCCGCTGGATCAGGTGCGAATGAGCCCTTCGAAGGGAAATACCTCCCTTACAAAACAGGGTTGCCAGTGAACTCTTTATAACTCAAGAAACCTCAGCGCCGCCAACTCGATTAGAAAGTTGCTAACGAGCCAAGGTCTGGGGCGGCTATCGCTATCATTCAATTACATTAGTAATTAATGGCGCTGATAAGTGTGGAGAGCAGTGTTAAGATTATTCAGTGACTTGTGGACAGGACACTTGACAGTCTAGCAGCTCCTAATCTGTCAGGCTGCAATCTGTGCGCCATTATTAGCAATGTAAGCACTTCAGGTCTGTGACTGACCCTGACTGACAGATCTCCTCTGATAACCCAATCCTAAGGATTAACCTGGCATCACAACACACAGTGACGGCTCAGTGAGCTCTTTTCTGCCCCTCTATCGCCCCCTAGCATCTGAAATAAATCCAACCCTGTCTGTATTAACCCGTTCATATCTACTAGTCATGGGCGTTTATACAGCGATGACATTTTTTGCTTTACATATTCTGTACATTCACATCAGTCCCTACCCTCAAGGCTGCTTACAATCTAAGATCCCTGTCCCACAGATATTCATACTACAGCCTATTAATGCCCCATTCACGCAGGCGATTAAGGGCAGTCTGAGAATCCCGACAGGAAGGATTAGCAGAGTCTCGCAGCTGGAATCACTGGAGTTTTACGTTGAGCTGCGGCCGCTCTGCATGAATGAATGACAAGTTGATGGCGGACAGATACGTCAGTGGCTGTCTGTGGGTAAACGCACATGCGGCGATTACCTATGCTGTTTACACTTAAGGGCCAGTTCACACCACATGCAGTCAGCCAGATTCAGAGAGGTTTACGCCGGCGTATCAGTAGATACGCCGTCGTAACTCTGAATCTGCGCCGTCGTACATTTAGGTGTATTCTCAAATTGAGATACACTTAAATGTAGCTAAGATACGACGGCCTGCGCCGTCGTATCTTAGCTGTCTAGTTCCGCCGGCCGCTAGGGGCGTGAACGCTGATTTACGCCTAGAATGCGTAAATCAGCGAGATACGCCTATTCACGAATGTACGCTTGCCCGTCGCAGTAGAGATACGCCGTTTACGTAAGGCGTTTTCAGGCGTAAAGTTATTCCACCAAAAAGCTGGCCTAGCCAATGTTAAGTATGGACGTCGTTCCCGCGTCGAATTTTGAAAATTTTTCGTCGTTTGCGTAAGTCGTCCGTGAATGGGGCTGGACGTAATTTACGTTCACGTCGAAACCAATAAGTCCTTGCGGCGTACTTTGGAGCAATGCACACTGGCATATGCCCACGGACGGGGCATGCGCCGTTCGTTAAAAACGTCAATCACGTCGGGTCACGATTCATTAACATAAAACACGCCCCCCTGTTTCTCATTTGAATTCCGCGCGCTTACGCCGGCCCATTTACGCTACGCTGCCGTAACTTAGGAGGCAAGTGCTTTGTGAATACAGCACTTGCCTCTCTGACTTACGGTGGCGTAGCGTAAATACAATACGCTACGCCGGCTGAAACATACGCCGCCCTACGTGAATCCAGCTAATAGTTACATAGTAGGTGAGGTTGAAAAAAGACACAAGTCCATCAAGTCCAACCTATGTGTGTGATTTTATGCATTTTATTGCATTTATGCATTTTATTACATTCAGTGCAGTCCAGTGTGTTTTTCTTTGTTTTTGCTTCAAAAACGCATGGACAGCAGGTTATATGGTTACCAATGACATAGTTCACACCAGTGCGGTCAGTTCCAGGGTTTTCTAGTTCCAGAAAAAAAACGCATCAAAAGCGTAAAAAATAAAAATAAAAGCATATGAAATGCATATCCGGAAACGCATCAAAAATGCACCAGACCCCAGTACAGTAGAAAAAAAAAAGAAGAAGAGAAAAAAGCTTATGGAATGCATCCGGAAATGCATCAAAAAGGCACAAGACCACAGCACAGTAAAAAAAAAAAAAAGTAGTGAAGAAGAGAAAAAGCATCTGGAATGCACACGGAAACGGATTAAAAATGCACCGGACCCCCAGTACAGTAGAAAAAAATAAACAGTAAAAAAAGACAACGAGCATCTGGAAATGCATCAAAAATGCACCGGAACCCCAGCACAGTTAAAAGAAAAAACAGTAATAAAAAAGAGAAAAAGCATCTGGAATGCATGCGGAATTGCATCAAAAACGCACTGGACCCCGGCACAAAATGTTTTTTTGCTTACAGTTTACACCACACGCAGTTCCGGTGCGTTTTTGATACGATTTGCAGCATGCTCTATTTTTTTTTTCTGCACCGGAAACTCAAAGGAACTGACTGAACTGGTGTCCGGGGACCCCAGTGCTCATCCAGGAACCCCAGTTCTCATCCGGAGACCCCAGTGCTCATCCAGGGACCCAACTGCTTATCCGGGGACCCCATTGCTCATCCAGGGACCCCACTGCTTATCCGTGGGACCCCACTGCTTATGCGGAGACCCCAGTGCTCATCCGGGGTCCCCAGTGCTCATCCGGGGACACCACTGCTTATCCGGGGACCCCAGTGCTCATCCAGGGACCCCACTGCTCATCCAGGGACCCCAGTGCCTATCCAGGGACCCCAGTGCTCATCCAGGGACCCTAGTGCTCATCCGGGGACCCCACTGCTCATCCAGGGACCCCACTGCTCATCCGTGGGAGACCCCAGTGCTCATCCGCGGTCCCCAGTGCTCATCCGGGGACCCCACTGCTTATCCGGGGACCCCACTGCTCATCCAGGGACCCCACTGCTCATCCGTGGGACCCCACTGCTCATCCGTGGGACCCTACTGCTTATCCGGAGACCCAAGTGCTCATCCGGGGTCCCCAGTGCTCATCCGGGGACCCCACTGCTTATCCGGGGACCCCAGTGCTCATCCAGGGACCCCACTGCTTATCCGGAGACCCCAGTGCTCATCCGGAGACCCCACTGCTCATCCAGGGACCCCAGTGCTCACCTGGAGACCCCACTGCTCATCCAGGGACCCCAGTGCTTATCCGGGGACCCCACTGCTCATCCGTGGGACCCTACTGCTTATCCGAAGACCCAAGTGCTCATCCGGGGTCCCCAGTGTTCATCCGGGGACCCCACTGCTTATCCGGGGACCCCAGTGCTCATCCAGAGACCCCACTGCTCATCCAGGGACCCCAGTGCTCACCTGGAGACCCCACTGCTCATCCAGGGACCCCACTGCTCATCCAGGGACCCCAGTGCTTATCCGGGGACCCCAGTGCTTATCCGGGGACCCCACTGCTCATCCAGGGACCCCACTGCTTATCCAGGGACCCCAGTGCTTATCCGGGGACCCCAGTGCTTATCCGGGGACCCCACTGCTCATCCAGGGACCCCAGTGCTGCACGGCAGGAGTGCGAACCACTGCTCTGCTTTGCTCATGTTCTCTGCCATTGAGTTCCCTCCCACACACCTATTTATTCCTCATCTGTCTATGTAATAATCATTCATTTCTCTTGCCTCATGCTGCAATAACCTGTTACCATCAACAGCTGTTTGCTGACCCCCACCTTTTTTTTTATATATTTTTTATTTCTAAGCCTCTTACTCCCCCATGTTGTGCCCCCCACAATATATCACAGCCCCCCCCTGTCATCTCCCTCCTCTTCTCTCTGTCAGGTTGTTGGGGGTGTTCTCTGGCTCCCCTCCCAGCTCACAGATAATTCCCTCACGTCCTCCAGCTTCGAAAGATCCAGCAGGGCCAATGACAAGGAGGCTGCCCCTGGTCCCGGGCCCTGGATTGGTCCTCTCTCTCTGCTGATTGCCCTGGAAACCCTAAACAGGGGAGAGGAGGAGAGAGGAGGATGCTCAGGGAGGAGGAGGTGGAGGGAGAGGTGGGGAAATGCATGTAGCCGGCTACATGTGGAGCTTCAGAGACTGAAGGAGAGAGCAGCCTCTGGGTGAGCTGGAGCAGCAGGTGGAGGGGGAGGCAATTGATGGTGGGGAGGGGGGGCAATTGATGGTGTGTGGGGGGGGGGGGGCAATTGATGGTGTGTGGGGGGCAATTGATGGTGGAGGGGGGGTGGAGACAGGAGAGAAAGCAAAGAGGGGGGCACAAGGGAAGTGACAAGAATGACAGACACAATACACAAACTGTGAGCTTCTGAAATCTAAATGAGAGTTTTGCTTTTATTTCCTGGCAGAGAGAAGAGGAGGAGGACTGGGAAGCTGGCACCAAGTGCCCCCCCAAGAACGGCGTTACCATGGGCAAGGGGGGCCAGAACGGAGAGGGGTGCAGTTCTGGCTGCGTCAAGTCGGATCCTCGCTACAGTTGGGAAGAAATCCAGAAACACAACACGAGGACTGATAAGTGGCTGGTGATAGACCGCAAAGTCTACAACATCAGTGCCTGGGTGAAGAGGCACCCCGGGGGGCTGAGAGTTATCAGCCACTACGCTGGTGAAGATGCCTCGGTGAGTCCTGGGGTCACCCCCCAGGTTTCTTTTTTTTTTTTTTTTTCATGATCCGCAGAGCTTGCAATCATTCGATTTCAATCTGATAAACACCAATAAGGTTAGAATTTTTATTGTAGATCTTTTATTGCAAAATTTCAAGATTTAAAGTGGAGGTTCACCCGAAAAGTTCATTTTTAAGATTAGATTGAGGTTCATTTTGTCAAGGGGAATCGGGTGTTTTTTTTTAAATCGAAGCAGTACTTACCATTGTAGAGAGCGATCTTCTCCGCCGCTTCCGGGTATGGGCTGCGGGACTGGGCGTTCCTATTTGATTGACAGGCTTCCGACGGTCGCATCTATCGCGTCACGATTTTCCGAAAGTAGCCGAACGTCGGTGCACAGGCGCCGTATAGAGCCGCACCGACGTTCGGCTTCTTTCGGCTACTCGTGACGCGATGTATGCGACCGTCGGAAGCCTGTCAATCAAATAGGAACGCCCAGTCCCGAAGACCATACCCGGAAGCGGCGGAGAAGATCGCTCTCTAAAACGGTAAGTACTGCTTCGATTTTAAAAAAACTACCCGATTCCCCTTCACAAAATGAGCCTCAATCTAATGTTAAAAAAAAATTTCGGGTGAACTCCCGCTTTAAAAAATCAGTTATAAGACAAAGCACATCCCATTAGGAGATCCAAACACGCGTGTTATAATTATATTTCAAATCAGTGAAGAATAATGATTTACTAAAACCGGCGAGTGCAAAATCTGGTGCACGCTCCAATCAGCTTCCAGCTTTTATTGTCAAAGCTTAACTGAACAAGCTGAAGTTAGAAGCTGATTGGCTGCCATGCACAACTGCACCAGATTCTGAGTGCTCCAGTTTTAGTAAATCCCCCCAACATCTTAAAATTCACCAGTCGAATACACCTCTGTAGTAGAATAACCCGGCGGTGCAAAATCAGCTGTTGCTTGTGTGCTCCGGTAGCATGCCAGGTGACAATACAATGTACAAGGAGAGAGCTCCCTGACTATGGTGTAATACTGTGTGCATAGGACGTGTCACTGTGGGGTAGAAAATCTGTTTAGTGTTCACATCTCAGTGTAATAAACTAGTTAATTTTTTTTTTTTTTTTATAACTATGAACATTTCTGTAACTGTTTTTAGTGGAAAACACAAAATCCTGGAATAAATGACCTGTTAAATAATGTCATAAGGAAAAAAAAAAAAAAAAAAAAAATTATAGTAACAGTGTTTTAGTGAGAAAAACAAAATCACAAACACTTTGCAAAAAGATTTTGTCACCCGTCAAATAATGTCACAAGTATATCAATAATTATCATTATTATTGCAATTATACAGGATTCATACCCTTCTAACATTATTTGATTGGTCAGAGTTTTTGTCTTTCCCATTAAAAATATTATTATTATTATTATTAATAATAATAATAATAATAATAATAATAATAATTATAATAATAATAATACAAATAAAAATATATAATACAGTATTTACAGTTTATTTTTATGGCAGTATTTCATGGGTCATGTAATCCTGTATAATAATAATAATATTAATAATAATAATGTTTTAATGTGAAACACATAATAACCCTTTGCAAAAGACTATCCAGAACTACATGACCCACAGAATACTGCCATAAGAATACACTGTAAATCCTGTATTATAGTATTTGTATTTGTATTGTTGTTATTATTTTTATTATTATTATTATTATTATTATTATTATTATTATTATTATTATTATTAATAATAATAATAATAATAATATAAATAAAAATACTATAATACAGGATTTACAGTATATTTTATGGCAGTATTTTGTGGGTCATGTAATCCTGTATAATAATAATATTAATAATAATAATTTTTTAATGTGAAACACATAATAACACTTTGCAAAAGACTATCCAGTACTATATGACCCACTAAAAAAATGCTACAAAAGAATATACTGTAAATCCTGTATTATAGTATTTTTATTTGTATTATTGTATTATTTTTATTTGTATTATTATTATTATTATTATTATTATTATTATTATTATTATTATTATTGTAAATCCTGTATTATAGTATTTGTATTTGTATTATTTTTATTTGTATTATTATTATTATTATTATTATTATTATTATTATTATTTAATAATAATAATAATAATATAAATAAAAATACTATAATACAGGATTTAAAGTATATTTGTATTGGCAGTATTTTGTGGGTCATGTAATCCTGTATAATAATAATATTTTTTTAATGTGAAACACATAATAACACTTTGCAAAAGACTATCCAGTACTACATGACCCACGAAATACTGCCAAAAGAATATACTGTAAATCCTGTATTATAGTATTTTTATTTGTATTATTGTATTATTTGTATTTGTATTATTATTATTATTATTATTATTATTATTATTATTATTGTAAATCCTGTATTATATTATTTGTATTTGTATTATTTTTATTTGTATTATTATTATTATTATTATTATTATTATTATTATTATTTAATAATAATAATAATAATAATAATAATAATATAAATAAAAATACTATAATACAGGATTTAAAGTATATTCGTATTGGCAGTATTTTGTGGGTCATGTAATCCTGTATAATAATAATATTTTTTTAATGTGAAACACATAATAACACTTTGCAAAAGACTATCCAGTACTACATGACCCACGAAATACTGCCATAAGAATATACTGTAAATCCTGTATTATAGTATTTTTATTTGTATTATTGTATTATTTTTATTTGTATTATTATTATTATTATTATTATTATTATTAATAATAATAATAATATAAATAAAAATACTATAATACAGGATTTAAAGTATATTCGTATTGGCAGTATTTTGTGGGTCATGTAATCCTGTATAATAATAATATTTTTTTAATGTGAAACACATATTAACACTTTGCAAAAGACTATCCAGGATTACATGACCCACAAAATACTACCATAAGAATATACCGTATATCCTGTATAATAGTATTTTTATTTGTATTATTATTATTATTATTATTATTATTAATAATAATAATAATAATAATAATAATAATAATAATAATATTTTTAATAGGAAAGACAAACTCTCTACGAAATGACGATCCGGAACTGTGACCAATCAAATAATGTTAGAAGGCTATAAATCCAGTAAAATAGCAATAAAAATGATAATAATAATAATAATGATAATAATAATAATAATCTGGTTCACACCACAAAAAAGCACAGCAGATCCGTTAAAGATTTGTTTCTGCATGCGTTTTTGATGCATTTCCGGATGCATTCTAGGCACTTTTTTTCTTCTTTTTCCTGTTTTTCTTTGTTTAGGGTCAGTTCACACCACATGCAGTCCAGTGCGTTTTTTTCTGCATCAAAAACACATGGAAAGTAGGTTATATGGTTTCCAATGGCATAGTTCACACCAGTGCGGTCAGTTCCAGTTAATAAAGTAGAACATGCTGCATTTGTCCTGCACTTGACTGTACTGGAACGTGGTTAAAAGCATCAAAAACACACCGGAATGCACTGTAAAGCATCAAAAACACACCAGAATGCACTGGAAAGCATCAAAAATGCACCTGATCCCAGTACAGAGAACAACAAAAATCACGCATCCAGAAACGCATCAAAAACTCACCGGAACGCATCAAAAACGCATTAAAAACGCACATGCAGAAATGTATCTGGAGTGCGTTTTTGTGGTGTGAACCAGCCCTAAAATAACACATGCAGCCCTTCCACAAATCACATCCCACCACATTGCTGCTGAAAAAAAAGCAGGCAGTGTACCAAGTAGATTGTGTGCTATACTTCAACATCAGGAGTGAGACTCCTCCTATTAATAACTGATAGAGTCCTCAGTTCTCAAGTCTCTTGACATTTCTAGTTCACTGTACACTGGAAGAGGTGAGGTTGCTCATGTTTGCCTATGGCCATCATAAGAAATGTGTAAATATACATGCAAATATAACATTTGGATATGGAGTGTGTAGGTGGCTGACTTCAAAGGATTTGTGAGCCCACGTGAACAAATATTTTTTATAGTAGGTCTCTAATCTGCTGTAAACTCTGGCAGCCAATCACATGTCCGTTTCAGGAGCTAGACAAACAGGGACTTATTTCCGATTGGTCACCAAGTACTACTGGTCATTAAATCTTAGTTGGTATTAAAATTCCATTCTATACATTGACAAAAACAGAACTGAAAATAAAGTCTTGAAAGGCAAACTATGGGCCAGATTCAGGTACAATTGCGGCGGCGCAACGTAACCTGTTTACGTTACACCGCCGCAAGTTTTCAGTGTTAGTGCCTGATCCACAAAGCACTTACCTGTAAACTTGCGGCGGTGTATCGTAAACACGTCCGGCGCAAGCCCGCCCAATTCAAATGGGGCGTTCTGCGCATGCTCCGTTCGCAATTTTCCCGACGTGCTTTGCACGAAAACACGGCGGCGCGACGTGTTTGTGAATCGCGACATGCGTAACGTACTTACGCCGGAAAAAAAAAATTCAAAATCGACGCGGGAACGACGGCCATACTTTAACATGGCTGGTGTAAAGTTGAGCGATGAAAAAGATTGCTTAACTTTGGGACGGGAAACTAAGACTTGCGCCGACGTAACGAACCCGAAAACCGTCGTGGATCACCGTAACTGCTAATTTGCATACCCGACGCTGGAATACGACGCAAACTCCACCCAGCGGCGGCCGAGGTACTGCATCCTAAGATCCGACAGTGTAAGACAATTACACCTGTCGGATCTAAGGGCTAACTATGCGTAACTGATTCTATGAATCAGTCGCATAGATACTCTGAGAGATACGACTGCGTTTCAGAGAAACGCCGTCGTATCTCTTCTGTGAATCTGGCCCATGAAGCCTACCAGTTCACTGTTCCTCAAGACTTTTACTATTGGAAATCTGTTGATTTGAGAACCCCTGAGAAAACCTGCTCTGGAGGGTCGAATGTGACCAGTCATATAGTGAGCAGAGAGGAAGTTACATAGCAGAGGTTTCAGGATTTACATTCCCAGTGACCCTGCGAGGTGCTGTCTGGATTCTTGTTGCAGTGGGTCACAGATAACCCAGATTAAATTTAACTGTGTTAATCCTCTGATTCTAGCATAGTTCCAGTGTTTGCTGGATAGCATTGGTAGCTTATTGCCTCTAACTATCAGCTTTAATTAACATATCCCAACTGCATACTTCGCAACACTCCCAAAACTCAGAACTGCCCGATTGCCATAGGCATGCCCGGGCACACCCTAATCACTCTGTGCGGTGCCAATTCTCCCTACTGCCCAGGCTTCCCCCTGTGTTGTCCCCCACCCTCCACTGTCGCAGTAGCTTCTGGTGGGTCCTTCTTTAGGGGGGGGACGGCAAACAAACAAACACCCCCCCGGTAGTGTAGCAAGCAGCAACCTCCCGTGTGTGCGTGGGGGCGGTCCGGCCGGGCACTTACCGCTTGTGTGACGGGGCTGTGGTGTCCTCTGCTAGAGTGCGGGCAGTGGCCGCTGCGGGTCCGGTGTCCACCCCTCCAGCTTCCTTCACCATTTGTCTCCCACCAAAGCGCAAGACAACCAATAGGATCGCCTGATGCTTTGGCCAATCGGGAAACAGCTCTCACAGACCTGCCTCCTGATTGGCGGGGAGGAACTTTAGTGTGATAATAGGGAAAATTAATTCACTATGGTCACCCAACTGGGTGGGCAAGAGCACAATTCCCTGCACTCCAAGCTCACCCTTTTTTGAAGCCTATTAGAGCCTCTAATCAGGTGCTTCCAAAAAAACACCCCGCTGTAGATCAGGGGGCCGGACGCATGGATGGGGGGGTGGCGCCCGTACACCCGCTAAGGACGGGCCGCCACTGCCCACAGTGCTGCTGGTTTGCCTCCTCTCCCCTACCCTCCGCTGCAGTGGGGGATGTTTTAAAGCTCCCAACTCTCCCTTATTTCGAGGGACTGTCCCTGATTTAGAACAATGTCCCTCATTTCTCCTCATTTTTCCCTTATGTTGCTTTGATCCTTATAGTTTTATATAAAATGCACTTTTTATCTATCAAAAATTGTTTCCCAGCGCTAAACCTTTCATCCGATTTCTAAATTGCTGCATTTGTAAATTACAAAAACCAATATAAAGGAATAGTAGTGGTAAAAAAAGCACTTGTGGGTTTAACCAATCTTGTTTTTCCACTCATACTGTAACTAATAATTATAAAAAAAAAAAAATGTGTATGCATTTAAAAGGAAGTGGCCTAATGTGGTTTGCACATTTAAAATGATTTATAAAAAAAGAAAAAAATTAAATATACAGTTTATTAATTAATAGCCAGAGCATTACATTCATATTCCAATGTCTTGCCTTTGTGATTGTAATGAATAAAAGACTATAAAAGGATTGTAATTGTGCCATAGAATGGTGATTTCATACTGATGCATTTTTTTTAGAATCAAATACAGTTTATTTTAAGATCACAAATTACATGTCATGACTGGTGATGTACTAAAGGCTGACCGGAGCTGTAATGAGTAATGACTTCTGCCTTGTGTGGTTACTTAGAGTAAAGATGTTCACATTGCTGACATGCCTCTTCCTTTCAGATTCTCATCCACAGAGAACTGCATAGTAGTCAGACCTAGATATTCTACTAATCCATCTGTGTCAATGGATTAAAAATCAGGAGACTCTGGGATACATAATATATTACATAATACATAATATATAATAATAATATTTTATATATATATATATATATATATATATATATATATACAGGGAGTGCAGAATTATTAGGCAAGTTGTATTTTTGAGGATTAATTTTATTATTGAACAACAACCATGTTCTCAATGAACCCAAAAAACTCATTAATATCAAAGCTGAATATTTTTGGAAGTAGTTTTTAGTTTGTTTTTAGTTTTAGCTATTTTAGGGGGATATCTGTGTGTGCAGGTGACTATTACTGTGCATAATTATTAGGCAACTTAACAAAAAAAAAATATATACCCATTTCAATTATTTATTTTTACCAGTGAAACCAATATAACATCTCAACATTCACAAATATACATTTCTGACATTCAAAAACAAAACAAAAACAAATCAGTGACCAATATAGCCACCTTTCTTTGCAAGGACACTCAAAAGCCTGCCATCCATGGATTCTGTCAGTGTTTTGATCTGTTCACCATCAACATTGCGTGCAGCAGCAACCACAGCCTCCCAGACACTGTTCAGAGAGGTGTACTGTTTTCCCTCCTTGTAAATCTCACATTTGATGATGGACCACAGGTTCTCAATGGGGTTCAGATCAGGTGAACAAGGAGGCCATGTCATTAGTTTTTCTTCTTTTATACCCTTTCTTGCCAGCCACGCTGTGGAGTACTTGGACGCGTGTGATGGAGTATTGTCCTGCATGAAAATCATGTTTTTCTTGAAGGATGCAGACTTCTTCACGTACCACTGCTTGAAGAAGGTGTCTTCCAGAAACTGGCAGTAGGACTGGGAGTTGAGCTTGACTCCATCCTCAACCCGAAAAGGCCCCACAAGCTCATCTTTGATGATACCAGCCCAAACCAGTACTCCACCTCCACCTTGCTGGTGTCTGAGTCGGACTGGAGCTCTCTGCCCTTTACCAATCCAGCCACGGGCCCATCCATCTGGCCCATCAAGACTCACTCTCATTTCATCAGTTCATAAAACCTTAGAAAAATCAGTCTTGAGATATTTCTTGGCCCAGTCTTGACGTTTCAGCTTGTGTGTCTTGTTCAGTGGTCGTCGTCTTTCAGCCTTTCTTACCTTGGCCATGTCTCTGAGTATTGCACACCTTGTGCTTTTGGGCACTCCAGTGATGTTGCAGCTCTGAAATATGGCCAAACTGGTGGCAAGTGGCATCTTGGCAGCTGCACGCTTGACTTTTCTCAGTTCATGGGCAGTTATTTTGCGCCTTGGTTTTTCCACACGCTTCTTGCGACCCTGTTGACTATTTTGAATGAAACGCTTGATTGTTCGATGATCACGCTTCAGAAGCTTTGCAATTTTAAGAGTGCTGCATCCCTCTGCAAGATATCTCACTATTTTTGACTTTTCTGAGCCTGTCAAGTCCTTCTTTTGACCCATTTTGCCAAAGGAAAGGAAGTTGACTAATAATTATGCACACCTGATATAGGGTGTTGATGTCATTAGACCACACCCCTTCTCATTACAGAGATGCACATCACCTAATATGCTTAATTGGTAGTAGGCTTTCGAGCCTATACAGCTTGGAGTAAGACAACATGCATAAAGAGGATGATGTGGTCAAAATACTAATTTGCCTAATAATTCTGCACTCCCTGTATATATATATATATATATAAATATTATTATTATTATATTTTTTATATATATATATATATGTATATATATATATATATATATATATATATATATATATATATATTAAATATTATTATATTTTGTATATATATATAAATATATATATATATATATATATATATATATATATATATATATATAAAATATTATTATATTTTGTATATATATATATATGTATATATATATATATATATATAAAATATTATTATTATTATTTATATATAAAATATTATTATTATTATTATTATATTATTTTTCTGGTCACAGATATAAAGAGTCTGGGCCAGATCCACAAACGAATTACGCCTGCGTATCTATTGATGCACTGCGTAATTTCAAAGTTCCCCCGTCGTATCTTTGTTTTGTATACACAAAACAAGATACGACTGAATGAGGGATCGATCCGACAGGCGTACGTCTTAGTACGCCGTCGGATCGTAGGTGCATATTCACGCTGGCCGCTAGGTGGCACTTCCGTCGAATTCGGCGTCGAGTATGCAAATTAGCTAGATACGATGCGATCCACGAATGTACGTCCGGCCGGCGCATTTTTTTACGTAGTTTCCGTAAGGCTTTTTTCGGCGTATAGTTACCCCTGCTATATGAGGCGTATCCTATGTTAAGTATGGCCGTCGTTCCTGCGTCGAATTTTGAAAATGTTACGTTGTTTGTGTAAGTCGTTCGCGAATAGGGCTTTGCGTAGAATGACGTTCACGTCGTAAGCATTGGCTTGTTCCGGTTTAATTTCGAGCATGCGCACTCGCATACCCCCACAGACGGTGCATGCGCCGTTAAAAAAAAAACGTCATTTACGTTGGGTCACAACGTATTTACATAAAACACGCCCCCATTACATCCATTTGAATTCCGCGCCCTTACGCCGCCAGAGATACACTACGAGGATTCGAAATAAAATAAATAAGTTACGGCGGCATAGTGTATCTTAGATATGCTGCGCCCAGCGCAGAGGTACGTGAATCTGCCCCATAATGTTTTTTTTTACAGCATCTATCATCACCTCTGTGTGTACTGTGCGGCACAGTCCTATTTTAGTGCTCATTCTATAGCTGTTTGCAAACTGATTGACTGCTATAAATCCACTTGCTGACCAGACCTTTTTGTGGAACATTTTGTTTAAAAGTTTAAATTAGTGTTTTTTGCTTGAAAATTACTCAGGACCCACAAACATTATATATGTATATATATATTTTTTAGTCAGAGACCCTAGAGAATAAAATGGTGATTGTTGCAAATTTTTATCACACTGTATTTGCGCAGCGGTCTTCTAAATGCAATTTTTTAAAAAAAAATACACTTTATTGAATAATAAAAAATAAAAAAAACACTAAAGATAGCCCAGTGATTTTGTATATTGTGAAGGATGATGTTACGCCGAGTAAATAGATACCTAACATGTCATGCTTTAAAATTGTGGACGCTCATAGAGTTACAGAGGAGGTCTGGTGCTAGAATTACTGCTCATGTGTGTGGTTTGAACACTATGGGCCAGATCCACGTACATGCGCCTATCTTTAGGCGGGCGTAGCGTATCTCAAAAAAGGCTACGCCGCCGTAACTTAGAAAGGCAAGTACTATATTAACAAAGAAGTTACGCCTTTAGTTACGGTGGATAAGCGTATATCGGGCGGCGTAAGCCCGCCTAATTCAAAAGAGGCTGGTTGGGGGCGTGTTCTATGCTAACTAATCGTGACCCCACGTTTTTGACGTTTTTTACGAACGGCGCATGCGCCATCCGTGAAAGAATCCCAGTACGCCGGAAAAAGCCTTAAGTAAACGACGTAAAAAAATGCGCCGGGCGGACATGCGTTTGTGAATCGGCGTATCTACCTAATTTGCATATTCCTTGTGTAAATCTACGGAAGCGCCACCTAGCGGCCAGCGTAAATATGCAACTAAGATACGACGGCGTAAGAGGCTTACGCCAGTCGGATCTTAGCAAAATTCCGGCGTATCTTGTTTTCTGAATACAGAAAAAAGATACGCCGGAGCATCCTAGAAGTTACGCGGCGTATAAATAGATACGCCAGCGTAACTTCTTTGTGGATCTGGCCCAATTTACATATGCGGGCGCAACTTACGTATGCGTTCGCTTTTGCACGCAAACATAGAGGGATGGGGTGGGTGCTTTAAAAAAAAAAAACTATTTATATTATGTTTTTCTTTCCTTTTTTTTTTACACTGTCCCTTTATTTTATTTTAATTTTTTATCACTTTTATTCATATTACAAGGAATATAAACATCCCTTGTAATAGAAATAAGCATGACAGCTCCTCTTTATTGAAAAATCTGGGTTCAAAAAGACCCAGATCTCCCATTTACCTTTAAAAGCAAAATATATATATATATTTTTTAATAAATTATTTAAACCCGAGAACCGGAAGTGACATCAGAGGTTGCTGTGGTCCTCCAAGAGCATAGAGTTGAGTGGGGGCCATCTTGCCCTCCCTCGACTTCCTGCCCAGCCAGATGGATCAGATCAAAGCCGTTGGTAAAACTTGAAACGACCAGAAAGTAGCTGGGGGGTACACCACTTCTAAAAGTGGTCCCATGGTGAATCAGCCACCGGGATCACTTTTACCCAACGCTGAATCGCCTAGAGAAAAGAATGATACTGGAGTTATAGCAGCAGCTCTGTATTTAAGGTCAAAATAATGATGTATATATACTGTAGGGGGTCGGCAAGTGGTGTTTAAAGAACATAATTATTTTTTCAAAAATTCTGATTAAAGCTGATCCAGCCAGATATAAAAACACACATTGACGCAGATCTGCGTTTATTAAAACATTGTTAAATGCTCAGTATGAGCTGACATCAGCCCCTTGCAATCCCTGCACATCAGAGCTCATATTGGGAAAGCATACCTCCCAACTTCTTGAGATGGGAAGGAGGGACACCCACCAGCAAAAGTATGCAGGCATAGGACACACCCCTTGCCACGCCCCCTTAAAGGAGAATTGTACAAAAAAAACAAGGTTGTTTAAACCCACAAGTGCTTGTTTTACCACTACTATTCCTTTATATTGGCTTTTGTATTTTACAAATACAGCAATTTAGAAATCAGATGAAAGGTTTAGGGCTGGAAAACACTTTTGGATAGATAAAAAGTGAGTTCTCTATACAACTCTATAGATCAGACCAAAATGAGGGACAAATGAGGAGGAATGAGGGACAGAGGGACATTGTTCCAAATCAGGGACAGTCCCCCGAAATCAGGGACAGTTGGGAGCTATAGGAAGGAATAAGCAGCACGAGGAGCCAACAAACTGAGCAAAGTTCAAGGAGCATACTGATGGAAGGAAAGAGTAGAAGAACAGAGATGTGAGCTTGTAGGCAGATGTGTGGCTTCTTCAGGATGGCAGGAACTCAATGAGGGGACTAAGTTGTCCCCTGTTATGAGCTTTCTTCCCCTTGGAAGCCTGTTGGTGCTGGAAATGGGTGAGTCTGCCCCCAAGCCAAAGAAGATCTATTGTATTCTTCAGTTTTTTTTTTTTATTGCTTTACTCCTGTGATGTCATAATTTTTGCACAGGGGGAATGCTGGATGCTTGCTCTTGGCACAAGCATGTGCCATAGTTAAAGAGGAACTGCAGTCTGCTCACTAAAAATTGAGAAGTCAGCAGGAAGAGCCTTTAGTAGGTTGCACTCTCCTCTAGGAAGACATAGTTGGTCCATGGGCCTGGAAAAGTGTATGGCAGGATCATGAGATGCAAAGCTGTTTAAGTACTGTTCACTAAAGTTCATAAAAGTCACTGCCGTGCCTCTTTACTGATTATAAATGCAACAGTTATGTGTCTTAGGAAGTGAGATGCACAGCTAAGTTAATGGCGAGTAATGAGTAACATGCAGGGCGGTAAATGAAATTTATTATGCACAGCCTATACCAGGGGAATGTATTAGAAGTATAAAGCCTCGTACACACGACCGGTTTTCCTGGCAGGAAAACGGCCAGGAGAGCTTTTGGCCAGGAAAACCGGACTTGTGTATGCTTCCTCGCAGTTTTTCCATCAGGAAAACAGCCGGGAATCCCGGCGGGAAAATAGAGAACCTGCTCTCTATTTTCCCATTGGGATTCCCGGCGTTTTTTTTTTTCTGGCACTTACCTATGGGAAACACTGCAAGGCAGTGCCGATGGAGCATACACACGGCCGGGATTCCTGGGCCAAAGCTCCATGGCAGTTTTCCTGACGGGTTCTCAGCTTTCTCCTCGGTGGACTTTTTACCGCCGAGAAAACTGAGCGTGTGTACAGGGCTTAAAGCGGGGGTTCACCCTAAAAACGATTTTCTAACATTACATCCAGCTCACTCTCTACATTGACAGTATGCCGTTTTTTTTTTTTTGCTGTACATACCTCGTACAGCTATTTTCTTCCCCGGCTTCCGGGTAGTGGGCGTTCCTATTCAGCAGGTGATTGACGTGATGACAAAAACGACCTCCACCCGTCGCATAAGGAGCCTCACGGGTTGCCGAAAGAAGCCGAACGTCGGTGCGCATGCCCCGTATAGCGCCGACTCGCCATTCGGCTTCTTTCGGCAACCCGTGACAGGCAACCCGTGACGCTCCTTATGCGACGGGTGGAGGTCGTTTTTGTCATCATGTCAATCACCTGCTGGATAGAAACGCCCACTCCCGCGGGAGGCCCTACCTGGAAGCCGGGGAAGAAAATAGCTGTACGAGGTATGTACAGCAAAAAAAAAAAAACTAACGAGGTATGTACAGAAAAAAAAAAAAAAACTAACGGCATACTGTCAATGTAGAGAGTGAGCTCAATGTAATGTTAGAAAATCGTTTTTAAGGTGGACCCCCGCTTTAAGAGTTGCAGACATATAAGAGCAAACCTGATCTACCTATCTTGTTGGTGGCTAGCTGAAATGAGGTTGACCCTCATGGCAGTGGTTTAGGAGTGGTTTAGGAATTATCGATGCTACCAGCTGAAACCACTGCCTGTGGAAGGGGCATCCACATCCTAACCGCTCTTACAGTAAAGAAGACGACATTCTGCCACGCTCGCGCACGCTCCCGATGCTCTTGCAACTCTGCAAGGGACCGGTGTATTATTGAGTGAACTCTGCAAGGGGCGGATGCCTACAGAAGAGGCCGTATTTTAGAATGATGGGCAGAGCTGATAAGTTGGGGGTGGATTTCTCAATAAACTACACGTGTAGTGTTTACACAACTGTAGTGCGGGTTTTGGAATGTTGATGGGCGGGTTTGCAGGATCCGCCCCTTGCAGAGTTGCACGAGCATCGTGAACGTGTGGCAGAATGTCGTCTTCTTTGCGCAGCTGTTCATGTTCGGAGACTTTTCGGAGGCTCCGTAGTGCTCCGTAATGCGCAAGCGCTGCGCCTACGCAGTACAGGGCTGGCATTATTCGACGGTGGTCATTTCTCGGCACAACACCGGCATTTAGGGTACTATTATTAATTATTGGCACCGCAGGTACAACACGTGCTTGCAACGCATTTCTGAAGAGTGGCTTTGTCGCGTGTTCCAGGAACGCTCAGGTGTAAATGCAGCCTAAGTGAATAGGAAGATTTCCTTACAAAGCGAAGAGCCTATTTGCCTTTAGTAAATCAATCCCAAGCATCCTCCAGAGACATGAGCCTGCTCTGTGCCCAATGCTTTTTACCTAAGTCAATAAAGGCTTGGGAGATTGTATTGTGTACTTCGCTGACAATAGCCGTGATCAGATTACAGTATGCCAGCACAATGTCTGCATACGCGATTACATTCCGTGTCTGAATCCGATCGTACGTTGTATTATTGTGATGTTACATTTACACACCAGAGCCTATAATGCACGTCTTCTGTACGTATACGTGTAGATTTTTAGTCCTAGGGATTTGTGTAGATCGTGAGACTTAAGCATATAAAAAAATTAGGAACAGCGCCATATAAAGGGTTTCCGAGGGCTGTCTAGTCTGTTAGAGACAGCTGGTCATGTCTGCCTGTAGGAGGGCTCCAAATAAAGCAGAGCTCTGATTGGAGGAGGGCATTCTGCTGAGGCTCATTGAGAACAAGGGATGCAGAGAAATGTAGAGACGAGGTTACTGCAGTTCACAGCAATGCAGGCAACTGGCGGTCAGGCGCAGTCAAGGAAACCATTAATGAGGAATGGAGTTGAGCAGATATCAAATTGTACAACCATATAGTAAAACATACTATGACATAAACATAATGTTTACGTAAAAAAAATATATATATATATTAGGGTTGTCCCGATACCACTTTTTTAGGACTGAGTACAATTACCGATACTTTTTTTCAAGTAGTCGCCGATACCGAATACCGATACTTTTTTTTAATGTCATGTGACCGTTTTCAAACCACAATACAGACTAAGGATATTTTCTTTAGAATTATGAAGAACTGGTACATCATGGTGTGGGGCTGTTTTTTAGCATACGGTACTGGAAAACTACATATCATTGAAGGAGTGATCACTGTCAGTGCAGCTCATCGGTGCCAGTGCCCAAAAGTGCAGCTAGCCAGTGCCACCTATCAGTGCAGATCAGTGCCCATTAGTGCATCAGTTCAGGGAGGCAGCTTATTAGTGCATCTCATCAGTGCCACCCAATCAATGTCAGTGCCATCCATTTATGAGTGCCATTCAATCAATGCCAGTGCCACCTATCAGTGCCATCCAATGGTGCCATCCAATTTGTGTTCGATGTCAAAAAAAAAAAAAAAAAAAAAGTATTCTATTTTGGTATCGGGAGTATTTGCGCGAGTACGAGTACTAGTGCAAATACTCGGTATCGGTCCCGATACCGATACTGGTATCGGTATCTGGACAACCCTAATATATATACACACATACATGCATCTCAAAAAATTAGACTATCATCAAAAAGTTTATTTATTTTTAGTAATTCAATTCAAAAAGTGAAACTCCTATATTTTATATAGATGCGTTACACTTATGCCGCATACACACGATCGGAAATTCCGACAACAAAACCGTGGATTTTTTTCAGATTAAATTTTGGCTCAAACCTGTCTTGCACACACACGGTCACACAAATCTTGTCGGATATTCCGAAACGTCAAGAACGTTTGACGCACAACACTACGACGAGCCGAGGAAAATTAAGTTCAATGATTCCGAGCATGCGTAAGATTTTTGTGCGTCGGAATTGCATACAGACGATTGTAATTTCCGACCAGCTCTCAAATTTTTGTGGTCGCAATTCCGACAGCAAATGTCCGATGGAGCCTACACACGGTCGGAATTTCCGACCGAAAGCTCACATCGAACATTTGTTGACGGAATTTCCGATTGTGTGTACGCGGCAATAGAATTTTTATTACAGAAATATTGGCTTACTGAAAAGTATGTCCAGTATGTGCTCAGTACTTGGTTGGGGCTCCTGAATTACTGCATCAGTGACATGGAATCTACTCCGCATTGAAAAATGCTACATAGTTACATAGTAGATGAGGTTGAAAAAAGTCCATCAAGTCCAACCTATGTGTGTGATTTTATGTCAGTATTACATTGTATATCCCTGTATGTTGTGGTCATTCAGGTGCTTATCTGATTGTTTTTTTAAATTATCGATGCTACCCCTGAAACCACTGCCTGTGGAAGGGGCATCCACATCCTAACCGCTCTTACAGTAAAGAACCCTCTACGCAGTTTAAAGCTTCGTACACACGATCAGTCCATCCGATGAGAATGGTCTAAAGGACCGTAGTCATCGGTTAACCGATGAAGCTGACTGATGGTCCGTCTCGCCCACACACCATCGGTTAAATAGCCGACCGTGTCAGAACGCGGTGACGTAAAACTCAACGACGTGCTGAAAAAAATTAACTTCAATGCCTCCAAGCATGCGTCGACTTGATTCTGAGCATGCGTGGATTTTTAACCGATGGTTGTGCCTACTAACGATCGGTATTGACCTATCGGTTAGGAATCCATCAGTTAAATTTAAAGCAAGTTGGCTTTTTTTTAACCGATGGTTAAATAACCTATGGGGCCCACACACAATCGGTTTTGACCGATGAAAACGGTCCATCAGATCGTTGTCCTCTGTTTAACCTATCGCGTGTACGAGGCCTAAGGTTAAACTGATTTTCTTCAAATTTAAGTGAATGGCCACGTGTCTTATTAAATTCCCTTACGCGCAAAAGTTTTAACCCTATCGTGGGGTCACCAGTACAGTATTTGTACATTGTAATCATACCCCCGTCTCTTCTCCAGAGAGAATAAGTTCAGTGCTCGTAACCTTTCCTCTTATCTAATGTTCTCCAGTCCCTTTATTAGTTTTGTTGCCCTTCTCTGGACTCTCTCCAGTTCTAGTACATCCTTCCTGGAGGACTGGAGCCCAGAACTGGAAAGCATACTCAAAAGTCTTATAGAGTGGGAGAATTATCGTTTTATCTCTGGAGGTAATCCCCTTTTTAATGCATGCATAGGTGTGCGCAGCCTATTGTATTAGGGTGTGCACTCAAAGCTCCAACACATATGCCTTTGTGACATATTAACCGGCCTCTTCCCCACTCGTCATCCTAAAACAATGTCACCTGCCCATGATTGATGGGTTTCCCGTCTCCAAGACTAGGGTGTGCCCAGGCACACCTGGCACACCCCTTGCGCACGCCTATGAATGCATGACAATACTCTGTTTGCTTTGCTTGCAGCAGCTTGGCATTGCATGCCATTGCTGAGTCTATCACCTACTAGGTCCTTTTCCATCCTAGATTCCCCCAGAGGTTCTCCCCCCTAGTAAGTAGATTGCATTCATATTTTTGCCACCTAAATGCATTATTTTAAATTTTTCCACATGAAACCTCATTTGCCATGTAGTTGCCCACCCCATTCATTTGTTCAGATCTTCTTGCAAGGTTTCCACAACCTGCAGAGAAGTTATTGCCCTGCTTAGCTTAGTATCGTCCACAAATACAGAGATTGAGCTGTTTATCGAATCCGCTAGGTCGTTTAAAAATTAATAAAATAGGATTGGTCCCAGGACAATACCCTGGGGGACCCACCTCAAACCCCCCCCCCCCCGACCATTCTGAGTACTCCCCATTTATCACTACCCTCTGAACTCACCCCTGTAGCTAGTTTTCAATCCATGTACTCACCCTATGGTCCATGCCAATGGACCTTCACTTTGTAAAGTAAACTTTTTCGGGGAACTTTGTCAAATGCTTTTGCAAAATCCAGATACACCACGTCTATGGGTCTACCTTTACCTAGATGGCAGCTCACCTCCTCGTAGAATGTTAATAGATTGGTTTGGCAAGAATGAGTCTTCATGAATCCATGCTGATTACTGCTAATGATACCGTTGTCATTGCTACAATCTTGTATAGTCCCTTACCATCCCCTCTAAGGGCTTACATACTATTGATGTTAGGCTAGCTGGTCTGTAATTCCCAGGCATGTATCTTGGCTCTTTTTTAAATATTGGGGCTACATTGACTTTTCTCCAATCAGCTGGTACTATTCGGCCTCGTACACATGACCGAGTTTCTCGGCAAAAACCAGCAAGAAACTTGCTAGGAGATATTTTTTTGCAGAGGAAACCGGTCGTGTGTACATTTTCGTCGAGGAAACTGTCGAGAAACTCCACGAGCCAAAAAGAAAGCATGTTCTCTATTTCCTTGACGGGAATGGAGAAAATTGGCTTGTCGAGTTTCTCGACGGCTTCACAAGGAACTCGACGAGCAAAATGATGTGTTTCGCCCGTCGAGTTTCTCGGTCGTGTGTACGAGGCCTTCCAGTCAGTAGACTGTTCATAAAAATTAGGAACAATGATCTGGCAAAGGACCCTCGAGTGCAAGCCATCTAATTTAAATGTTTTTCTTTAAATCCTATGGGACTTTTCACACCACTGCGCTGTGGATGCCGTGCATTTTGAAAAATCCTGCATGCTGCATCTTTGGTGCTGTGTTGAAAACTGCACCAAAAACGCAGCTTCCCATTGAAATGAATGGAAGTTGCAGCAACATTGCGGTAAAAATGCACAGTGATTTGCGTTTTTGGTGTCTTTTTGAGTCACACATGCACTTTTCACAGGTGCAGGCAACCCAAAAACGCACTACAAACGCAAAGGAAACGCATATGAAGCACAGAAAAATCGTGGTAAATAAAGCATATGATTTTGCTACAAAGCAGTGTGAAAGGGCCCTAAAAGGTGATGATACAATGTCTTTATGGTAAGTTAGTAAAATAGAAGTTTCTTTGTTGTTTTTACGTGTTGCTTGGAAATGTTCTTTAATGGCAAGAAATTACCTATTAATTGTTTTTTCACACAGGAAGCTTTCCATGCATTTCATCCAGATCTGAATTTTGTGAGGAAATTTCTTAAGCCGCTGTATATTGGTGAACTGGACGAGAATGAGCCCAGCCAGGACCGTGGAAAAAATGTAAGTCTACTATCACATTGCTGCGTAACGGCTGGCTGGAGACGCAGCAGGAAATGAGAGGAAATCGCTCCAAAGTAATTTTGTATTCAAATATGCAAATGAGGGAGATACGCCGATTCACGATTGTACTTGCGCCCGACGCAGGCTACGACTGGTGCGCGTAAGTTGTACGTACGGCGTAAAGTTATGCCCCATAAAGGAGGTGTAACTCAGCAGCATCCATGCAAAGGGCTGCACCAGGGAACACAAGCCCGCGTATTTTACGTAGTCTACGTTGGACGTGAATATGACTAGGCGTAGGTTACGTTCACGCCGTAGGCAGTGATCCGGCGTATCTTAGGCAGTTGTTCCGACGTGATTGTTAGCATGCGCACTGGGATGCGTCCACGGGACGGCGCATGCGCCGTTCGTTATACGTATCTGTCTGGCGCTCGGCCCATCATTTGCATGGGGTCACGCCTCATTTGCATGGCTCACGCCCACTTCCACCTACGCCGGTTTACGCCGCTTTACGCCTAGGAAACCCAGCGCAGTTTTGGGAGGAAATGCTTTGTGAATTCCATGCTTGCCTCTCTGCGCTGCGTCGGCATAGCGTAAAGGAGATACGCTACGGCGGCATAAATGTGCGCCAGTGTCTGTGAATACGGGCCATTAACCTTTCAATTTATCATTCGTTCGGCAGAAAATTTCCAAACTTGTCCTTCGTTTTTTCGGCTCAAAAACGTCCCAACGATTATTAATTTTGTGCTGAAATACGATTTTTCGTATAGTGTATGGCCAGCATTAGACTGGGATACCTTTATTTTTGGACAATATAGTGTATATATCAAATATCTTCACCTGTTTACAGCATATGTGGCAATGATTATCACGTGAAAGTGGTGCATATGTATGATAAATAGCACTTGTGATTTGTGGCACAATTCAGCACACAGTTGATTATATTAGCGCATCATACTTTATTTATTTGTGCATGTCATTTGCTGAGTAATAGAATCTAGTTTCTCCATTATTCATGCGTGCTTATTGTTCTGGGTTCCTGTATTATTAACAATATTCTCAAGCTATCTCAGTCCCTGACCTCTTCAGAAACATGAGCCAGGATTGCAAATCTAGGATAATTGCAAAGCTTGTTCTTTTCCAGTGGCTAGGCATATCTAAATGGCCATTGTTATTAAGCAAAGTCTTCCTGTATCAGTTATTCTTTTGCACTATTTTTAGCATATGGTAAGGTAATTCTCACTCAGGTAGAAGGTGGGCAGGCCATCTGGGTCTCTTACCTCAACCTCAGGGGAATGGACCACAATGCTTGACAGGTTTGTGTATTGTCTTCTACTCTTTAAAAATCTGCTTAATCTTGTTACGTTGTGTAGCATTATGGGGGAGTGGAGGTAACCTATACTACTGATACCTGTGTCCTAGGGAGAACATGATTTAATAATGCTTGTATTTGTGCTTCATAATGACGATGGAACACTGCCATTGTGCTTAAGTCAGAAATGTCTCCAAGTCAGAGGCGGCTCTTTAATTAGGCAAATTAGGCGGTCGCCTAAGGCCTCTCACTCACAAGGGCCTTGCGGCAGGGCCGTCTTAATAGCATCATGGGCCCCTGGACAAAGTCATGCTCTGGGGCCCCTACAATGATGACAGTGCAGGTAAACAGACATCAAGTAGGTAGAAGGCAGACTTCCTCCCCTGTGTATCTATCACTCTCAGTGCCATCATGGGGCCCTTCATTTTGGGGCAGCGTGAGGCTCATGGACCAGCTGCTTTGGAGAAAGTGCAGGGGCCCCCCATGCAGCTGGGGCCCCTGGGCAGTGCCCAGGTGTGCCCTCTCATTAAGACAGCCCTGCCTCGCGGTCGTCTTATTTGCCTGTGATTAATCACCAGGATGGCGAGCCACCACCTCCAGCACTGCCCTGTGTTTTCTGTTCCCTGCTGGCCCAGATGTTATATTGGCTGCATATATCTGATGGGTGACGAGGGTGCTGATCACCTGTTTGTTAGATTTGTGCATCTTTCTGCAGCCATTTTTCTTGCTTGAATTTTTTTTTTCCATTTTGGGCATGTGAGTGGGGCTTCATGTCTAAATTTTGCCTAAGGCCTCGTACACACGACCGAGTTTCTCGGCAAAAACCAGCAAGAAACTTGCTGTTTTTTTTTTTTTTTGCCGAGGAAACCGGTCGTGTGTACACTTTTCGACGAGGAAACTGTCGAGGATCTTGTCGAGCCAAAAAGAGAGCATGTCTTCTTTTTCCTCGACGGAAATGGGGAAATTTGGCTCGCCGAGATCCTCGACAGCCTAACAAGGAACTCGACGAGCAAAACGATGTGTTTCGCCCGTCGAGTTTCTCGGTCGTGTGTACGAGGCTTTAGGCCCCACAAAGCCTAGAGCTGGCCCCAGGGCCGCCTTAATACCATCATGGGCCCTTTGGGCAAAGTAATGCTCTGGGGCCCCTACAGTGATGACAGTGCAGGTAAACAGACATTAAGTAGGTAGGAGGCAGACTGCCTCCCCTTTGCATCTATCACTCTCAGTGCCATCATGGGGCCCCCAATTTCGGGGCAGCGTGGGCTCAAGGACAAGCTGCTTTGGGGAAAGTGCAGGGCCCAGGTGTGCCCTCTCATTAAGACAGCCCTGGCTGGCCCTGCTCCAAGTTCTATGTAACCCACTGCAGCCAGAATCCACAGAGCCCCATGCATGTGGGTTGGGTGATTTCTGAATTTCAGGAATGGTTTATCTGTATGATAATATGGTAAAGAGAAGAGGACTGCAGGATGCTGGTAGTGTAAGGTGAAACATGTGGTAGGTAATGGTACGTAGGCACTGTTACTTTGTGATAATGGTGCATATATACAGTGGACATAAAAAGTCTACACACCCCTGTTAAAATGTCAGGTTTCTGTGATGTAAAAAAATGAGACAAAGATAAATAATTTCAGAACTTTTTCCACCTTTAGCCCAGGTTCACACTAGGCTGCGGGAGTGAAGCCGTGCGAGTTCAACTGAACTCGCACGATTTCACTCCTGCTGGCAGTCCCGATTTCGGCCGCGATTTCAGAGACATCTGTGCAGGTTTCTGCACAGATGTCAATGTAAATCGCGGCCCGAAATTGCAAAAAGTAGTACGGGAACTACTTTTTGAAATCGGTGCAGCGCGGCGTCGCACCGATTAGGACGATGCCATTGCCGGCAAATGCCGCCGATTTGAGATGCGATTTGACATCTCAAATCGCATCTTAAATTCACACAACAGGAAAGAAACGGCTCAAAAGCAGCGGTCCAGTGCCTCCCTGTTCACTGTTTCAAGTTCAATTTCAGTCCGAATTTTCGTCTGATTTCGGACCTGAAACGGACCAGAAGACGCACAGGACTCCTGTGCAATCTCCACCGGAGCCGCTCTGGAGATGTGTGAACCGGCACCATAGAGAGACAGTCACAATCTCCTGATATACTACGCATCCAATTCGCAATAGTGTGAACCCAGTCTACATGTGACCTATAAACTGTACAACTCAATTGAAAAACAAACCGAAATCTTTAAAGGGGAGAAGTAAAAATAAAAATCTTAAATAATGTGGTTGCATAAGTGTGCACACCAGTGGTGGACTGACAACTCATGAGGCCCCCGGGCAATAGAAGATTATGGGCCCCCGGGCTTACAGATGGCCACCACGCCAGGAAGCAGTGCAGAGGCAGGGCAGCTAAAATCTCAGGATTTTCACACTCATGGGGCCCCCGGGCAATAGAAGATTATGGGGCCCCCGGGCTTACAGATGGCCACCATGCCAGGAGGCAGTGCAGAGGCAGGGCAGCTAAAATCTCAGGATTTTCACATCAAAAGCATGTCGGTTTCAGACATATCAGGGACAGATGTAAAAAAAACACAGAGTTTTACATACTGTCCCTGATTTTATTGAGCCTGGCAACCCTGATGGGGCCCCCTAGTGGCAGTGCCCGAGAGCCCCAATGGTCAGTCCGCCCCTGGTGCACAACCTCTTCTAACTGGGGATGTAGCTGTGTTCAGAATTAAGCAATAACATTCAAACTCATATTAAATAAGAGTCAGTACACACCTGCCATCATTCAAAGCGCCTCTGATTAACCCTAAATAAAGTTCAGCCTTTCTAATAGGTCTTTCCGGACATTTTCTTGATCGCATCCTACAGCAAAAGCCATGATCCAGAGAGAGCTTCCAAAGCATCAGAGGGATTTTAATGGTAAAAGTTATCAGTTAGGAGAAGGGTACAAAAGAATTTCCAAGGCATTAGATATACCATGGAACACAGTCACCAAGTGGAGAAAATATGGCACAACAGTGACATTACCAAGAACTGGACGTCCCTCCAAAATTTATGAAAAGACAAGAAGAAAACTGTTCAGGGAGGCTGCCAAGAGGCCTACAGCAACATTAAAGGAGCTGCAGGAATATCTGGCAAGTACTGGCTGTGTGGTACATATGAAAACAATCTCCCGTATTACTCATATGTCTGGGCTATGGAGTAGAGTGGCAATACGGAAGCCTTTTCTTACCAAGGACAACCTCCAAGCCGGGCTAAATTTTGCAAAAACACATCTGAAGTCTCCCAAAAGCATGTGGGAAAATGTGTTTTGGTCTGATGAAACCAAGGTTGAACTTTTTGGCCATAATTTCAAAAGGTATGTTTGGCGCAAAAACAACACTGCACATCACCAAAAGAACACTATACCCACTGTGAAGCATGGTGGTGGCAACATTTTTCTGTGGGGCTGTTTTTCTTCAGCTGGAACACGGGCCCTTTTCAAGGTAGAGGGAATTATGAACAGGTCCAAATACCAGTCGATATTGTCACAAAACCTTCAGGCTTCAGCTAGAAATCTAAACATGAAGAGGAATTTCATCTTTCAGCTTGACAACGACCCAAAGCATACATCCAAATCAACAAAGCAATGGCTTCACCAGAAAAAGATTACAATTTTGAAATGGCCCAGCCAGACAGAGCCCAGACCTGAATCCGATTGAAAATCTGTGGGGTGATCTGAAGAGGGCTGTGCACAGGAGATGTCCTCGCAATCTGACCGGTTTGGGGTGTTTTTGCAAAGAAAAGTGGGCAAAAATGCTGATAGACTCTTACCCAAAAAGACTGAGAGCTGTAATAAAATCAAAAGGTGCTTCAACAAAGTATTAGTTTAACCTCCCTGGTGGTATGATTCTGTCTGGAATTACGTACCAAAAGCGGTACAATTATTTTGCAAGGAAATTTGGCGTTTTATACTGAAGGCCTGTAATTCTTAGGAATAATTCATTTAAATCTGACCAAACAAGAGTCTAGTAGGCATCCCGGGTATGAATTTTTTTAAAAAACAAAAATATAAATTATAATATTATAAATAATTATAAATAATTATAACAAATAATAATATAATTATAATAAAAATTATTCAATAATGTAATCAACTCAAAATCACTGAAATTTGCTCAGTTGCAGAATTGTTGCTGTCATTACTTTTATTTTTTTATAACGAATTTCCCCACAAATCGCTATCGCACAATTCTGCAAGTGATTCTAATTTATTATCGCTGTTTTCTAGCTGCTCTAAAACCATTTTTGACATAAAGGGACACTTTTGGTTGCTATGGACAATCTACAGTTTGCAGGGAGAAAGAACCGTTTTTATTATATAAAAGAACATGCATGACACTGGGCAGACCACTAGGGAGGGACAAAGGGGGGTGTGTATTTTGTACATACAGTACTGTAATCTATAAGATTACAGTATACTGTATGTAATGTGTTTGTTTACTTTTTTGAATTTGGCACCGCTCTCCGCCCCCGTGCGTCGTAATGTCGCAGGGAACGGAGATCGGTGGCACACGGGGACACTGTGAATCGAGCGAGGACCCGCTCGCTCACACAGCGGGGATGCATCGCAGGATCCAGGGACAAGGTGAGTAACTTGTCTGTGGATGCTGCGAAAGGTAAGCCACGCCGCTGCACGCTCTGCACACCTACCCCGAGCGTGACTCGGGGATACCGATCCTAACATAGAAAAACCACCCCAAGTCACGCTCGGGGATACCGCTAAGGGGGTTAAGGGTGTGCACACTTATGCAACTATATTATTACATTTTTTTATTTTTACTTCCCTCCACCTAAAAGATTTCAGTTTGTTATTCAACTGAGTTGTACAGTTTATAGGTCACATTAAGGGTGGAAAAAGTTTTGAAATTATTTATCTTTATCATTGCCAGGAACAGACAAATGTCAAAATGAGTGTATGGCTGCAGGTGTGAAGATCATGGACCTTCGTGTCTCCTTTATGAAGGCCTAACTTCACGTTGCACTTAGACTTATAAAGGTTCATTTACTAAAGGCAAATAGGCTGCTCACTTTGCAAAGGAATTCCCCCAAAGCTTAGTGAACATGGTGAGATTTCTCTTTGTAAAGATACCCAGTCATGTGCGAGGAAAATAAAATAAAACAGCATTTTTGCTTGCACATGATTGGATGGTTTGGATGATGGAAGTCAACAGAGCTTCACCTCATACACTAAGGTCTGGGTAAAATTTCCTTACAAAGTGAACAGTTTATTTGTCTGACATTGGAACTATTGTATCTGCCCTGACAGGAATATGTAGGCCAAATTCAAATTTATAAACTCTCAGATTGTTGTTAACCCCATTCGCAAATATGTGGCCTCACGGCCAGGCCCGGATTTCCCACAAGGCCACTGAGGCCAGGAACATACAGTTAAGGGCGGTAAGTTATGGGGGAATCCGCTCGCTCGTTAACAAGTGATTGCAGCGATGTCGCCGAAATCACTTGTAAAATGTGTGCTCCCGTCTGTCCTCCCCTCTCTCCCCCACCCCAAATACCTCTCTTTGCTGGCTCTGTCTTCGGGACTCCGTCCTCCCCCCTGCCACCGAGTCTCCTGTCCCTGCTGCCGATGTACACAGTGAGGCCCCGTACACACGTCCGAGGAACTCGACGTGCCAAACACATCGAGTTCCTCGTCGAGTTCAGGGTTGAGTTCCTCGGTGAAACCTGTACACACGACCGAGTTTCTCGGCAGAATACGGCTCCGACCGAGTTTCTGGCTGAATTCTGCCGAGAAACTCGGTCGTGTGTACGGGGCCTGAGAGGGGAGAGCTGTGCTCTTCCCATCTCAGCTGTGACAGGAGTTCTAGCGCAGTGCTAGGACTCCTGTTTTGGAGGTGACAGGGTCAATAAAGAGAACATGTCACCTCCAATTGCTATCACACAGGGAATTGTTTTCTTCTGTGTGATAGCAAAAAAGTTAAGTGAAAAAAATTGATAAAAAATAAATAAATAATAAGAAATAATAATTAAATTAATAAAATAAAAATGTAAAGAATAAGAAAAATAATAAGGAAAATAATAAGAAAAGTATACAAAAATGTAAAAAAAGTAAGCGACAAGCTACAAAAAAAAAAGTGATAAAAAAGTAAAAAAAAAAAAATTGAACTAACCGCATCGCCCATTCTCCGTTGATTTGGGGGGGGGGGGGGGGTTCGGTTGCCAGGGAGGGGGTGCATTGCGGAACCTGGCCTTGGGGCGGCAGGGAGAGCAAATCCGGCCCTGCTCACGGCGCCTGGCCATTACTGCATAGGGGCACAGTTATCGTTGCCTAACCGAAAGCTTCTGGATCATGTGACTGAGTATATGTAAGGGTCTACAACAGTGATGGTAAACCTTGGCACTACAGATGTCTTGGAACTACATTTCCCATGATGCTCATGCACTCTTCAGTGTAGTTGAGCATCATGGGAAATGTAGTTCCAAAACATCTGGGGTGCCAAGGTTTGCCATCACTGGCCTACAACCACTTTATTAAAACATTAACCTCTTAGTGCCAGCTAGGGGTGCAACGGATCAAAAAACTCACAGTTCGGATCATTCCTCGGATCAGGAGTCACGGATCGGATCATTTTTCGGATCAGCAAAAAAAAAAAAAAATCTCCCCCACTGTAATATTCACATCCCCCCACTGTAATATCCACATCTCCCCCACTGCAGTGACATCACCCGGTGCAGAAAAAAATGGTGTCACCCCCCCTCCCACCAACTATAGTCCCCCCTCAGTAAAGAACCCCCTCAGTGCAGACACCCATATCAGTGCAGACACCCCCTCCTCTCAGTACAGGCACCCCCCAGGTAGTACAGACCCCCCCAGGTAGTACAGGCAGACCCCCACAGGTAGTACAGACAGACCACCCCCCAGCAGTGTGTCCCATGAGTGCTGGCTCCTCCTCTGTACGTGTAAACAGAGAGGAGGGTCGCCGCCGGGTGTACCAAGATGGCCACGGCTCCAGAGTTAGGCCATAACATTAGGAAAGGCCGCGGCTTTGGCCTAGCTCCGGAGCCGCGGCAATCCGCGGATCACAGTGTGTGCCGATCCGAAGGGGGTGACCCGTTCGGATCACGGATCAACTGTGATCCGTTGCACCACTATTTGACAGGGAAGCCAAAATGCTCCCATACAGGGGATTTAAATGACGCGAGGCGTTCAAGTTCCTCCGCTCGCCATGACCACGCTGTGTGTGGACTGAACATGCGCAACAACTTTTTTTTTTCAGAAATCAATCCTCGGATCACGTGTGTGCGGTTCGGATCAATGTTTTTCGGTTCGGATCACGGATCAATGACGATCCGTTGCACCCCTAGTGCCAGCGCCTCCTGGCCCTTTAAAAGGTTCATAAGGTAGGGCGGGGCTTAGGACCACGTGGCCTCATGACTGGCTGTCATGGCAGTCACGTGGTCTTAAACCCCGCCCCACCTCCCGCCATCAAAAACCTCTTTAAGGGCCAGGAGGCGCTGGCGCTAAGAGGTTAATGTTTTAATAAAGTGGTTGTAAGTGGTTGTAGACCCTTACATATACCCAGTGAAATGACTGGCCTCAGATGATAAACAGAGGTGAAACAAATCTTCCTATGTAAGTTGTACCTGTTTATCTGCAGTCTTCTTTTCTCTACATCTGTTCAAAGTGCTGAATTATAAAGCTTGTCTAATAATTCAGAAAAAAGGGTGCAGAGAGCTGAAGTTACACTCTGCAGAGCTCAGTGAGTAGAGTTCTGAGAGATGATTGGAAGGAAGGGACACTGCCCCCTCCTCACAGCACACAGGAACAGAGCTGAGGCTGTCAATCAGCTGGAGATCCCTTGCCTGTCACCATTTTTCTCTTGGTGTCAGGAAAACTTGTGAGGCCCCATACACACGACCGAGTTTCTCGGCAGAATTCAGCCAGAAACTCGGTCGGAGCTGGATTCTGCCGAGAAACTCGGTCGTGTGTACACTTTTCACCGAGGAAGCCGACGAGGAACTCGTCGGGCCGAAAAGAGAACATTTCCTCGTTGTTCAGAGAGGAAAGTCGGCCCGCCGAGATATCGGCGGCTTCCACACTGAACTCGACGAGGAACTCGATGTGTTTGGCACGTTGAGTTCCTCGGACGTGTGTACGGGGCCTCAGAAGTGAATCATGCTGATAGCAGAGGACTGAAGCAGCAGACAAAAATTACACTTAGTGCTCTTAATTAAGACAAGTACACACTAAGGGGCAGATCCTCAAAGAAATTACGCCGGCGTATCTGTTGATACGCCGCGTAATTTCAAATTTTGCGCGTCGTATCTTTGTTTTGGTATCCACCAAACAAGATACGACGGCATCTGTGTTAGATCTGACAGGCGTACGCCTTAGTACGCCGTCGGATCTAAGATGCAATTTTCCGGCGGCCGCTGGGTGGTGTTCACGTCGTAATCCGCGTCGAGTATGCAAATTAGCTATTTCCGACGATCCACGAACGTACGAGCGGCCGTCGCATTCTTTTACGTCGTTTCCGTTCGGCTTTTTCCAGCGTATAGTTAAAGCTGCTATCTGGTGGCGTACTCAATGTTAAGTATGGCCGTCGTTCCCGCGTATAATTTTGAAAATTTTACGTCGTTTGCGTAAGTTGTCCGTGAATGGGGCTGGACACCATTTACGTTAATGTCCTTGCGACGTCATTTGGAGCAATGCACCCTGGGAGTTTTGACGGGTGGGGCATGCGCAGTTCGTTCGGCGCGGGGATGCGCTTCATTTAAATGAAACACGCCCCCTACTCGCCGCATTTGAATTCCGCGCCCTTACGCCGCGAGAGATACACTACGCCGACGTAACTTACGGCGCAAATTCTTTCAGGATTCAAGGATTTGCAAAGTAAATTACAGCAGGGTAGCGTATCTCACATACGCTGCGCCCACTCAATTGTATGTGGATCTGCCCCTAAAGGGGGATATGCTTTGTTCATATTTCATGTCTGAGGTTTACAACCACTTTAAGAACAGCAAACAAAAAATTCAAGTATATGAAGGTTACATTTAGGAAAGCAGACCCAGTCTATGTGGGAAAGAACTGTTGACTTGCGTTTTGTTTGGAGCCACCATGAAGAGATTGCTAGATTCATGTTCATTTAAAGAATCATTCAGATTTTATTGCAGTGTTAAGCTTTCTTTATGCAATATTTTCTTCATACAGATGGAGCAAGTGGAAGACTTTCAGAAATTACGCAAAACAGCAGAAGACATGGGACTTTTCAAAGGCAGTGTGCTGTTCTTCGGTCTCTACCTATCACACATCCTGGTCCTAGAGGTTCTCGCCTGGGCTACCCTCTACTACCTTGGCACTGGATGGATACCAACCCTAATCACCATTCTGTTCCTCTCAATTTCTCAGGTCATTTCAATTCATCGTAAATCAATTGCCTGGTGAATTAGTTAATTCTTGTAAGAGGCCTAATGGACTAATGTATAAAATATAAGGAAACCAAAGCGTGAACACGGTACCAATAAAATTCTTGGTTGAATTTGCTAAAATGGACAGGAAAATTACAGCTGTAATCTGATTGGGTGCTATACTATAAACAACTTAATCACTTTCCAGTTTCTCTAGTTTTATACATTACTCCACTGGTTAACACACTTGACCACTTCAGCCCCGGACCATTTGTCTGGCCAAAGACCAAAGCACTTTTTGCGATTCGGCACTGCGTCACTTTAACTGACAATTGCGCGGCCGTGCGTCGTGGCTCCCAAACAAAATGTACTCTCCCCCCCCCTCCACAAATAGAGCTATAAACAAAAATAGAGCGACAATTTTGAAAAAAAATCATTATTTTTTCTTTTTTATCCCCCTAATATATATATATATACATATATCTCTAAAAAATCCTCAGTTTAGGACGATACGTATTCTTCTACATATTTTTGGTAAAAAAAAAAATCGCAATAAGCGTCTATTGATTGGTTTGCGCAAAAGTTATAGCGTCTACAAAATAGGGGACAGTTTTATGGCATTTTTTTTATATTTATTTTTTACTAGTAATGGCGGCGATCAGCGATTTTTATCAGGACTGTGACATTATGGCGGACACATCGGACACTTTTGACACATTTTTGGGACCATTGGCATTTATACAGCGATCAGTGCTATAAAAATGCAGTGATTACTGTAAAAATGCCACTGGCAGGAAAGGGGTTAACACTAGTGGGTTAATTGTGTTCCCTAATGTGTGTTCTAACTGTAGGGGATGGGACTGACCTAGAGGAAATTACAGATCGTGATCAGCGACTTTTATCGTGACTGCGACATTATGGCAGATACATCGGACACTTTTGAATCCATTTTGGGACCATTGTAATTTTTACAGCGATCAATGCTATAAAAATGCACTGATTACTGTAAAAATGACACTGGCAGTGAAGGGGTTAACCTGTAGGGGGGCGCTGAAGGGGTTAAGTGTGTCCTAGGGAGTGATTCTAAGGCTGCATTCACACCTGAGCGTCGGTTGTTTTTTTGGGCGTTTTTTTCCGCGCGTATTCATGCTTATTTGCGCGTTTGCATACAGCGTTGTCCGACGTTTTTGTACTTCGACGTTTTTTATTTTAGCCAATAGGAAAAATTATCATCTTTTCATCACTTGTTGCTATGTTGGTAGATTTTTTTAATCTTCTGCATGGGCGACAAGTTCTATTGATTAAAGCGACGAAACGCCCGTAGCAAACGCCCGTTGTCGCACAAGTCGCTTGAATCGAGCGTTTCCATTACTTTCTATGGGAAATGGAAACGCTCAAATACGCCCAAACCGCACGATACGCGCGACAAAAAAAGGTCCGGGACTTGTTTGAGCTTCGCGCGACAGGCGTTTGGGCGTTCGGCGTTCAGGTGTGAATAGTCACCATAGCAAATAATGTTATTTCATCCCTCTGGCGTTTGTGAGCGTAGTGCTTCAGGCGTAAAAACGCCTAGGTGTGAATGGAGCCTAACTGTTAGGGGGCGTGACTACGAGTGACACATCACTGATCGCTGCTCCCGATGAGAGGGAGCATTCGATCAGTGACATGTCACTAGGAAGAACGAGGAGATGTTGTGTTTACACTGACATCTCCCCGCTCTTCTGCTCTGTGACACGATCGTGGGACACCGGCGGACATTGAGTCCGCGGGGCCCGCGGGCACGTCATGGAGCTTGCGACAGGGTCACGAGCACGAAGCTGCCGGCGCACGACCACACAGCAGAAAATTAAAGGGGACGTACCTGTACGCCCATTTGCCTGTCCGTGCCATAAATCTGCGTGCGGCGGTCCTTAAGCGGTTAAAGATATTCATTTTGTGCTGTTAATTTCAGTACCCTGGATGTATATATTCATGTTACATGTATTTTTCTGCAGGCCCAGGCTGGTTGGCTGCAACATGACTTTGGACACTTATCTGTCTTCAAGACGTCAAAATGGAATCATATCGGCCATAAATTCGTCATTGGCCATCTGAAGGTGCTGTCACAGGGGGGTGATTAGCTGTATTATGGAAATATAATTCAGATCCTAGATATGACATCTGATCTATAGCATACACATAGATGAGGAGAATATAAACAGATTATGTAGATTTTCTGTACATTTAGGTAGAAACACAGTATATTGGTAATTTAAGAAAATCATATTATGTGTGGATAATGTTATGAGATTAAGGGGTAATGATTAAGAGGTAGATAAGCATACCTATCAGTGTGGGTTCAGTACACCATTTTTCAGACTCATATAAGTATTATTTGGGGAAAGTTCCAAAAACGGGGGGAATAAAAAAGAGATCCTCACTGATGCGAAAAGTGAATCTAGATAATTTGTATAGACCTGTGCTTTGGAATTATTATTTTTTTTAAATATAAAATCTTTATTTATGCAAAACAAAGTAACATGTCGCATTAAGCATTTCCACAAGTGTAAAAATTGAAGATCCAAAAGACATGCATAATATACGCAAGCACACAAAATACATCAACATACTAGTAGCTGTAACTCTGTTACGAGGTAGTAGCATATATATATAGACCCAGAACATGAAAAATAATGTAACAGGTGGGTTCTAGAGCCACTCCTGGACTGTCAGAGACAATTAGGCCTCGTACACACGACCGAGGAACTCGACGGGCGAAACACATCGTTTTCCTCGTAGAGCTCCTTGTTAGGCTGTCGAGAAACTCGACAAGCCAATTTTCTCCATTCCCGTCAAGGAACCTCTGCAAAAAAATATCCCCCAGCAAGTTTCTTGCTGGTTTTTGCCGAGAAACTTGGTCGTGTGTACGAGGCCTTAAAGTGCTAAGTTGACAACAATGTGGCCCATCTGGCCCTGATGTTGAGGGAGGGGGTCCAAAATAGCCTCCATCAGACCTCCCCCAATAGGCCACCACCACAAGGGCTGGAAAACACATTTAAGGAGACCCCCTTTTACTCATTTTGCCCATGTTCCCTCACTGCTCCTTCTTATGTCACAGCAGGTGACACTATCCTGCAGTTCCAGCTATGGTAAGGCATGTCACCTGCCCTCCCGTGACAGTGTTCAGATGTAGCAGCCAATCTTTAGCTTTGAACACCATCAACATGACTGAGGGAGTGACATTACCTCTTCTTTGGGTTGCAGTCGTGGACACAGATAATTGCAATGCAATCCAATGCAATGGGCATCAGAAGAAGTGGTGAGGCAGCAGAGGCAAGGTGAGTATAAAGCAGTGGTCATCAACCCTGCCCTCAGGACCCACTAACAGGCCAGATTGTATGTATTACCTTGGGGAGGTGCAGACTAGAATACTGCAATCACTGAGCAGCAAATTATATCACCTGTGATGTATTTCAGTAAGGGCTCTTTCACACGGGCGGCCCGTTCAGGTCCGCCTGCCAGTTTTTTAGGCGGACCTGAACGGGCGCTCCGTGCTCCTCTATAGAGCCGCGGACATCCGACCCGCTCCGATCCGCCAAAGTGTGACAGAGGAAAAACCTACTTTTCCATCCGTCTGGCAGATCGAATCGGGTGAACACAGACAGACGGTCCGTGTTCATCCGATCCCCCCATAGGGGAGAGCGGAGAAAAGACAGGGCGGTCCCTGCACAGTGTGCGGGGACCGCCCTGTCATCTGCCGGCTCAGCGGGGATCAACGGAGCAATCCCCGCTGAGCAAGCGGAGGTTCAAGGGGCGGATCATTACTGATCCGCCCTGTGTGAAAGGGGCCTTATCTTGCAAACCTGGCCTGTTAGTGGGCCCTGAGGACAGGGTTGATGACCACTGGTATAAAGGACAGAGCATTGTGACTTTGCCCTGCAGGGACAAGATGACAGTGTCAAAGGGAATCTACTGTAAGTTTTGATCAATCTAATTTTAAGTTTTGATCAATTTTATATAATGTTAGCATGTTTATAAACGATTATTTAATATGTTTCCCATATGTTTAAAATTGCTACATCACAAATATGCATTTAATACAGTTCTGTCAGAGAATGCTGGACTATCTAGTAAGAAAGCCCAGCACTAGCTCTGCACTTGACTGCTCCCTCCTAATTGAAGTTTTGGCTCTGTATGCTTTTTCCCTGAACATAAAACATAAATGAAGAACGTGTATACAAAGCCATTATGGATTCCTTTTAAAGGTCCTTGCCAGATGGTTGGCCATCCATTTTCTGTATTTTCCAATACAAGGAAACTGCATAGATGTGACTATCTTTATGGGGTGCCATAGGATCTGTTTCCATTGAGGTGTTTAAGGATAAAGATCTTGCCAGGTGTATTTTTGAGTGTGTTTGAATGGCTTTTTTTCCATCTGTGCCAGTTTAAGTGGGGTCTTTCAAAGAAATCACAGGTACAACACTTGCACAATGCAATGTTCATTGATTGGTGCACAAAATTCTTATGAAATTTACTTTTCTCTTTTTTTTATGAATTGTATAACGTTTCAGTGAGCTCTCAGACCGTTGCCAATCAGATATTTTTGATTCTGTTTTAAGGAGTTCAGAGCACTCAAAGTGCTGAAAAAAGGCTCAAATGTTCCAGGTTTATTAACTCTGAAGCACAATTTAGAACAGATGAGCCCACTTCAATTACTCTTCAATGAAATGGTCCCCTACTTTTTTCAAAAGATTGTTTATTGATATTCTATTCACTATTACAAGCACAATGAAACGGTCTGCAGTAGATCTAGGTATATATATATATATATATAAGATATAAGATATAAGATATATATAAGAAGGCCAGTATGGTGGCCTGAGTTTATGGGAGGAGCCCGGAGGGTATTTAAGCAGCCCACTCACACATGCTCTTTGTCGGTTCAGTGTGCGGTACTACACGTCACTGGGCCGACTCTTCCCGGGCTCACCTCATGTCCGTGAGTCTGCGCATTCAATCGCATTCGACACCCTCCCGCCCTTCCCTTTTTCAGGGCACTTCTCAGCATATCCTTCTTCAATTAACTACCCATTACTTACCTTGGGTATGCCCCCTTTTCTTGGCATACTGACCAGACCACCAAGGCACACTTCAGGTCTATTTATGTTGTAAGTCTTGTCGCATGTTTATGTGATCCACATCTCTCTCGGTCAGAGGGTAACGACCATAAATATATATATATATATAGATGTGATAGAAAACAAGTCATTCACAAACATGGGTAACATCTAGGGAGATGTGGGAGTTGTAGAGCTTTGTATTGATATTCAATCTTGCTGCTTAGCTTACTTGAGCCCATCTGCCATCAGGGAGCTTCAGCCAACTGGTGGAACCATCGGCATTTTCAGCACCATGCCAAACCTAACATATTCAGCAAGGATCCAGATGTCAACATGGTCCACATTTTTGTGTTGGGTGACACCCAGCCTGTGGAGGTAAGTGCCACATATAACTGTGCAATCGGTCATATAATCATTTACTAGCAAATGTGTGACTGTTCATTATTGGTGTAATTTTTGGAATGGGTGCAGTTTGTTAATTGTCATAATTGTGTGCTTGTGTAATGTTTAATACAAGATATTTAAGTTTTATTTTGTGTATGTACTATCTGATAAAGAATAATTGCTACTGGCCACTGGGAGGGTTAACATAGCTCCCAACTGTCCCTGATTTTGAGGGACTGTCTCTGATTTGGAGCAATGTCCCTCTGTCCCTCTTTCCTCTTCATTTGTCCCTCATTTTGGCCAGATCTATATAGATGTGTATAAAATGTACTTTTTATCTATCAAAAAGTGTTTTCCAGCGCTAAACCTTTCATCTCATTTCTAAATTGCTGCATTTGTAAATTCCATAAGCAAATATAAAGGAATAGTAATGGTAAAATAAGCACTTGTGGGTTTAACCAATCTTGTTTTTCTTGTACAATTCTCCTTTAAGGGGGTGTGGTAAGGGGTGTGTCCTATGCCTGCATACTTTTGCTAATAGGTGTCCCTCATTCCCATCTCAAAAGGTTGGGAGGTGTGGGTTAAGGCACTCTAAAAAATACCCACTGTAGGGATAATGCTAATAGCCTGGAGACCTCTCACTGAGGGGGTTATTGCACATAATCTTGTGACATGCCACCGACAATTGAATGCTTACTCTGGAGACTTGTCCTGTTCTTTGGCTGGTAAATGCACATACCCTGCTGGTGTAAAAACTGGTTGATGAGCGCTGTGTAATGGAGGTACTTTCAATATTGGCATCAATTCTGGGAAGGGAGCTGTGTGGGCGCAGGATACAGAAGAAAGCCCAATATGTATGTGCTGGTGGAAGGATTTTACTGGTAGAACATGCCCTGCTCTGTTAAACTCAGGACTGGAGCCAGAATCCCTCTTGGGGAAACAGGACATGGCAATCCAGCTTGAACACTAAAAAGAGCTGGCATCATAATAGAAGCAATTTATCTCAGGCCTTTTAGATATACTGGGCCAGATTCTCAAAGGCGTTACGACGGCGCAACACCATTAGCGCCGTCGTAACTCCTCATCTGGCCCCGGGTATCTATGCGACTGATTCTTAGAATCAGTTGCGCATAGATACCCATTAGATCTGACATGCGTAAGGCTGTTACGCTGTCAGATCTTAAAAGTAATTTTTTTTCCCGCCGCTAGGTGTCGCATCGTCGTTTTCCCCGTCGTCTATGCAAATGAGGTAAGTACGCGAGATTCCCGAACCTACGCGCGTCCGACGCTGAGAATTTACGTTGTTTCCGTAGCGTACACGACGCGTAAGGTTGCCCCTGCTATTAGCAGGGGCAACCAATGTTAACTATGGCCGTCGTTCCCGCGTCGAAGTTTTAAAAAAATACGTTGTTTGTGCTGGACGCCATTTACGTAAACGTCTAAGCAAATGACGTCGGGGCGACGTCATTTAGCGCAATGCACGTCGGGTAATTTACCTGACGGAGCATGCGCAGTACGCTCGGCGCGGGAGCGCGCCTAATTTAAATGGTGCCCGCCCCATTTGAATTGGGCGGGCTTGCGCCGAGCGAATTAACGATACACCATGTAAGTGTTCTGAGAATCAGGATGTAAACCTGTAAACCTGCGGCGGTGTAGCGTACAGGACATACATTACGCTGCCCAGGAGCAACGTTAATGTATGAGAATCTGGCCCACTGTGACTATAGATGCATGTGAAGAGCAAAAAAACAACTTCAATCAGCTTAAAGTGGAGGTTCACCCGGAAATAACATTTTTTAACCTTAGATTCCTGCTCATTTTGTCTAGGGGAATCGACTATTTTTTTTTAAATCGAAGCTGTACTTACCGTTTTAGAGAGCGATCTTCTCCGCCGCTTCCGGGTATGGGCTGCGGGACTGGGCGTTCCTATTTTGATTGACCGTCTTCCGAGAGGCTTCCGACGGTCGCATCCATCGCGTCACGATTTTCCGAAAGTAGCCGAACGTCGGTGCACAGGCGCAGTATAGAGCCGCACCGACGTTCGGCTTCTTTCGGCTACCCGTGACGCGATGGATGTGACCGTCGGAAGCCTGTCGGAAGACTGTCAATCAAAATAGGAACGCCCAGTCCCGAAGACCAACCCCGGAAGCGGCGTAGAAGATCGCTCTCTAAAACGGCAAGTACAGCTTCGATTTTAAAACAAATAACCGATTCCCCTAGACAAAATGAGCATCAATCTAAGGGTAATTTTTTTTTTATGGGTGAACTCCCGCTTTAACCAGATTTAATGCTTGTGATGTGGTCAAAGTGCAAGAAATTATCTGGTCTAAAAAGGACCCATACTGTCCACATAAGCTTGTTTTATACCGACCATGCTCAATTAATTCTAACAAATTTCACAGAGATGTTAGAAATACATGTCTTCCTACTGGAATCCTCGATCCTTGGTCTTCACTCCTTGATGCCAATCACATGGTCTCCACCAAATAGGAGCAGCAGAGTTCAAGCAAAGCTTCTTCAAGAAGGACCAAGTAAACAATAGTTCTAAACTGCTCATTTGACCTAGAAAGGTGGGGAGACGCATTTCTAGGCCTCCAGGAGAAAGGATGATATACCAGATAAATGTTTATAATTTTGAGGGTTTATATTAGTTTATGTGGACTCAATAGAGTAGCCTTTGTCTAATCCTTGTACTGTTTGTACTACTTTACATGAAATAAGGGTTACGTGAACCAGTACGTTGGAAATACTACGGCTGATATTGACCTATTTTCTCAGTCTTGAGTTTCTACGTGAAAAATGTTCATGTATTCAATTTTGAGAAGGATATTTGACTCCTGCCTGGTTAGTCTTCTTACATGGCTTTCTAACATGGAACGATTCAATGAGGTCAGCCCTATCAATCTGCAGCACCAAGGGCCCTTTCACATGGGGCGGATCAGTAATGACCGTGTTCCTGTTCGTGTCCGTGTTCACCCAATCTGATCCATAGACGGAAGGAAAAATAGGGGTTTCCTCCGTCTGAAGAATCGGAGGAATGCGGAAGCGGGTGAGATAGGGTGTCAGCGGATGTATGTCCCTTTTTCATCCGTACATGGATGGATTAAATAAAGCGGACATGCAGTCCGCCCGTGTGAAAGGGGCCTAAGACTTTTTGATAATCACAGTTTATGAAAAATATTTTAAGTTGATTATGAAATTTACTTATATTGTATTTATCTAACATAATAACAAACTTGGTGCTGTGGATGACATCCAACACTGATTTGCAATTAATTCTGTTCTCCCATCTCCTCACAGTATGGGAAGAAGAAGTTAAAGTACCTGCCGTATAATCACCAACATCACTATTTTTTCTTGAGTGAGTATATGCACTATAATTTAATTGTTTAACCATTTTGAGGCATCTCCATGCTTTGCTCCAGACAATAGCCTATGTTTGTGGTATGGATAAAGGACAATCCGCAACTCCATACATGATCTTTAAATCAGTCCGAATTTATTATATCTCCATAAGAATATGTTTGTGGTATAGTCCCAGTTTTTTCAACCCCAGAGAGGCTATACCAACAATGTTCATGATGTTACCTAAAGGGGTTGTAAAGGCACACGTTTTTTCACCTTAATGCATTCTATGCATTAAGGTGAAAAAACATCCGAGGGATTAGCGGCCCTCCAGCCCCCCGTTTACTTACCTTACCCCCTCGAAAGTCCCGCGCCGTGAACGCGCTGGCTTCTCGGCCGGGCTTCTCGGCTCATTCACTGGTTGATTGAAAGCAGCGCAGCCATTGGCTGGCACTGCTGTCAATCACATCCAATGACGTGGTGCGCCGGGGGGCAGGGCCGAGTGATACAGTCTGCGGCTATGGCCGCAGGCTGTATTACGGGAGCGAGCCCACAAGAACTAACCCCCATGGGAGAGAACTCGCATTAGGGGTTTGTTTCTTGCGGGAAGGAGCCTAACCAGCCGCCAAGGGACCCCAGAAGACGAGGGTCGGGGCCACTCTGTGCAAAACGAGCTGCACAGTGCAGGTAAGTATAACATCTTTGTTGTTTAAAAAAAAATAATTACCTTTACAACCCCTTTAAGAATGGACGCATCTGGTGGGGATTCATCAGGCTGGAGAAGGGTGTTCATGTTTAATTCCGAAATGTTAAAACTATGGAAAGTTGGCCTAACACTATGTACCCTTAAAAAAAAAAAATAACAACCAGCATTTTAGAACAGAACACTAAGGCCGCGTACACACGGTCGGTCCAAACCGATGAAAACGGACTGAGGTTCAGTTTCATCGGTCCAAACCGACCGTGTGTACGGCCCATCGGACTTTTGTCCTTCAGACCAAAGTTTTAGAACTTGCTTTAAAATCGGACTGATGGACGCCTGACCGTCGGTCAAAACCGATGGTTAGTACACAAAAATCATCGGTTCAAAACCCGCGCATGCTCAGAATCAAGTCGACGCATGCTTGGAAGCATTGAACTTCGTTTTTTTCAGCACGTCGTGTGTTTTACGTCAGCGCGTTCTGACCCGATCGGTTTTTGAACTGATGGTGTGTACGCACATCAGACCATCAGTCAGCTTCAGCGGTGAACCGATGAAAATGGTCCGTCGGACCATTCTCATCAGATGGATCGACCGTGTGTACGCGCCTAATAGGCAACATGATCTGTAGAGACTGATCTTGAACTTTGATTTTCTAAAAAGTATTATTTATTTTTTGTGCAGTTGGTCCCCCACTTCTGATCCCAGTGTATTTCACAGTCCAAATTATGAAGACTATGATAACCCGCAAGGATTGGGTGGTAAGTGATTTCTACTACCCCCCGTTCACATAACAATGTGCTGTATGCCCAATAAAACGTGTAAGCATAAGAATTTCCAGTCAAAGAGAAGATCACCCAAAACTGCCTGATGAAGGGTTCCTTGCATGATCCAAAAATTTCACATATCTTTTATATGACTAAAAAAAATGTTTGAAATTATTGCAAGCGCCCAGAGGCGATTCAGTTCGCATGTGTTGCACTATATAAGTTTCTCACTCACTCACTCATATCTTGGTGTGCAACAACATCCTAACTTGCACAAACACACATAATTTTTTAGTCATTTGTTAGGACTGTCTGGATTTTAGTCACAGGAGATAAAATAATGATGTACAAATGCTAAATATAAAAAAATATATAAATGCCTTTATCTATTCACTCACCTTCATAATGACCCATGTCTTAGATACACTTCCTAAGTAGCTGCAAAAAATAAGATCTACAACCACAAGGCGCATGCCAAAAGTGCTATTTATTTCTGTCTGGTCGATATGTCTTATAGGAAATCTGTACTGGGAGAAATATTAAGGCTTGGCCTCTTTTTGAAATTGCTTGTTGGCTATATATGGTCTCAATACCTTTTGAATTATAACAAGCATACAGTATGTAAGGTTAAAGACATATCAGAACCTCTGGTCTGACTATGTGGTTTGTGAAATTAATCAGAGAGCCACTATTACAGCCAGAGAGCAAGCATTTTACAAAGATTTCAGCAGTGGCTTCCATATTTCTTAATACAGATTTCCTTTAATTATGGACAGCTATAAGAGATAACAAATATTTGTATATAAAAAAAAGAAATTCTAACGGCTTGTATCAATGGGCTTTTGTTCAGGTCAGACGGGTTTTGCATTATTGTACAGGTCTATAGGATTTCAAAATTCTCTTGAAGCAGGTCAAATGCAGCTTTAATGAATTCTGAATGCTCAAAGCTGATCGAAACAGGCCCTAATGATGAATATTTTTAGGCATATTTCATGACAGGAAGGACGTTAGGTGGATCTGGGTGCGGTTTTGGTGGAAGGTTATGTCTTGTCTTTGTTATAAAAAAAAAAAAAAAAGAGAGGAAAAAACTCTGCGTTAAACCCACTATCAAGTGAAGAAAAAAATTAAAAATATACTACTAACCACTTCCATACAGGGCACGTATACACCTTCCCGCCCAAGCCAATTTTCAGCTTTCAGCACTGTCGCACTTTGAATGGCAATTGCGCGGTTGTACCCAAACAAAATTGGCGTCCTTTTTTTCCCACAAATAGAGCTTTCTTTTGGTGGTATTTGATCACCTCTGCGTTTTTTTTTTTTGCGCAACAACTAAAAAAAGACTGAAAATTTTGAAAAAAAAATACGTTTTTATTTTTTTCTGTAATTTTTTTTGTAAATAAGTAAGTTTTCTCTTTCAATTACGGGCACTGATATGGCGGCACTGATGGGCACCGATGAGATGGCACTGATGGACATCGATGAGGTAGTACTGACGGGCACAGATGAGGTGGCACTGATTGGCGGCGCTTGTATGCGGCACTGATGGGCACACATAGGCGGCACTGATGGGCACACATAGGCGGCACTGATGGGCACACATAGGCGGCACTGATGGGCACACATAGGCGGCACTGATGGGCACACATAGGCGGCACTGATGGGCACTCATGGGCGGCACTGATGGGCACTCATGAGCGGCACTGGGCACTCATAGGCGGCACAGATGGGCACTCATGGGCCGCACTGATGGCTACTTATGGGTGGCACAGATGGGCACTGATAGGTGGGCACTGGGCATGGATGGGCACTGTGGGGTGGCACTGATGGACACTGTAGAGTGGCACTGATGGACACTGTAGAGTGGCACTGATGGACACTGCAGAGTGGCACTGATGGACAATGTGGGGTGGCACTGATGGACACTGGGGCGACACTGATTTACCTATGTTGCCAATCAGTGCCCATTTGTGGGCACTGATTGGCATCTTTTTTTTTTTAAATGCTTTTTTTTTTTTTTTTCAGCCTTTTTTTTTTTTTTTCCAGCTTTTTTTTTTTTTTTCCAGCTTTTTTTTTTTTTCATCTGCCCTTCCCTGGTGGTCCAGGGTGGGCATCCCTGGTGGTCCATGTGGCGATTCGAGGGCGGGCTGCGCTGATAAACAATCAGCGCGAACCCCCCCTGTCAGGAGAGCCGCCGTTCGGCTCTCCTCTACTCGCGTCTGTCAGACGCGAGTGAGGAAGAGCCATCAACGGCTCTTCCTGTTTACATCGTGATCAGCCGTGATTCGACACGGCTGATCATGTGGTAAAGAGTCTCCGTGAGAGACTCTTTACCGAGATCGGTGTTGCAGGGTGTCAGACTGACACCCCGCAACAACGATCGCCGTGATGCGCGTCCCCGGGGGCGCGCAGCGGCATAGAATCCTGAGGACGTCATATGACGTCCAGTCAGGATTCTACAACCACTTTGCCGACGTCAATCTGTCATTGGCGGGCGGCAAGTGGTTAAAATAGGGAGTGAATAAAAAATGTGAAAAAATACATGTTTCAAAAGGAGGGATGCTGCTGCTTATGAAAGCCTAAATACTTAAAGCTCAAAGAAACATACAAACAGAAATAAGCGCGCAACCCAAATATTAAAGTGCAAAGGCTCAAAAAAAAGCTAGAGCGAACAAATAAAAATATATATAATCACTAAAGTGAAATATTTTCAGTGTATCAATGCACACACAAAATATTGTAAAAAACACAGCGTAGTTAGCTTGACCAAAGTGGTAACTACCCATAATAAAAGTAGTAAAAACAATATATGGTGAAATAAATTCCCCAAAAAATATATAGGAAAAGAAGGTTAACAGCAGGACACTTCCAGGGATCAGTTCACCGATCGCTGCAATACTCAATACAATATCTGGAAGAAGCTTGGATCTTTTTCTCAGCCAAAAGGATGTGAAAATACTGACTCTTACCAGACAAGATGGACCTCGGTTTAGGGAGGTCAATAAAGTGTGTGCATCAGCCCCGGTAAAGGATCACTCAACTCAGGGAGGGGTGCTTCGGTCTTGCGGGAAGTGAAAAACCTTCAGCTGTTTCTCCAGACCGAATCACACAGGAAGGCGGTAGTCAGATTCAACATAGCTTTAACCATACACTAAAATCTGAGAGTATTGACTCAATGGAAAAAAAGGAATAAGATCCTCATAGATATGAACCACAATAATCTTTCCTATCGGTGAACTGATCCCTGGAAGTGTCCTGCTGTTAACCTTCTTTTCCTATATATTTTTTTGGGACTTTATTTCACCATATATTATTTTTACTACCTTTTATTTTGGGTAGTTAACACTTTGGTCAATCTAACTACACTGTGTTTTTTACAATATTTTTTGTGTGCATTGATATAATTTTTTGTGTGTGCATTGATACACTGAAAATATTTCACTTTAGTGATTATATATATTTTTATTTGTGTGCACTAGCCTTTTTTTGAGCCTTTGCACTTTAATATTTGGGTTGCGCGCTTATTTCTGTTTGTATGTTGTCTTTGTTATAACTGTGGAAGATTGTGCTAATTCCTAAGGGTATTGACCTCATGGTATGTTAACACCTCTTTACATTGTATTATTTTATATTCCTATTATTATGTTTTACAGGATCTGGCTTGGTCTCTGTCTTACTATACTCGTTTTTTCTTCACATTTGTTCCTTACTTTGGAGTTTTAGGATCTATTGCCCTGCTCTCCACAGTCAGGTATGTAGCCCTGACTGACCTTAAACATCTGTAAATTTATTTTATTTACTGCTTATATTTATTATTAAAGCTTACCCAGCTTTTCCTGGTACATGGTAGCAAAATATCATGCAGGTCAGGAAATTATCAAATTAAAATGGTTAGACACTACCTGAGGGGATGACGCGAGTGGCATTTTCCTGCGCCCTCTTTCAGGCCCGTAAACTGCTTCCACTCCACTGAAAATCCCCTGATCCTTCTTCTGACAAGTTATGGGTGACTCATATGGGCAACACTATTATTTTTGAGAGATTTATATACCGACACCGGAAAATTTGAAAAGCTTTAGGCTCCTTGGCTTGATACGCCTGGCCTGATTCCTGGGGAACTTGTCCAAATGGGACTACTGAAATGTCATACCATTAATGTTAATGCATAATTGGAGATTTTCCTACCCTCGGGGACGGAAAATATAGATTTTATTAAAAACAGGAGGCGAGTATTATGCTATAATCTTTCTTTACTGTCATCCAGCAGCAAGAGAGTTAATGAAAAGAAAAAACGTTACACAGATAGGAATGCAAATGAACATAGGTAGACTGTCCAATCAGGTAACAGGAGTATGTTATAAAGGTGAGGTACAGGTGATATTCTTCCTCTTTCTTGATGATAAAACTAGACTGGAAATAACTTGAACTGGAAACTAATTGGAACAACTTGAACTGGAACTCATTCTTCAATATGTCATGAAGTCCACAGTAGAATAGGCGCATTAAGCTGAAAAAGAATGCATTATGTAAGAGCAAAATAAATCTTGAAGGGTAGGGTATTAGGGTGGGATAATACTCGCCTCCTGTTTTTAATAAAATCTATATTTTCCGTCCCCGAGGGTAGGAAAATCTCCAATTTTATGGCAAACAGGAGGCTCATATTATGCTAGTTCAAAGCTGTATACTCTAGAGCATTAAATAAACGTACAACCTATAGTTATAATACATTCATAGACACATGAGATTCAGGTCTAAAGTAGAAATTCTTAAAAGTGGATTCTAAAGACCAGTTTTCGGTTCGCATTAAATCTGATAGAGAACCACCTGATTGAAATACCTTAGTGGCCATTGCACCTCTGGTGGAGTGGGCGCCAAATATGGAAATGTCAATGCCTGCCAAATCCATGGTTTGTCTCACCCATCTAGCCAAGGTGGGTGAGGAAACTGGATGGAAGGGTTTGCAGTAGGAAATTAGTAATTGAGATGAGTCAGGGTCTCTAAAAGGTTGAGATTTGGTTTCATAGGTTTTTAGACATTGGACTACACAAAGGTTTGGATTGAAGGGAAAGGCCGGATAGAAGACCGAATGTAAGTTGGTCTATGTGCGTCTGAAAATGGAAAATTGAACACCCTGGGGAGAGAATTGTCTACGGGATATATCTAGGGCTTTTACATCCGCTACTCTTTTAAGGGAGATGAGACAAAGTAGTACTGTTAGTTTGAAAGATAGAAGTTTTAAAGACAGATTCTCATTATCACCCCAGGAGTTAAGAAAATTTAAGAGGATGAGGATTCTGAAATAGGTCTAGTAGAATAGAAGGGAATACTGGGAGTAATCGTGGGTAGTCTATGCTCATCTCCAGAGCCTGAGGGAACCATGTTTGGGATGGCCAGTAAGGGGTTATCAGAACTATGTTTGATTCTAGGTAACGTGTCAGAAGGAGAGCCCTTGATATTAGAGCAAAGGGGGGGAAAGCGTAAGATGTTCCTTTCGGTCAAATTTGTAGAAGGGCATCTGTCCCCAATGCTTCTGGGTCTGGACGCCAATTGAAATATGTTGGAATCTGTCTGTTCAGGCGTGATGCAAACAGATCTATCTGGAAAGGACCCCACAGGGAGTTTTAGATGTTGAAAAATTGTCTGGTTCAACATCCAATCGCTGGAATCTGTTAGATAACAGGGAATTCCAGTCTGCAATGGAATTGGATAGGCCTGGGATGTATTCCGCCTTCAATATAATGTTCTTGTCCAGGCAAAAATGCCAAAAATCCTTTGCAATGTTCGCCAAAGGTTTGGATTTTGTACCTCCTAAGCGATTGATGTATTGTACTGCGGATATGTTGTCCATGCGCAGTAGAATACAACAATCGGATCTGTCTCTCGCAAAACTCTTGAGAGCAAATGATCCCGCTAAGAGTTCGAGACAATTTATATGTAACAGAGCTTCGTCTGGAGACCATTTCCCTCCTGTTGTAAGAGGGCCGCAGCGAGCACCCCAACCTGAGTTGCTTGCGTCTGATTCTATTATTAAATCCGGATGTGGATGGAAAAAAGTCTTCCCATTCCACATCTGGATGTGAGTCAGCCACCAAAGTAATTCTTCTTTGGTGTCCGGAGTTTGTGTTATCTCGTCGGAATATGCCAAGCCGTCTCTTAGATGTTGGGCTTTTAGTCTCTGTAGTGCTCTGTAGTGTGGAGGTGCCCGAAATATCGCTTGAATGGAAGCTGATAATAGACCGACAATCCTCGCAATTGTCCGCAGAGATATTTGACTTTTGTTCAGGACTGAGCGAATCTCTCTTCTGATCGTCTTCAATTTCCTGTTTGGAAGACTCAGAAGGGATAGTTGGGTATTGACAAGAAAACCCATAAATTCTACCTCCTTTGAAGGGGTTAGGATGGATTTCTTGTAATTGATTATGAATCCCAGCATGTTCAGAAGGGATATCGTCCATTGAATGTGTAAATGAATAGTCTGAAGTGATTGTGCCATGATCAAAATGTCGTCTAAATATATTATTAGACGAACACCCCTGCTCCTTAGAGCTGCTACTACTGGTTTCAGTCGTTTCGTAAAGCACCAGGAGGCAGATGACAGACCGAATGGTAGACTGGTGAATTGCCATTTCTTGTTTTGCCACAGGAATTGAAGAAATGGTTGGGAATTCTCGTGCATGTGCACTGAAAGATAGGCATCATTCAGATCTATTTTTGCCAACCAGTCTCCTTGTAATAAAAGGTCTTTTAACAGGTGAATACCTTCCATTTTGAAATGGCGGTAATGGACGAAATTGTTTAGATATTTCAGATTTATTACTGGTCTGAAACCTCCATCCTTATTTTTGACCAGGAACAGGTTGCTCACAAAACCTGGAGTTTGCAAGGGAACTTGAACTATGGCCCCTTTGGAGTAAAGCTCTTTTATCTCCAGTGAGATGAGCTTTTTGTCCTCTTCTGAGAACCTTATTGGAATAGGATCCTGACTTTGAGTCGGTAAAGAGGTGAAATCTATCTGGTAACCTAACACGGTGTTCAGAGGGCCTCTGGGGAAATGACCTTCGGTAGAAGATCTGTTGGGAAATCGGCCCTTGCGTTTCCCAGCTTTGGGAAAAACTTTGGTTGGAAAACCTTTTTGAGTGATGATTGGGCCTTGTCTAAAGAAGTAAAGAGAGCTACGTATTTGTTGATCTCTTTAATAAAAGAGTCACCAAAAAGTAGACCCTTGGTGATGGAAGATGGTTGAGATGAAGCGAGATGCATTAGCTGTGGATCCAGCTTCGTCAGAATCGATCTTCTTCTTTCGCTAGAGATGGCCGCATTGGCGTTGCCAAATAGTACAATGGCTCGCTGAGCCCAACCTTTCAGGACATTTAAATCTATTGGGGTGTTAGATTAAACTGCTTCTTCTATTAAATCTAGAATCTTAGCTAAGGGGCCTAACATGTCTAATAATTTATCTTGACCGAAACGATATTATCTGTCCACCCCCTTTTTTGTGTGTTTTCCTGATTTTAGAAGGAATTTAACTAATGCGGGGTCTAATTAGGGTGTATTGGCTAATTTCTTTGGGAGGGACGGTCTCGGGCACTCGGCTCTTAACTTACTAGCCTCGTTCTTATCTAATGGTTTCTGGATCCAGAGGCTTAAACATTTCGTAACTAGGGAATGGGTAACCCATTCCCCTGAACGGGGATGTTTAATTTGACCTGGGTCGAAATACGGATCACCAGAGCCGTCTATAATAGCATCCTCGGATTCCTCCTTTTCAAGGGTATTCCTTCTTCTGCATCAGAGACATTCTCATATTCAGAGTCTCTTCCTTCTTCTGATAAAGATTCCTTATCAGAAGAATAATTGCTGGAAGAGGTACGGTAAGAGTCTGGTTTTTGCCTCTTTGAGGCCATTTTTACCCGTTGTAAGATCAACTCCTCCCGGGCAGAGGGTATAACGTGTGACCTCTTGTCACTGACAGTAGCATTTCCTTTACTAGGAGGCTTAGAAGATTCACCCTGGTTCTCCATCAGGACCATTCTTTTAGAATGGGAGGGACCGGTATGAGATATATGATGTCGTTTTTGAGACACTTTACCCGCTTTTTTCAATCCCTGAATCATGTGGGATGTAGAGTCCTCCGCTGACCAATAAATGTCAGATGGGGTAATAGGTAAAGGTTCAGGGGTAACCTGAGGTTTACTTTGAGACAGGGCCATGACTACCGATTGTGCAATGGAATCATGCATGGCCGTCTGCATAGCAGATTGGATGGATTTATCTATTATGGATTGGATTTTCTGGTTTTCCTCAGGGATATCTGAGGGGGTAACAGTAGTGGAATCTTTATTAGACATAGTGAGGTGTGAGTAAATGTGATTGACTTAAGACAAATTATTCTGAAAGAGAAAAAATAATAGAACTAATTAATATATATGCAGCAGAACTATATATATTTTTTGTATCAGCAGACAACATATATGTCAGCAAGAGGGCACATATATTATGAGCGTACACCCAAACATATACATATATATATTTATTACTAATATTCTGACTGCAGTTCAAAGTGTGTAAGTATATATGTATATATATATACATACATCCATATATATACATATATATATATATAAAAGTATATATACATATATCTATATGCATATATCCATATGAACAAACATATGTTTATTTAAATTTGTTTGTGTAAATGTGTTACTATTTGTTTGTGTGTGCCAAACATACACCCCTGAACCTAAACCGGGTTCAGGGTTGGTATGTGGCAGGCACACACCCACACAGGAGAACGGACTTTCTGTCAGGGAACGGCGGTATAGCAGCGCTGCAGCGCAGTGAGGAGACACACTGCCTGTCGGGCCGCGAATCTGCGCGGGACCGCGCCACAGCTGAGCACCAGCTGTGAGGAAACGATATCCCGGACTGCCGGGATACCGCCGAACGGCCGCGGTGAGGGGATGCGGGCCGTCGGAGAACAAGTGAGTGTGCTGTAAGCGGGGGTATTGGAATGGTGAGGAGACCACCTGGGAAGTTAATGAATAGAAGGGGGGTGGGCAATGCTGGGACTGCCATTAAGGATAAAAAGTATGGCCCTGCAAACTGTGACAAGCGCAGGGTTGCAGGGAAAACTCTACATATATATATTTATATTCATTTTCTGCAATGAGTTATATATTGTGACAGGGTACATGATTCCATGTATGTCAGTGAGAGGTTGTAAAGATCAGCTTTCCCTGTCTTAGAAAGGGTTAAGCCTGGCCAACAGGAAAACCTCCTCTCTCTCCCTATTAATTACACACACCTGATAGAGATTGGAGGAGGGAGAGCTCAGCCTGAGGCATGCTGAGCTGAACAGGACAGGTTGGAGACTGTCTTCTTTGCAGAAACAAGGTCTGTTGTCACAGACAAACACTTATTTGGACTATTATTTGTTTTATACTGGAGGCTGGAATAGCCCCTCCAGTACACAGTAGTCAGGGACCGTACTGTTAGCTTCCTAAGCTGAAGTAGGCCGTTTTGTTTTTGTATTATTTCTTTTGAGTGCAATAAAGCCATATTTATTGCTTAAGTTCAGCGACTTTGCTGCATTACATTACCGCTATTCCGTGGGACCTTGTCACAATATATATATATAATATATGTAGAAGCATCTGAGGAAAAAATTTCAATGTACTTATCTGGCTGGAGCAGCAAGAAAGAGGAAGAATATCACCTGTACCTCACCTTTATAACATACTCCTGTTACCTGATTGGACAGTCTACCTATGTTCATTTGCATTCCTATCTGTGTAACGTTTTTTCTTTTCATTAACTCTCTTGCTGCTGGATGACAGTAAAGAAAGATTATAGCATAATATGAGCCTCCTGTTTGCCATAAAATCACTGCTATATGTCATTTAATGTCCTTACTGCGTTGTATGTCTATATGCATTCCCCTGGTATTTGATGCTTGATCTCTGAAAAGAATGCCCTTGTTTGGTGATGTACAATGGATGGCTGTCAAAATGTTGATAGTGCTGTGAAATTTTCTGTATTGGCACCGGATTGGTTTTCTTTCTTTTATAAAAATAAAAAAATGGTTTCACAAAACAAAAAAATTAACTATAAAAAATATTAAAGCGAATCTGCCTTGTACACACGGTCGGACTTTTGACCATGCAAAAGTCCGCCGTGAGTCCGTCAGAAGTCCGACGGAAAGAAGAGAACATGTGCTTTATCTAAGGTCCGTCGGACTTCTGAGAAAAAAAGTCAGATGGAGGCTACACACGGCCGGACTTTCCGAGAAAAAAACCTGTCTGACATTTTTTCTCGGAAAGTCCGGCCGTGTGTACGAGGCAAAAGAGAACGTCTCCATTGTCTTCAGGGAAATCCATTATCTAAACTGCAAGATCTTGCAGTTCTGTCATACTGCGCATGTGCAAGATGAAGCTCATGATGTCATACACCTCATTTTGCAAATGCGCCGTATGAAATTACATTCTTGGATTTTGTATTCTCCAACAAAGGCATTTAGTGCTGTATGGCACATGCGCAAGATGATATCATGCACTTTATTTTGCGCATGTGCAGTATCACGTACATTTACAAACTGGTGGAGTGGGAATGAGAACCCACCACAGAGGCTGACAAAAATAGTTAAAGCGGGAGTTCACCCATAAAACAATTTTTACCCTTAGATTGAGGCTCATTTTGTCTAGGGGAATCGGCTAGTTGTTTTAAAATCGAAGCAGTACTTACCGTTGTAGAGAGCGATCTTCTCCGCCGCTTCCGGGTATGGTCTTTGGGACTGGGCATTCCTATTTTGATTGACAGTCTTCCGACAGGCTTCCGACGGTCGCATCCATCGCGTCACAAGTAGCCGAAAGAAGCCGAACGTCGGCGCGGCTCTATACGGCGCCTGCGCACCGACGTTCGGCTACTTTCGGAAAATCGTGACGCGATAGATGCGACCGTCGGAAGCCTGTCAATCAAGAAGGAACGCCCAGTGCCGAAGACCATACCCGGAAGCGGCGGAGAAGATGTATCTCTAAAACGGTAAGTACTGCTTCGTTTTTAAAAAAACTAGCCGATTCCCCTCGACAAAATGAGCATGAATCTAATCTTAATTTTTTTTTTGAGGGGGAACTACCACTTTAAATGCAAAGAAATAGTCACAGGGATATAGGTAACTATCATAGGCTTGCACACAGGGTGTAGCAGGTGTGCCTGGGCACACCCTAATCACCCTGTGTGGCACAGATTCCCCCTGTTTAAACCCCTGATATTATACCAAAGCCCCCTAATGGTGCTCCTAGGAAAATTGTAAAAAAAAATAAAAAAATAATACAAATAAAAACTACTGACCCCATTCTCTGCCCTACTGACACCATCCACTGCTCCACTGACACCATCAGTATACAGTCAGTTCCATAAATATTGGGACAATGACACAATAGAATTGTGTCGATGTTCCAATATTTATGGAACTGACTGTATATGTGTGTTTGAGCTTTAAGGTGCACACCCTAATGCAATAGGCTGTGCACACCTATGGTAACTATTATTGTTTATTTCCCTACTATCAGGGATGGACTGGCCATTGGGACAACAGGGAGTTTCCCGGTGGGCCGATGGCTCAGTGAGCCGGCTTCAGTGACAGAGGACCGCTGCCCCCCTCCGCTCCTCAGTCTCTCCCTTCCCGCAGTGCTCACCTCCTCTCCCTTCCCGCAGCGCTCATCTGGGGGGAACAGAGAAGAAGGGGGGACGACAGAGGAGCATGGGGGAGGGGACAGACAACTGACTCATCAGCTATGGCCTGGGAGCTTCTCACTTCTGCCTAATCTTGTCCTATAAGGGGGGGGGGGGGCACCAAACTGATTCCTTGCCCTGGGTGAAATAATGTCTGGCTTCCCCACTGGTACTGCCTATAAGAGTACCAGTACCAGCCGTTCTACTCTAATAAAGTAGAACAGCTAGTGGCTAGTGAAGAGGGAGAGGGGGCTTGGGTGGCCTGGGGGGGGGGGGGGTGCCGGAGTTGTCCGGCCGCCATGGGAGAGACGAGAGACCTGTCAAAGTGGGCCAGTCTGGATGAAGTCCAGGGCCAAATTTTTGTCCCAGTCCAGCCCTGCCTACTATCCATTATTGACAGGTTTAAAGAGCAGGGATGGGGGGGGGGTGGGGCATGGGGGGATCTGGCTGGGCTTCTTTAATTAAATCATTAATTATGAAATAATAAATGATGCTCTTCCATATAGCCATATTTATTTCAGTGCAGGCTGGGCTCCCTTGAGGCTTATAGCAACACAAACATTTATCTTACATTATGTACTAAATGCTCCCACATGTCTTAGCTTTTAAAATACACACCAGACAGGAAATATAAAAATGGCACCTTGCATAATGCAAATATTTATGTCAATAAGGCGATGATAAAGCCTCAGGCTACCATTGAAATTCTAATATCCTAATTTTAATATGAACGTGTTACATGGCTGGTGGTGGAGTAAACATTGTTTTCTTAAGCAGAGTACACCTTCAGGTTTTTTTCCGTTCAACCCCCCGCTTTAGTGCCTGGTTTAATGTTGTTGTGATTCCTTTAAATAGACTCTCTCTCCCTTGATACCTAATCTAAGGGCTTGTTACTTCCTTATCGTTGTTCCCATGTCATCTTCCTTTCTGAGAATTGTCCCCTATGCGTTGCAGGTTTATTGAATCGCACTGGTTTGTGTGGGTCACGCAGATGAATCATATCCCCATGGAGATTGACCATGAAAAATACAGAGACTGGCTGGGAAGTCAGGTAGGAGGCCAACACCATGGCAGATCACTAACTGATGATGACAGGTGAACTGTAATCCCTTGAAAGGTTTGTGAATGGGCACATGGTCACCCAGTCTGTCATTAGCTCCACCCACTTTAGATGTAATATCTCCTTCGCGCAGCAAGCGTCTTTGCTACTGCTGTGTTACATCATTACCTTCATGACCACCATATGTCACACATGTTGGGTAACAATAGATGATATGTCCTGCTGTATTCATTCGTTATAAAATTGGCCCACAATAAAGTGTATTCGCAGTGGTTGTAAACCTCTGAAATGAAAAATGAACAAAGTATATCCTTCTGTAGTGTGTACTCGATTGACTGTACCTTGATTCAAAGCACCTAGTGAGATTTCTTTCCACTCATGTGCTATCTGCACTAGTCACTTCCGACAATCTCTACTGACACCAAGCAATTCCCAAAACATGGCCTCATCCCCCTCCAGCACTTAGCAGGTAATTGACAGCCTCAGCTGTGCATGTTTCCCTATGAGACTGTGTAGGGTGGTGGGTGTCAATTCTCTCCACTTAGGTCTTAGATTACATTCAGCTGGGTGCTCTATGTTGTGCTGTCTTCTGGAGTTCAGAAATGCTGAGTAAAATGTGTGTTTATGGGGGGGGGGGGGGGGGGGGCGCAGATAAACAGGTACAACTTATGTAGGAGGATTTGTGTCATTTCTGTGTATCATCTGAAGACAGTCACTTCACTGAGTATGTAAGGGCTTACAACCACTTTAAAGATTAAAGGTATAACGGTTTTAGGTACAACAGGGACGGACTAGAATTTGTAAAAATTTTGTTTGGGCAGTCTGTGTTGCCTTGGATGTATATCACCTAATTTCAGTGGCGGCTGGTGGAAATTCTTTTTGGGGGGGGGGGGGGGGTCACTTAGCACTTACCCCATCACAGGTTGCTTCCCCCTGCTCAGCGGCGGCGGCCTCCTGTTCTCCGTCACCTTTTCTGCAAGGTAATATGAGAGTTTGTAATGGCATTTGGTGCACGCAAAGTGGATTTATAGTGGTTATTGAGGATTATTTTGAAATGTCCAGAGTTCAGCTTTAATCAAAGTGTTTGAGATATAAACTATAGGGGTCGATTTACTAAAGGCAAGTAGACTGTGCACTTTGTAAAGTGCAGTTGCTCCAGAGCTTGCAAAGAATACCCAATCGAATACAGGGAAAATAAAGAAAACTGCCTTTTTGCTTGCGCGTGATTGGATGATGGAAGTCGGCAAAGCTTCTGCTCATTTATTAAGCTCTGGAGCAACTGCTCTTGCAGAGTGCGCTTTTCTAAATGCACCATCTATTTGCCTTTAGTAAGTCAGCCTCTTTGGCCACAAGAAATACAGTAGCACATTCGCTTTCCATACAAATAGTATGTCAGAGTTAAACGGCTGCTCTGCAATACTTATTTGGTTTACATTACATAAAAAGGTGTGAAGTCATTTTTCATCTGTATCTAACTTGTACATCTGTCATTTTCACAGTTGGCAGCAACATGCAATATAGAACAATCCTTCTTCAATGACTGGTTCAGTGGACATCTCAACTTTCAGATTGAACATCAGTGAGTATATAATTTATATAATGTAAATCTGCCACCTGTCCCTGCAGTCATGAATGGATAAATACGTAATGAGGCTTAGATTCAGTTGCTGTATTATGCTACTCCATAATTGTGTGCTTTTACTAATGAAAACACAACATGCAGTCCCACATTAAGCCCAGGTTCACACTGGGCTGTGGGAGTGAAGCCGTGCGAGTTCAGCTGAACTTGCACGATTTCACTCCTGCTGGCAGTCCCGATTTCGGCCACGATTATAGAGACATCTGTGCAGGTTTCTGCACAGATGTCAATGTAAATCGCGGGCCGAAATCGCAAAAAGTAGTACAGAAACTACTTTTTGAAATCGGTGCAGCGCCGCAGATGCGGCGTTGCACCGATTAGGACGGTGCCATTGACGGCAATTTGCGGCAAATACCACCGTTTTGACATGCCAAATCGCATGTCAAAACACACCAGTGTAAACCAGGCCTAAATAGTTACACAGTTTACAATGTTGAAAAAAGACACATGCCCATCCACTTCAACCTATGCGTGTGTGTGACGTGATTTTTATTCTCTAGAAATTCCCATAGGAAGACATCTAAAACATTTTTAAAGTTGTTAATACTACCAGCTAGTACCACTTCCTGGGGAGGGAGTTACACATTGTACTGCTTTAACAGTAAAGAATACTTTCTGTTATCTAAGGTTAAACCTCCTTTTCTTTGAAACTAAAATTGTGGCCATGTGTCTTCTTCAGGGGCCTTAGAGTAAACAATTTTATTTACAGTTACTAAAATCACCTTTGATTTACTGTATTTGTACATCATACCCCCTCTTTAGCACCCCCTCTCCACAGCGAATAACTGTGATCTATGTAATTGATCCTTTATAATTGAAGTCCTCCATCCCCCCTATTCATTTTGTTTCTGAGCTCTTTCTAATCCAACATCTATCCTGAGGATTGCACACCAAAACTGAACTGCATATACAAGATGAGGCCACCATATCAACAATAATTCTGAATTTATCTTTAAGGCCAACTTCACTCAAAACCTGTTTGTAGATTTGGATAGAGTGGGAAAGGAAGTGAGGAGAAATCTCCCAAATTGGGGTACAGACAGCAGTAGGAAGCTGACAGAGGCTCCACATGCTGTTTTTTTCTACATTTGGCTACAGATGTACTTACCGTATTTATTGGGGTATAGTGCACTCCCGCGTATAGCGCGCACCCCTAAAGTTGCGCCGAAATTCCTGTGGAAAAAAGATTTTTTGTACTTACAGTTTTGGTGTCTTGCGCGGCGTCCATCGGCGGCCTCGTCGGGTCCGGCGTCCGTCTGCGGCTTCGGGTGTCCTCTTCGTCGGGTCCGGCGTCCTTCTGCGGCGTCCTCCCCGCTCGTTTCCCGCGCCGAGTTTGAATACTGCGCCAACATATACCGAGCGCAGTACACTCGTGTATCGTCGGGCAGGCTCAGCTACTCTCGCGCTGACGTCCTGTACGTCCAGGACGTCAGCGCGAGAGGAGCCGAGACTGCCCGACGATACACAAGTGTACTGCGCTCGGTATATGCCGGCACAGTATTCAAACTCGGCGCGGGAAAGCGGGTATCGGCGTATACCGTGCACCCACGATTTTGCCCTGATTTTCAGGGCAAAAAAGTGCGCGGAATACGCCGATAAATACGGTATATGGTGCAATGGCTAACTTGATTGGACACAAATGAAATGCATTATTTAATGCTAAGCTACACTTTTGCCAGTTTTCCTCAAGTTCCATTAACTTTTTCTCCCCATAACCCCTGCTTGTCCCTCCTCTAGTTTTAGGGGTACTTTACTTTAGAACAGTGGTTCTCAACCTGGGGGTCGGGACCCCCTCGGGGGATGAGTGATAATTTGCCAGGGGTCACTAAATCCTGGGCTGTTCCTGAAGCCCACGCTGCTCTCCCAGCCTTTTCTCGGCTGCCCAGTTGGGCTGTTCCTGTAGCCCGCAGCAGCCCACTCAGCCCCTTTGCATCCGTCCATTCAGTTCACGGCATGGCTGGGGGGCAGAGACTAGAGGTCAGCTGACTGATGAGTAATGTGAAGTGGGAGGGGCTGAAGGAGACCCTATCTCCTGATTTCGGCATAGGTGTCACTGCTGCGAGATACCACAAAGCCGGAGACACAGTGACTTTGATCAAGAGCACCTAAGTTGGCTGATCAGAACTACCCCCAGCACTGCCACTCATCCCAACTCCCCACCAGCACTGCCACTCACCCCAACTCCCCACCAGCACTGCCACTCACCCCAACTCCCCACCAGCACTGCCACCCATCCCATTCCCCCCCACCAAGGAGTAATAGAAGGAATACAAATAGAGAATTCATGGAAGGGAGAGGAAAAGAGGGGGAGGAACAAAGAAAAAGGGGGAGAAATAATAAAGCCCCATACACACTATCAGTTTTCCTGTAGGTTTTTCTCTTCAGGTTTACCAAAACCATGTAGTGCAAGGGCCTGTCTGATTGCATACAAATTGAAACTCTTAAGGTTTGACCTCATATTAGATGGTTTTGGTAAACCTGAAGAGAAAAACCTGCAGGAAAACTGATAGTTTGTATGGGGCTTAAGAGAAAGAACAAGAAAGATGGCTAGAGAGAGGGATGGGGAAAAAAACAAGAAATTAGTATAGAGCAGGGGTCTCCAAAGATTCTAAACAAAGGGCCGGTTTATTGTCCTTCAGACTCTTGGAGGGCCGGACTTTGGCCAGCGGGAGTGGAAATTTTCCTGGCATCATTGTTACCAAATACATTTGGTATTAGGGGGAGGAATAGTACCCCATTGCTGGTATCATATGGAGGAATAGTGCTCTATTAGTTGTGTCAGTGGGAGAAATTGTCCTCCATTGTCGGTGTCAGATGGCAGAATAGTGTCTCGTATCAATGGGAGGGATAGTGCCCCAAGGGCCAGATAAAGGCAAGCAAAGGGCCACATCCGGCCCTTGGGCCACAGTTTGGAGACCACTGGTATAGAGAGAGATAAAAGGGAAAGAAATGAGGAGAAAGAGTGGTACATCCTAAAATGTACCATAAGGGGTTTTAATATTGTACGAGTGGAAGGGACTCAAGGAGCGCTAAATGTCTGTGGGTTAGGGGCGCAAAATACTTGTCTTGCCTTGGGTGCTAACAACCCATACTACGAAAATAATTTTACTGTTAGGGGTCCCCACAACTTGGGAAATTTTATTAAGGGGTCACTAGAAAGTTTGAGAACCACTACTTTAGAAAGTAGCCAACAGCATTGTAGAAAAGCCTGAAGCCTCGTACACACGACCGAGAAACTCGACGGGCGAAACACATCGTTTTGCTCGTCGAGTTCCTTGTTAGGCTGTTGAGGAGCTCGGTGAGCCAAATTTCCCCATTGCCGTCGAGGGAAAAAGAAGACATGCTTTCTTTTTGGCTCGACGAGATCCTCGACAGTTTCCTCGTCGAAAAGTGTACACACGACCGGTTATCTCGGCAAAAAAAAACCAGCAAGTTTCTTGCTGATTTTTGCCGAGAAACTCGGTCGTGTGTACGAGGCCTGACCCTATCCAGCTTCCTACACTAAAGGACTATTTTATGTGCAGAAACATTGGTCTCCCTGTAGAGGTCCAACATCCCCCCCACTGAGTCTGACCTATACTGTAGCTCTGTAATCAGCAAACTTGCAATTGGCCAACTCCCTGATGGTTGCAGATGGTTGCAGAGCTCTAGTTCTGCACAAGATCTTCTGCACAGAGTCAACAAAGAAATGAAGGGTCGTTTTCTACTCATAAGAAAATGAACTGTAGGATATTGTGCAGCATTTCTTTAGCTAATTTAAACTTACAGGTCATTAGGGCTAAAAGGTCAATTTTGACACTACCCAATGGTTGCCCAAACCTGTTAATGGTGCAGGATGAGGGTTTGGAAGTATGTGGTCACTTAGTGTGGAATGAATAGTCCAATTTTTTTTTATATAGCATTGATCTAATACTAGCAGTTGTACAGCACACACAACACATCTGGTGGTCATAGAAGTGCCACTGTGTCTAAGCTCACATATACAGTACACTGTATCCACAGGGCATTGTTACCATATTGGAGAAAGGCAAAAAACTCACTTTACTTGTGTGCCATGTGGTAAAACAGTGAACTTACCTCGTATTTTCTCTCTCCTTTCTATAGTCTATTCCCTACTATGCCTCGTCACAACTACTACAAGATTGCTCCCTTTGTACGCTCTTTGTGTAAAAAGTATGAAGTACTCTATGAAGAAAAACCCATATGGAAAGCCTTCACCGACATTATTGGGTTAGAATCTTTTTGTTTATTTTATAAATGTGTTTACTGTTTTATTGTCACTCCTAGACCAGCATGTTTCTTATGGTTTGTTGGCACCTAAAGATAACCTTTGAGGCCGCGCAACACGGTCGGACAAAACCGATGAAAACGGACTGAAGTTCAGTTTCATCGGTCCAAACCGACGGTGTGTGGGCCCCATCGGTCAGTTATCCTTCGATCCAAAAAAAGAGAACTTGCTTTAAAATTGAACCGATGGACGCCTAACCGATAGGTCAAAACCGATGGTTAGTATGCAAAGGCATCGGTTAAAAACCCACGCATGCTCAGAATCAAGTCGACGCATGCTTTGAGGCATTGAACTTAATTTTTCTCTGCACGTCGTTGTGTTTTAAGTCACCACGTTGGACTCGATCGCTTTTTTAACTGATGGTGTGTAGGCACATCAGGCCATCCGTCCGCTTCATCGGACCATCGGACCGTTCTCATCGGATGGACCGACCGTGTGTACGCGGCCTAAGTGGCTTATATTTCTTTGTGATAGTATTATAGCTGTTGAAGCATGGTCATGAAAGATAATACTATGTTAGATAATTCATACATAACAATGCAAATATGTAAGGGCTAAATCTGTTTATTACTGTTTATGCACTCCCATTTATCCTTCATTTCTAATTTCTACATTTTAGTTCATACTGCATTCCAGCTCTGATGAAGGGGGACCTCTGAACCCCTGAAACACGTTGGCTGCTTTTACTAAATGTGTCTGTCCTGACAGCGCACTCATTGCATACAGAGACCAAGCTTTCAAAGGCAGTCCTCGATCCCCACTAATGATCAGATGCCATCAGGACTAGTTCTCAAACTGTATCAGCCAATCACATTGGTCACATGATCTCTAAACCTTCCCACGCACAGACCCTATTAAAGGGATGCCGGGTGGGTGAAAAGGGGCTAAATGTTATGGCAGTGCACTATACACTTCTCACATGCCTAAAGGGGTCCTGCAGGGCCCCAAAACTTTTCACCTTTACTAATGTAATGTGATTACTTTATTAAACGTGTGGGCTTTATCTTAACAATACTGGCAATGTGTGCAATGTGTGCTGGCAATGTACACACGTCCGAGGAACTCGACGGGCAAAACTCATCGTTTTGCTCGTCGAGTTCTGTGTGAAGCCGCCTAGAATCTCGGCGAGCCAACTTTCCTCATTGAACAACGAGGAAATAGAGAACATGTTTTCTATTTGGCTCGACGAGGAACTCGTCGGCTTCCTCGGCCGAAAGTGTACACACGATCGAGTTTCTAGCTGAATTCTGCCGAGAAACTCGGTCGTGTGTACGGGGCCATAGATATGTGAAGTACAAGGTACTTTAACCCATTACCACCAATTGGATTCCACTGTCAGAGCTGTCAGTGTACAGAAAGATGATTTATGATTTGTGTAGGGGCAGATTCTCAAAGAAATTACGCCGGCGTAATTTCAAATTTTGCGCGTCGTATCTTTGTTTTGATAGCCCCACCAAACAAGATACGACGCCATCTGTGTTAGATCCGACAGGCGTACGCCTTAGTACGCCGTCGGATCTAAGATGCAATTTTCCGGCGACCGCTGGGTGGCGTTCACGTTGTAATCCGCGTTGAGTATGCAAATTAGCTTTTTCCGACGATCCACGAACGTACGAGCGGCCGTCGCATTCTTTTACGTCGTTTACGTTCGGCTTTTTCCGGCGTATGGTTAAAGCTGCTATCTGGTGGCGTATTCAATGTTAAGTATGGCCGTCGTTCCCGCGTATAATTTTGAAAATTTTACGTTGTTTGCGTAAGTCGTCCGTGAATGGGGCTGGACGCCATTCACGTTCACGACGAAAACAATGACGTCCTTGCGACGTCATTTGGAGCAATGCACCCTGGGAGTTTTGACGGACGGGGCATGCGCAGTTCGTTCGGCGCGGGGACGCGCTTCATTTAAATGAAACACGCCCCCTACTCGCCGCATTTGAATTCCGCGCCCTTACGCCGCGAGAAATACACTACGCCGCCGTAACTTACGGCACAAATTCTTTCTGGATTCAAACCAAAGCCAGGTAAATTACGGCGGCGTAGCGTATCTCAGATACGCTGCGCCGGTGCAGATCTTTGAGGATCTGCCCCATAATGTTTGTGTTCATATTTTCTTTATCGCATTTTTTTTCTTACTATGCTTTGATCAGCATTAGATCTCATCATAGTATTCTCTTTCTTCTGTCTTTAGATCTCTGAGGAAGTCAGGGGACCTGTGGTTAGATGCCTACCTCCACAAGTGACGCAACTCTGGAATAACCCTGCACAGGAGGACCTCTGAACTCTAAAATAGCACAATTCACATCTATACTTGTTATCTGTAAGTTTGTAACAAACTGCCTCAAAAGTAAGGTCAGGGAGCTTTCTGTGTGTCTATGACACTCCCAATGCCAGGAAGACTTGTAGTACTTTGCAATGCAGTGGGTTTGTAAGTCTTCCTGGCACTGATGGAATACATAAATGATTCTGTAGTACATCTCAGCCTTAAACATAAAAGACTCTTAATGTAACACCTGATGATATACCCAAACCAAGGGCAATATGCTTCCCCCTATCAGTTCCTGTTTTTGCTACACAGCCGAATGCATCAAGGCTTTGTAAATAAATCACTTGTTAATCTGCTGAACCTTTTCAGTCCCAGAATGCTGTACAAAGAGAATGTGGGATCTATTTTTTAAATAAAAAAAAGTTAAAGAAAGAGAAACAGGAAAAGAAATAAAAGGCGGATTAAAAGAATGTGTAATTGATTAAATGAATGTGAAATGAAAGCCGTAAAATGTAAATGCGCTTTTCAAAAGAGATGTGACAACTGCCAATTAAAGATGAGTTACTTCAAGTGAGCATTAACAAAGAGGAGTGACAGTAGGTGGATGTCAATAAAGACGTATGATGGAATTTTGATGGAGATGATTGACTGCTGGTGGGTGTTGACTATAATAAATGACATCTGATGGGTCTAAGGGCTAGGAAATCAAAATGTAAGTGGAAAAGCATTAATGTGAACAAATGTAGAGTCTCAATTTCCCCCCAATGTGACTATATATGTGAGATCTCTTCACATTAGAACCCATGTCTGCTTCCTTCTGCCTTGGTCTTGATCACACATTCTCAAATAGGGTTCCATTCTCCCTTGGTCTTGATCACCCATTCTCAAATAGGGTTCCATTCTCCCTTGGTCTTGATCACCCATTCTCAAATGGGGTTCCATTCTCCCTTGGTCTTGATCACCCATTCTCAAATAGGGTTCCATTCTCCCTTGGTCTTGATCACCCATTCTCAAATAGGGTTCCATTCTCCCTTGGTCTTGATCACCTATTCTCAAATAGGGTTCCATTCTGCCTTGGTCTTGATCACCCATTCTCAAATAGGGTTCCATTCTGCCTTGGTCTTGATCACCCATTCTCAAATAGGGTTCCATTCTGCCTTGGTCTTGATCACCTATTCTCAAAAAGGGTTCCATTCTCCCTTGGTCTTGATCACCCATTCTCAAATGGGGTTCCATTCTCCCTTGGTCTTGATCACCCATTCTCAAATAGGGTTCCATTCTCCCTTGGTCTTGATCACCCATTCTCAAATAGGGTTCCATTCTCCCTTGGTCTTGATCACCTATTCTCAAATAGGGTTTCATTCTCCCTTGGTCTTGATCACCCATTCTCAAATAGGGTTCCATTCTGCCTTGGTCTTGATCACCCATTCTCAAATAGGGTTCCATTCTGCCTTGGTCTTGATCACCCATTCTCAAATGGGGTTCCATTCTGCCTTGGTCTTGATCACCCATTCTCAAATAGGGTTCCATTCTCCCTTGGTCTTGATCATCCATTCTCAAATAGGGTTCTATTCTGCCTTGGTCTTGATCACCCATTCTCAAATAGGGTTCAATGGAACCCTAAGGTTCCTCCAGAAGTTCCTATGGGTTCTTTGAGTGAGTAGCAATTTCTGCCTCTAACCACTGACAACAATGATCTTTTTAGCTTCCTATAAGATTCCTATCCATTACCATAAGCCTAAGGAGAATTCTCCCCAGTGACTATTACACTATCGTACCAGGAGATGTAGAAGGTAATTAACAGGGGTTCCCTGAGACCTGAAAGTTATTTCAAGGATTTCTCTGTTGAGAAACCGTTGAATCCAAAAGTTTGGTCATGATGGTCTCTTATGATCCCAATTAAATACATGATCTCATTTCTTAAATGACGGGAATTGTGGATATTATAACTCTGTGGGGGGGGGGGGGGGGCAGACATAGGAACCCAGATTGTAAACTCTCCCAAGTCCCCAAAAGAAGCCATTGGTGATTCAGCTACCTGGCATTCGGCCTTTATTTAAATGTCATTTTGGGTGAGCACTGTCATATGGTGGCAGGGAGAGAGTTCTCAGCCCTGTGTAAGCTCTAACTAGGATTGACTTGGAGCTTACACAAGGCAGCTATATGTTTAATAAATCTCTGCCCAATTGGTCATGTGATCTCTAAGTCACGAGACAATCTCCAGTGCGATTATGTTATTTCTCTCCTCTGCCCTCTTGACCATCATGGCCTGATACCAAGTGCCTAAAAGATTCCCCTGGCTTCTAGTAATAGACTGCATCTCATGAATGTAACTTTAATCATGAAAATTGTTGAATACCCTAAACTGGCCAGCAATAAGCTTCTGAAAATAAAACGTATGTTGTCTGTATAGGCTTGGGACCAAGACCAGTAACCGGTACTGCCTTTCTCATATGGGCATTTGCCTTTATTCAATGGTGCTGTTAGGTAGCAGTTGATAAATTAGATTTTTCTTTAGAAACTGTTAGTTTTTGTTATTTCTGAGATAAAGATAAAGGTTCCCAGTTAGTACAAAATCCAGTTTTATACACTGGCAGATTCACAATTCATTACATATTTCTGTCTGACCTTACTCCATTGTTTATTTTAATTTAAATGAACCATTAGTTAAAATAATTTGTATGTATATTGAACAATGAAGGGGACAAAAAGAAGTGTCTTTCTTTGCCCACAGAACATTTGCACCAAGTTCTGTTCACCGCTCAATAAACAGAAGCCAGCTTTTGTATAGGAAGGGTAACTTTACACACACATGTTCACAATGACAAACATAACAAAGGTTAAAGTGTTATTAAACCCTCAATGTGAAATGTTAATATAGAGCAGGGATATGCAATTACCGGACCTCCAGCAGTTGCAAAATTACAAAAAAAGTCCCATCATGCCTCTGGCTCTAGGTGTTATGCTTGTGGCTGTCTATGCCTCATGGGACATGTAGTTCTGCAACAGCTGGAGGTCCACTAATTGCATATCCCTGAAGAGCAATACACTACAAAACATGTATTGTTTGCTCTTTGCTTTCTGTCCACAGCCTGTCACTTGCTTGCATTCTTCCTTAGAAGTTTCTCTTTTGTCCATATTTATATGAGGGTGGCTTCACTGCCTTGCAAGGTGACAATGAGCCACCCTTACATGCATGCTTTACCCTGTGATGGGGTGCGCATGTGCTTTGTTATCATGGCATTAAGGATGAAGGCAATCATGTGACCATAATGTGATGACTAAGACATTTTAACATGGGATAGGGCATACATGCGTTGTTTTATCAAATTGGATGAGGGTCCATAGGTATGGCTGACATAGGTGAGATAAGTTACCAAGTACTGCTGATGTGAGCAATCATGTGATCTCTACAGTGCAAGCTCTCCACCATCCTTGATTGAACATTTAGGATAGTGGTATTGATCTATGAAGAACAAGTGCCAAAGTAAGAGATTGGGACTGTGGCGGAACTACCAGGGCCGTAGAGGTCATACTTGCAACTGGGCACTGGTGTTCCACCACCGTGGGCATGAAGGGGGGCCACTGCAGAACATATGAAAGTGTCCCGCTGCAGGACTGTAATGAGGGGCCCCACAACAGGAGTAAAGGGCCTCGGGAACAGTGAAAGGGCCCTGGGCCTGGGGGAAAGGGTGCAGGACCAGTGGGAAGGGACCCATGACTAGTGGAAAGGGACCCGGGACCAATTGGAAGGGCCCCAGGGCAGATGGAAAGGGTCCCGAGACCAGAGCAAGGAAGGCAAGGAGGTTAAACTGCTTCCCTACTTAGAGCCCCGCGTGTGCGGCCTTTGGTATTCCAACATTGTCCTTAAGGCTGACCATGTCCTATCCTAAAATTTCCTCTGTTGTTATAGTAAGCTGAAATTAGAAACAGAAATGTTTTATATATTAGAAACAAATTATCAAAATCATGCTTTTTTTGAAGGAGGGGGATCAAGGGGGTCCTTCATGGTTTCTTGTACCGGGGCCTTGAAGGTTCTAGTTACACCTCTGGATTAGGAATATATGCTCAAAAATTATTAATGCTGTAGGTTGTTTTGGTGGAAGTGAATACTTTAAAGGTAAAGTTCACCTTTACCAAAAAAGTTCATATGCAGGTACGTAGTCTGTAGCGTCTGTAGATAAAAACAAACTGTGCGGCTTTGAGCATAGTTGTTCTAGTAGAATGTTCTTTTTATAGGGGTAAGCCAGTTGTTTACCTCACAAAGCCTGACTGCCGGAGATGGCATCATCCCTTTTTAACCGTGTTGCTAGGACGTTGGCACGTTGCTAACACACTCCCAGTTTTTAATATTTACCTCCACCATCAAAGGAGTTAGTTGTTTCTCTAATTCAAACCGCTCACATGTGCTTTCTTTCCCCCGATGTAGTATCTCTGCATTTTGAGATCAGCTTTTGAGAACTTGGCAATCTTAGCAGTCTTGGCAATGTCCTATCAACAAGGCAGGATAGAAAGATGCCATCTCTGGGAGTTTTTCACTCAGGCTTCGCAAGTTACGTAAATAGTCTACACCTATAGCAAAGGCATTATTCAACTTTGCACAGTTTTTTCGTTTTTTGTATAGACACCCCTATCTGCATAGGAAGTTTTTTTTGGTGAACTATGCCTTGAAAATTAAAAAAGAGGAGGGTTTAATGCCACTTTAACAGGAACATATTCTATAGACCCCAACTAAGTGTGTGTATTGTGGGCACTTACCACTTAGTTCCGTAGAAACTCATATGAAGAGCCAGAGGATCATCGTTCACTTTTCATGCATAGAACTTAGACATGGAACTTGTGTTGTGTATATACTGTGCATTCTCAATGTAAAATAATAGAGATAATTGGTAGAAAGAGTCACACAGTTATCTTCTGCAGTAATCTGTGGCAACTAATCAGAAATCCACTTTTACCAACCTAGATAATAGAAACAGCTGACTTGTGAAATCCTGTTTCTGATTGGTTGATGTGGATTGCTGCAAACCAAGACTCTCAAGTCAGTTTCATTGATTAAAGCGGAACTAAAGCCAATTGTTTCAAAAAACAGTAACATTCCCGGCATGCTGGGAATAATAACTGTCAGATCTGCTTGTGCACTCAACCAAACCATCAAATGGCTGGAGTCATAACTGATCACATGGGCAGCACCATGGCAGCTGCAGATCAAACAGAGGCTAATGCCCGGTACACACGATCAGAAAATTGTATGAAAAATACCGCTTTCGAATCGATCGTACGATAATCGGATCGTTAGTACGGGGCTTTCGAGACTTTATCCTGACAGTTCATCCGATTATTATTTGATCGGACATGCACGAAAATATTTTTCATACGATGCTAGAGCGAACGATTTATGTTTAATCAGTACAGCTGTCGTATGAAAATGCGATACAAATGCATTACGCACATGACATCACTTCCAATTTCTTTTTCTGTCGTACGAGAATTTTTTGTGACTCATCAGATTCGATCTGCAAAAAAAAAAACGGACGATCATTCCTACGATAATCTCATTGGCTCGGATTCACAAAGCACTTGCGCCAACGTATCTCGAGATACGCCGCATAAGTGCAAATATGCGCCATCGTATCTATGCGCCGTGCCCACAAAACTAGATACGCCTGAAAATAGGCTTCATCCGACCGACGTAACTTGCCTACGCCGGGGTAGAGTGAGCGCATATTTACGCTGGACGTATTTGGCGCTCCCATTGATTTTCTATTCACATATGCAAATGAGGGAGATACGCCGATTCACGAACGTACGTCCGTCCGACGCAGTGCGCGTAAAGTCATACGTCCGGCGTAAAATTATGCCCCATAAAGGAGGTGTAACTCAGCAGCATCCATGCAAAGGGCTGCAGCAGGGAACACAAGCCAACGTATTTTACGTAGTTTACGTAGGACGTGAATATGACTAGGCGTAGGTTACGTTCACGCCGTAGGCAGTGATCCGACGTATCTTAGGCAGTTGTTCCGACGTGATTGTGAGCATGCGCACTGAGATGCGCCCACGGGACGGCGCATGCGCAGTTGGCGATACGTATCTGTCGCTCGGCCCATCATTTGCATGGGGTCACGCCTCATTAGCATGGCTCACACCTACTTCCACTTACGCCGACTTACGCCTGAGAAACCCAGCGCAGATTTGGGAGGAAGTGCTTTGTGAATCCAGTGCTTGCCTCTCTGCACTGCGTCGGCGTAGCGTAAAGGAGATACGCTACGGCGGCATAAATATGCGCCAGTTTCTGTGAATCAGGGCCTTTGTGTGTACTGAGGTTTAGATGGCGGCCTCCGTGGCTGAAAAAAAATAGGAGGGTTTAGTTCCTCTTGATATAATTTGATGCAGATGTATAGGCGTTCATTTGGATGACATATCAGTCTAGGTTTTTTAAATGCTTTATATTCATAAGGTTTCTTTACATGTGGACATACTAAAACCATTAATCTGGAATGAAAAAAACCTGTCCCCAAAAAAAAACTTTTATGTATTAATCTATAAAATGCTTTAACACTGTTAACTTATAACAAGATTTGGCATGACATTATTTTTCTGTTTTTCTTAACACTTTTATATCTAGGTCTCAAATGCTTGTTTACTTACCAATTTACAGGATGTTCTCCAAATCTAATAAGAATAGTGAATGTAAATTGTTCTTTTTGTTAATTTCCAGGAAAACTGGGAACAATCTTAGTTCTGAAGGTGACTGTTCTTTAGTAAATGGATATATTTGTTGACTTTTGAGTGTAAGGAATAGTGGCTGTCATTTATGACTCAAGAGAAAATACATTTCCAGACAATTTCACATGGTCTCTGTGTCTTTTCTTATATTGCATTTACTGGAAAACCGTAACATGTATAACAGACTGCATGATAAAGAGCACTTGTCTGTAACATTTATTTATTTTTGTTACTTTTTATCTTTATCTCTACACGGGTGGGGAATCCAGCAGCAGAATTGTAGCCAGTGGCTGCTTAGAGGTGTTGCCGGCTTCGGTTCTGAAAATCAAATTCCCCAATGTAACAGGCCATTAAAGTAGAATTAAACCATCAGAAATTTTAGCTTAACTGCTTCCCGATCGCCGCACGCCGATATACGTCGGCAGAATGGCACAGGCAGGCTAATGGGTGTACCTGTACGTCCCCTTGAATCAGCTGCCTAGCGGGCAATGTGCAAACTCAATGCTCGGGTCCCGCAAACTCAATGCTCGCCGGCGGGCCGCGGTGAGGAGAGGCAGAACAGGGAGATGCCTATGTAAACAAGGCATTTCCCTGTTCTGCCTAATGACATGGCAGGGATCTACTTCTCCCTGTCATCTGGAGCAGTGATCGCTGTCATGTCAGTGGTAGCCCACCCCCCCACCCCCAGTTAGAATCACTCCCTAGGACACACTCATAGGCGTGCGTACAGGGTGTGCTGGGTGTGCCCAGGCACACCCTAATTACCCCAAGCGCATTAGTGTTATCTATGTAAAACAGTAAAAGATAAAACAAATAAAACTATTAAAAGTCCCAAGTGTTCTATATAGAACTGTAGCAGCGCTACTTTTAAACCAGCATTTAAAATTCTTCTATGGATATGGTGAATTCATAGGTATATGATGACAGTGCAGATGGATTGTACACAAATTAGTCCTTAATTAAGTGCTCCTTTCACCAAGGGGGGTGTTCACCACGTGGGGGGATAATTACTCCCCTGTTGGGGATGCACTCACCACAAGAATATGTGTATGTCCCGGAAGATGCACTCTCCACCAGCAGGAATGTTAGGTTCAAACCGCATGCATTTAATGGAAAAAAACTCATATAGCGTAATACAGTTTAAAATATTTATTAAGCCCAAAAAAACACATCCCCTTTGTATATTGTGCGTACCACAATTGCAAAGTTATCAAGCATAAAACATAATCGGTACTGTGCCTGTCAGCTTCTCCCTGTGAGCCTGTGAAGATGCAGTGGTCTGCCAAAAATCTCCTGTTCCTGCTCCTGGGGGCTGTACAGCGTCTCTGGTCATGGAATAAGCGTCACGCCCTGACGCGTTTCGTCATTGGTTAGACTTCAACAGAGGGCGTGACTATGCTTATTCATGACCAATATATATACAGGCTTGCCCTGCGCTTGTTGCGCTGTGATTGGATAGAACTCACCATATCCATAGAAGAATTTTAAACGCTTGTTTAAAAGTAGCGCTGCTACAGTTCTATATAGAACACTTGGGACTTTTAATAGTTTTATTTGTTTTATCTTTTACTGTTTTACATACATTGTCATATTTTTTTGCAGCAGCTGCAACTCTTATTTATTTATTTATTCTTTGTTATCAATCACCTTGTGGTTACACGCACCTGAGCGCTGAGTAGTGCTATATTGGAAGTAGGGCGATATTTTAGCACTTATTTTAAAGCATTAGTGTTATCACTTGGTGTAGCAACAGAAACATGGGGAAGTTCTCCCTCTTATCGGCTCTGCCATAAGAAAAGCATTTATGCTCTTCTCTTTCACTGTGCCAGCAGGGAGATCAATGTGCTGGGGTCATATATACCCTGTTTCCCCAAAAATAAGACCTACCCTGAAAATAAGACCTAGCATTATTTTCCAGGAGGGCTGCAATATAAGCCCTACCCCGAAAATAAGCCCTAGTTACAAAAATGCTTGTAAAATCCTATAATCCACTCTATTACAGTATTATATAATGTACAATGTGTGTGTTTCTGTAATATAATTGCGTGGAAGAGAGCTCCGGCGGGTAACAGAAGTGCAGAGCGGCGCTATAACAAATGTATTTGGCACAATTATATTACAGAAACGCACACATTGTAAATTATATAATACTGTAATAGAGTGGATTATAGGATTTTACAAGCATTTTAACTCAGTTCACACTGGGGATTCCTGACAGGCAGGGAGGGAGAGGGGGAGAGAAGACAGCACATTACATGGTAAGACCTACCCCGAAAATAAGCCCTACTGTGTCTTTTGTTGGCATAATTAATATAAGACCCGGGCTTATTTTCGGGGAAACACGGTATGTAGATACATACACATGCATGTGTGCTTGAGCTTAAGGCTGCACATCCTAATGCAGAGCTGAGACAGAGACCCAAATTTGAACAAATCAACATGGTCAGAGTTGACTAACTCTCTGACCCCCTCTAAATTTAACATAGCACCGGTACTGGAAAGTAACCAGGCGCTACAAACCTTAAACACAACATCATTTCAATAGACACTTTTTCATATTTTTAATTATAACACCTGGAAATCTGGAAGAAGGAGATTTTATTAGACACTTCTGGTGTGTCCTTTTCTCCGAATTGCTGTTCTGCTTTGACACCTTGTTGCAAATGCTTCCAGTGGAAAACTATAAGCTGCCATGCCAACAGAGGGATGGACATGGTCAGCAACAATACTCAGGTAGGCCATGGAGTTTAAACAATGCTCAGTTGGTAGTAAGGGGCCCAAAGTATGCCAAGAAAATATCCCCCACACCATTATACCACCGGCCTGAACCATTGATACAAGGCAGGATGGATCCATTCTTTCATGTTTTCTACACCAAATTCTGACCCTACTATCTGAATGTTGCAGCTGAAATTGAGACTCACCAGACCTGGCAACGTTTCTCCAATCTTCTATTGTTCAATTTTGGTGAGCCTGTACCAATTGTAGCCTCAGTTTCCTGTGCTGACAGGAGTGTCGTCCGGTGTGGTCTTCTGCTGCTGTAGCCCATCTTCTTCAAGGTTCGATGTGTTCTGAAATGGTAATCTGCATACCTTGGCTGTAACGAGTGGTTATTTGAGTCACTATTGTCTTTCTATCTTATCAGACCAGTCTGTCCATTCCCCTCTGACCTCTAATATCAACAAGTTCACACCACTGCCACTCACTGGATATTTTCTCTTTTTCGGACCATTTTCTGTAAGCCCTAGAGATGGTTGTGTGTGAAAATCCCAGTAGATCAACCGTTTTTGAAATACTCAGACCAGCCCATCAGCACCAACAACCATGTCATGTTCAAAGTCAATTAAATCCCCTTTTCTTCCAGATTCTGATGCTCGGTTTGAACTTCAGCAAGTCATCTTCACCACGTCTAGATGCCTAAATGCATTGAGTTGCTTCCATGTGATTGTCCAATTCGCAATTTGTGTTACCAAACAATTGAACAGGTGTACCCAATAAAGTGGCCAGTGAGCGAATATAATAATGGAAAGTGAACAAACACCTATAATCCTGTAAGGGTTTAACAGTAAAATTACATAGGAAAATTGCTACTACATATACAAACACCGAAACTAGAATAAAATAAGTGGAAAAAAGTGCAAAACTGTCAAAAATCACACATGTGATAATGTCCTGTCCATAAATAAAGGTCAGATCTAGAAATCCAGTAATTCCTCCACGGAACAGTGTCTAGATGAAACACCTCCACCCAAGATGCAACGTGCAAAAATGAAATCTTCAGTGATGACACCTCTGAGTGTTCTAGCAGCTCACCTCACGGCTGTTTGTCTAAACAGCTAACAGAGATACTGATCGCAGCTGGATGAATAGGCTGGTGAACACCTCCTCCTGACTCCTAAGACAGATCTCAGCGGCCAATGTGTGTCATGGAAAAGAGAACATATATGCAATGCATAATGCATATAGTGTGACACTGTGAGGGTACCTCAAACGGGTAGAGATATGAGAAAATGCACTCACATGAATGAAAGGACAGCGGGCATAAATCCACGAGTGCCGAATGTACATCAAATGTACTGAGCACCACGGATCTTTTTCAGCTCTGCACGCAAGCTTTGCATTCTCCCATGATACATTGAGCCTTGTCATTTGGACATATGAGGATCAGATTACACTCTCACCTGTATAGCTGACACTCTGAGGGGGATACGAGTTTGGCACTCATGGATTTATGCCGCTGTCCTTTCATTCATGTGAGTGCATTTTCTCATATCTCTACCCGTTTGAGGTACCCTCACAGCAGGGGAGGGTTGGCAGCCTTAGGCCTGGGGAGCAAGTCCAGTCAAGTGGGCCATTGAACCACTGAATCAGCTCACCATCCATCTACACCACATTCCCCGCACAGAGAGAGAGAGGGGGAGACTGTTCCATACCCCAAAAAACATACTTACTGGATAACAAACAAAGCCATCAGCTGTACCTCATCCATGGTTCAATTATCCATATTAGCAGATTCCGGGATGAGACAATTTAAGTGTATGAGCCTGCTTATCAAGAATATAACTGGAACCTATTCCAACCAATCAAAAATATCTTAAAATTCTATGACTGCAGTAAAATTAATCCTAACTGACCACAATAGTTTACTGTTCTTAAAATTGCCTTAAAGTGGATGTGAAATCCATTCATGAAATCTCTCTCCAAAGCCATAAGTCCCGTGTGTTTCTGCTGCTACCTTCCTCTTTTATCAGCATGATAATTTCTGACAAGCTCTCCGACACAGAAGATAATAGCAGCTGAAAATTTGTGTTGGGGAGGGAACTTAGGCCCCATACACACGAGAGGATTTATCCGCGAATACGGTCCAGCGGACCGTTTGCGCGGATAAATCCTCTCGAGGATTTGTGCGGATTTCCAATGCGATGGAGTGTACTCACCATCGCATTGAAATCCGCGCCGAAATCCTCTGGCGATGACGTGTCGCGCCGTTGCCGCGATTATGACGCGGCGACGTGCGTGACGCTGTCATATAAGGAATTCCACGCATGCGTCGAATCATTACGACGCATGCGGGGGATCCCTTCGGACGGATGGATCCGGTGAGTCTATACAGACCAGCGGATCCATCCGTTGGGATGGATTCCAGCGGATAGATTTGTTTAGCGTGTCAGCAAATATTTATCTGCTGGAATCCATCCCAGGGGATAAATATCCACGGAAACAGATCCGCTGGAGTGTACACACCATAGGATCTATCCGCTGAAACCCATTCGCTGTGATTTTTCAGCGGATGGATTCTATCGTGTGTATGGGGCCTTAGAGAGAGATAAGCAGAGAGATTGTCTATTCACAGCACAGCTCTGCATGTTTGTTTGTTCCTCAGCCTCCCCCAATCAGCTCTCACACAGTGTATGCCCAGACTCCCTTCCCACTGATGAAACAGGAAGAAACATTTCTAACATTATTAGATTGTAAGCTCTTCTGAAGTGCCTCTTAATCCTCTTGTATTTTATTGTATTATAACTGAATTGTCTCCCTTTTATTATATAAAGCGCTGCGTAAACTGTTGGCGCTATATAAATCCTATATTATAATAATAATAACACAATCTTCACTTTCTAAAGAGTCTACAAAGGGAAAGACTGCAGATATACATGTAAAACTTATGTAGGGAGATTTGTTTAATCTCTGTGCATCATCTGAGGCTGTTCACTTCACTGGGTATAGGAGAGGATTTACTTTCACTTTAACATTATTTATATAATAGTTGAAGTTGGATATGTAATTCTTTGCAATACATGTGTTGTGTGAATAATATATTAAAGAGTAAGTAAACCCTGATGGGGTTTACTTCCTCTATGTTTCCCTGCAAAGGTAAAGCATAATGGGCTACTATGCATCACATAGTAGCCCATTATGTGACACTTACCTGTAGTAGAAGCCTGCGATGTCCCCGTCTTTCTCCATGGCAGTGAGCGTCCATTCTTCACCCCTCTTCTTCCAGGGGCCGCAAACTCCGGTTCTGTGACTGGGCAGAGTTGCGTGACGTCACTCCCGCGGGAGCCACCTTTAACGGCATGACCCCGGCCTGAACAGTGTGCCCTTTCAAGACGGTGCATGCGCAGAAGGCGTCGCTCGGGGAAATTGCAAATATCTCAGAGACCGTGTAGGTCTCAGAGATATTGCAAGCACCCAGGGGTGGACTGACCATTCGGGAACTCGGGCACTGCCCGAGGGCCCTATGCCACTAGGGGCCCCATCAGGGTTGCCAGCCTCAGTAAAACCAGGGACAGTATGTAAAAATCTGTGATTTTTAAAAATCCCAATACCTTTTCAGTGTGTGTGTATATGTGTATTCTGTGTGTATGTATACTGTGTATGTATACTGTATGTGTGTGTGTATAGTGTGTGGCCCCATAATCTCCTATTGCCTGGGGGCCCCATAATCTCCTATTGCCTGGGGGCCCCATAATCTTCTCCTATTGCCCGGGGGCCCCATAATCTTCTCCTATTGCCCGGGGGCCCCATAGTCTCATATTGCCCAGGGGCCCCATAGTCTCATATTGCCCAGGGGCCCCATGAGTCGTCATTCTGCCCCTGCAAGCACCTACAGGTAAGCCTTAATCTAGGCTTACCTGTAGGTGTAACCTCTTTAATGTATGCATTAAAATATTGACTTGCAATGGCATTTTTTGTCTTCCATATAGAGAAAATGAACCTGAAATACTACATAAAAAAAATCTGAGAGATCCTCAATGCTTCCCATATAGAGGCAAATTACAAAGTTTTGTCTTACTGGTATATGGTGCCACCAAAAAATCGCCAAGATCTTTCCTGATGCTTCCCTTCTATGTTTCCGAGGTTGTGGACTGGAGTATCCTTCCATGACTTGTTCTTCTTTTCTTTTCTCCTACCTCAGTTTTTATTTTATTTTTTCAATTCCTTTTTTAAAAAAAAATTCCTTTCCTATTTATCTTTTATTTTTTATTTTTATACCCTACTTGATAAGTTGATTTCAAATGTTCAAGGATCAACACAAATTCTGTGGATCTCAGTTCACCACTCATCGTTGTAGACCATTTATCCCTTGTGTTACAATGGTCTACTGTGATGGATAATGCTTCCTTCAGTCTGACTGTTGTTCTTTCTCCACATTTGTACCTTACTTTTTTCTTTATTTTTTTATTTTATTTTTATATTACAATTAGGGGTGCAACGGATCACAGTTGATCCGTGATCCGAACGGGTCACCCCCTTCGGATCGGAACACACTGTGATCCGCGGATTGCCACGGCTCCGGAGCTAGGCCAAAGCCGCGGCCTTTCCTAATGTTACGGCGGCGGCTCCGGAGCTAGGCCGAAGCTGCAGCCTTCCTAATGTTATGGCCGCGGCTTCGGCCTACCTCCGGAGCCGCGACTATAACGCTAGGAAAGGCCGCGGCTTTGGCCTAGCTCCGGAGCCGCCGCCGTAAAAATTAGGAAAGGCCGCGGCTTCGGCCTAGCTCCGGAGCCGGGGCCATCTTGGTACACCTGGCGGCGGCCCTCCTCTGTTTACACCCACAGAGGAGGAGCCCGCACTTGTGGGACACACCGCTCGGGGAGTGTCTGTCGGTACTAGCTGGGGGGAGGTCACTGTACTGAGAGGAGGGGGGTCACTGTCCTGAGAGAAGGGGGGTCACTGTCCTGAGAGAAGGGGGGTCACTGTCCTGAGAGAAAGGGGGTCACTGTCCTGAGAGAAGGGGGTCACTGTCCTGAGAGAAGGGGGTCACTGTCCTGAGAGAAGGGGGGTCACTGTCCTGAGAGAAGGGGGGTCACTGTACTGAGAGCAGGGGGGTCACTGTACTGAGAGAAGGGGGGTCACTGTCCTGGGAGAAGGGGGTCACTGTCCTGAGAGAAGGGGGTCACTGTCCTGAGAGAAGGGGGGGTCACTGTACTGAGAGAATGGGGGTCACTGTCCTGAGAGAAGGGGGGTCACTGTACTGAGAGAATGGGGGTCACTGTACTGAGAGCAGGGGGGTCACTGTACTGAGAGAAGGGGGGGTCACTGTACTGAGAGAAGGGGGGTCACTGTACTGAAAGGGGGGTCACTGTACTGAGAGGAGGGGGGGTCACTGTACTGAGAGGAGGGGGGGATCACTGTACTGAGAGGAGGGGGGGTCACTGTACTGAGAGGGGGAGGGTGTCTGCACCGAGGGGGTACTATAGTTGGTGGGGACATGTGGATATTACAGGGGGGGAGATTTTTTTTTTTTGCCGATCCGAAAAATGATCCGATCCGTGACTCCTGATCCGAGGAACGATCCAAACCGTGAGTTTTTTGATCCGTTGCACCCCTAATTACAATAAATATATAAATACATTTTTTACAAATAAAAATAAATTATAAATAAATATAATTTTTTTTAAAAAATGATTGAAACAGAAATACTAAATGAAAAAATCAGTACTTTTCCTCTTAGAAACCATGGGGCAGATCCACAAAAGAATTACGCCGGCGTATCTATTGATACGCCGCGTAATTTTAAATTTCCCGCGTTGTATCTTTGTTTTGTATCTACAAAACAAGATACGACTGCATCTCGGATCGATCCGACAGACGTACGTCTTAGTACGCCGTCGGATTGTAGATGCATTTTTCCACCGGCCGCTAGGTGGCGTTTCCGTCGAATTCCGCGTTGAGTATGCAAATTAGCTCGTTACGGCGATCCACGACAACCGTCCGGCCGGCACATTTTTTTACGTTGTTTGCGTTCGGCTTTTTCCGGCGTATAGTTACCCCTGCTATTATGAGGCGTACTCAATGTTAAGTATGGCCGGCGTTCCCGCGTCAAATTTTTAATTTTTTTACGTCGTTTGCGTAAGTCGTTTGCGAATAGGGATTTGCGTAGAATGACGTTACCGTCGGAAGCATTGGCTTGTTCCGGTTTATTTTCGAGCATGCGCACTGGGATACCCCCACGGACGGCGCATGCGCCGTTCAAAAAAAATTTGTTTACGTCGGGTCACAACGTATTTATATAAAACACGCCCCCATCACATCCATTTGAATTCCGCGCCCTTACGCCGCCCAAGATACACTACGCCGTCGTAACTTACGGCGCAAATTCTTTGAGGATTCGAAAAAAAAATTATCTTTTGTCACTGCCTTCCCTCCTCAAGTCAGGGGAGGCCAGTGTACCTTCAGTGAAATCTCTGGGGGTACAGTAAGCCAAAACAGCCCACTCCCTTGTCAGAGCTGTCTGTGGGAGCACATGGGGCTGCTTCATCGCCAGCCGTCGCCATGGAAACAGGATAAAGCACAGATCTACAAGTGACAAGGATGCTAAATATGGTTTGTGATGCATTGCACGATTGTTACATTAGCATGAGGACCAGACTTTTATTCTATTTATAGCTTGATCAGGCATAAGGGGAAAGAGAAATGATTACAAATTAAGATATTTTAGTTAAATACTGCAGATCAAGCAATAAAATAAAAATTTTATGAAAAGAAAATAAATTTTTATTACCAAATTGAATTTACGAAGGTATCTACAAACATTTTTCAATAAAATAAAAATAAAATAGAATGATTTGGGTTGTTCATAAATATGCAGATTTTTTTTTTTTTTTCTTGAATTAGAGTATTAGTCAGTTATGAAGTCTTTTCTGCATTCTGTTTTCAGCCACGTGACCTTAATTCTCACATTTCATTGGACGCAACCTTAAAATACCAGTCACTTGGATATAATATTAGAGATGAAAATAAAAAAACTTATCCTGGTGTGGTTGCTTTATAAATTGAGCCTCATGCATCATCTAAACTCCATTACCAGCTAAACATGTGTTTGATTGTAGTGATGAATGGTAATATGCCAAACAGCGGGGAATCCTTAAATATTATATATAGTGTGATGGTAATCCACCCAGGTCTTGTCACTCACAATAGTGATATCATTAACCACTTGACAACCGGGCCTATTTTGGCACTTCTCTCCTTCATGTAAAAATCTCAATTTTTTTGCTCGAAAATTAATCAGAACCCCTAAACATTATAAAAAATTTTTAGCAGACTTCCTAGGGAATAAAATGGCGGTCATTGCAACTTTTTTTTCTCTCACTGTATTTGCGCAATAATTTTTCAAACACCTTTTTTCATGAATTAAAAAATAACAAAACAGTAAAGTTCGCCCAATTTTGTATAATGTTAAACGATGATGTTACGCCGAGTAAATAGATACCCAACATGTCACGCTTTAAAATTGCGCACACTCATGGAATGGCGCCAAACTTCGGTACTTAAAAATCTCCATCTCCATAAAGCGACGCTTTAAATTTTTTTACAGGTTACTATTTTCGAGTTACAGAAAAGGTCTAGTGCTAGAATTGTTGCACACGCTCTAACGCACGCAACGATACCTCACATGTGGGGTTTGAACGGCGTTTACATATGTGGGCGGGACTTGCATGCGTGTTCGCTCCTGCGCGCGAGCTACCAGGGATAGAGGCGCTTTAAAAAAAAAAATCCTTTTATTTTTATTTGACTTAATTTTTTTATTTTTACACTTTTTTTTTATATATTTTTTTATTTTTTTTATCACTTTAATTCCTATTAAAAGGAATGTAAACATCCCTTGTTATAGGAATCAGTGTGACAGGTCCTCTATATGGAGAGATGTGGGGTCAATAAGACCTCACATCTCTCCTCCAGGCTTTCAAGCATGAAATCGGTGAAAAAACATTCACCGATCTCACACCGACAGCCGCGATTGCGGCTTTGTTTACTTCCGGGTACCAGGCATGGCGTCATAACGTCGCGCCCGGGCCTCCAACGGTCATAGAGATGACTGGTGACCATTTGGTCACCAGTCATCTCTATGCTTCCCCAGCCAGCGCCGGCCGATTCGCTCTCCGGGCCCCCGATGGCACGGGAGAGCCCGGAGAAGCACCGGATGGTGGCGGGAGGGGGGGGGGTACGTCCCCTCCCACTGCCTATAAGAACGATTGAGCGGCAGAACTGGATCACGTGACCCATTTTATATTGGTTATCAGTGTATTTACTGCAAAAATAACATACGCATGATAAATATCACATAAACTGACATTAAAGTCAATTCACGAAAATAAATAAATAAATGATTTTTTTAAACAAGTAGGGGTCTAGCCATGCATTGGAATATATGAAAGTAACAGTGCTGGTTGTTAAAGTGTTACAGATTTTTCTTTAAGGCCCCTTTCACACTGGGGCGGGAGGTGCGGTGGCGGTATAGCGCCGCTATTTTAATTTTTTCACACAAATAGAGCTTTCTTTTGGTGGTATTTTTTTTTTTGACAGTACAATCTTTTGGTGGTATTTAATCACTACTGGGGTTTTTATTTTTTGCTAAACAAACAAAAAAAGACCAAACATTTTGAAGCAGCTTCCTATGGTGGCACACCTAAAAGAGGAGGAGCCAGGAGAATCGGCAGGGGACACAAGAAGGGGAGTTTCAGGGATGCTCTGTGTAATACCATTGCACAGAACAGTTATGTATACAGTAAATCTGTGTATTATTTAAAAAAAAACGCTGAGTTTGTAATCAATTTAACATATTTAAAATAAAAAAAAAGACCTTTTGCTGGATTTTCATCTTGTTTCTCGTGATTACCAGGCCAGCAGAATCCAGTTAAAGTCAATATCAGATTAGATAACGAGAAAGTATACCTTTGCCAGGTACTATAGTACAATTACCTACGATGACCCTAGGGAAAAGAGAAAACATTCTTGGAAAGCATTTAATACAAATGAAAAGTAAATTTTATTTCCTAAAGAGCAATAGGACAAATGTCTTGTATATTACTAACAACATTTATCATCTAGTATCGCTATTCATAGCATCCATTCCTCTTCTACCAGTATTACCACACTGAGATTTCATTTTTATAGGCTATTAAACTTTAATTCTCGAAGCATCTCTGTACCCCTCTCTATATAACATGGGGCTGTATAAACAAAATATACTGTATATGGACCACTGCCTTGCTAAAGAAGCTGAGGGTAAATGTGGTGGACTGGCCAAGCATGTCTCCAGACCAGGGGCGGACTGACAACTTATGGGGCCCCCGGGCAATAGAAGATTATGGGGCCCCTCTGGCTTACAGATGGCCACCACGCCAGGAGGCAGTGCAGAGGCGGGGCAGCTAAAATCTCTGGATTTTCACATCAAAAGCATGTCAGTTTCGGACATATCAGGGACAGATGTAAAAAAAAACACAAATTTTTACATACTGTCCCTGGTTTTACTGAGCCTGGCAACCCTGATGGGGCCCCCTAGTGGCATGGGGCCCTCGGGCAGTGCCCGAGTGACTCAATGGTCAGTCCGCCCCTGCTCCAGACCTAAACCCTATTGAGCATCTTTGGGGCATTCTCAAATGGAAGGTGGAGGAGCGCAAGGTCTCCAACATCCACCAGCTCCATGATGTTGTCATGGAGGAGGGGAAGAGGACTCCAGTGGCAACCTGTGGAGCTCTGGTGAACTCCATACCCAAGAGGGTTGAGGCAGTGCTGGAAAATAATGGTGGCCACACAAAATATTGACACTTTGGGCCAATTTGGACATATTCACTTAGGGGTGTACTCACTTTTGTTGCCAGTCGTTACCAGTGTGTTGACTTGAGTTATTTTGAGGGGGCAGCAAATTTACACTGTTATACAAGCTGTACACTCACTACTTTACATTGTAGCAAAGTGTCATTCCTTCAGTGTTGTCTCATGAAAAGATAGAATAAAATATTTACAAAAATGTGAGGGGTGTACTCTCTTTTGTGAGATACTGTATAATTCTTTTTTTCACACAGTGCATGTGTATGTATTTTTTTATTTCACGTAACTTATCCTCATCATATCTTCCAAATACACCTAATTCTATATCCATGTCAGAGTGGTCCATTGAGGAATTTCTCTACGTTTCCTGGTCCGCATCCTCAGGATAAAAACCTCTATAATGTAATCTATAATGTACCAGGCACCACATAGAAGCATGGATGTTCTGTTAAAGCAGCCATCTTCATGCTAGCTGCACATTAGAATGGCCGCGGAGTGAGGAGGGGTGCCCTGTCTTATCTCATAGCCAGGGCCGTTTGAAGGAATTTGGGGGCCCCAAGCAAAATGAGGGCCCCCAAGCACCCACCCCGCACACAAAACCTACATTAGCGCTACATTTATTTTTTACACCCATGTTCTTACTCCCCCCCCTCCCTAGTCCCTATGTTTTTCTATTCTCACCTCCCCTTCTTCCCTGTAGGCTGTAGTGTGGCCGAGCTCCTCTTCCTCCTCTTAGTCCGGTGTTCTATCATTATGGGTCCCCAGTCCCCTATTAGATAGTACTGGGGCCGGGCCGGGTACCGCGCGGTACAGGACATTCAGTTTCCTGTGTTCTCGGCCGGACTGAAAGGAAGTGAGCACTCAGTGTGCACTTCCTGTCAGTCCGGTCGGGAACCAGAAACTGAATCTTCTGTAACACGCATGGTACCCGGCTGGACTGACAGGACTCCAGGAGAAAGGAAAGCTCGACCACGCTACAGCCTGGGAAGGGGAAGTTGGGGGCCCCAGGCAAGCTCGGGGCCCCAAGCAATTGTTTGTTTTGCCTGTCCTGTAGCGACGGGCCTGCTCATAGCTAACCTTAGACAGCACCTAAGAAGATGGGACAAGCTACTACATGTATTCATCCATTCTTTTTTTTTTTTTACAATGTTTTTTTTTATTATTTATTACAATTTTTTTGAGCCCCCATTGGGGAGGTTTGGTGAAATATCAGGGGTCTAAACAGACTTCTTTCACCTGTGAGAGATAGAAAGAAGATTGGGGACACGGCCCTCAATCTCCACATCTGCAGCCTCAGCTGCACAAAATGAATAGACAGGAATGGCTCTGGAAAGATCTTCCAGTTCATCCACAAACTATTCATATACTATGCTTCAGTTATGAATGGACAGTGAAGTCAGTGATCAGTAGGGATAAGCCGAACACCCGTTCGGTTCGCACCAGAACCTTCGAGCGGACTGAACGTTCGCGCGAACATTTAGAACCCCATTGATGTCTATGGGACTCGAACGTTCGAATTCAAAAGTGCTAATTTTAAAGTCTAATATGCAAGTTATTGTTGTAAAACGTTGTTGAGAACCCAGGTCTTGCCCCAAGGAACATGTATCAATGGAAAAAAAGTTTTAAAAACGGTCGTTTTTTTTTTAAACTTTTTTTCCATCGATACATTTTCCCTCGGGCAAGACCCGGGTTCTCAAAGACGTTTTCACAGGCATACTATAGACACCCTGCAGGTACAATATTTAAAGGAATTTTTCATTTTTTTTCTTTTTAATTTAAGCATCATTAAAATCACTGCTCCTGAATCTTTAGGTGCAAACTACAGAGCACACGGCCAGTACACACCAAGTAGCTTTAGGTGCAAACTACAGAGGACACAGGCAATAAACCTCGTAAGAATACTGCAGCTAGCACAATCACCTGCCTGCCAGTAAATTAGGAAGAACTGATCTAGCTAAACTATACAGTGTATAAATATATGTACAACACCTGGGATGTATATATATCCTCTACACACTGTAACATTAACTGACTAGCCTGCCTGCTCTATCTACCTGCAAAAAATGACACTCTCTCTGTCCTCTCTTAACCACCGCATCACACTACACAAGGCCGACCTGCAGGCGGCCTTTTATAGTGTGGGGCGTGTACTAAACCCCCCGAGCCATAATTGGCCAAAGCGAGAGAGCACACATGGGGATAGCAGAACCTGGATAAGAGGGGCAGCAAGTACAGAAACCGATCCCCTCCATTTTCTTCCTGCAGGGGGAACTAGAGGGGATTGGTTTCTCTATATGCCGCCCCTACTATAGAGCCAGGTCACAATTGCAACCCCTTTAAGTATTTTGAACAGTATATGCTGAGATACAGTATACTGCGGTTTATATTTCTGATGTCTAGGCTACGATGAAGTGTACATCTACCCAGCATTTATGGGCAGTGTACATGTGTGGGTAGGATGAATGCTGCAGCAGGCACGTACAACTCTTGGAAACAAAAGGGAGGTGAGATCTCAAGAGCACTACATTATCAGAGGGACACCATGCCCTGCAGAATTAGGGACGAATGACTGGTAGTGTAGCCCTGGGACTTTGAACTTGTAGACAGCAGTGAACTGAGGACAGATTCATGGCCAGGATGTGGAGTGATGTGTATTAAAGTCCAACTTGCAAATTAATGTGGATTTTTCTTTTATCATTGTAATCAAATCACCACATTACTGGGTCATGAGAACGGAGCATGTTCACCTCCCCAGGCTATACATAGCCTGGCTGTACCCCCGCACTTTGCACTATGTACAAACAGCTTTGCAAACAAAGGTATATGCCGTCCGTTCAGCCAATGTTGTTGCCCAGGGGTTGTAAGGTGCTAGAGGGCCCACCGGGGAAGAGTTCAACTTTAAATGCAATTATGTGAGTTACCTGGCCACTCATTAGGCGACACCCTAGTGCAGGGGTCTCAAACTGGCGCCCCTCTAGCTGTTGCGGAACTACAAGTCCCATCAAGCTTGTAGATGTCAGCCTTACAATGCCTCATGGGACTTGTAGTTCTGCAACAGCTGGAGGACAACCAGTTTGAGACCCCTGCCCTAGTGGGTAGGTGTGCACATTATTATTATGATTATACAGGTATTATATAGTGCCAGCAGTTTACGCAGCGCTTGACAATGTAAAAAAGAAGACAGTACAGTTACAATATCATAAAAGGGTTCAGAGGGCCCTGCTCAAAAAAACAATCGAATAGGGTGGGGCAAGTGGTACAAATGGTTATAACTGTGGGGGTTGATTTGATGGAAGTGAATAAATATTAGTTGGAAGTGTGATCAGGGCCATCTTTAAGGCAAAAGGGGCAGCTGCCCTGGACCCTGTCATTGTTGTGGGTCCCAAAGCTGCCTCATACTTACTAACTATCCCAGTTTAAATTCCCTTGTTCCTTGAAGTTTTAGTCCTGTGCTGTGTCCTGATATCTCAGTGTGAAGTGCTGCTACTAATGCTGCCCAGCTCTGCCCTATTGTTGTGTACAAATGACTCACCAGCAGACCCTGTGTATACATGTAAATAACCGTCATTCATATGTAAATAGCAGGAGCATTCATATGTAAATAGCTGAGGCCAGCGGCATTCATATGTATATCATGCCCCTCTGCAGTGAAGAGATGATGTGATGTAACCTCTAGCAACCAATCAGTGAGCAGTAATACTGTACAGTAATCTCTAGCAACCAATCAAGAATAAATAATGTGCTGTAACCTCTAGCAACTAATCAGTGAGCTGTAATGTGTGATGTAACCTCTAGCAACCAGTCAGTAAGTGGTAATGATATGCTGTAACCTCTGGCAACCAATCACAATCACTGCCTGATCTGATACAGTAAACTGATTTAAGTCTAGCTGATATTTATTGTATGTCTCAGAGCAGGTGGAGAGCAAAATTGCATGTGGGGGGGGGGGGGGGGGGGCAAGAAAGTTTTTGCCCAGGGTCCAATCAACAACATTAAAGATGGCCCTGAGCGTGATAGGCTTCCCTAAAGAGATACGTTTTCAGGGATTGCCTGAAGGCAGCCAGAGTAGGAGATAGCCAGACAGATTGAGGCAGAGAGTTCCAGGAGGATGGGAGAGGCTCTGGTTGAAGTTCTGGCTGACTGGGGGGGGGGGGGGTGTATGTGGGTGCATTATTTGCTGCCCCCCACCCCCAAAAAAACACCAGCCGCCTGTCTGAGGGGGGCAATAGACAATGCTAGGGTATATACTACAGTGCATAGTATGAAAAAAGGAAAATGGGAATATAACATACAGCAAAGTGTATGTTATAAACTTGTACATTGCAAAGACAAACACAAGTTTTAGAGCCCATTCACACAGGGGCAACACGACTTTCAGCGCGACTTTGGGAGGCAACTTGGACACGACTTGAGTGTGAATCACAGCGCGACTTGGGACGACTTCAGCGTGACTTGAAGTCACCTCCAGGAGGGGGAACTTTATGTTAAATTTTAAATAAAAAACCGGCATGGGTTTCCCTCCAAGGGCATACCAGGCCCTTAGGTCTGGTATGGATTTCAAGGGGAACCCCCTATGCCGAAACACAGCGTGGGGATCCCCCTAAAATCCATACCAGACCCTTATCCAAGCACGCAGCCCGGCCGGTCAGGAAAGGGGGTGGGGAAGAGTGAGCGCCCCCCTCCCTCCTGAACCGTACCAGGTTGCATGCCCTCAACATGGGGGTGGGTGCTTTGGGGCAGGGGGGCGCCCTGTGGCCCCCCAAACCACCATATCCCCATGTTGATGGGGACAAGGGCCTCTTCCCGACAACCCTGTCCGTTGGTTGTCGGGGTCTGCTCAAAAAAGCAAATAGGAAAGAAAAGGGAAAAAAGGATCCTCCGATAGTGAAGTACTGCTAAAAATCCCTGCGGGATTCGGGATCACGTGACACCACCGCAAGCCGGAAGCCACCAGAGAAACTGTAAGATGGCGCCGATACGCTGCGTCCCACAACTGATTTTGCTGTTACATCTCTTTTATGTACGAGTCCACTTTTTATTATTTAATAAACACCCCTGATTTTAGCAGTACTTCACTATCGGAGCATCCTTTTTTTCCCTTTTTTTTCCCATTTGCTTTTTGAGCATTGAGCTTTTAGATCTGCCACTCATTTTGGGATCAGAGTTAGCCATAGCGGCAAGAGCTCATCACAGAGGACATCATTGGGAAACATCTTGGTGCTCATCCCTGGATACGCTCACACCCATGCTGCATGCCTGTATTTCATTTTATCAAGGTGAGAGTTCTGGGAGACTAGTGATGGACACCCCTTCATTTGTACTGTGATCCTTTTATAGCCATCGTTTGAAAATATCAATTCATGCCCTATATCGGCTTCCTAGATTGAAGGACATTTCTCCCATTTAGGACTTTGCACACTCCTATTTATTGGGTCACCTGTGTCATTTCACAGTTTTGCACTTTTTTATTAATTGTCGCACTTGTCATTGATTGCTTCACTAGTTATCCATTTTCATGTCATGTGATAGTTTTTCACGAGATATTGCCCATCTACTAGTTGTTGCTAGATTGTTAGGCTGTTGTGGTGTTATCAGTTTCACCACAGTGTGTAGCGCTTATCCCACCTTTTTTACATTTCTTGTTTGCGTTTAGTGACCACTATTAGATATAGCTGCTTCCACATCATATATTTACATTTTCCTTCTACTTCATTCACTTTATCGTTCACCTACTCCCAGTAGCGCATTCGCTTCCACTTTTTGCATCTCAGCAGATGCTGGAATTGAACACTTATATACACATGCGCAGCGCAGTGTGCAATGTAAGCAGTTTGTGAGGAGGACTGTAAGAATTGGTAATTGCAGATGAGACAAAACATGTCTCTTCTGCAATAAAAAAAAAAACTTTTCCTGCTCACAAAGTTTGAATTAACCAACATTTTTATTTAAAAAGTAGAGCTAAATCTAATCAGTAAAATCTCATACAATATTAATTACAGAAATGTTTTCATTATTTCTAAATCTGCAGCCTTCATTAAAATATAACTGATGATCCTGCCATGAAGGTCTTTGCTCGGACACTTCACTTTGCTACTCAGCTTTGCGCAGTGCATGTTAGGTTATGACATTGTATACCAGCAACACCTTGTGGACAATAATTGTATTGCATTCTGTTCATAAACTACAGAGAAGCACTTAGGCATCTACTGATTACAACTGTGCACAGTCACCTGCTGAGTAGAGTTGAGCGGACACCTGGATGTTCGGGTTCGGACCCGAACTTTTTTTTTAAAGTTCGGGTTCGGGAACCCGAACTCCAAACCCCATTGAAGTCAATGGGACACAGATTTTAGTAAAAAAAAATAATAATGTGGAGGTCCCCCCAAATTCAATAACCAGACCCTTTAGGTCTGGTATGGATATTAAGGGGAACCCCGACGTCAATTTAAAAAAAAATGACGTGCGGTTCCCCCTAAATGTCCATAACCAGACCCTTCAGGTCTGGTGTGGATTTTAAGGGGAACTCCACCCCAAATTTAAAAAAAAATGGCGTTGAGTTCCCCCTAAAATCCACACCAGACCCCTTATCCGAGCACGTTGACCTGACCGGCCGCAGAAAACAGGGGGGGACAGAGTGCGGCCCCCCCTCTCCTGAACCGCACCAGGCCACATGCCCTCAACATTGGGAGGGTGCTTTGGGGTGCCCCCCAAAGCACCTTGTCCCCATGTTGATGGGGACAAGGGTCTCATCCCCACAACCCTTGCCCGGTGGTAGTGGGGGTATGCGGGCATGGGGCTTATCAGAATCTGGAAGACCCCTTTAACAAAGGGGACCCCCAGATCCTGGCCCCCCCCCCTGTGTGAAATGGTAATGGGGTACACTGTACCCCTACCATTTCACGAAGGAAGTGTAAATAGTAGTTTTCAGGAAAAAAAACAAACACACACACCGTAGAACAAATTACTTTATTAATTAAACCAAATAAAAATGTTGAGGGCATGTGGCCTGGTGCGGTTCAGGAGGGGGGGGGCGCACTCTGTCCCCCCCTCTTTTCTGCGGCCGGCCAGGTCAACGTGCTCGGATAAGGGGTCTGGTGTGGATTTTAGGGGGAACCCCACGTCATTTTTTTTTAAAAATTGATGGCGGGGTTCCCCTTAATATCCATACCAGACCTAAAGGGTCTGGTTATTGAATTTGGGGGGACCTCCGCGCATTTTTTTTCCCCCGAACCCGGACTTTCAGCAATTATTCAGGTTCAGGAAAAACCCAAAGTCCGTACCGAACCCGAACTTTACAGTTCGGGTTCGCTTAACTCTACTGCGGAGTATTATTAATTCTAAACCTTTTGACATTATCCTGGAGAATTCCGATTGGATTCAATTACGTGTTGCAAGTTGTAATAACAATAACACAAAGTTGTCCATTTGCTGTATTAAAAAAAAAAAAAAAAAAACACTGACAAGTTGTTTTTACAAAGAAATCATTTTAATATGATTTCAGAGATCAATACATACTTATGTACTTCATAACTACAGGTTGCATAATACTGGTAAATGAATACTTCATCATAAGGCTCGCCCGCAGCATTATACATTATTTTATAACGCAATTTTTAACACTTATACAATTATAACACTACTTATTGATGTTACAGTGTAATGGAAGAACACTGGCTATGTCATCCTCTCGAATGAGATGGTTGTGCTTATTACAATGCTACGATGCGATTTTAAAGGGAATGGGATTTGTGCCAGCAAATATCCCTCAACTGGAATGCATGGCTAAATGAGAGAATTACAGAAAAGCTATTTGCTTAGAATAGGTCAGAAAGCTTTGCAATTTTAATTCTAAGGTTTCATACATGGCCCAAAACACAGAGCTGAATGGCTGGATGCACATCCGTTTTTAGTGAAAAGTTATTTTCTTCAGCACTTCCACCTCAATACAATCTGCTACACCTACCCAGCTATATCTGCCCCTGCAGAGCCGATCATCTTCATCACTTTTCCTGGAGGAAGAGCATAGAAAAAGGTCCAAAGCCAAACACACAAGAGATGACATTCTGCTTTAGGCAGATATACACACAAGGGGCCAGATCCTCAAAGATCTGCCTATCTTTATGCAGGCGTAGCGTACACTACGCCGCCGTAACTTATTTTTTTTTTTTCAAATCCACAAAGAATTTGCGCCGTAAGTTACGGCGGCGTAGTGTATCTTTGGCGGCGTAATGGCGCGCCCTTCAAATCTCTGTGATGGGGGCGTGTTTTATGTAAATACGTCGTGACCCGACGTAAACAACGTTTTTTTTAACTGCGCATGCGCCGTCCGTGGGTGTATCCCAGTGCGCATGCTCGAAATTAAACCGGAACCAGCCAATGCTTACAACGGTGACGTCATTCTACGCAAATTCCTATTCGCGAACGACTTACGCAAACGACGTAAAAAAATTCAAAATTGTACGCGGGAACGACGCCCATACTTAACATTGAGTACGCCTCATAATAGCAGGTTCAACTATATGCCGGAAAAAGCCGAACGCAAACGACGTAAAAAAATGCGCCGGCCGGACGTACGTTCGTGGATCGCCGTAACTAGCTAATTTGCATACTCAACGCGGAATTCAATGGAAACGCCACCTAGCGCCCGCCGAAAAATTGCACCTAGGATCCGATGGCGTACTAAGACGTACGCCTGTCGGATCCATCCGAGATGCCGTCGTATCTTGTTTTGTGGATACAAAACAAAGATATGACGCGGGAACTTTGAAATTACGCCGGCGTATAAATAGATACGCCGGCGTAATTTCTTTGTGGATCTGCCCCAAGGATTAAAGTGATATTGAACCCCAAAACAAAAATGTAGTATATTTCAGTTTATCAATCCTTACATGTGATGACTGTATTAGTTTTTTTTTTTAGGCTTTTTCCCCCTCATTTATTTTTACCTAGTGATTCGGTGTTCTGTCAAGTTCTCCAACCAGTCAGATACTCCAACCACGTAACTTCCAGTTTATTTAAAACCAGCAGTTATTGGAGTTTTTAACGAATTGGTGGTTGGACACAACACTGGCAACCGAATAGAAACCAGTGCAGGATATTATGAGCAGAGATTCTTACTCCGCTCCGATACTAGCCAACAAAATGGCCGCCTCCGAGGCGGCGCCAACTTTGTCCTCGTTAGCCGCTGTGCTATCAAAACAGCTCAGTCTTCCTGTACCAGACTCTGTGCGGTTGTCTGTGTTGTGTCCAACCACCAATTCGTCAAAATCTCAGATTATAAAGGTTTTAAATAAACTGGAAGTGACGTGGTTGGAGTTTCTGATGGGTTGGAGATATCGCCAAAACACCGGCCAGTAACACACTTCCTGTCTTAGACTGTCTCCATTCTATAGAGGAGGAACGGAAACATCCTTGGAGGCGGTTTGGAAGCACCGTATACACCGCTTCCAAAACGCCCTGCCCATTAAAATGAATAAGTAGCGTGCCGAAGTGCCGCAACACGGACGCAACCCTTTATTCAGCTGCTATCGGGGGTTAAAAGCACCCCACTAATGGCCGAAAAGCTTCACTAAAACAATGGTAAACCTCCGCTTACGCGGCTGCGACTGTGTGTGAAAGAGGTCTTATGAAATGCTTGTAATTATATTTCCGTATACCATAGTAACGTCTGCCAAAAACACTGAGGCAGCAGACTTTGTGAAAATTTATGTCATTTGTGTCATTCTCAAAACTTTTGCCCATGGCTGTATATTACATTTTTTGTTTTGGGGTTTAATATCACTAAGTATCAAATAGAGAACCATGGGACATAATAGAAGTCTATGACAAAGTGCAGCTAACCAACACAAAAACCGCAGGTACACTGTGCTACACCCGTCCTGCAGGAGAAGTGCTCCAGATCATTGTGAAAGCTCCCTAATTCCTTTTAAAGCTACAATAGTATAGGATGTAGAGGTGCTGGAAGACCTATGCAAAAATTCACAGTGAATGGTACAAAGCTGGTATAAAATATTGGGGTGCAGCAGGTATGCTATGCTGGGTATGTTAACATAGCTTTATCGCCATCTTCCACCTACCATGCCCCTATGAGGCCTACCAGAGGCCACACTGGGCTAAAAAAAAAAAAAGCCTCTTTTACAAGCGATGGACCTTCTTTTTTTTGCCTGTAAATGCACCTCTATGTCAGCCTATGGGGTTGATTTACTAAAGGCAAATCTACTTTGCACTACAAGTGCTGTTGCTGTAGATCTGAGGGGAAGCTCTAATTTTATCATCCAATCATATGCATTTTCCTTGCATTTCCCCCTCAGATCTACAGCGACTGCACTTCCAAGTGCACTTGTAGTGCAAAGTGGATTTGCCTTTAGTAAATCAAACATAGACCAGTTGTGTGGTTTGGAGTTGTGTGAATATCTTTTCCATGTTTTCTAAAAGAAAAACTCGTCAAGATACAGAATTCAATTCAAAAGTCGTGTTGAAGAGAACCTGTTCGCTTTAAGCCCAAAAGCTCCTTTGGCTTTGTGCACATAGGGCTAGATTCAGTAAGAGTTAGGCCGGCGTATCAGTAGATACGCCGATCTAACTCGGAATCTGCGCCGACCTAAGTTTAAGTGTATTCTCAAACAGAGATACACTTAAACCTATCTAAGATACGACGGCTTGCGCCGTCCTATCTTAGGGTGTAATTTTTAGGCTGACCGCTAGGTGGCGCTTCCATTGCGGTCGGCGTAGAATATGTAAATCACTAGATACGCCTATTCACGAACGTACGCCCGGCCGACGCAGTACATATACGCCGTTTACGTAACGCATTATCAGGCCTAAAGTTATTCCATCAAATAGCTGGAATAGTAATGTTAAGTATGGCCGCCGTTCCCGCGTTGAAATTTGAAAATTTTACATAGTTTGCGATAGGCCCCGTACACACGACCAAACATGTATGCTGAAACTGGCCCGCGGACCAGTTTCAGCATACATGTTCGGTCGTGTGTAGGCGCGAGCGGGCCGAATTCCAGCAAACATTTGCCCGCCGGGCCTTTTCCCAGCAGACAAATATTCCTGGACGTGTTTTAAAACCGTCCGCTGGAATCCTGCCCGCTCGGACATGTACGGTCGTCAGTACAGACCTACCGTACATGTCCGAGCGCCCGCTGTCCCTCGCATGCGTCGAATGACTTTGACGCATGCGTGGAAGCCTTTAAATGGCAGGCCCGCCCACGTCGCCGCGTCATCGCCGCGGACACGCCCCGCGTATTGTTTACGCGCGGACTTCTGTACGATGGTTAGTACAGGCATCGTACAGAAGCCCTCTGGCAGACATGTACGGTGAAAGCGGTCCGACAGACCGGTTTCATCGTACATGTTTGCCCGTGTGTACCGGGCCTAAGTCGTCCGTGAATAGGGTTTTACGTCATTTACGTCCACGTTGAAATCAATAGGACCGTGCGGCGTACTTTGCCGCAATGCACACTGGTATATGTAGGCGGACGGCGCATGCGCCGTTCGTAAAATACGTCAATCACGTCAGGTCAAGCCCCATTAACATAAAACACGCCCCCTCAGCTAAATTTGAATTAGGCGCCATTACGCCCGCCCGATTTACGATACGCCGCCGTAACTTAGCAGGCAAGTACTTTGTGAATCATGTACTTGCCTCGCTAACTTACGGCGGCGTAGTGTAAACACGATACGCTACGCCGCCGCAAAGTTAGAACGCCCTTTCTGAATCTACCCCATAGTCTTTATTTCCTTCATTTAAAATGTTCACAGTGACATGTCTCCTTCCATTTGTAAGTAGGAGTCGTTTTTAAGTCGGATGTTTGTAACTAGGGGACCGCCTGTTACCTGGTTCTTCTCAAAACTAGCGCTTAGCTAAAAAGAAAAAAAAATCAATAAAGCTTTAGTCAGATCACTTACCTGTAATAAAGTAATGTCTCACGATGTACAGGCTGCTGGATTCTGCAGGAACTGTAGCGGGATGTCCTGTCCTCTTCCGGTCTCTGAATTTCCAGCGCTGCAATGTTTAACAGCTTTGGGTCTTCAGGCAGAACAGCAGTACAGATGGTCCAATGGAGCCTCTCCTTCCTCCTCCTCCTCCATTGAGAAAAATTCTCTCATTGACTGCTTGTAACATGATGAGTGAATGGAGGAGAGAATCATGCGACTGACCAGGCTCTCCTCCATTCACAGATAATGGTACAGGCAGTGTAATCAATAAATCAATGAAAGAAGAAGGAAGGGGCCTTCTGTATTGCTGTTCTGCCTGCAGACACAAAGGGCCAGATTCACAAAAGAGATATGCCGTCGTATCTCTGAGATACGATTCTCGTATCTATGCGCCTGATTCATAGAATCAGGTTACACATAGAAAGCCCTAAGATCCGACAGGCGTAAGTGACTTACACCGTCGGATCTTAGGCTGCAATTCTAGGCCGGCCGCTAGGTGGCGATTCCATTGCGGTCGGCGTAGAATATGCAATTGACTAGTTACGCCAATTCACGAACGTCCACTTTGCCCGTCGCTGTAAATTTACATCATTTCCGTAGAGATACGCCGCGTAAAACTAAAGCTGCCCTCTAGGTGGTTAAGAATGGCTGTCGTTCCCGCGTCGAAATTTGAAATTTCACGTCGTTTGCGCAAGTCATCCGTGAATGGTGCTGGACGCCATTTACGTTAACGTCGAAACCCATGACGTCCTTGCGATGTCATTTAGCGCAATGCACGTCGGGAAATTTTAGAGACGGAGCGTGCGCAGTACGTTCGGCGCGGGAACGCGCCTAATTTAAATGGTCCCCGCCCCATTTGAATTAGGCGGGCTTGCGCCGGGCAAATTTACGCTACGCCGCCGCAAGTTTACAGGCAAATGCTTTGTGAATCAAGCACTTACGCTGAAAACTTGCGGCGGGGTAACGTAAATGTAATACGTTACGCCGCCGCAGCGTAGGGCGATTCTACGTGAATCTGGCCCAAAGCTGTTAACCATTGCAGAAGTGCGGAGAAAGGAAGAGGACAGGCATGCGTGCAGTGAAGATTTCTCCAGGATCCAGCTGCCTGAACAATGGGGGACATACAGTACTTTATTACAGGTAAGTGATTTGACTAACGCTGTAGGGATTTATTTTTTTGCTAAACTTTAGCATTAACAGTACTGGAACAATGAGCATAAATATCCCTAAAATGCCATGCCATCCTATAACAGTAATCAATGGAACTACATTAATAGAATGACTCAAGTGAATAGATTCCAGTGATATTTGGAATATAATACATGCACGCTCCAGCATGAATCCAAGACATTTAGGAAAAAAAGTGGAAACAATTAATCCAAATTACTATGTCGTAAAAGGCACCTCATCAGGTTGTACACATCAGATATGTTATAGCACTAATGTGGATTTCGTTATATCCAGGAATATTGTAGAGCTTTATCCAATAGCATGCAACAAACAGGAATGTGCAATAAAACAGAGCAATCCATTGTAGATCAGCTGCCACTCTACTGTATATAATACACTGAAGATGAATCTAAGTTGGATGCTGTGGCAACATGCTATCAGTAAAGCCCCATCTTAAAGTCCCCTACATTTTTGGATTTCTGTTATCTCCATCAGAAACATTATGTTGAACCATACTGCTATAAAGACAAAGAACGATGTATTAAAGTCCAATACCAGCACAAACTGTTTTTTGTATAGGGTGGAGAAGGGTTCGAACCTCAGTTGGGTTTTTTCTGCTGGCTGTGTCCCAATAATGGAGATTTTTTTAATATCCTAGGGCAGTGGTTCTCAACCTGGGGGTCGGGACCCCCTCGGGGGTCGAATGACGATTTGCCAGGGGTCACCAAATCCTGGGCTGTTCCTGAAGCCCGCACCACTCTCTCGGCCTTTTCGCGGCTGCCCAGCAGGGCTGTCCCTGGATCCCGCGGCCGCCCACTCAGCCTCTTTGCAGCTGCCCATTCAGTTCACCACATGGCTGGGGGGCAGAGATTAGAGGTCAGCTGACTGGTGAGGAATGTGAAGTGGGAGTGGCTGAAGGAGGCCCCGTCTCATGATTTTGGCATAGGTGTCACTGCTTTGAGACACCACAAAGTCAGAGACACAGTGAGTAACACTACCTGTGATTTTAGTTGCCATTAAAAGTCCCCACTACAATTCTCAGATCGACAGATGACCTTGATCAAGAGCACCTAAGTTGGCTGATCAGAACTCCCCAGGGAGCGCTAAATGTCTGTGGGTTAGGGGTGCAAATTACTTGTCTTGCCTTGGTGCTGAAAACCCACGCTACGAAAATTTTACTGTTGGAGGTCCCCACAGCTTGGTAAATGTTATCAAGGGGTCACAGCACTAGAAAGGTTGAGAACCACTGTCCTAGGGTGTGATGGTGGCAATGCGAATGTCCCCAGTGTGCCCCAGTGGGGACACATGCAGCAATTACAAACCAGCTACAGGAATGACCCCACAACCTTTTAAAGTTATCTCTTCAAGATACTCTACATGCCAAGTATTCCCACCTCCTGAAAGTTTGAAGTCCTGATAAAGTGGGTCTCCTTTAACCCCCAAAACTCATCAATAAGTCAACTACTTTTTGTAGAGAATTAAATCTTGACATAGGTTCTAACCTTTCCACACTCAATTCAAAGATTATAAAAAAACAGTTTGGGGTAGAATCACAGACAATTAGATCGGCGCAGCGTATGTGAGATACGCTACGCCGCTGTAACTTACTTTTGGCTGCTTTGAATCCTCAAAGAATTTGCGCCGTAAGTTACGGCGGCGTAGTGTATCTCTCGCGGCATAAGGGCGCCTAATTCTATTCGGCGAGTAGGGGGCGTGTTTCATGTAAATTAAGCGCGTCCCGCGCCGATCGAACTGCGCATGCTCCGTTCCGAAATTTCCCGCCGTGCATTGCACTAAATGACGTCGCAAGGACGTAATTTTTTTGAACATAGATGTGACTTACGTACATTCCAATTCACGAACGACTTACGCAAAAAAAAAAAAAGAAAAAAAATTCTAATTAAACGCGGGAACGACGGCCATACTTAACATGGCAAATCTAACTATACGCCGCAAAACACCAGCTTTAACTATACGCTGGAAAAAGCCGACTAGAGACGACGTAAAAGAATGCGACGGCCGCGCGTACGTTTGTGGATCGTCGGAAATAGCTAATTTGCATACTCAACGCGGAAAACGACGCAAACTCCACCCAGCGGACGCCGAAGTATTGCATCTAAGATCCGAAGGCGTACGAAGCCGTACGCCTGTCGGATCTAACCCAGATGCCGTCGTATCTTGGTTTGAGGATTCAAACTAAAGATACGACGCAGGAAATCTGAAATTACACGGCGTATCAGGAGATACGCGGGCGTAATTCTTCTGTGGATCTGCCCCTTTGTGACTAAAGTTGGCATTTCAAGCCTCGTACACACGGCCGGGTATCCCGACGGGAAAACTGCCCAAAAAACGCCGGACAAAAAAATAGAACCTGCTCTTTTTCCCGCCGGGATTCCCGGAGGACTTTTTCCCGTCAGTTTTTCCCATAGGATGGAGTATACACACGGTCAAATTCCCGACCAAAGCTCTAAGAGTTTTCCCTCTCGTGTGTACGCGGGAAAAGTTACCAAGCAGGTTCTCGGTTTTCCCCTTGGGATTTCCGACGGATCTTTTCCCGTCGGGAATCCCGGTCGTGTGAATGAGACATAAGACTACCAAATTTTCCCAACCGGAATAGGACACACAATTGTCTGCGTTTAATCAGACAAGAAAATTAAAGTGTATGTAAAGATAAGATTTGTTTTTCATTTTGGATAGAGTGGGGAAGGGATGGGACCTTTGTAAATTTATTAATTCCAAATTTTGACTTGATATACAAGCGATGTCTTGATTTAAGAGCAGCGTCATGTCACAACTGAGTATAAAAGAGAAGAAAGGCGCCTCGAAGTGTAGCAATATGGTTACATTTAATGAAGGTACAACATTTAGCAAAATATTGCTACACTCTGTAGCTCCTGCTGGATTTTGCTTCTAATCCCCTTGTGGAGGCTTCCATTTGTAGATGGACATTTTATGGTTACACAACTTATCACATTGCTATAATCTTTTTATATGGACTATAAAATGAAGGACATATAAATAAATGGTTGCGGAACGAATCTTCTGAGTTTCCATTATTTCTTATGGGGAAATTTGCTTTGATATACAAGTGCTTTGGATTACAAGCATGTTTCCGGAACAAATTATGCTCGCAATCCAAGGTTTTACTGTATAGGGTAAAACCCCTCAATTTGTAGAGATTGCTCCTCACGTCCTGTTGACAAGGAGGAACTGTTCTCTAACACAACAAGTGAATGAAGTTCTCCCTATTAGGACACAGACAGCTTCAAATAAACTGGAAGTAAAACCTAAAAAAAAAAAGTGTTTGGCTTTTTAATTACCTTTAAAATATGGTTTCCAAGAGAGATAGAAATGAGATGCCCGATTAGGGCTCCTCTATGCAGTAACATAGCATGCCCTCCAATAGGGACACAACTATACAATTACTGCATACAGTACTCTGATAACAGCTGTCTGGACCACAGAACACCACTGTAGAGCTGCAATACCAGATTCTGTCAACGGAAATTTTAATTTTGAGTCTTTTCCCAGGAAAGCTGGGAGGTGGACTCCCTTCTGGTTGCTAGAGGATACGGTGACCAGACGTCTCCAGTTTCCAGGGACAGTACCCGATTTTAGGGGGCTGTCCTTGGGAAAAAAGTGTCCCAATTTCACCCCTAGTTAAAAACAATTTTTGTCCAGCATATACTTGGCCCAGGCAGCTACAGTGTAATCCATCTTAGCAATATTTCTGTCCTTGGCCTGGATCTGGAGGGAAGGAAGGGGCGTGTCTGCTCCTGGCTGTGTCTGGGTATATTGATGATGTCACATATCGATATTACATGGTGCGGATATAGATTTGCTGCCTTGCCCTTGCTTGTGACAGTAACCTGCAGTACACACCTGGGCCAGCACTCTTGATCCAGAGCAAAGTAGGCCCGAGTGTTTTTAGGACATAGCCCCTTAAGGCCTCTTTCACACGGAGCGGATCCGTAATTGATCCGATCCGTGTGTGTCCGTTGGCTCAGCGGGGATCCCCGCTGAGCTGTCGGCGGACAGGGCGGTCCCCGCACACAGTGCAGAGACCGCCCTGTCTCTCCTCTGCTCTCCCCTATGGGGAATCGGATGAATATGGACCGTGTGTCCGTATTCATCCAATCCGTTCCGCCGGACGGAAGAAAAATAGGGTTTTCTTCCGTCCGCAAAAGCGGATCTTTGCGGACGCGGATGGTTGCGGACGTTAGCGAATGCATCATCCGCTAACGTCTGCAATCCCATAGGGAACCATTACAAGTCCGTAAACAGACTTGTAATAAACGGACCGTTCGTCCGTACGTCTGAAAGGGGCCTAAGTCCCTTTCTGTCCACACCCAACACCCTGCTTCGCATGCTACTAATAACCCCAACCCCTGCTTGGCCCCTATCCCATTCCAATAAAAGTGGGCATTTTCAGTAGGATGTTCCCGGATTGTGATTTGTAAATCTGGTCACCTAACTATATAAATGGTCCCAAACAAGGAATGTCCTGTTTTTCTGTAAAACCTGTTTAAACCTCTATAGCCAATAAACATAATTGTATGCCTTAACCCCTTGACGCAGGTCGCATGCATATATGCGGCCGCTCAGCGAGTGGGCCTTAACGCCAAGCGGCCGCATATATGCGACCCTGTTAAAACAGCCTGTGGGTACCGGAAAGCTTCCGGCACATACTAGTGATCGGGACCTTTCGGGTTATGTGACCGATGTGACAGGCAATCATAGCATGACCCAAAAGCCCGCCTCCGCCTCGTGGCTTTTAGGGAGGAGATTGGTGGGAAGGGTTTAAAGTGAATCTGTGAGGTTCAAAATATGTAAGCGGCCATTGCTGATTTTTTTTTTTACAGGGGCAAGCAGTGCCATCCTTATCTGGTTATAATACCTAGTAAATCACTGACTTGATCCCAGCGTTCAGGAAGTAAAATCGGAAAAGTGTGCGTTCCTGAGTGCTTCTTTCAGGAGATAATGAGAAGGGCGACAGCCTTGGTTTCCCTATGTTTCAAAACAGGTCAGAATAAAACAGTCCACATATTTCTGTAATCATAGGTTCCCTTTAAAAAATACGAATATGGTTGTGTGGACTATGGCACAGTTAACATCTCCACATGATTGCCATCAGTTGAAATCCAAAAGACCAGCCTTCCAACGTGAAAAAATCCAGGTGTACAATGGCCGTATCTGCTAGTGTATGTGGCCATTATACAATTGCTATTGACCTTGAAATTCTCACTATGTTTGCTTTACCCAAGCTGGTGTTTAGCCACTATTGACCTTTGTAAACAATTGCTAATGTATAAATCCCTGTGTGCTCATTTAATCACCATTGGTGGAGTACCATTTATGAATGAATTGTTCACACACAGAATCTGTGTAATCTTGGGTGCACTCACACGCCTCTGCTCTCAGTCATCATTGGATCCCACAGCAGCAAAATAGTATATGTGTGTATTGGTCATTTACGTTGTCCTTATGTTGCACTGAAATCGCTAAGATTCAATGACGTAGAAGCCAAGTTTTGCCACGGACATCTCTCGGCGAAGTCTCGTGATCTCCCAGAATATAAGCTCAGCTGTGGGGGAACAGAGAAGATACAGGTTTGTAATAAAAAAAATGCCTCTGCATGCGATTATTACTAATATGGTAAAGAGTACATACATTTATACAGTTTTAAAGATATAACCAACCCTTTGAGGGCAACCATAATGCTGATGTGACCCGTAATTAAATTGAGTTTGACACCCCATTGTCAGCTTCGATTGGTGCCCAAAATTCAGTATATTTTTCTGAAATGGCTAAACGAGAAAACTTTACCCTATATTTGCCACTACATGGAGATGACGATGCCAAAATTAAAGCAGAGTTCCACCCTAAAAATGAACGTTCTATTAACAGCTTGCCTTTGATGAAAAAAAAAAAAAATGTTTTTTTTTTACTCACTTCTATCTGGCTTTTACTAGGCAGATTTCATAATCTGCCTAGTTCCTGGTCCTAGGTGGTTCAACTTCCTGTCCTAAGACCCCATTGCCTCCTAGGAAATGAGTGTCATTTTCTGGGCAATACTGTGCCAAAAAAAAAAAAAAAAATCGCCCAGCATGCACGTCTCCCTGAAAACCAGGAAGAAAAAAGAACTGGGCTTCACATGCCCACACATATGATGGATACGGCTACAACATGAGCTGGAGGATATAAGGCAAGTGTTTGCAATGATTTCTAGAACGATTGGGAACAGGGCCAAATTATGGGGGGGGGGGGGGGGTGCTGCCGCCTGGAATTAAGCGGGGGGTGCCGCCGCAAATTAAGAAGCAGGGGGGTGCCGCCGCTAATTATTGAGAAGCGGGTGGGGGGGGGGCCCTTTACAAAAAAGAAATAAGGAAAAAAAATATATATACCGTATATATATATATATATATATATATATATATATATAAATAATAATAAAAAGAAACCTATATAAAAAAAAATATATAAAAAATGTAAATTTATAAAAAATAAATAAAAATAAGGGGGGTTGCCATCTGGGCCCTTTAATAAAAAAAATACATATATAAAAAAAGAAAAAAAAAAAAAAGGAAAAAAAATATATAATTTTTTTTATTTATTTTTTTTATATAAAAAAAAAGGGGGGTTGCCATCCGGGGCCCTGGGGACTATTTAATGCGATTAATTTTAGCTTGCAAAAAAAAATTATGTCCGGAACCCCGCTTTAAAACATTTCAGTGACATTTCATTCAGCTTGCACAAATGCTTTATAAATAGGCCCCTAAAAATAAAACGTCACAATATATTTTGTTGTATATAAGGAAGGTGACCAGATTTTTTATCTAAATCCGCGGACATATTTTTTTTTTTACTAGTAATGGCGGCAATCAGCAACTCTGCCCATCACCCCGGCTACTACCGAGTGGGGAGTGGAGGAAGATCACTCCGCCAGGGAAGGCAAGGAGATAAGAAGACAGGCGGCTGGCTGGGACTTGAGCCAAGGCAGAAGAACATGCGAGAGGAGCTGAATGGGCATACACCCGAAACTGAAGAAACATTCCCTCCGCTCCGACCAGCACATGATCATCAGAAAGGGGCACAGATAATGGAAAAAAAAAATACACCCTCCTAAGCTAGTAGGCATAGCGGGGAGGGGGGGGGGGTGTAATTCAGAATTTTTTCTTTTAATCCTGCACTGACTATCTTTGAAATTGCCCCAGCCCCTGTTGAAATCCGATCCGGGGACAAAACCGGGGACAGACTTGGTCTGGGGACAGTGTACTCAATCCGGCGACTGTCCCCGGAAACCGAGGATGTCTGGTCACCCTAATATAAAGATTATTTTAGATTGTAAACCTTAACGAGCAGGACCCTTTGATTTCTCCTGTATTGAAATCGTATTGTTACTGTACTGTCTCATTTTGTAAAGCACTGCTATATAAATCCTGTATAATACAGAAATAGAAATTAAAAAGGAAGTAAACCCTCATGGGTTTTACTTCCTCTTTATTTCCCTGCAAAAGTAATGCATGGCATAGTAACCCTATATGTGTCACTTACCTGAAACCAGAGGTGTATTTAGGTTTTGTGCTGCCCTAGGCCTGACTGAACTCGTGCACCCCCTAATTTAAATATGACACACCCCTTCCTGGCAAGGTCACGTCCCTTTCTGTTTAAGACCCGCCCTAACTAGTGGGGACACTAGTTCTGAGGGCCGGTTGGGGGGGCAATGAATTCCCTTAATTTGCATAGATTTCCTCTCACTTCCTGTTTGGCTATGGGGCAGGAAGTGAAGGGAAATTTCTGCAATGGGACAGGGATGGTAAAAAATAAACTGACAGGGGCTATAACCTATCCAAAATTAAAAATAAAGTGTAGCCTATAGTTCTACTTTAAGCACAAATTTCTGATAATTTTATGGAGAGGACTAAGAAGATATAACCATGCCAATGGTGCAGCAGAACCCCCCCACAGTTGCAGAATGCCGGCCGCCTGCATACCAGAAGCAGTGCGGCCGCTTTATGGGGGCGCTAGACTAATTTGCCTCTCACCCCAGTCCGCCCCATAAGACTGCCGCTACGCTAACAGTGTAGCGAAGCCGGCGGGGACTCTTTCCGTGTTGCCCCCCTTGCAAAGTGCTGGCCTGGGCCTTGTTGGCTTAGGCCAGGATACAGCGCTGCCTGAAACCGAAGCCTGCGATGTCACCGCTGTCCCCTTTGCAGGAAGGGTCCATCCTTCAACCTCTTCCTTCCAGGGGCCGCGAACTCCGACTCTGTAACTGGCCCGGAGTCTCGTGACGTCACTGCCGCCAGTCACAGCATGACCTCCTTTAGGAATGGCGCTGTCACCGTTTCTAAAGTGAATCAACTACTAGGATGGTCTATTCTAGAGTATTTTCCTTCACTGGCTTCACTACAAAATAACAAACTACTGTCTGCAGGGGACTGGGCCACACAATCAGTTATAAAGGGCAACATGCACCCCCTGGGCCATAGTTTGGGCACCAGGGATCTCTATGTTCATGCTCACAGACACCAATATCCTACCATGATGAGAAACACACGGGCACATCAGGAGTTCCTTTTCACAGTATGGAACTACAGGCCTCATGTCCCTACCCCATCTACCCAAAGGGGTTTCTTTCTGTTTAAGGTCTAAATGCCAGTCAATTATACTTAAAGTAGAACCATGGGCATGTGATTTTCCTGTACTTCTACTTTCAATAATAATAGTAAACAGGACGAATAGAGAGGGTGGATCTCCCTAATGAGGGCACAGACAGGGGTTGTAATCCCTTCTATCCAAAACTAAAAAAAAATGTCTGCCTTTAGTTATACTTTAAGGAATGATCGTTGACTGCAACATTTAGCTAGGAACACAACAATTAATGGAGCCCTTTTATGAAGACTTCAGTCCTTAGTTCACCAGAATGGAATCAAGTATATTGTCTAGTATCCAGAATGTGGAACTATACTACTTCAATTGTATAGAGGACAGTATATAACATGTATTGTAGGTATTTATGTAATGCATAGTATCTGCCCCACATTGATAAGGTTTCAAGGAAGCTGATTGGACACAAGGATACTTACTGTCCTGGCGCACCAGACCTTGCTGTATATACCGAATGTAAGTGAAGAAATTGCACACAGCTGTTATCTAGGAAGAGAGGAAAGTCAAGTAAGGACTGAAAAACAGTCAAGTACGCTATATATTCAGAAAAAAAAATGCATTATGATGCTATCTTTATATTCAATGTATTACAGATCTGAATAAAAGAATCTTGAAGGAACCCAGCTTTTTCATAATTTTCCCATTCTTGGGCTTGGAATGTGAGGTACTACACAATTGTTTGACTACCTGCTTTATATATTGCCTATTCATCGCTTTTTTCAAGCTGTTGAATTGTATTTACGTTATGCCTGTGCCATACTGGAAGATGTACCTTGTACCCATGGGTGCTTCTTTTTCCCTGCATTTTTATTGTTTTGGCAGCTGCCTTTTTAGTTAAATAAAAAGTCGGGAGAAAAAAAAAGAATCTTGAAGCTTCCTTCAACACAAATACTTGCTTTCTGGATACATAAAAAGATGTGGATATAGAACTTAAAAGGTTTAAAAACTTTGTTGGGCTTTAATTGTTACAAAGAAAGGCACTCAAGCTTTTTATTACCGGTGTTGTCAAAGACCATCTTGTTGATCAAACTAACTTGCTTTGCATATGTATGTGACCAATTTTAATATAATACATTTTAATATAATATTTTATTTTAGATAATGCAGGTCGTTTTTGTATTTTTTAACCACATAGCAATTGCTAGTTATTTATATAGTGTTAATACATATTTTTTATATATAATAATATATATGATCCGGACCAATCCAGGGTCATGTAGGCTGAAGCATATTAAGACTGGTATTCTATGCTGTTTAGCCGCTGGAGCCGGGACAGAGACCGTCATAAATCTCCTCCCCTTAGCTCAATTGATTGACACATTTAAACAAATTCAGTGCGTGACCAAGCACGCTTCCTGAAGACGTGGCAACAAAACGTACATCGAGGCGGTACTTGGTCACGCACGCACCAACGCAACTTACAGTCCCGCTGGATCGCAGTGTGAGAGAGGTGGAACGCACGCCAGCTTACACAGCATCGGGACGCTCATCCACCCATGACATGCCATACAGCCTCAGTGCCGGGTTCGGGGCACTCTTTCAAGTAAGGAGCCATTTGGCTGGTTTTATGTACACACATCTTTAATAAAACGAGATTACACTATTACGGTATATGCTTTAGTTTTTGCATATTCGCTTAGACCTGTGGCAATAAGGGTATTGAGGTGTATTGATTGATCCATCTAGCAGGCGTATCCTGCAAAGGGAGCATTTGACCTCTTTTTTGACTAAAAGGGTCAACATCATCTGGTAAGCTGCCATCCATATTTGAACACATTGGGTATGACATCACGGACGGTGACGGTGGATCTCTGCACTTTGTATTTGCACTTATAGGAAGAACAAATTGAATTTTGATGGACTTTATTTTTTATGAAGCACTGTATTCCTTGCACCGCAGTTAATTATACTCACATTTATTTTGCATTGTTATTCTCACTATTGGTTAATGAGTATATGTTGCATTATTATTCAGTATATTGTTTGTATAAGTTGGATATTACCATCTTACATCACATTACTTCACTGTATAGGGATAGGGGATTTTGATTCACATCATATTGAATGGGTAGCTGGTGTTTTTTGGTAATTAATTTTGGTATACTACCTATTCTATTTATATTAGTTACCGTATTTTTATGAATTACGTTTATAGCGCCCCCACCCTCACAATACACAAGCATTTCTAGTCAAGATCTGACTATTTTTGGGGAGCAGCTTTCACTATTATTTCACACTATCAATTTTATTAATTTTGGTGCGAGATATTTTTACCCATTATAACTTGCTTTGGTTAGGCTGCTTGTAAATATCAGAAAACTACCCCAAAAAAGGAGAGAAGGTCTTTAGACATTTCCAACTATACAAGAAACATGGCGTATCACATCAAAGGTCTGAGAGTCCAAAGCAATGTTTTATCAAATGATCAGTAGAAAGAAAGCTAGTGTCCATGCCAGTGCGTTAGCTGTGTTTCAAAGGCTGTCCAGTCTGCAATTTCATAAAAATATTTTGTTTTCTGTTTGTATTTTCTGTATTTTCATATATTTTTTTGAATATGTATTTTTTATTGTAGTGATCATCTTATATACTGTGCCTGCTGTAAAAAGTCTACTGAAGAAGCCACCAAATGGCAAAACATGTAGGAGATTAATTAGATGTGCACCATTGTTTATACATTCCAATGATCCAATATATGAATGTTTTTTATGTATTCAATTATCAAATTTCAACTTATTAAATTTCTATTTTTCTATATTGTTGGTCTCATGTGCGCTTTAAAAGTCCCAAACAATTTTCTCTTTTCCCCGATTTGGTAACTGTTCACGGGCCACAATGAACTATGGGGTTTCACGGCCCCCCAAACAGCAAATGTAAACAAGCCCTTGTTATCCCAAGCCCCGTATAAGGCTACTTTCACACTGATGTGCTGCAGTTTTCCCACAATGTGGGTGCAGCACAGTGCAACTGTGGCTTTTTTGCTATTAAGTTGTGCTTTGCCATAGACTTTTATTACACCTTGCAGGTGTGGTGCACTTTCTGAAAGCACAACAAAACTCCTGCATTTAGGAGTTTTGGTGCACTTTTTGCACACCAATCCAGCAGGATATAATACAAGTCTATGGTCAGTACAGCTAACCCACAGGAAAGCTGCAGGTGCATTGTGCTGCACCCACAGATCAGTGTGAAAGCAGCCTAATGACCTCTTTAGAATATGCACATTGCAAAAGTGCAGTGTATGATGTTAAACACACTGACCTATTCCTCTCCCAGCTTCTGCTGGCATCGCTCTTCAGACTGCTAGAAAGGTCCCAGGCAAAGTGCACTTGGAATTATTCCAAGGAACCAATGTTACAGAGAAGCATCAGCTTATGCGGCTCCTACTCTCCCCGCTGCTGGTGCCGTGCACTCTGATGCTTCGGGGTGCACGGCACCAGTAGCGGCAACTCATTGATTACCCACTACCCCAGAGCATGGAAATGCATTTCCCTAGTTTCAGGTCATGGACCACATCAAAGGGCTCTGCAGGCCATGGGTTCAGCACCCCCGATTTAGGATCTTGCCTCACTTTATCCTGTTGACAAAGGCTTTACTTTAAAAATCTTGTCCTATAGGTGAAATGACATAAAATGTCATGTGAAGCCAGAGGAGATCAACATACATTAGTATTACTTACCCTGGCTCTACAGGATGGTGAGATGAAGTAATAATTCCCAGAATCCCCTAGCTTAATACGATGGCGACATGACCGTGAAAGACCACTGAGGGCACATTTCCTGAAAAAAGTACATAATGAGCAAATATTAGCCAACTATTTAGGATGCTCCTTTCGTTTAAAGCTGAAATAAGTATGGTTGCTATAAGGAACACAACTCTTTTAAATATGAAGGGGTTTTTAGTGAGAATATTTGTGAACTTCCATCAAATGCACTTGCATACTAAACTTTGTTACCCAAGGTAAAAAGGACATTTGTCCATTGAGATCAGCCCTAAAAATCAAAACACATAAGTATTAAAGTGGAAGTAAACCCATCCATAAAACCATTTCATTTGCGGCATGTGCCGGAATTGAAACACTCCCATTGGTTGCGCTCTCAACCAAACTGTCAAACAATCCAATGGCTGGTGTCTAAACTGATCACATGTGCAGCATTATGGCAGTTGTAGATTACACAGAGGCAAAGATGGCAGCTTCCTTAGCTGAAAACGATAGGGTGTTTACTTACACTTTAACCTCAGCAAGATTAAAGGAAGAAAAAAAAAAAAAAATTGAAAACTGTGGTCCAAATTTTGTTAAAGAGGAATAGATAGTTTTCTATAAAAATTGTAAATGTTTATATATTTGCTGAGTTTATGTGTTCAAATGTAAAAAATGTTTTGCAAAGAAAACAGTCACCGGCACATCAAGGATTCCTCAAGGGAGGGTCCAAAGCTTTATTATCGTGGCCACATAGTACACAGAAGGCAAAGTTTCAAAGCCATGCAGGGCCCCTTCGTCAGGCAAGACAAAGGGGCCCTGTGTGGCTCTGAAACATTGCCTTCTGTGTACTATGGGTCAGATTCACAAATGAGATACGACGGCGTTTCGCCTGATACGCCGTCGTATCTCTGTTTCTATCTATGCGACTGATTCATAGAATCAGTTACGCATAGATATCCCTAAGATCCGACATGTGTAATTGTTTTACACTGTCGGATCTTAGGATGCAGTACCGCGGCCGCCGCTGGGAGGAGTTTGCGTCGTAAACCAGTGTCGGGTATGCAAATTAGGAGTTACGGCCGATCCACAACGGTTTTTCGTGTTCGCTACGTCGCCGCTAGTCTAGTTTCCCGTCGCAAAGTTACACTTTTTTTTTGGTGCCCCAACTTTAGTCAGCAAGTGTATTGCTGTTTAAAGTATGGCCGTCGTTCCCGCGTGGAATAATTCAAAATTTAACGTCGTTTGCATAAGCCGTCCGGGAATACGGAAGTACGCTACGCGCGTCGCCGTTCAAAAAAATGACATCACGGCGCGCGCCGGAGGCCGCGGGCGTAGTTTTCATCGCAAGTGCTTGGTGAATCAGGCACTTGCAATGAAAAATTGCGGTGGTGTAACTTATCTAGGATAAGTTATGCCGCCGCGATTCTACGTGAATCTGGCCCTATGTAACCAGGATAATAAAGCTTTGGAACCTCTGAGGATTTCTTGGTGTGCGAAAGACAGTTGTTCTCTTGGATCGTTTCAAATTCCCAGCCTGTGGTCATTGCAGCACCCATTATTAATGAGTAGCCAATCAGGAAACTGTGCATGGGGAATATTGTGTTTGCTTTCATAAATGAAGATTACATTCACTGTTAATTGGGGAAATTTTTTCAATCCTGTTCCTTCATATTTTCTCTTCACTGCGGTTCAAAACATACAGCGACTTGACCCCAACACTGTACTAGTTTATGGCTAGTTTTGGTTGTCTAAGTTTGATAGTCTGGATAAGCTGGAACATACTTTCTGTGGTTGACCCATTGGGGTTCATTTACTAAATCTGGAGAGTCCAAAATCTGGTGCAGCACTACATAGAAACCAATCAGCTTCCGGGTTTTTGTGTCAAAGCTTATTTGAACAACCTGAAGTTAGAAGCTGATTGGCTAGCATGCACAGCTGCACCATAATTTGCACAGACATGCTAACTACAAGAACCAGGTTCTGCTTTGAAGGGACAAAACTGACCATCACTTAATATACAGGCACAGACTCTCCACTTCTCAGCTGCTTATCTGTCCATGGATGAGCAGAGATGTATTTGTTAACTTTTGTTTTACAAAATGTTTCTTACAAAAAAGTTTTACAACATCTTCTATATAGAGATATCAAGAAAATCAAGGCATGCATAGTAACTAATATGGACCGTTTTCATCAGACTAACCGATCGTGTGTGGGCCCCATCGGTTATTTATCTATCGGTTAAAAAACTAGGAACTTGTTTTAAAATTATCTGATGGTTAACTAATCGATAGAAAAAAACGATCGTCTGTGGGCACGTCCATCGGTTAAAAATCCTTGCATGCTCAGAATCAAGTCGACGCATGCTCGTAAGCATTGAACTTCATTTTTCTCAGCACGTCGTTGTGTTTTACGTCGGTGTGTAGGCATGACTGATGAAAGTCAGCTTCTTTGGATATCTGATGAAAAAATCCATCAGACCGTTTTCATCGGATGAACCGATCGTGTGTACAGGGCATTACTCTCAAGAGGATTTTACTAAAGAATGCCACATTGTTTCCAGTTGATTGAGAGATTGGGGATACGATGGCCACTTAATAGACAGGGGTAGGAAGCTGGCGAAAAATAGGGATTGCAGCGATCTGTTTTGGAACTCCTCTGCCTCCTGGAAGGCGAAGCGATCCCGTGGCAGGGGAGGTATTCACTTTGTGACTTCTTATTTCCAACAGTACAATCAGATTGTTGCGATTTCAGATGTAGCACTGCTGTTAGTGCTCCAATAAAGATATACGAGAAGAAGCATTTTTGTTGCCGGCATTTTTTGCTTATTTGATGTTTAGTGGACACACTGATAGCTCATTATTTGTTCTGTCTATTACTGGTTCTCTGTCAACTTTTATGCATTTTGGGCTCATAAAAGTTAATAGCAACACAAAACAAGTAAAATGTATTTTGCATGCTTTTTCAACCCCTGCTAACAAGCATAAATAGTTATTTATTGGACAACATGAAAAATGCATGATGTATGAAAAACACAATAAAAATGCAAAGCTGTGAACCTAGCCTTAATGTTATAAATACTGTATTTGCTGGCGTATAAGACTACCTTTTACACTTTAAAAAAATGGCCAAAAAGCAGAGGTCGTCTTATACGCCGGGTCAGCTGCTTGGATGCCTGCTGGATGTGCGCAGTTGAAGAGCCAGTAGCTCGAAACATGTCGGGTACATAGCCTATATATTTGCTACCTGCTTACCACGCTGCAATATTTTTTCTATGTGATCACCCGTACTGGTCTCTTCCAAAGACCTGTGCCTTTTTATTTTATTTTGCTTTTATTGTATTTATCCATGCCTAATAAAGGCCTTTTTTATTGGGAATAACTACACTATGTGGAGCGGTTTTCCTTTTCCTTCCATGTTCCTATGATCGGACATATATACCTGCTTCCCTCTGTAAGGATTCCTTCAGGGATTTATCCCAATCTGGATACATTTGACTTCTAATGATTATCAGCAATTGCATCGGCTGTTCCATTGTTGCCATCGATTTGAGGAGCTCTTATATGCCTGATTGACACACCGTCGCTGACGAGTGTGTCCACCTTATCTGGTAAGAGTATCCATCTTTTACACTTACCATTTTGGATGTCTTGGCTGACCCTGAAAGAGTGATACCTTGATGGGACTTCTCTCACCTGGTCGAGTCATTATTGGAATGTACTACGGATCGTGCATCCGATTTCTGTCTTGAGACGACTCGCCTCACATGTTTTTTAACTTAGTCTACCTCAATGACGTTTTTCTTTTTATTTTATATTTGGACTTTCTACATTTGGAGTAGTTTCATTTATTAGTATTGGACTTCCTTTTTCCACTTATATCACCCTGGTGGTATATAGGGTTATTCACATATATTATATAATTTTTGTTATATACCTCTAGGTATTCATATTATTTACTTTAATTAGGTCCAATATATTCTCACTTGGTTGTGAGCACTGTACTTGCCTTTTGCAAAATACACTTTTTATATATGGTTTTTACCATATATAATTTAGCGCTGCACTTTTTTCTTTTTTATTGCTGGATGTGCGGGAATACTGTATGTAGCTTTGGCTACATACAGTATATACCGCTTAGCCAATCCTGGTGAGCGATGTATTCAAATGAATACAGAGCCTGCTCGGATTGGGGTAACAACCTCTGCCAATCCGAGTGCCTACATACAGTAGGCTGCTCGGATTGACTTTGAGAGTCGGAGAGGCGTGGGCTGATGATGTTACAGCCTCTGCCAATCCAAGCAGGCTTTGTATTAATTAATAGAATACATCACTCGCCGTGATTGGCTCCATCTCCAGCAAGAATGAAGAAGAATATGGCTCCAGAAGAAAGAAATATGGAATGGGGGTCGTCTTATACGGTGAGTACAGGCAAAAAAATCTTAAAAAAACCTGCAAAATTAGGGGGTCGTCTTATACGCCTGGTCGCCTTATACGCCGGCAAATACGGAAACCTATATTAAAACATATTAAACACTGGAGCTTAAATAACAAATCTGAAAAGTATGCCTTAATGTTTTACATGCAACCCAGACAGGTTTTTACAGCTATGCATGGTTATGAACGCAATATAAAAATGCAAGGTTGTTTTGGCCAAGTGTGCATTTAATCCTTAAACAGACAACCCTAGCCTCAGCCTTATTTGAGGAAAGGAATAGCAATTGCTCAGGAAAATACATTTAAGATGATAGATTATTCCATCGAGAATGGTCAGCCAGGAAGTGTCTATAGAAGTCATCTGGTTCTTAGAGACATGCAATCAGTTTTGGTTGCAAGTGTCAACAGACACAGATTATTGGTGGATTATTGGTTATACCAATGTCATAACTGTGGGAACAAAAAACAAAATAATACGGCGCTGATAAACCTGTGAAAAATATATGTGAAATATATCTCAAAAAATTAAATAAACACAATATAAATGACTGTGAAATATATACCCAGAAAAATATATATATGACCAAAAAATTAAGATTGGTGAATTATCAATATGATAATCAATATAACAAATCCGTCCAAATGAATAAATAAAGTGAAATGAAAATAGTCCATAAAAAATCAGTGCAATTGAGTCCAATTAAGGTGAGCAGCTGTAATTAATCAAGAAAGGATCCTCCACCAGAAAGGTCACCCAATGTGTGGGAAATAAAATCTCCTTACCAGAGAAAAAGACCGGGCTTTCAACGGTCTAATTCAGCATAAGGATGTTTAAAGTCTTCCTTGAAAAGACTATTCCGGACACTGCTATGAATCACCAGTATGGATAACTTCAATAGATAGGATCCTGCCAGGACACTGATATTTCCCTCCACCAAAGGCTATAAAGCCGGCCAGAAAAACATTCTTGTCTACCATCTCCTCCGTCCAGCGTTCATAGACTTTTAATGGTTGTACCACTTTCCTAGCAATCGCTCCTGGAGGCCTCAGCCGTATGGCCTCGAGGACACAGGACTTCACAAAGGGGACTTTCTTCAGATCAGCCTCGGTAACACTCAAAGGATGCTGACCTCCTTCACCAAATACAGAAGTAATTTCACTTATGACCTTCTTGTAAACCGCTGGCTCCGAAATGATGAAAGCAAGCGTCCAAAATGTAATCAGAGAGACGGTTTCATAGGCATGTCATCCCCGACCTGGGAGCTGTGGTTCATGCAAGCCGACAGGATCCTGTCGGCTTGCATGAACCACAGCTCCCAGGTCGGGGATGACATGCCTATGAAACCGTCTCTCTGATTACATTTTGGACGCTTGCTTTCATCATTTCGGAGCCAGCGGTTTACAAGAAGGTCATAAGTGAAATTACTTCTGTATTTGGTGAAGGAGGTCAGCATCCTTTGAGTGTTACCGAGGCTGATCTGAAGAAAGTCCCCTTTGTGAAGTCCTGTGTCCTCGAGGCCATACGGCTGAGGCCTCCAGGAGCGATTGCTAGGAAAGTGGTACAACCATTAAAAGTCTATGAACGCTGGACGGAGGAGATGGTAGACAAGAATGTTTTTCTGGCCGGCTTTATAGCCTTTGGTGGAGGGAAATATCAGTGTCCTGGCAGGATCCTATCTATTGAAGTTATCCATACTGGTGATTCATAGCAGTGTCCGGAATAGTCTTTTCAAGGAAGACTTTAAACATCCTTATGCTGAATTAGACCGTTGAAAGCCCGGTCTTTTTCTCTGGTAAGGAGATTTTATTTCCCACACATTGGGTGACCTTTCTGGTGGAGGATCCTTTCTTGATTAATTACAGCTGCTCACCTTAATTGGACTCAATTGCACTGATTTTTTATGGACTATTTTCATTTCACTTTATTTATTCATTTGGACGGATTTGTTATATTGATTATCATATTGATAATTCACCAATCTTAATTTTTTGGTCATATATATATTTTTCTGGGTATATATTTCACAGTCATTTATATTGTGTTTATTTAATTTTTTGAGATATATTTCACATATATTTTTCACAGGTTTATCAGCGCCGTATTATTTTGTTTTTTGTTTCTTTGTTTACTATGGTATTTTAGTAATTAATACTGGCAGCTTTTCACATTTATTTTATTTATTCAATTTTTCACTGTTATTTAATTTACACGTTAGCGCAGTGTTTTTTTCTGTTTATACAGAGAAATCCCTTTTCCATAACTGTGGGAAGCCTTACCTGATTGCTCTGACGTTACTGACCAATGTACGAAATGACTCCACTTTTTGTTCTAGGGTTTTTATAAATGATACCCCTAGAAATTGCCTAAAATTTTAAACTGCAGTTAGGCAGGCCATACACAGTGCAAATTTCTTTCCTGCAACCTTGGGTTCCTGCAGAACAGGCCATGATTCCAATCGTGTATGGCTGGCCTTAGTCATGAACATTGATTAGAACACTTTAAATAACTAACTGTGCCAGAGGTGTTTAGCTTTTTTATTTTGTATCTCAAAATGTCAAAGTACTATATGGTTTTTCTGGTACCCCATCTGTTTCTAGGCCTTAAAAAATGTGCTCTTCTGCAGAACCTCAAATGTGATTTCTCCAAGGATGCTAAAAATGTATTGTGGGACCCAGTTTATAATGCCAACTCCCTGACCATACACATCTGTGTTATTGTCTCAGTATAGCAGTACGTTATTCAGTTCAAGCAAAGAAGATGCATATTAGTTGAGTATTTACTGGATTAGAGATCAAGTCAAAAGCCATTCTCTGATTAAGCTCATCAGTGGATTAATACTTGTTTATATATCTCACTTACGTTAAGACCTCCACCCGACACCCGCTGAAAAGAATAAAGTGAAAGAGGGTAGTCAGCAGTAGCCTATTTAATTGAAATGTACTCGACACCAGATCTTAATTTTTGGATTTTTCTTTTAATAAAGACTTTAGATAAGAGAAGGACTATTACCTGGGCCCTCCACGTTCTACAGCTGATGCTTTCACTACGGGAAGTGTAGGTTGAACGACTGGTTCCACGGACAATGTATTGTCTTCTACTGCCGCAAGAACCTGTTCTGCTAACTGTAGAGATATCAAATGCATGGAGTTTTCACAAGGCTCAACAAGGCAATGACACAAATCAAGTATATGAGGCGTCATGCACTGAAATGGGTGGGGTAAGTCAAACATATTTGTGATTTAGTACTGTCAAATTGAGGTTTAAAAATGAAAGGGACCAGACTTTTTAAATATCCCCTGAATCCTGGGTGCACACTACATAGTGGGTGCCAGACTAGGATCTAAGCCCCAACTTCTGCTGGACATAAGCCCCATACTACCAATTTAAAGATGAAATCCAGATATGGAATTGTTCACATAGTTACATTTGTCCAGGTTGTACCAATGCAAGCATGGATGTGCCATACCTGTGGGATCCTATGGGAAGCTGAAAATCACTGTAGTAGACACTGCTACTACTTTGATCTTCCCTAGCTTCCAATTCCAGTTCTGAGCGGCTGCCCTGTTGCATTATAATATCAGAGCTTTTACTGAGAAAATATGAGATATCATTGCTGAGACTTCCCAAAAATAGTAATTGTCCAGCTGCCATGCTCATCCAATGACTTTAACATTTAGTGACCTGGAACAAGTATGCAGTTAAAGCGTTCTGATAGATTATTACGTCACATATTGCATACTTGTTAAATTTCTTTGGCTCAGAAAGCATTGAAGCAAGAGACAGCTGGACTTCTAGCAGTTTCAGGACATAAGAAATGGCAGCCAGCATTTTTCGCTCAGTGCTGGTTTCCTTTATTATGCAATGTTAACATTGTATTGAGTAGATGCTGCTCTACCAGACGTTCCAAGACGTAACTTTTTAAAGCCTCGACATTAAAAAAAAAAAAAAAATTTGATTTGCATGACAATGTTCTATTAACTAATCATGATCATGTTTTTAGGCTTCTTAAATCATAAACACCAGCCGGACTCTTCAAAACATTAAAATGTGCTAAAGAGCACCTAATGCCGCCTACACACGATCGGATTTTCCGTCAGAAAAACCTTGGATGGTTTTTCCAGAGGAATTCCGCTCAAGCTTGGCTTGCATACACACGGTCACACAAAAGTTCTCTGAACTTTCATCCGTCAAGAACGCGGTGACGTACAACACTACGACGAGCCGAGAAAGTGAAGTTCAATGCTTCCAAGCATGCGTCAAATTGTTTCCAAGCATGCGTCGGAATTTTGCACGTCGGAATTGCTACAGACTAAGGAATTTTTCCTGGTGGAAAATTTGAGAACCAGCTCTCAATCTTTTGTTGCCGAAAATTCCAACAGCAAAAGTCTGATGGAGCATACCATACACACAGTCAGAATTTCAGGACAAAAGCTCACATCGGACTTTTCTTGACGGAATTTCCGATCGTGTGTACGCAGCATAAGGCTTGCTAAAGTGGTCCCTCAATTAATATTATTTCATGCAAATTTAGAATGCCTTACGTTCTCTTTAGCACACCTTAAGGGCTCATGCAGCTTGATGGATCTCACCCACTGTCACATCTGTTTAGCTTAGCCACATCATATTTTACAAGACCATCCACATATACAATTCTTGTTAGTAAAAACATAAAACAGGCCTGATTTTGCTTCGGTGTCAGAATTCAGATTCTACTCACCTCTCTTTTTGCAAAGTCCAAGCAGGGTGTAATATCCTCTTCGTAGATACGTAACAGGAAGGGGCTGGATTTATCTAGAGTTGGGTTTTCCTTCCATCCAAGAAATTCTGAGTACAGAAGGTTGTCCACCTGTGGGAGCAGTACAGTACAGGTCAGATCTCATCAAAGGGAACTGGCGTATAATTTTGTTTACCTGGATAACAAACCCGATAGGTTTACTACCATACTGGGACTAAGCTACAAACAAAGGGGCCTAAATACAGTGGCAGTCACAAATGACAAAGCCAATTGGTGAACCTCCAATTTTTAGATTCTCCTGTATACTGTATGTTCATGCAGATTTTTCCAGTCTGAAAAGAATCACATACTGTACTTTATGAATTGCAAGTACCTGTGTACATTAATTGCACGATTCTCATCAGTTCAGACAGTTATACATGCAAATATTCAGCAAAATGAAAAAGTGCTTGAATCGATTATGTTTAACAAATTACTCCCCAGGTATTCAACAGGCAAGATGGAAAATGTCTACAGTTACATTCTGTTCAGACAGGATGGAAAATCAGATCATGTGGCATCTTCATTGTGTTTAAATGTGACCCTAGAGCTGGTTTGATTTTTCCCTACACAAACCAGAACTTTGAGTTGGGACCAAAATAATAAGGCCGCGTACAAACGATCGGTCCATCTGATGAGAATGGTCTGATGGACCGTTTTCATCGGTCCAAACCGATCGTGTGTGGGCCCCATCGGTTAGTTAACCTTCGGTCAAAAAAAATAGGAACTTGCTTTAAAATTTAACTAATGGACGCCTAACCGATAGGTCAAAAACGATCGTTAGTATGCAAAAGCATCGGTTAAAAACCTGCGCATGCTCAGAATCAAGTCGACGCATGCTTGGAAGCAATTGAACTTCGTTTTTTTCAGCACGTCGTTGTGTTTTACGTCACCGCGTTGTGACACGATCGGTTAATTAACCGATGGTGTGTAGGTGCGACGGACCATCAGTCAGCTTCATCAGTTAACCGATGACAATGGTCCTTCGGACCGTTCTCATCGGATGGACTGATCGTGTGTACGAGGCCTAATGCCGCGTACACACGACCATTTTTAATGGTCTAGAAAAAACAAAGTTTTTTTCAACCCGATTATTGTTAAGCCTGCCTTGCCTACACACGATCGTGAAAAAAAAATGCTCTAGCAAAGCGCGGTGACGTACAACACGTACAACGGCACTATAAAGGGGAAGTTCCAATCGAATGGCGCCACCCTTGGGGCTGCTTTTGCTGATTTTGTGTTAGTAAAAGTTTGGTGAGAGACGATTTGCGCTTTTCAGTCTGTTACAGTGTGATGAATGTGCTATCTCCATTACGAACGCTAGTTTTACCAGAACGAGCGCTCCCGTCTCATAACTTGCTTCTGAGCATGTGCGTTATTTTCACATCGTTAAAGCCTACACACGACCATTTTTTACAACGTTAAAAATGACAACGTGAAAAAAAAAGGATGCGGAAATTTAGAGCATGTTCTAAATTTTTAATGCCCATTTTTAACGTCGCAGAAAATGCTCTGGAGCCCACACACGATTGTTTTTAATGACAATAAAAAAAATCAAGTTTTCACATCGCGAAAAATGGTTGTGTGTACGCGGCATAAGTCCTACAGAGATAGCTTTATGGATTAAAACTTGTGAAGATTAGACAATCTGTTCCTTAAAGCGAGGGTTCACCCTAAAAAAATATTTTTTTTTTGTCTACCATGCCATGCAGCATACTAGCGTCAGCTACAGTATGCATTTACTTTATTTTTTTCCGCTGTACTCACAGTTTAATCCGTTTCAGACTCCCTCGGGGAGTAGGCGTTTCTATCAAGAGGGGAACATGACTGACGGCCAGCTATGGAGCGTCACGCTTCCCGAAAATAGCCGAAATAGGACTTGGCTCTTCACGGCGCCTGCGCAGTCAGCTCCTAGTCTGTGCGCAGGCGCCGTGAAGAGACGAGACCTACTCCGGCTATTTTCGGGAAGCGTGACGCGCCATAGCCGGCTGTCAATTATGTTCCCCTCTTGATAGGAACGCCTATTCCCCGCGGGTGTCTAAAACGAAACTATTGGATTAAACTGTGAGTACAGCGCAAAAAAATAAAAAATAAAGGCATACTGTAGCTGACGCTAGTATGCTGCATGGCATGGTAGAAAGTCGTTTTTTAGGGTGAACCTCCCCTTTAATTGCACTGGAAGATCCAATTTTCACCAGATGGAGTAACTGCCATTAAAAGAAGTGTTAAAACCCCTTCTTGTACCTGCCCTCGATAGTGGGATTTACCCTCTGCATATCATGGTGAGTAATCATCATAACAAAAAGCACCTGTCACTCGTATAGGCGTAAAGGAAAAATCTTTCTGTGAGGACATCTGTCTGAGAAAGAGGAGATTTCCCCTTACTTTGGAGAGATTTCCTCCTACTTCCTGTTGTTTCTGCAAGACAGGAAGTGAAGGCGAATCTCCCCAGTCAGGCACACACAAAACAACAGGGGTTTTAACCATTCCCTACACTATCCAAAAGTTTTAAGTCTAGGCAACTTTAGATCAGAAAAGATAGCTCCGGCTAGTTATTCAACCAAATGGTCATTGTGGATTTTTAGGAGATTTTGATCTACCAAGACAATGATGTCACTGGAGGCGTCTGCTGAATGCATTTACACCGGTGAATACAAGTAATAATTCACATATCTCTTGTAAGCTTGTTTGGCAGTCACATTGTAGACACATGATCCAACGGCCATCTTAAGTCTAAGGCCAGTCCTATGGACAGTACCTGGCATGAGGATGTAGAGGAGGAAGACTCATCAGAGACAGGCCATGCGGGCTCGTAGGTTATATGGACAACCTTTCCCGGTACAAAACAGAGAAGCAATGAAAGAAGAGATGGAACTGCAGAAAACTAAAAGAAAAGAGAGACAGAGAAAGGAGAAGATAGGAGAGGGGTGAGAGACAACGACACAGAACAACAGACCCACAAACAAGAGAAACAGATATAGAAAGAGAAAATATGGGGGGAAAAAAAAAAAAAGACACATAGAACTGCTAGCAAATAGAAAATACTAAGTATAGATGAAGAGGGCAAGGATGGAATAAGAGAAAAGAATATAAACACCTATACCAATGTGAACATGGGATTATTTTATAACCTGGCAGAATAACCTAGATACAATAAAAGCTAAAAGCACAAATGTTAAAGTTAATTTGTAATACGGAATTAGAGAGAAATTTGGGAGCTGCCATTGCTGTTTTTTCTTCTGAAAATGCCAGTTATCTAGCCGTCATGCTGGTCCTTTCGTTTTAATACCGTCTGAGTCAATGATACTGAGAAAATTCTGACTTCACCCTGATTTTTTTCCCTGCTTGCTTGTTCTGGTTCCGTGAGTGAGAAAGCACTGAAGCCATTGGATCAGCAGACCAGCTAGGCAACCAGAACTTTAATGGAAGAAAAGCAAAAGTTCCCCCTGTATTACTCTCAGTACAGGCTTCCTTTTATTCAGAACTGACATTTCCAAAGCCTAATTGGTTCGACAAATTACAGATGTTTATATACTGTAGGTTATTCAACAGTTAAAAAAAATTACAGTAATGCTAAAATGGTGACACACCAACCAAAATGACAATTGAACCCAGTGGACTGAAGGGCAGCTCATCAGTAGTTTATCCCTTTCACGCCACGTGCTTACAAGTTAAAATCCGAGGCCCAGATTCAAGAAGCAATTGCGTCTGCGTAACCATAGTTACGCAGCGCAATTGCTTACTTGCGCCGGCGTAACGACTTCTCCTGATTCAGAGAGCTTGTTACGCCGACTGCAGCCTAAAATATGCGTGGCATAAGGCTCTTATGCCCTCATATCTTAGGCTGCATTCTTACGCAGGCCGCTAGCTGGCGTTCCCGTTGTGCTCAGTGTATAGTATGCAAATTGCATACTAACGCCGATTCACAACATTACGCGAGCCCTGCGTACGCAGTTTACGTCGTTTGCGTATGGCGGTTTTTTGCGTAAGGCTGCCCTTGCTATTAGCAGGGGCAGCCAATGCTACGTATACCCGTCATTCCCGCGTCGCGAAATTTGAAATTTACGTGGTTTGCGTAAGTGAATCGTGAATGGCGCTGGACGTCATTCACGTTCACTTTGAAGCAAATGACGTCCTTGCGACGTCATTTACCGCAATGCACGTCGGGAAAGTTTCCCGACGGAGCATGCGCTCTATGCTCGGCGCGGGAACGCGCCTAATTTAAATGATTCCCGCCCCCTACGGGATCATTTACATTAGGCGCCCTTACACAGGGCATTTTTTAAGAGCGCCCACGCAAATTACGTGGCTACTGCTTCATGAATGAAGCGTAGCGCAAATAATTTGCGTAGGCGCAGGGTAAAAAGGGTACACTGCGCCTCCGTAAGGAGCGCGCAGCTGTACCTGAATCTACCCCCATATTTTTAAATTTTTTTGCTAGAAAATAGAGCCCCCAAACATTTTATATATATATATATATATATATATATATATATATATATATATATATATATATATATATATATATATATATATATATATATATATATATATATATATATATATATATATATATATATATATTAGCAGAGACCCTAGAGAATAAAATGGAGATTGCTGCAATATTTTATGTCACACCGTATTTGCGCAGCAGTCTTTCAGATTTTGGGGGGGGGGGGGGGAGACACTTTCATTAAATAAAAAAAAAAGAAACAGTAAAGTTAGGCAATTTTTTTGTATTATGCCGAGTAAATAGATACCCAACATGTCATGCTTTGAAATTGCGCACACTCACAGGAATGGCGACAAACTACAGTACCTAAAAATCTCCATAGGCAACGCTTTAAAAAAACGTAACCGTAAACCCCCCCCTCCACACCACCCCACAGCCATACTGTGAAGACCAGTGTCCTGCTGTTTCTCCACCCCCAGTTCTCCAAGCCCCATGCAGCTGAGAACAGCGATTATGTGATCACTAATAAAAAAAAGGTATTCATAATGTGTTTTTTATATATACGTATAAACACATCTTTTGCCTTTCATTTCCATTTTAAATGGAATGAGTTACTCTATTCCTCCTTCTCTTATAGGTATAAAAAAAAAAAACATTCCAATAATCCAAGAATGAGTGTTAATACACTTTATTTATTTTTTCTACAGACAATTCTGTTAAAAATATACAAAAGTAAGTAGGGATAGAGAAAGGCAAGCGTAGATAACAAGCTGATGGGCAAAGAAGGATGAATGACGTAGATATTAGGTTATACCAGAACAGGAAAATATGATGGAAGACTGTAAGGCAGAATGGAGAGAAACAGAAAGAGTTAGAGAGCATTGAGATGATTTCAGATTTTTGAGTTATCATGTATACATGATATACAATTTCCTGTCATTTCTGTCTTTTATATACCATAATGTAAAGAGCGTAATATCACCACTACTAAAATTACATAATAATAATAATAATAATAATAGAAAAAGTATACACTCTGGACCCATTGGGTTTGGACAATATATTGTATAAAGCGGAACCTTGGACTACGAGCATAATCCGTTTCAGGAGAGCATATCAAAGCAAGTTTTCCCACTGAAGTCAATGGAAACTAAAATAATTAGTTCCGCTTTGACTTCAAATGGCATGCAATACCAAATGCGGCCAGAGGTTGGGGGCGCCGGAGAGCCTCGGAAAGGGGCGGAAAGGCCCGAGGACAGTTCGGCTGACCTTGGCAAACCTCAGAAAGACTCCGTTCATGAGCCTTTCTGAGGTTTGCCGAGGTCAGCCGAACTGTATTCAGGCATTTCCGAATGGCGTCCTCCGGCACCCCCCCCCACCTCAGGCCAAACGCGGTACTGCACACCGCTTTGGCCTGAATTCTGCTCGTTTTGCGAGACAACACCCGCAAACTTAGTTAGGATTTTAGGAAATACAGTGCTTGTATCGCAAAACGCTCGTTAACCGCATTCCTCACAATCCGAGGTTCCACTGTATAAGTTTACGCTTGGTATTTACTATTTCAATGAAAAGTATAATGGGCCATATTCTCAAACAAGTTACGCCGGTGTATCTACTGATACACCGGCGTAAATCGAATTTCCCGCCGGCGTATCATTATTTTGTATTTCCCAAAACAAGATACGCCGGATTTAGGCTAGGATTCGACTAGTGTAAGTCACTTACACTGTCGGATCCTAAATGTAATTCGCCGCCGGCCGCTAGGTGGCGTTCACGTTCAGGTCTCATTTGTTTATGCAAATGAGCCCGATACGCCGATTTACGTCAATGACGCACACGTCGGCGTCATTGACGTTTTCCGCCGAGAACTGGAGCATGCGCACTGGGCTATTTTTAGCCCGGCGCATGCACAGTTCGATCGAAACGGGGGCACGCTTAATTTAAATATAAGCCGCCCCCTTTGAAATACGCGGGGATACGCCGGGCCTTTTACACTACGCCGCCCCAAACTACGGAGCAAGTGTTTGGGGAATACAGCACTTGCTCCTGTAGTGTAAATGGCTTACGCGACGCCCGCCGGAAATCTACAGGAATATGGCCCAATGTTTTTTGTTTTTTTTATTCTACAATAAACATTTAACAATGGGAGCATACATGAAGCATAGTTTTGCTGAGCAGGCTTTGCTTTCAGATAAGCGAGCCCAGCATGTCCTGCATACTTTTTGGCTATCATTGTGTAACTGATCAATCAGAATGGTCCTGTCTCTGCTTACACAAAGAAGTGACAGGCCCCTCCTTTCAATCATTCAGCTATGTGTGTAATCTGTTACCCTTCTAGTCAGGTCTGTTCACAATGTAGGCTATCCAGCTATTCACAACATAGCAATAAATCGCCTTAGTAAAATGGAAATTGCCTACAGTCCACCACCTGCCAGAGGTAAATATGAAGTATTTATGTGCCCAGGGGTGGACTAACAACTCATGGAGCCCCCGGGCAATAGAAGATTATGGGGCCCCCGGGCTTACAGATGGCCACCACGCCAGGAGGCATTGCATAGGCAGGGCAGCTAAAATCTCAGGATTTTCACATCAAAAGCATGTCAGTTTTGGACATATCAGGGACAGATGAAAAAAAAAAACCACAGATTTATACATACTGTCCCTGGTTTTATTGAGCCTGGCAACCCTGATGGGGCCCCCTAGTGGCATGGGGCCCTCGGGCAGTGCCCGAGAGTCCCAATGGTCAGTCCGCCCCTGTATGTGCCATATATAACATCCCCCCCCCCCCCCCCCCGAAAAAAATACAATCTTTTAGTTCTCATCTAGAAAAATTTAAATATATACAATATACTGTATTATATTGATCTAAAAAAAAAGAAAGACATCCTCCTGTACAAACAAGATATTTAAGACAATTAAAAGGTCCTATGAGCCGCACATCACCGCAAGACCCTGTGGATATGTGAAATGACAGCCTCAGTCTGGGCTCTAGCCAAGCTTTGCCCCCAACACGTTTCACTCCACCCCGGAGCTTAATCATTGGCCCATGATTAAGCTCCGCTGGTGGAGTGAAATCTGTTGAGGGCGTGGCTTGGCCGAAGTTCAGGCTGAGGCTCTCATTTCACATACACATGGTCTTGCGGTGATGTGCGTCGCACTTTTGTCTGATGTATCATTGGAACTGTAATGAGCTCTGTCTTTGCCAGCACTCCCAGGGATGTGCTACAGGAGAGGACCCGGCTGGAGCCTTGAGCGGCACCCCCTATTTGTTGTTTGGTAACAGGATATTTGGCTTCCAAGATTACCAAGGATATAAAACACCTTTAAAGCCTCATGAGAAAGTTTCTTGGTTAGCCATTTGCTTTGAAAGGCAAGGTCCAAATGCATTTTCATTCTTTATTAAAACAACCCTGACAAAGTATTTGACTATGGCATAACTCTGCAAGTCACTTCAACACATCCATTTACACTCGTACTGTAAAGTTGGCAAGACCTCACTTAAAGTGGAGTTCCACCCATAAATATAACATTACATCAGTAGTTTTAAAAAAAATTCATTAGTCCTTTAAGAAAAACATTTTTTTTTTAGATGCCTTCAAAGTGTTGTTGCTAGGCAGAATAGTTAATCTTCCCTCTTCCTGCACCTAGGTGCTTAAGCTTCCTAACCTACACCGCACAGACTCCTGGGAATGTAGTGGGTGTAACTTCCCAGGAGTCTGTGCACTCCCCAGTCTCGAAGAATCATGTGACTTGGACAGTACAGGTGCTGAAACCTGATCTGAAACCTATTACACTGCTTGTGCAGCACTGAGCATGTGCGAGATCTGCAAGGCTGAAATCCAGGAAGTCATACAGTCTGGCTTCATGATGCCCACACTTAAGATGGCCCCAGTCAATTTCTATTTTATAAAAAGTCTAAATGCTGTAACAACCTAACAAAACGGACCTTAGTTTACAGACTAACTTTACTAGAATACATTAAGCTTGTGTATTACAGGGGTGTTTATATTTAAAAAAGTGAAATTGTGGCCGGAACTCCGCTTTAAATAGACCAGGCCATGAGTACATTTAAATTTTAAAGTGACCCATGTTTGATCACATGCACTTTTTTTGTGTTTGGTCTTTTATACACCTCACACCACATTTCAATAACCATCTACTTGTGCCACTCTACTACAACCTAATCAATACAAAAAACCCTTATGCCCCGTACATACGATCGGAATTTCAGACAGACTTTTTCCATCGGAAATTACGACCGTGTGTATGCCCCATCGGAAATTCCGAGGAATCCCGTCAGAGTTTAAATAGAGAACATGTTCTCTTTCACTCCGATGGTGTGTGTCACCAGCCAGCAACCAGCCAGCCTCCATCTAGCTACACCCATTTTAGATGGAGGCTGGCTGGTGACACACACCCCTAGTCACCTGCTCTCCATCTACTCATTAGCACTTGTATGCCTCCACTGAGGAAACTAGAAAAGTTTAGTTAGGACCACAGGAATGCAGAGAGCCTTGTAAGCGGCCTGTGGCTTATCCATATATTTGCAAATGTGTGCAACCAATCCTCTGCTTTTAACATACTAAGTTAGACAGTTGAATTCGGCTTGCAATTTGGTTGGTAAGTTTGAGCCTGGTTATTACGCTATACAACTTTATTTATTTACTTATACATACTGTTTGCATCAACACGCATCTCATTTAAAGTCCCAACCCTTTCTCTCTTTCAATGTTGTTGGACGGAAAGACCTGACTTGCAATCCATATTTCAAAATTAATACCAAAGGTATTCAGTAGGATTGAGTTCTCTCCCCTTGAGTTCCTTAAAGCCAAACTTGTCAAACCATGTCTTTATGGACCTGGCTTTTGCACCTGAACAATATAAAGGGTTGCCCATATACTTTTGTGCATGTATTGATTACTACTAATCCAAATTTTTATTTTTATTTTAAGTACCCTTGGATAAAACAGAAAAAAACTCTTCCTTGGGTAAGTTTTAATATATGCTGCATAGTCCACTTGAGCTGTCTATCTGGAAACCGTCCTTAACATGATAATTTCATTTGGAAATGCACCATTGTAAAATTCTCATGTTATGGCCTCCTGCTTCCACTTGTGCTGTCTCCCTTAGACTGTTTGGGAAATATTCTCAATGCTAAAGTGAAGGTATGTCAGGGCTGGGCTCAGCACTTCCTTCTCTGAGCTGGCCACTCAGCTGTCGGCTAATTGCCAGCTTCTATCTCCCCACAGTGACTCATCTGTTGATGATATCCTGCTCGTCAGTCCTGCCCACTGTGACAGGAAGTCAGGTAAATCTGTGGGTGTTGTCACAGACGGGACATACATTTCTGCCTTGTTTAGACAATACACCAATTGTTATTAGGCGTCGGCTGCAAAAGTGGCCAGAGAAGGTCTAAGGGCGTTGGAAAACTTTAGCTGTTCAGAATGAGGCAATTAAGGCCTCTATAAGTAATCCAGAGGATTACCACTGAATTGCTGCATCCTGAGGCTTTGTGAGGGAGGAGAGCAGTGTACTGAAAGTCTTCTGAGGAGGTGAGGAGAGGATTGATTTGTCTGTGTGATAAAAATCAAAAGACTATTGTTTTTCTGCTGTATGACCAGCAGTGTCTGCCCAGCACTAGGTTGTGCCAGACTCCATAGATAGGTTCCTGTGTGGTGAAGATAGACGCCCCAAGTGGCCAGGGTTTATTTTATGTTTGATTTTGTTTATGCTGTTCGGATGCTTGCACTTGTTTCCAGCAAGATGGAAGAATAAACCAAAATCTTTGTTTTCAACCGTCTTCGACTGCCTGTCTGTATAAATTCAGTGTGTAGTGAACCCATCCAAAGGGTCACACACCCCGCTACCGAGCTAACCCCTTACACTACTTAAGCCGTCAAGTTCAGATGATCTCTGCCCTAGCCTTGGGCAACATCATAGAGACTATCTCCTGCGTCCCTGTTGAAGACTTGCTTGGCTGACACTCCTTCTGGCTCCAGATCCTGCTTGCTGTTCTAATATGTTTATTTCTGGCTCCCTGACCTTTGGCTTGGCTGACTATCTGATCCGGTTCCTGAACTCTGGCTATGTTTTGACTATGCTTACTTATCTTTTTATTATTATTATTATTAAACAAGTGTGATTTAACTGTACTTCTGTCTCGGTCTGATTCATGGTTTCCTGACAAGGTATCATGGACCCTGATCAGTGCTCCAGGCATGTGCCAGTTTAGCATAACCAAAAACCTAAATTATTTTATAATTTTTCTATAGACTGGGTCTATAATAATCCTCGAAAGTATTTTCCGTTAAGGTAATTTATCTTACAATCTAAATAGGAAACTACAGCAAAGACAATAGTTCCTAAATTACACCTCTTGGCAGATGAAGTATTGTTTAGTGCACAATTATCTTATAGCCCTCATGAAATCTCAGAGTCATGTAGAAAAAATACTATATTTGACTTCACCTCTTTGCCCTCTGTGTTGATTGGCTGGGCTGGAAGGGCCGCCGGCACGACAGCGGCACAGCCTGCGCTTTTGTTGCGAGCATGGCCTTTACGTAGTGCATTCTTAGAAGGGCTTTGTAACTGGGGGTGCAGCTCACGGTTTGGGGAAGACGGAGTGGACGTTATGACCAGTGTCTTCAGAGCAGAAACTTCAGCTTGCAGCATATCAATCTAGAAAAGGCAGAAGGAATAATCACAAGGGTGAATATACAAAGAAGTTATAAGCTAAATGTAATGTAAAATTACCTTCCCATGGGCTTCTCTAAGTTGCTTTTCAGATGCAGCCTGCTTCATATTGGCTTCACGCACCATTTTATGAGCCTCCTGCCAAAAAAAAAAGAAGAAATGAGACAGCAAGCTTAACTCCCGTGCTGACAGACAGTGGAATTTCTGCCTGACTTTGGTTTTGGTTCCTGTAATATTAACCTTTTCTAATGGATCTCAGATGAAAACACTAGCACAAAAAATTTGCACACAGTTCAGAATCGGGTATCAGGATACACATGCTGAGGCTCAGAAACAAGGCCACTAGGAGCAGTAGAGGCCTATAAGCCGGGCAGAAGCCCTAAGGGCAGCACATGCAAAGAATCAGGACCTAAAAGTGAGCAGCAATGGCTGAGCCGACTATCCTATGTGCTTGTGGTACTGCAGCTCACCCAGTTGAAAAACTTTCCAATTAGCAGTGATAGGATTCTGGATCTATTCTGTCCCACACAACAAAATGGTCACCTGATTGGGACCCCCCCCCCCCCCCCTGGTACATGCGGAGGTCGGGTCCGCTCGGGGAGCGATCCGGGACGACGGCGCGGCTATTTGTTTTTAGCCGCTCCGTCGCGATCGCTCCCCGGAGCTGAAGAACGGGGAGAGCCGTGTGTAAACACGGCTTCCCCGTGCTTCACTGTGGCGGCGCATCGATCGAGTGATCCCTTATATAGGGAAGACTCGATCGATGGTGTCAGTCCTACAGCCACACCCCCCTACACTAGTAAACACACACTAGGTGATCCCTAAATGTTACAGCGCCCCCTGTGTTTAACTCCCAAACTGCAACTGTCATTTTCACAATAAAGAATGCAATTTAAATGCATTTTTTGCTGTGAAAATGACAATGGTCCCAAAAATGCGTCAAAATTGTCCGAAGTGTCCGCCATAATGTTGCAGTCACGAAAAAATCGCTGATCGCCGCCATTACTAGTAAAAAAAATAAAAATGCAAAAAAACTATCCCCTATTTTGTAAACGCTATAAATTTTGCGCAAACCAACCGATAAACGATTATTGCGATTTTTTTTACCAAAAATAGGTAGAAGAATACGTATCGGCCTAAACTGAGGAAAAAAAATGTTTTTATATATGTTTTTGGGGGATATTTATTACAGCAAAAAGTAAAAAATATTGAATTTTTTTTAAAATTGTCGCTCTATTTTTGTTTATAGCGCAAAAAATAAAAACCGCAGAGGTGATCAAATACCACCAAAAGAAAGCTCTATTTGTGGGGAAAAAAGGACGTCAATTTTGTTTGGGAGCCACGTCGCACGACCGCGCAATTGTCTGTTAAAGCGACGCAGTCCCGAACTGTAAAAACCCCTTGGGTCTTTAGCCAGCATATTGGTCCGGGGCTTAAGTGGTTAATGTTGTCTTATGGTTAGCATTGCTTCCGAGAATGCGTGTTTGTACTTTGGATTTTAGTCCGATGGATTTTTGTACACACGATCGGATGATCGAACGTAACACATTTGGTGTCGGACAATTTGAGAGCATGCACAGCCAACATTTGTTGTTGGAAATTCCGACAACAATTGTCCGATGGAGCATACAGACGTCGGATCGTCCGACAAAACACGTCCGGCGGACAATTGTGGTCGGAACATCCGATCGTGTGTACGGGCTTTAAGGAAACTAGACTAGTACACAAAACAAGAACAAACTCCTGCGCACGGGTGAAATGTCCAAAGTTATTCGATATTCCACATGGAACGCACCAACAGTGTCAAAGACCGGTAGCACAGGTTTTGCTGCCTTTCGTGGACGGGGAATGTCCTAGTAGAAAACGACAAAAGCAAAGGAAGAAAGGCGCACCAGCCTAGTGTGTTACCGTTGACGGGTTTAATCAAATAAAATGATAGTAGAAACTACTTACAAGAGAACTGACATGGAAGGCTTAACAGCAACGTTATAATGGATACCCCTCGAACCACACTCCAAAATAGGGGGGGATGTAGAGGTGTGTCACTGCCAGCTGACGCGTTTCGAGGCGTCAAGGGCCTCTTCATCAGAGCTCAGCCACATCCATTATAACGTTGCTGTTAAGCCTTCCGTGTCAGTTCTCTTGTAAGTAGTTTCTACTATCATTTTATTTGATTAAACCCGTCAACGGTAACACACTAGGCTGGTGTGCCTTTCTTCCTTTGCTTTTGTCATTTTAAACTAGACTAGTACTCCACAAGGGCAGTTAAAAAGTATTCCTTCAATAGAAAAAAAAAAAAATAAATCAACAGAAGTCAGTTTGATAGGGAAGTACAAAATAAGAACAGGGAGATCAGTTCTTGATTAATGACGCAGTGGCAGCCTCAGAAGACTAGTCAGCTTTCACTAGTCAGTTCAGATCACGGCTTCATACATACGGTAATTGTCTTGAATTCTAAGGTAATATGATGCATCTGTCAAGTAGGAAATAGAGCCCAGTAGATTTATAGGACATGTGGCTTTATTCCAGTTCCACTGAAAAGATTCAGCTGTGTTTACAGCTTTATAGACACAACAGAGGAATTCTTAATATGACTAGGTCATTTTGAAGGGCGTTCTTTTCAAACTCTGCATTTGCTATTCAAGCTAAAATGCAGGCGTTAAACACACTGGGGTAGATTCAGATAGATTAGCGGATCTTTAGATCCGTGTAATCTATCTGATTTACGATCCGCCGGCGCAAGTTTTTGAGGCTAGTGCTGTATTCAGAAAGCACTTACCTCAAAACTTGCGGCGGCGTATCGTAAATCCCCCGGCAGAATTCAAATTCCGTGGCTAGGGGGAGTGTACTATTTAACCACTTCCCGCCCGGCCTATAGCCGATTTACGTCCGGGAAGTGGTTATGAAATCCTGACAGGACGTTCTAGAACGTCCTGCAGGATTTCATGCCGCGCGCGCCCGTGGGGGCGCGCATTGCGGCGATCGGTGATGCGGGGTGTCAGTCTGACACCCTGCATCTCCGATCTCGGTAAAGAGCCTCCGGCGGAGACTCTTTACCACGTGATCAGCCGTGTCCAATCACGGCTGATCACGATGTAAACAGGAAGAGCCGTCGATCGGCTCTTCCTCACTAGCGTCTGACAGACGCGAGTAGAGGAGAGCCGATCGGCGGCTCTTCTGACAGGGGGGGTTCGCGCTGATTGTTTATCAGCGCAGCCCCCCCTCGGATCGCCACACTGGACCACCAGGGATGCCCACCCTGGAGCACCAGGGTGGGCAAAAAAAAAAAAAAAGCCCAAAAAAAAAAAAAAGTCTAAAAAAAAAAAAGCATTAAAAAAAAGATGCCAGTCAGTGCCCACAAATGGGCACTGACTGGCAACCTGGCAAAAATCAGTGCTGCCACCCCAGTGTCCATCAGCGCCACCCCAGTGTCCATCAGCACCACCCCAGTGTCCATCAGTGCCACCACAGTGTCCATCAGTGCCACCCCACAGTGCCCATCCATGCCCAGTGCCCACCTATCAGTGCCCATCTGTGCCACCCATAAATATCCATCAGTGCCGCCCATGAGTGCCCATCTGTGCCGACTATGAATGCCCATCTGTGCCGCCCATGAGTGCCCATCAGTGCCGCCTATGTGTGCCCATCAGTGCCGCCTATGTGTGCCCATCAGTGCCGTCTATGTGTGCCCATCAGTGCCGCCTATGTGTGCCCATCAGTGCCGCCTATGAGTGCCCATCAGTGTCGCATACCAGCGCCGCCAATCAGTGCCACCTCATCTGTGCCCGTCAGTACTACCTCATCGATGTCCATCAGTGCCATCTCATCGGTGCCCATTAGTGCCGCCATATCAGTGCCCGTAATTGAAAGAGAAAACTTATTTACAAAAAAATTAACAGAAAAAAATAAAAACATAATTTTTTTTCCAAATTTTCAGCCTTTTTTTAGTTGTTGCGCAAAAAAAAAATCGCAGAGGTGATCAAATACCACCAAAAGAAAGCTCTATTTGTGGGGAAAAAAGGACGCCAATTTTGTTTGGGTACAGCGTAGAATGACCGTGCAATTGCCATTCAAAGTGCGACAGTGCTGAAAGCTGAAAATTGGCTTGGGCGGGAAGCTGCGTAAGTACCTGGTATGGAAGTGGTTAAATTAGTGTACGATTTAACTGCGCATGCGCCGCCGGCTAAATTTCCCAGCGTGCATTGCTCCAAATCACGTCGCTAGGACGTCATTGGTTTCGGCGTGAGCGTAACTTGTGTCCGGCCGTATTCTGAATCGACTTACGCAAACAACGTAAAAATTCAAAACTTGGCGCGGGAACGACGGCCATACTTAACATAGGATACCCCTCACATAGCAGGGGTAACTATACGCCGCAAAAAGCCGAACGCAAGCGACGTAAAAAAAAAGCGACGGGCGGGTGTTCGTTTCTGAATCGGTGGAACTCCTCATTTGCATATTCGTTGCGTACAAAAAATGAAACGCCACCTAGCGGCCATCGGGAGATTGCAGCCTAAGATCCGACGGTGTAAGTCACTTACACAGGTCGGATCTTAGGGAGATCTATGCGGAACCTGATTCTATGAATCAGCCGCATAGATCCGACCGTCGCAACTCAGAGATACACCGTCGTATCTCTATCTGAATCCGGGCCACTGCCAAGAAAAGCAGGTCAAACACAATCTCTGGATTGTCATATGTACAACTCAATTAAAGTCAATGGGAAATTAAATTCACAAAAGTCTGGGATCCTAGCTCTACCTTTTGTCCAGTGTGTTCAGTGGAAACACCAGTCTCACGGTTCGGCTCCTGTTTACCCTCCAAAATCAGAAAAGTGGTTATGGAGTTAACGCTGTATCCTGGCCTAGGCCAACAAGGCCCAGGCCTAGGGCAGCACTTTGTAGGGGTGCAGCACGGAAAGAGTCCCCGCCGGCTTGTGCTACACTGTTAGTGTAACGCAAGCTGCTTCTAATTTTGACTGTCCTCTCAGCCTGGACCACAAACCTTCCTCACTGTGCTATATGTTTTCTGCTGCACCATTGGCATGGTTATATCTTCTTAGTCCTCTCCATAAAATTATCATAAATTTCTGCTTAAAGGGGTTGTAAAAGGTAAACATGTTTTCCCCTATTATAAATCTCTGTCAGGTGCTTACATCTGAAAATGTAATGATTCTCATTAAAAATCTTTAGATACCTGTTTAATTAGCTCTTACCGTGTTTCCCCGAAAATAGGACCGGGTCTTATATTAATTTTGGCTACAAAAATCACACTAGGGCTTATTTTCAGGGGATGTCTTATTTCTTTACGGCATGTACAATTATCTACATTTATTCAAATACAGTCATGTCATCATGACGATCTTAGAGTGGTTGTAACCCCAAAAAAAAAAACATATATCCTGATCCTTTAAAGCATGATAGCCAGCACAGTGACCTGCCGTAGCTCTTCTCCACTCTGAGCACTGCAGAGGAAGGGACCACTGACGTTGGAGAAGAGAAGATCTTCAGCGCGTCACGTGAGCGCCCAGCGGCACTGTAAGTAAGGTATTTTCCAAAATAAAGTTACAAAAAGGAGACACACTGCACGTTATATAATCTTTTTACAAAACGGATTACGTTTTTACGACGACTTTAACTAGGGTTTATTTTTGGGGTAGGGCTTATATTGTAGCCATCCCCAAAAGTAACGCTAGGTCTTATTTTCGGGGTAGGGCTTATTTTCGGGGAAACAGGGTATATTTTGTCCTCCGCAGTGCCGATCCTGACCTCCCTGGGGCCCTAAGCGGGGGGGCGCTTCTTAAAGTTGAGTAGCGTGTATCTTGACATTGCGGAAATTACATCTTACATTAAAGTGAGAAGCAGGGGTATGCTGGCTGCATGAGAGAAGAGGTAAGAGGGGCTGAAAATTACTTCTCACCAAGTGGGGCCTCTAGTAATTTGGGGGGTCCTCTGCAGCTTTGTGGGGCCCTAAGCGGCTTGCATAGTGAGCCTATAGGGCGGATCGGCCCTGGTCCTCCGGCTTTCCTGTGTTCTTAGTATGCTTTATTTCCGGGTTTGCGGTGCACGTCCACTACAGCGACGTCACCGCAATATCGGAACTACAGTTCCCATTCGGCTGTGCGGCATCGTGCATGCGTAGAGCCTATTTTTTTTTCTCCTAACGAGTAAATAGTATCCATTCCCGCCTACACAGCAGAACAATTTCATTCATAATGGTAATATTATAAAATCGGCTTACTGTTTAAATAATCTAAAATCATGATGAATGTTTTAAATTGATTTCTAATGTACAACAATGCACGGGAGGCGGGGCTACATCGTCGTAGACACGCCCACTTATCCCCTGCCTCCGTGCCTGTGAAACATACACAGCTTCTTCACGTAGGTCACGCAGGCCTGTAGTCCAAGGGAGGGGTTGTGCACGTTCAGCTTTCCACCATGCATAACGGCTCAGATACTGGTGGAAAGCACAAAGAAGAGGAACAGGAAATGAGCTTTTAAAAGTAAAATTACTGTCATTTTCAGGGGAAATGGAAGGAACAGGTAAGTGATATTCCAATGCACTAGCTTACAGCAAGCTATTTAGTCAATAAAAATACTTTTTTTATTCATTTTGGATAAAGTGAGGAAGGGTTATAGCCCCTGTCAGTTTATTTTTTACCATCCCTGTCCCATTGCAGAGATTTTCCTTCACTTCCTGCCCCATAGCCAAACAGGAAGTGAGAGAAAATCTATGCAATTAGGGGAATCCATTACCACCCTCCCCCCCCCCAGGCCCTAAGAACTAGTGTCCCCACTCGAAAAATTTAGGGTGGGTCTTAAACAGAAACGGGAGTGACATTAACAGGAAGGGGTGGGTTATATTTAAATTAGGGGGTGCACGAGTTTAATCAGGCCTAGGGCAGCACAAAACCTAAATACACTACTGCATGGAGTCTGTATTTAATTCACAAATCCTTTTAATTTTAAATCCAAGCAGGTACAAGCAATCCAGTATAGCAGCAGTCTCTCGTGCATTTTGGCTAGAAGAGCCTTAATCATAGCTCATTTGTGGATCACATATAGATTCCAGCCTGAACACTTTTCTCAATAGATATTGCTGACCTGCAATTGATGTGCATTCCAAATGCATATAATATGTAGGAAAATAATTCCTCTCTGCGGCCAGGCCCAACCGCAGGGAGGAATGGTCATGCCCATCCTATGCTTGATGCATGTGCCCGGGACAGCTACTATTTTCTATAGTTGGGTCTTCTTTAACACTTCACTGAATGCAGGAGCGCCGCAGGGACATAAATATTTTAAACACGTCTGTGAAAACCAATTTTTTAGTCTTATAATACAAGTTTTTGTATTTATATTCTACAATTACCTGGTGTCAACATCCTTTTGCAGGTCAAGGTGGAGGTCAACAATACTACATTTTTAAACACAAGTACATACCATACATGGAAAAGAGTACCGCTCCAAGCCCTGCGACCTATGCTGTGCTCCCGCTCTGTAGTACTGACAGGTGCAGACTCTGCGCTAATCCGTGGAAAAAATAAATTTAAATTTTCCTAGCTCATGACTAAGCATCTATCCATGATGTGAAACATGTTAGCTTTTTTGTCCCCTATGTCCACTTTCTAACATTGATTGCAGTGTTGCATGAATTTTTGGATGTTATACAGCTTTGGATTTTATCCTTTGTTCATTTCGTTTCAATTAATCGGAGTGCGGCAGTCCAGGAACATTTATTTTTTACATACCATATATAGGCACTTCCAGAATGATAACCAGCTGCCAAGTATATAAATGGGTAGATGAAATGTTGAACTTATTTGGTTAACGTGCATCAAATATATACCTCGAAAAGACTAGCTGTCAGCTCTTCTAGTTCTTGTTCCAGCTGCTCTCTGACCTTTGATAACCTTTCACACTCTTCATCTCTCAGCTTCAACTCCTATGGTGAGGAAAAGAGATACATGATAAGCGTCTTGTAATATTTATCTCAGAGGCATTGTGTTAGACACAAATCTGGTTGTATATAAAGAACAACCGTAGCACATAAAAAATTATACTAGAAAAGAGGTGTTTTTTGTAGCTGTGATACTTATTTTGTAAGGGCAACATTAAAGCGGAGTTCCGGCCACAATTTCACTTTTTAAATATAAATACCCCTGTAATACACAAGCTTAATGTATTCTAGTAGTTAGTCTGTAAACTAAGGTCCGTTTTGTTAGGTTGTTACAGCATTTAGACACTTTATAAAATAGAAATTGACTGGGGCCATCTTAAGTGTGGGCATCATGAAGCCAGACTGTATGACTTCCTGGATTTCAGCCTTGCAAATCTCGCACAAGCTCAGTGCTGCACAAGCAGTGTCAGATCAGGTTTCAGCACATGTGCTGTCCAAGTCACATGATTTTTTGAGACTGGGGAGTGCACAGACTCCTGGAAAGTTACACCCACTACATTCCCAGGAGTCTGTGCGGTGTAGGTTAGGAAGCATTAAGCACCTAGGTGCAGGAAGTGGGAAGATTAACTATTCTGCCTAGCAACAACACTTTGAAGGCATCTAAGAAAAAAAAAAAATTTTGTAAAGGACTAATGACATTTTTTTAAAACTACTGATGTAATGTTATATTTATGGGTGGAACTCCACTTTAAACAGGATAGTTTGAAGAAGATGGCATCGGTCATTGTAATGGACTAGGTTGCTGAATGGTAATGGAGCTTGTCACTCCATTTTTCACATTAGATGTGCCCTAGTCAAAGGTAAATAGTATAAATTAAAAGGCACTGGGGTTAATTTACTAAAACCCAAGAGTGCAAAATCTGGTACAACTGTGCATGGTAGCCAATCAGCTTGTAACTTCACCTTATTCAATTAAAACTTAAAAAAAAAAAAAAAAAACGATTGGGGTTTATGAAGAGCTGCACAGATTATGTGTGATAGGCAAGCAGTGGTCAGCCATTTATTAGAATGTGACATGTGGTGGTGTCCTTGAAGTGGTTGTAAATCCCAAACATGGGGCCACACAATAAACACACACAAACATACAGTATACATACACAATTACGTGAACGTAATTTATGCAAAGCCCTATTCGCGAACGTTTTACGCAAACAACGGAAAATTTGACGCTGTCCCAACGTCCATACCTAACATTGCGTACACCTCATAAAGGCAGGGGTAACGTTACACCGAAAAAAGCCTTACATCAGTGGTCTCAAAGTACCGGCCCGCGGGCCATTTGTGGCCCGCGGACCAGTTATAAAAGGCCCCCAGGCAGGGCAGAAGTGGGGGGAGCAAAAAAAAAAAAATTTTTTTTTTTTTTTTTTTTTGGTGAGCTGGCGCTATTTGGTGGTGAGCCGTTGGTATTACAAGTTATTACCACCAGATGTGAGCTGGCGCCATCTGGTGGTGGACGTTGGTATTACAAGTTAAGCATTACAAGTTAAACAGCAATTCTAATGTCATTTTACACTATTTTCACTGCCATCTTCTTCCCTCTAATTAGAACCCCCAAACATTATATATATTTTTTATCCTAACACCTTAGAGAATAAAATGGCGATCGTTGCAATACTTTCTGTTACGCCGTATTTGCGCAGCGGTCTTACAAGCGTACTTTTTTTGGAAAAAATTACACTTTTTTTAATTAAAAAATAAGACAACAGTAAAGTTATCCCCATTTTTTTAAATATTATGAAAGATAATGTTACGCCGAGTAAATTCATACCCAACATGTCACGCTTCAAAATTGCGCCCGCTTGTGGAATGCCGACAAACTTTTTTACCCTTTAAAATCTTCATATTCGACGTTTAAAAAAATCTACAGGTTGCATGTTTTAAGTTACAGAGGAGGTCTAGTGCTAGAATTATTGCTCTCGCTCTACCAATCGCGGCGATACCTCACATGTGTGGTTTGAACACCGTTTACATATGCGGGCGCTTCTCGCGTATGTGTTCGCTTCTGCACGCAAGCTCGTCGGGACGGGGTGCGTTTTCTGGCTCCTAACTTTTTTAGCTGGCTCCTATCTTCCAAGCAAATTTGTCAAACCCTGACTTACACCAGTGCTGGTGGTAATAATGCGCTCGCTGACACCAGTGCTGGGGGTTAATAATGTGTTCGCTGACACCAGTACTGTTGTTTTTGAAGTTTGAAAGTTTGCATGCGGCCCCCCATGGCATATGAAAACTTGTCTTGTGGCCCTCAGGTAATTTGAGTTTGAGACCCCTGCCTTACATAAACGGCGTAAAAAAATGCGCCGGCGGACGTACGTTTGAGGATCGGCGTATCTAGCTCTATTGCATACTCTACGCGGAAATCAACGGAAGCGTTACCTAGCGGCCAGCGTAAATATGCACCTAAGATCCGACGGCGTACTAAGACGTATGTGAGTCGGATCTAGCCCACATTCAGTCGTATCTTGTGGATACAAAACAAAGATATGACGGCGCATTGTAGAACTTACGTGGCGTATCAATAGATACGCCGCCGTAAGTTCTTTGTGGATCTGGCCCTATAGGTGCAAAACCTAATCAGCAAACAAGCAAAGGCCGCAATGGGGCTAATTTACTACAATAATAAGATTCTTCTGTTTAACTTTATTTTTCCACTGCAGATCAGAAGAAATTAAGTCTTATGCCGCGTACACACGGTCGGGACTTCCGACAACAAATGTTCGATGGGAGCTTTTTGTCGGAAATTCCGACCGTGTGTAGGCTCCATCGGACATTTGCCGTCGGAATTTCCGACAACAAAAAGTTAACAGCTGGTTCTCAAATTTTCCGACAACAAAATATGTTCTTGTAAATTCCAATCGTGTGGACAATTCCGTGCACAAAATTCCATGCATGCTCTGAATCAAGTACGAGACGGAAGCGCTCGGTCTGGTAAAACTAGCGTTCGTAATGGAGATAGCACATTCGTCACGCTGTTACGGACTGAAAAGCACAAAGCTGAAAAGCGCGAATCGTCTCTCAAACTTCTACTAACACGACTGGTATTGAACTTCCTTTTAATCCTTTAATAGTGCCGTCGTACGTCACTGCTTTCTTGGGGTTCGGAATTTCCGACAACATTTGTGCGACAGTGTGCATGCAAGACATGTTTGAGCCAACATCCGTCAGAAAAAAATCCACCGTTTTGATGTCGGAATTTCCGATCGTCATTAGATACAATTTTTTTAACTCCCAACTTCGAGCACATCTAAATCCAAGAACAAACAATTGAAGAATATATTGCAGTTCCCCGGACAGATGTAACCGCATCAGTTTCCTTTTTAAGGCTTTTTTTCCTTTTATCACCTGGTAAACCTTTTTGTTACACACCTCAATTACTGGGGCAGATTCATCAAAGAGATACGACGGCGGACCTCCTGATCCGCCGTCGTACCTCTGAGTCCAGCCGGTCGGATCTATGAGGCTGATTCATAGAATCAGATTCCGCATAGATCTCCCTTAGATCCGACTGGTGTAAGTGACTTACACCAGTCGAATCTTAGGCTGCAATCTACCGCCGGCCGCTAGGTGTCGTCGCTTTTTTTTACGCGTCGGATATGCAAATGAGGAGAACCGCCGATTCAAGTCCGTACGCCCGCCTGTCGCTTTTTTTTAACGTTGTTTGCGTTTGGCTTTTTCCGGCGGATAGCTACCCCTGCTATATGAGGGGTAGCTAATGTTAAGTATGGCCGTCGTTCCCGCGCCGAGATTCAAATTTTTACGTCGTTTGCGCAAGTCGATCGGGAATACGGATGGCCGCAATTGACGTAGCCTAGCGACGTCATTTGGAGCATGCGCACTGGGAAATTTCGCCGGCGGCGCATGCGCAGTTAAATCGGCACGGGAACGCGCCTGATTTAAATTGTACACTCCCCCTAGCCGCGGAATTTGCATTCCGCCGGGGGAGTTACGATCCGACGGTGCAATTTTCGAGGTAAGTGCTTTGTGAATACTGCACTAGCCTCGCTAAATTGCACCGGCGGATCGTAAAACACGTAGAACGAGCAGATCTAAAGATCCGCTGATCTACATGAATCTGGCCCACTGTATCAATGTAGGGGCAGCATTGCCATCCTAGGACAGGAAATGCGTTAGCACTAAAGAACACCTCTCCCTCTTCTTGTCTCCATAACATAGGGGGTGTCCTGTAGTCCACAGAACTGAGCAGGGCCAAAAACCCTTTATTGATATTGCAGTACAGCACAAGCAGAGTGTACAGGAGGTTAGAAGTTTACTGGATTTTAGCAGGATTAATTTCAATTGTATATTCATAAGAAACGGACCAAATAAAAGAGGTTTATTGTCAGTCGGTGACATGCTTCTAATAACATAAAATAACTGACAACTCAAAAACAAAAAGGAGGACAGTTTGGTTATAGACACAGGAGTTCGTAAATACTCATTCACTACAGCTTTTTCAACTTGGTCACCCCCAGAGAAATCCTTAATTTTTTTAGTTCTCAAGGAACCCCAGCTAAAATAAATTCATAGGGGGTCATTTGGAAAATGTCTATCCATTGGTGGTCAGTGGGAAGAATCCCCCCTTTCAGTGGTATTTGGAATGCCACTTACAGACAGCTAAAAAGACTATTGGTGTCATGCTGCTGGCTCTGCCAAGTGGTGGTGGCCCTGGAACTACTATGCAGACACCACCAGTTGGAAGAGCAATCAGGTAAGGAACCTCTTGCAACCTCTGGAGGAACCCTATATTGCTGAGAATGCCTGCCCAAGAGTAAACAAGATAGAGGCTGGCAGGTTATACAAACTCCTGGTGTCTATGAAGGCATGAGATATGAAAGATAAAATGCACTTACAGTACAAAGTAAGTGCACACACCCCGCTCCCGAGCGAACCCCTTACACATGGTGGAGAATGCGGGCAGTTAAAGTAAACCCAAAATGGAGGAGATACTGAAACAGCTGGCTTTAGCAAATGCAAAGACCTGATCAGAACATGTAACTAGGTAAATAAACTCCCAATAGAGGACCGGTACAGATGCAGCAACTATCACTACTGTAAAGCCTGCAAAAGGAGAGGTAGTATGTGGTGATGGGAAAAGCTGTAAAGGATATTCAGCACTCCAGGGGTTAAACTGCTAATCCAGATTGGTAAGCACTACATGGGCACTGAGTCTTCAGCTTGGACAAAAGTACCTCCACTTACACATTTCAAAGCCCTCTAATGAAAGGGCAGGGCCCCAAACCATGCAAGTGAAGTTGCTTTTGTCCAGGCTGCAAACCCAATTGACAACATTTAGTGTTTACAGGGCCAGTGCTACCACTAGGCAAACTAGGTAGCCGCCTAGGGGCGCCCGGACACTGGTTTCCCTCTGCATCTGCATGCTCTGCAGGCTGCAGCATGTAACCAACTCAGTCCCAGACAGCTGCTCCATCTGACCGGTGGTGCAATTAGAGGCGCATCACAGCACTAGAGCCAGCGCTAGAGGAAGCTGATGCTTCCTGTATATAACGCTGCTTCCTGTCACATGGGTATGACAAAGGAGGTGGAGTCAGGGATGGAGCCAATAGGAGTGGCAAAATTAGGTTGCGCCCAGGGTGTCAAAAATCCTTGCACCAGCCGTGAGTGTTTAGTATTCTGGATGAGGTTTAGCACTTTACCCCCTGGTCTTCTCAGGGTCATTTACAGCTTTTTCCATCACTGCATGCCATCTCTTCCTTTGCCACCTTTACAGAAGTATTGGTTGTTGCATCTGTACAGTGACCTGACATCCGATGGAAGTTAATTTACTTGTTTACATGCCCTTAGCATGTCGCAATTGCAATTTACCTTTCTTTTATCAATGAAAAGGTGTTAGGGTAATGCAATAAGGCTGATTTAGTATACAGGTAAACAAAGTGTTCCATTATTTATTCTCATTTTGACACCACATCCCAGTAATGAAAACTATTGTAACAATAGCGCCAAATTGGGACTTTAAAGTTGCCATAGCAATAACCATAGAAAATTTGATGTACCAAAACATAAAAAAAAAAAAAAAAACACAACGGGGCAGATCCTCAAAGAAATTATGCCGGCGTATCTGTTGATACGCCGCGTAATTTCAAATTTTGCGCGTCGTATCTTTGTTTTGGTATCCACCAAACAAGATACGACGGCATCTGTGTTAGATCCGACAGGCGTACGCCTTAGTACGCCGTCGGATCTAAGATGCAATTTTCTGGCGGCCGCTGGGTGGTGTTTACGTCGTAATCTGCGTTGAGTATGCAAATTAGCTATTTCCGACGATCTACGAACGTACGAGCGCCGTCGCATTCTTTACGTCATTTCCGTTCGGCTTTTTCCGGCGTATAGTTAAAGCTGCTATCTGGTGGCGTACTCAATGTTAAGTATGGCCGTCGTTCCCACGTATAATTTTGAAAATGTAACGTTGTTTGCGTAAGTCGTTCGTGAACAATGTTCACGTTGAAAACAATGAAGTCCTTGCGACGTCATTTGGAGCAATGCACCCTGGGAGTTTTGACGGACGGGGCATGCGCAGTTCATTCGGCGCGGGGACGCGCTTCATTTAAATGAAACACGCCCCCTACTCGCCGCATTTGAATTCCCAAAAATTGGGTATACTAGCAATACCACAAAAATATACATTACGTAGTGTTCACATACATTTACCCCTAATGCCCCGTACACACGAACAGGTTTTCCGACGGAAAAGCTTTTGGCTGGGAATCCCGGCCATGTTTATGCTCCATCGCAGTTTTTCAGGATGGGAAAACTGACTGAATCGGCAGGCAAAAAAAAAAAGGAGACCCAGCTCTCTTTTTTCCCCGTCAGGATTCCCGGCGGACTTTTTCCCAGTGGAAAACAGTCGTTTTGGCAGATTTCCTAGGTGGAAAAAAGATCGATGTAGCATGCACACGATCGGGATTCCCGAGGAAAAGCTCTCATCTGAGTTTTTCCATCGGGAAAACCGAACGTGTGTACGGGGGAAAAAGTAGAGAGCAGGTTCTCGGTTTTCCCCTCTGGATTTTCCGACGGACCTTTTGCCGCCGGGAATCCTACTCGTGTGTACAGGGCATCAGAGTTTTGGGAAGAACATTGTAACATTCAAGGCAAACAGAAATATATCTTACAAATTTATTTGGACTGTGAGATGGTAACGCATTTCGTAGATCTTGTCTGCTTCTTCAGATTGGCTATACATACAATATAAAATACAAATTCTTTAAAGGAGAATTCCAGCTACAACCTAACTAATTTTAAAAATGCTCCTTCATCTCTCCTAACACCTTTGTTGACTAACTGTGTAAGAAAAATCTGTATACTTACCTATTTTCAGGCCGCTCTGGTCACATTATCTGGTTCCCCTCTGTGAGCCAGCGCCAGCTGCAGGGGAGAGGAGGGAACAGCAAAAACAGATGGACCATAGTAAGCCTGTTGGCGAGGCTTACTTACCCATAGGCGGACAGGAGCGCTCGCTAGTGCCTCAAAGGCAGGCTGAGGCTGTTAGTTAATGCAAATAGCAGAGAGTGGTACGCCATCTTAAACTTCTCCATACAGGCATAATTAACTCTTTGTAATCCATGACTCAACTTTAACATTTTATATTGTACCCTACAGGCAGCAGTTCCTCATTATACAGTGTATTAAAAAAAGTATTCATACCCCTTAAAATTGTTCCAAATTTTGTTATGTTACAACCAAAAACATAAATGTATTTTATAGGGATTTTATGTGATTGACCAACACACAGTGGCACATAATTGTGAAGTGGAAGGAAAATGATAAATAGTTTTTAAAATGTTTTACAAATAAATACCGTATTTATCGGGGTATTGCGTGCTCCGGTGTATAGCGCGCACCCCTAATGTGGAACCGCATTCCTGTAAAAAAAACATTTTAGTACTTACAGTTTTGGTGTCATCGGCGGCCTCGTCGGGCCCGGCGTCCATCTGCGGCTTCGGTGGTGTCCTCGTCGGGTCCGGCGTCCGTCTGCGACTTCGGTGGTGTCCTCCTCGTCGGGTCCGGCGTCCATCTGCGGCTTCAGTGGTGTCCTCCCGCACTGTTACCCGTCAAATCGCTGCTTCCCGCGCTCAGTTTGATTGCCTGCGCCGACATATACCGTCGTGCAGTACACTCGGCTACATTCGGCCAGGCTCGGCTTCGCTCGTGCTCACGCTCTGTGACGTTTATGCATGAGCACGAGCGAAGCCGAGCCTGGCCGAATGTAGCCGAGTGTACTGCACTCGGTATATATCGGCGCAGGCATTCAAACTGAGCGCGGGAAGCGGGTATCGGCGTATATCGCGCACCCACGATTTTCCCCTTATTTTAAGGGGAAAAAAAGTGCGCGGTATACGCCGATAAATACGGTATGTGAAATTGTGTTGCGTTCATTTGTATTCAGCCCCCCTGAGTCAATACTTTGTAGAACTGTGAGTCTTTTTGTATTATGTCTCTACTAGCTTTGCACATCTAGAGAGTGATATTTTTGCCCATTCTTTTTTGCAAAATAGCTCAAGCTCTGTCAGATTGTATGGAGAGCGTCTGAACAGCAATTCTCAAGTCTTGTCACAGATACTCAAATGGATTAAGGTCTGGACTTTGACTGGGCCATTCTAACACATGAATATGCTTTGATCTAAACCAGTGGTCTCCAAACTGCGGCCCTTTGCTTGCCTTTATGCGGCCCTTGGGGCACTATCCCTCCCACTGATACAAGACACTATTCTGCCATCTGAAACCGACAATGGAGCACCATTTCTCCCACTGACACAACTAATAGAGCACTATTACTCCATATGATACCAGCAATGGGGCACTATTCCTCCCCCTAATACCAGAAGTTCACTAACAATGATAACAACTTTGGCCAGCTACTCCCGCTGGCCAAAGTCCGGCCCTCCAAGAGTCTGAAGGACAATATACCGGCCCTTTGTTTAGAATGTTTGGAGACCCCTGATCTAAACCATTCCATTGTAGCTCTGGCTGTATGTTTAGGGTCGTTGTCCTGCTACAAGATGAACCTCCGCCCCAGTCTCAAGTCTTTTGCAGACTGTAACATGTTTTCTTCTAAGATTGCCCTGTATTTGGCTGCATCCATCTTCCCATCAACTCTGACCAGCTTCCCTGTTCCTGCTGAAGAAAATCATCCCACAACATGATGCTGCCACCACCATGTTTGGTGTGTTCAGGGTGATATGCAGTGTTCGTTTTCCACCACAAATAGCATTTTGCTTTTAGGCCAAAAAGTTCAAATTTGGTCTCATCTGACCAGACAGAGCACCTTCTTCCACATGTTTGCTGTGTCCCCCACATGGCTTCTCACAAACTGCAAATGGGACTTCTTATGGCTTTTTACTTGCCACTGTTCCATAAAGGCCAGATTTGTGGAGTGCACAACTAAAGCCCTTTATACACAATGGGA